>NC_047086.1:364245326-364913826 GCF_902459505.1 Geotrypetes seraphini | reverse complement strand
ACTACTGTTATACAGATCCATGGTGAGATCTCACTTGGAGTACTGTGTCCAGTTTTGGAGGCCACATTATCAAAAAAATGTGAAGAGAATGGAGTCGATCAAGAGAATGGCCACTAGGATGATCTCAGGACTTAAAGATATCACATATGAAGAATGTCTGACCAGACTGCGCCTATATTCTCTCGAGGAGTGCAGAGAAAGAGGGGACATGATAGAAACATTCAAATACATCACGGGTCGCATTGAAGTGGAGGAAGAATTATTTTTTCTTATGGATCCCAAGGCAACAAGAGGGCATCCGCTAAAACTTAAGGGGGGAAGATTTCATGGTGACACCAGGAAATACTTCACCGAACGTGTGATTGATCGATGGAATAAACTTCCACGCCAGGTGGTCGAGGCTAGTAGCGTACTCGACTTCAAAAGTCGATGGGACAAACAGGTGGGGGTGCTATAGAGTTATGCATAAAAGATTGGTACACCAGGGAGGGAGGGTTCTTGAGTGGGCAGATTTGTTGGGCCGCCAGCCCTCTTCTGCCATCATATTCTATGTTTCTATACTAAAAAAAGTGCTACATACCTCATTGATGAATATCACAGTTGCCTTCGAAATAGTCGACTCCCGAAATTCGCAGGGGTTATGTTCCTAGAGCACCCGCGAATTGTGAAAAACCGCAAATATTGCATGTGGTAAAAAAAAAGTCTTTAAATGCCTATTTGTATAGTGTAAAATACAGTAAAATGTATGGGTACTCACCAATAATGAATGATATTGATTGAAGATGATGATGAATTAGCTTTGAAGTACGATGAAGGTATGTAATGAAGATAATGATTGCATAGCAAATGGCATCTTAAGGCGTTAAGAAGAAGAAAACAAAAAACACAACTCTGAAACACTTGAGAAAGCTACACGTGGTAAACTGTTATGGTGGTGGAATACATCTTGGATTGGCTACTTCCAAACCTCCCGATTGGCTACTTCCAAACCTTTATATGGAAATTTAGCTGAATTTATGTTAATATTTTTTACAAATTAAGCATTAAAATTGTATATTGCCAAGAAAAATTATTTAAATTTCCATGAAAAATTATTAGATAAGGTTCTAAGGAAAAATCTGCAAACGACAGGTTGTAAACTCTGAACCGTGACTTTGCGGGGGGTATACGGTACTCCCCTTCTATACACTGATGTCAGCGCTTAGTCCAGCCTTCAAAGGAATTTTGGAACTCCTTTTTCTGGGATGCCCATCAGAGCTGTTGTCATATTTCTACTACTATTATTTCTATAGCGCTACCAGACGCACGCAGCGCTGCATAGAGTCACAAAGAGTAAGAAAAAAGTTTTCCTTTCAATATTTCCTTTATCTTTGGGTAAAGAAAAAAAGTAATTGGGAGCCAAATCAGGTGTTCCAGAACAGTTGTTTGTTCTCTGGCTGAAAAGTCTTTAGCAGACAGTGCCATGTGAGCTGGTGCATTGTCATGATGCAAGAGCTATGAGTTGGCAAAAAGTTCAGGTCATTTTCGTCTAACTTTTTCAAGCAGCCTTTTCAGCACTTCCAAATAATAAACTTGGTTAACTGTTTGACCAGTTGGTACAAATTCATAATGAACAATTCCTTAGAGGCAGGAGTTAACCCTCCATGCTGTTCCTTCTTTCCTTCTGAAAGTTTTCTCCAATTTCCATATCAACTAGGTTTGTCTGCCTGCTTTTCAACCAACAGGGTCGGATAAGATATTATAGAAACTGGATGTGTGAAGAGTCTTACTTCACTATTTAGACAGAGCCAATGATTTTTGTCTTTCTGACTATGTTTTTTGCTAACTAGTCCAAGCATGGTAAGCCAGCATCCAAGGCCTCTATTGCCAGATGGATTTGCGTGCCCATTTTGTCAACATACATCACCTTTGGAAAGTAGCTGCCGTTTTTTCTCTCAAGGCACACTCAACCAGGAGTGTCGCAGCTTCATGTGCCAAGTCTTGGGCAGTCCCTCCAGCTGAAATTTGTAGAGCGGCTACTTGGTCTTTCCTTCATACTTTTTTGCAAGGTTTTTCAGAGTGGATATGGTGGCTCAAAAGGCCACCATCTTTGGGGCCTTAGTTTTGTAGGCAGGCTCTTCTATACTGTACCAGTCTAGACATTGCCATTGCTCTGGTATGTTACCATAGGTATGGAATCCACAGTAGATGTAACAGAATGAAAGATTAGGTTCTTACTGGATATAATCTTTCTGTTAATCTACTGTGGATTCTATATAGCCCGCCCTCTGTCTATTCTGTATCGCCTGCTTTTCTGCCTTTGGATATTTCTCATTTCCAGGACTCAGATTCTTCTGCCAACCAGATGGCTCTGTCTGAGATTGTTCTGTATATGCAAGTGCATTATTTAGCATCTGGCTCCTTTTAATGTTTGTGCTTGTTGCACACAGCAGGTTGGTCACTTTTTTGCTGCTATGTTTCTTGAATGTTTTTTCATGTTATTGTTTTTCTTTTTATAAGTTGCAGAACAGAATTGTACGATGCTGGCAGGGAAGTTCCCTGTACCCCTTCTTTTTTGTGTTTTATTCCAGTGGTGATCAATTGCTTTGGGACAAAACTGAAGGTGAACTATACTCCACTGGCAATGTGGGAGGTTCTGAAAGCTGTGTGTGTCACTTCTGCAAGACTTGGTTCGTGGGTTTTAATTGAACACCATATGTATCCGTAGTAGATTAATAGAAAAAAAGATTATCCAGGTAAGAACCTAATCTTTTGTTAATTTTAATTGCCATCAGTGCTGAGTTAATTGTGATAGTTCTGTTTGTTTAACTAATTTTATGCATAATTTGCAAAAGAGTTCTGACTTGACTTGGAGGGGAGAGTGTGACGCAGCTACAACCTCAGCACCCTAAGGTTGTGTGTTCAAACCCAAGCTGCTCCTTGTGAGCCTGGGCAAGCCACTTAATCCCCCCCATTGCCCCAGGTACATTAGAGAGATTGTGAGCCCACCAGGACAGACGGGGAAAAATGCTTGAGTATCTGAATTCATGTAAACCGTTCTGAGCTTCCCTAGAAAATGGTATAGAAACTGAATAAATAAAAAATAAATACCAGGCTCTTTGTAATATTTTTGTTTAATTTTTAGAAATGCCACAGCTGAAGTCAGACATTGGCATTATTCTTTGTGATGTTGGTGATCCTTCCTCCCTTGAAGCTATGTGCAAACAGACATCTGCTGTTCTGAATTGTGTGGGCCCCGTAAGTACTGTACAATTTTTAGAGTGAACAAACAGCCAGTTGTTTGGGGGGGTGTGTGTTTTTTTGTGCTGATTTTTCTACTAAATGCAGAACTGGAGAAAATTGGCACACTGCTTAAGCTTTTAGTATGAAATATTTTTTGTGCTATATTGATTTAGTTCCCATCAGAAAGTGGTATTTATGAAAAAATTGGGTGGTTGCCTTATAGACCAGTAATAATTCTACACAACTACATACAATTCATATTTCATAACCACTTTTTGCTCTCTTTTCTCAGCAATAGCGGTATAGGCAGAATTTTTACCATATATATACTCAAATATAAACCAAAGATTTTGGGGCCAAAAAATGGCCCAAAAAATAGGGATCTCTGTTTGTTTATATTAGTCTACACTTGACTACTTCTCTTAAAAAGAAAAATCAAAATTTAAACCTACCTGGGGCTCTGGCTTTGGGGAATGGAGTCGTGAGTCCAGGACAGGCCTGAAATGCGAGGCAGGCAGCTAGCTGATTCACCTCCGGCAGCGGTCGTCCATGCTGTTTGCTAACACAAATAAACACTGTAGTTAGTGTTATTTTCTGCTTTGGAAACTTGGCACTATTAGGTCCTACTTTACCTTTAATGCATTTAGGCTATTGGTGCAATCTTTGATTCTGAGTACCTTGAATTATCCCAGGACAAGCAGGCAGCATATGGGTCACATGTGGGTGACGTCACATGTGGGTGACGTCATCTACGGAGCCCCGACGCGGACAGCTTTTCAAGCAAACTTGATTGAAGATTCAAGTTTGCTGTGCTGCACCACGCATGTGTGTCTTCCTGCTCCACTAGAGGGCGCATCCCCTCCTCGTGGTCTCCAGTTCTTTCGTTTCCGCGGAGCCAGAAAGTCCTGTTTTTGGTCTCTCCGCCCGAAATTGCCTTCTAGCACCACGGCTTTATTGTTTTAAATAGTGAGTCGCTGTGCACGTTATCGATCATTTATTGTTTTGTTCCTATATGCAGTTCGCGTGTTTTTGGCAGCCGGGGGCTCCCGGGTTGTCGTGGCCTCGTTGGCCGCGGTCTCTTTTTCTCTTTATGTCCCGGCCCTTGTCCGGTTTTAAAAAATGCACCCGGTGTGATTGGCTGCTGTCGATCACCGATACCCATCAGTGGTGCATCTTGTGCCTGGGGGCTGATCAACATCTTTTCAACATCGTGCTGTACGCCGCCGTCGGGCCCATATGGCGGACCTCTTTGCAGTAGAGCAGCCCTCGGCTTCGGCCCCGGCTTTGACGACCTCGGCCCTGCCTCGACTATTTTCGGCCCGAAGACCTCGACCATGACGATGAAGCCCTCGGCTCTGGGTAAGTCCCCTCTTCCTCCCTCAGGTTCTACACTGGCGGAGAAGCCATCCTCGGGGACTCCGGCTGGGCATGGTGGGAGTTCCTTGCCTATGGCCCCGGCTAAGCCCTCTAAGTCTTCGGGGCGTGCCTCCACCACGCGGGAATACTCCGTGTCGAGGTCGCCCTCGGTGGAGTGCACAGCGGTGTCCGACATGCCCTCAATGCTGTCGGTGCCCGTTTTTCAGGACATGCTCCGGGCGATGATCTCCTCGGAGCTTTCCTCTGCGTTGGCCAATCTGCACCCGGCCTCGACCTCGCGTGTGCCGGACCAGCCTGAGCCTCGCGTTGAGGCGTCTTGGGGCAAGGTGCGCCGGTCCCGGCGTCTCTCTTCCTCATTGGAGTCTTCGCCCCGGGCCTTGAGGCGTTCTTCGCCCTCGGGGCGTCGGGAGCTGAAGCATCGTTCGAAGCCCGATTCGACCTCATTCCGGCGGCTGGCTAAGCGTGCCCGTGATTCTCCTCCGAGACGGGGCCGTTCCCCGATGGCTCGCACCGCGGGACCTCTGCGGGTGTCGGAGTTGTCTCTCACCAATCTGCAGTTGTTGCGGACTCCTCCTCGGGCTCTGGGCCGGGGTTCGCGGCTTTCTCCGAGAGAGTCGGGGGACCGGTCCCCGATCCATCGTAGGGGGTCAGTGCCTCGTACCCCGGGGTTGCAAATTGAATCAAGGATATTGTTCAAGCTTAGGTGTTTCTGTTATAAAACACTATATGGTTTAGTTCAAACTTGCATCTCTGAGCATTTCCTCTTTGCAAAGAGAAGACACCTTGTTCGAGAAATTAGATTTTTTGCTTTTCCCTCTGTAAAGGGTTGTCGGGACAAGAGATTTTTCAGTAGAATTATGGCTTACCAGACTACTTTTTTTTGGATAAGAGAGGATTCTACCTTTGGGTCCTTTGTTACAGGCCAGTGCAGTTAGCCCGCCCTAGATTCCCGGGACTGCTTTTGTATATCTTGCTTGTCTAAAATGATACCTATTTCACTGGAAAAAGATTTGTCATTACCTTGATAATTATCTTTTTTTTCAGTAGACAGGTGTTCTAGACTCCTGCCTTATCCTTCCTGCGCCTGCCTACTGTCATTCTGTTAATGCTTCTCCACGTTGGTCTTGGATGCCAGTCAGCACTTTTGGCCTTGAGGAATACTGTATAATAGGCTTCTGTTAGCTAATGCTAGTTCTTTACCTTTTAGTGTTTTATGTTAATGCAGAACAGTTCTGTTAAGGAGTGTCCCATCTGTATCCTTCACATAATTAGTTTGAGCTTTAGTGTTCTTGGATACTAACTGCAGGTGGCAGTAGAGCTCATAGTGTAGTAGGAGGGATACAGAAAAAAATCTGGAGTAGATTCTTTCTGCAGATGGCTCGTGGCCATGAGGAGATAACCCGCTTGTCTAGAATGATACAACAATCTACTGGAAAAGATATCGAGGTAATCTCTTTTTATCCCAGGACAAGCAGGCAGGTATTCTCACATATGGGTGATATCATCGACGGAGCTCGGATGCGGATGCCTCACAAGCAGACTTGCTTGAAGAAACTCGAAGTTTCGAGTTGCCCGCACCGCGCATGCGCGAGCGCCTTCCCGCCCAGCACAGGGCGTGTGTTCTCAGTTTTCCGTGGAGCTGAGAAGTCTGTCTTTGACTCTGCGTTTAACTTCTCTCAACCGCGGTTTGTGTGTTTTTTCTTCATGAATCGCTGTTTCATTTTATTTCTTTTATTTTAGTTTTTAAAAAAAAAATTTTTCTTCTTCCGTTTGTTTTCCGGGACAGGCCGCTCAGCCGCAGCCCGAGGGCTTCGACTTTGCGGCGGCTATTTTTCCGTCTATGTCCCGGCCTGCTACAGGCTTTAAGAGGTGTAGCAAGTGTCAGCGCGCTATCTCTCTTATGGACCCTCATGGATGCTGCCTCAAGTGCCTTGGGCCGAAACATCATCCTAGGTCGTGCCTGCCTTGCCAAACACTTCAGCCTCGTACTTTCAAGCGTCGTTGCATTCTGGTGGACAAGCTTTTCAAGATGGAGTCTCCTACTGATCCCTCGACTTCGAAAGCGTCTTCCATCGAGGCTCTTTCTGCGCTTACTGGTTCCACCTCGAGCCTTATCGGACCTTCCTCGTTTGCAGCGGCTCTTGCTTCGACATCATCTGCTGTATCTTCCCCTGTTTCCACAGGTCAGATAGCTCAGCAGTCGGTTCCACCGGTGATGATTAAAGTGTCCAAGACTCCTAAGTCGAAACACACTCACACTACCTCGAAGGAACCTCCAGCCAAAGCAGGTGGTCCGATTTCACACAGATCCATCCTTGCCAGCTTCTTTCCAGACCATGTTAGAGAAGCAGTTTATTCAGTTCTTTACTAACATGGGACCTAAACTGCTTTCTCTTATCCAGCCTGGGCATTCAGCAGACTCCCGCGAGGTCGAGCTGCTTCCTTTGTCCCAGTCTGAACTTCCACACTCTTTGCAGGGAGCAGAGTCTCTGCCATCCAAGCATGAAAAGCAAGGAGCAGATTTTTTGCGAGTGCCTCGACAAGAATCCTCACACTCTAAACAAGGAACAGAGTCTTAGTGCATCAAGGTTCCTCCACCAAGCCTCTGCAGCTTCGATCTACAGCCTGTAGCCCTAGTCATACATCGGCATCGGCTGCCTTCATCTCCAAGGCAAAATCTCCTCGATCTTCAAGATCTGGTTCCAGACACAGTTCTCACAGACATTCGAGGCCTTCATCGAGGCATCATTCTTCTTCTCAGGACAGACCATCTTCCTCGAAGCCTCGATCTACTCCAACCTCGACCAGACCACCGACTCCTCATTCGAGGTCTCCGATGCCGGTCCTCGAGGATGTTCTGGTCTCGATTGCCTCATCCAAGTCACCAGGTTCCTTTGATGCCTTTTTCCATGCCGACGCTTCTTCGACACAGGCTGCCTCGACGTTCTCGAGTCCTTCTCGAGGCAAAGCATTGGCAGATCAGCTATCTTTCTCGTCTTTCCTGCGACAGATGGCTGTAGACTTGGATGTTCAATTGGATACTGGCTCCAAGTATTCTAAGGAGTATCTAGAAGTCATGCACCATCCTCAACCTCCGGCAGTGTCTTAAGCATCCACTTCATAAGCTTTTAAATCAGACTTTTGCTCGATGCATGGAAACACCTTTTTCCGTACCAGCTGTTCCAGGAAAATTGGACTCTAGGTATAAAACTGTGCATCGCAAAGGGTTTGACAACTCAGTTATCTCTTCAATCCCTGATGGTTGAATCCTCCTTGAAGAGATCCCATCCTTCCAAGGTCTATGCTACAGTTCCTCTTGGAAGGGAAGGGAAAACTATGGACAAATTTTGACATCGCATCTACCAGAATGCTATGATGTCCTCTAAAGTCCTCAATTATAATTTTTATTTCATCACTTACTTTGAATTTCTTCTTTCTCTTCTACCAAAGTTTTTGGCTTATGTGGATAACCAAATGCATTTTGAGTTTCAAGAAATCATTGCTTCTTTTTCTCAATTACGTCTGCATCTCCTCCATTCATCTTATGATGCCTTCGAGTTGTCTGTCCGAGCAGCTGCTTGCTCTGTAGCTATGCGTTGTCTTGCCTGGCTTCGTACCATTGACATGGACTCTAATCTTCAAGACCGCTTAGCTAACATTCCTTGTGAGGGCAACGACCTCTTTGATGAATCCATTGAGGCAGCCACCAAGAAATTATCTGACTATGAAAAATCATTTGCTTCTATAGTCGGACCTAAACCAAAGCCAGCTCCTGCCAAGCCTGCATGCCCTGCTGTTATCTATCAAAGGTGTTTTGCTCCAAAGCCGGCTCCTTATACTCGCCCTCCTCTGAAAAAACAACGACCTCAGAAGCAACAGAAACCCCAACCTTCTGTTGCACCTAAAGCTTCTCAGCCTTTTTGACTGTTTACGACAGAGCATAACCTCCACCGTTCTGTCTCTGTCTCCTTTTCCCCCTATAGGAGGTCATCTCCATCATTTTTACAACCGATGGACAATAATTACATCTGGCCTCTGGGTGCTTACCATCATCAGGGAAGGATACTCTCTTCATTTCACTCAGGTTCCACCAGAGCTTCCTCCAAGAGAGTATCCTTCCAATCCATCCCAGACCGCCCTTCTTCAGGAAGCTCAAGCTCTGCTTCTTCTTCATGCCATCGAACCAGTTCCCTTGTAACAGCAGATCAGGGGGTTTTACTCCCGTTACTTTCTTGTTCCAAGGAAGACGGGCAATCTGCGACCCATTCTGGATCTCAGGGCTCTCAACAAATTCCTAGTCAAAGAAAAGTTTTGAATGTTGTCCCTTGACATCCCTTTATCCCCTTCTCGAGCAGAACGACTGGTTATGCTCTCTGGATCTCAAGGAGGCCTACACTCACATCCCCATTCATCCAGCCTCCTGTCAATACCTCAGATTTCGGGTGGGGAATCTGCACTATCAATACAGAGTACTACCCTTCGGCCTGGCCTCCTCTCAGAGAGTGTTCACCAAGTGCCTGGTAGTGGTGGCAGCAGCTCTAAGGAATTGTGGTCTTCAGGTATTTCCCTACCTCGACGACTGGCTCATCAAAGATTCCACATCTCAAGGGGTTATTGTAGCGACCCAATGGCATACCTGGTTCCTACAAAGTTTGGGATTCGAAATCAACTTTCCCAAATCTCAACTTCAGCCTTCTCAGAATCTACAATTCATTGGAGCTGTTCTGGACACTGTCCAACTCGGAGCATTCCTTCCACAACAACATCTGGAAACTCTTCTTCAACTCTGTCACACAGTGTCTTCCCGCTCTTCCATCTCAGCGAGACACATGATGGTACTTCTGGGTCACATGGCCTCCACAGTACACATGACTCCTTTTGCCAGACTTCACCTTAGAATACCTCAATGGACCCTGGCATCTCAATGGATGCAAGTTTGCGACTCTCCTTCTCGACACATTTCAGTCACTCCTTCCTAGAAGAAGTCTCTCCGTTGGTGGATGCTCTCTTCCAATCTTTCCAGAGGCTTGCTTTTTCAAACGTCCCCTCATCAGAAGGTCCTCACGACAGACTCTTCGACCTATGCATGGGGCGCTCATCTCGATGGTCTCCGTACTCAAGGCCTCTGGACCAGTACGGATCGTCAGTGTCATATCAATCAGTTGGAACTCGGAGCAATCCTCAAAGCTCTCCATGCTTTTCAACATCTGCTTCACTACACAGTAGTCCTCGTTCGGAAGTACAACCAAGTCGCCATGTATTATGTCAACAAACAAGGAGGGACAGGGTCTGCCTCCCTTTGTCAAGAAGCTCTGGAGGTTTTGGGACTGGGCAATCCGCCACAACACCTTCCTCAAAGCTGTCTAAATTCAAGGGGTGGACAAATTGAGTCGTCTACTGCAACCTCACGAATGGACTCTCCATTCCTCGCCTCTTCGCCACATTTTTTCACAGTGGGGAACGCCACAGATAGACCTCTTTGCAGCTCCCCACAACTACAAACTGCCTCAGTTCTGCTCCAGGATATACTCTCCTCACCGCCTCGAGGCAGATGCTTTTCTTCTGGAATGGACGAATCTATTCCTCTACGCATTTCCTCCATTCCCTCTCATTCTCAAGTCTCTGGTCAAATTGAAGAACGATCATGCCACCATGATTCTAATCGCTCCTCAGTGACCAAGACAACCCTGGTACTCCCTTCTACTTCAACTCAGCAGCAGGGAACCATACCTTCTACCAGTTTTTCCTTCTCTGCTTCATCCCAACCTGCAGTCTCTACACCTGACAGCCTGGTACCTCTCAACATAACCCCTTTTCAGTTTTCTCAATCTGTAAGACGTTTTAGAAGCTTCTAGAAAGCTTACAACTAGACAATCCTATCACCAAAAATGGACTATATTTTCTACATGGTGTGTTTCTCATCATAAGGAGCCTCAGCATTCCTCCTTATCTTTTGTTTGGACTATCTTTTGCACTTATCCAATTCTGGCCTCAAGTCTACATCTATACGAGTACATCTCAGTGCAATTGCGGCTTTCCATCAGCCTATTGAAGGGAAACCCCTCTGCTCATCTGGTGGTTTCCAGATTCATAAAAGGACTTTTCAATGTCAAACCTCCTCTCAAACCACCTCCTGTGGTTTTGGACCTCAATATTGTCCTTACTCATCTCATGAAGCCTCCATTTGAACCAATTGATAAGGCTCATCTGAAGTATCTCACTTGGAAAGTGGTGTTTCTCATTGCCCTCACTTCTGCTCGACGAGTTAGTGAGCTGCAAGCTTTAGTTACTGACCCACCATTCACGGTGTTCCATCATGACAAAGTTGTTCTTCGTACTCATCCGAAATTCCTACCTAAAGTGGTCTCAGAATTTCATCTCAACCAATCCATCGTACTTCCAGTGTTTTTTCCAAAGCCTCATTCTCACCCTGGAGAATCAGCTCTTCATACTCTGGACTGTAAACATGCTTTGGCCTTCTACTTGGAACGCTCCAAATCACACAGAACTGCTCCTCAGAGCAGCTTTTTTTTCCTTCGATCTAAATAAGTTGGGCCATCCTATTTCTAAGTGTACCATCTCCAACTGGATGGTGGCTTGTATCTCTTTCTGCTATGCCCAGGCTGGATTACCCCTTCACAGTAAAGTCACAGCCCATAAAGTCAGAGCAATGGCAGCTTCAGTAGCTTTCCTCAGATCTACACCTATTGAGGAAATTTGTAGAGCTGCTACTTGGTCCTCGGTTCATACCTTCACTTCTCACTATTTTCTGGATACTTTCTCCAGACAGGATAGACAGTTTGGCCAAACAGTATTAGAAAATTTATTTCCTAAATTGCCAACACTCCCACCATCCCATTCTGGTTAGTTTGGAGGTCACCCATATGTGAGAATATCTGCCTTCTTGTCCTGGGATAAAGCACAGTTACTTACAGTAAAAGGTGTTATCCAGGGACAGCAGACAGCTATTCTCACCAACCCACCCACCTCCCCTGGTTGGCTTCTCTGTTAGCTATCTGAACTGAGGAGACACGCCCTGTGCTGGTCGGGAAGGCACTCGCGCATGTGCGGTGCAGGCGACTCGAAACTTCGAGTTTCTTCAAGCAAGTCTGCTTGTGAGGCGTCCGCATCCGTAACTGTGCTATATGGGCACTAGGCATAGCAGGAGCAACTGTTATAAAACTGAAAAGAAAAAAAAGAGCAGGATCACTTTGGGGATTGCACGTGTAAGTAGTATTGAGTATGTGTACAAGTGCCTTTTTTATTAACCTCTTTACATATATGGATTTCTAAACATCACTTACATGTATGAGGAACTAATTAAGGAATTGTTCTCAAATGCAAACATTTTTGTAGTTTTGTATAGTTTTGAATGGCAGAGAAAAACACAATCTCTCTCTCTCTCCCCCCCCAAGCTGTCTTAAGACTCCAGATGAAAAAACCCCACCCCCTTTCCTATGAGCGTTAGAGCAGCATTGGAGAATTTAGTGCTCCAGGCTGCGATAGAAAGTTATGTAGCTTAGTAAAAGAGGGCCAAAGTTATGCATGACTCAAGTAGATGTAAATGCCAAGGAGGAATTTTTCAAGATATGTATTTACTCTATTTTATTACAACAATATAACATTTGATTGCCTAGAATATGTGTCCTTTAAATGTCTCTGTGCCACTGCATATATGTACCAGAAGTGCTTGTTCTAAACCAGCAAATTATACATATGCTAGTTTATTTTTATAAATATGCTTATTACATATGCAAATAGTAGAAATCTTCTATAATTGCCTCTTTAATTTTTAAGCATACTTAAAATTAACTTTCTTCAAATATTTTATTTAAATGTTTTATAGTTCAGGTTTCACGGTGAGCCTGTGGTGAAAGCCTGTGTTGATAATGGAACACACTATATAGACATCAGTGGAGAACCTCAGGTATGTGAAGCTGAAAAAATTGTTTTCCATGTCTTGGGGACCCTTTTACAAAGTGGCCAGCACTATACCCAGCATGGGTCTTTCCCCATGTACTAAGGCAGTGATCTCAAATTCAAACCCTTTACAGGGCCACATTTTGGATTTGTAGGTAATTGGAGGGCCTCAGAAAAAAATAGCTAATGTCTTCAGTGTTCTCCCCAGAAATTTTTTCCAGTCGTGTAGCATGAAAAAGTAGCCGGGCGGGATGGGGAAATTTGGTGGTGGGGAAAATTTAAATGTGCATTACTTTTATTAGTTAATTATTAATTATTTTCCAATGCTCAGTATCGGCCTGTTTTACAAAGCCACGGTAACGGCCTCGAAGCCCATAGAGATTTAAAGGGCTTTGGGGCTGTTGCCGCACAGCTTTGTAAAACAGGCTGTATGACTTCCTTTTTTAAGGTTTGACACTTAGGCAGTGTTCCAGTAGCATTTAAGCCACCCTTGAAAAAAAAGTAATGCAGATCCTCTTATTCCAAATAACTACTGACCAGAATCAAACTTCCATTTCTTTCAAAACTACTGTACTTGAGAGAGTGGTATTCAACCAACTTCAAACTCATGTTGAATCAGTTAATGCCTTACATCCCCAGAGACTGTAGTTCTGCCTTAGGGCTCCTTATACAAAGCTGTGATAGCAATTCTGCCACAGCAAGTGCACTGAAGCCCATAGGAATTGGATGGTCTTTGGTGCATTTGCCATGGGAGAATCGCTATTGTAGCTTTGTAAAAGGGGCCCTTACTGAGTGAACTCCATAGTCACCTAGACCAGTGTTTCTCAACTTTTTCAAGCCAAGTACCCCCTAAGTCTAACAAATACCAACCAAGTACCCCAGCCCAAGCTCCGCCCCTGACCCTACCCTAAATATAATAGTACTAATTGTAATGCAATTTCTTCCATTCATTTTTCAAGTACACATATGTTATTCACAATGGTAACCACAAAATTTAAAAAAGAAAGCACAAAACACACTGTATGCAGAGAAAATGTTAATTCCTTAGCAACAGCAGCAGATGAATCCAGAGACCAATGGGATAGCACACATCTACCAGCAGGCGGAGATAAAGAAACTGATTAACAGGTGGTCATATTGGCTGGCACTCCTCCTGTATCTCCAGTATGCTCTATCTCCCAGCAGGTGATGGTCGCTATTCGAATAGCTCCTGGATTCTGGCTGTGACTAGAACTTTATTTTCTCCTGTTGAGGTTTCTCTTTAGTGAGACTGCCATTCTGTTTCTCCTGTTGAGATTTTCTCTTCAGTGAGACAGGGATGTCTGGCTGAACGGTGCCGGCTTTAGGGGTTACACCTGGGCCCCCCCCCCCAGGTCCCTGCCTCACCCTCCCTCCTTTGCTAGAGGGTCTGACTGGGTCTTGATTTTTTTCTTCGTTCCCTTCTCTGTTTATAAAAAAAAGGGGAGACCACAGTTGCTACATTCTGCTCTGTTAGTGCTGCACATCCAGCTCTAACTGGCTTCAACTGACCCTAACAACAAGCTTGTGAGTATATATGTGTGTTTACTGTTGTTTGAACTTCAGGTTCTGTTTGGGAGTCTTAGTCCTGTTGATTCGGTTAACATACGTTTAAGGAATGGATATTTTATTGAGGCTAAGTTTTATGACTAGAAATCCGTTGAGGGAGCCAGGACTTTCCCACCCTTTGCATACACGCGCTTGGTTTCCTTGTTGGTTACAGCGTGGCAGTAGCGGTGCAATTTCATGCTCGCACTTGTTCTCCTCATTGGGTTTCAGTGCAGCAATAGTGGTCCTATTTATTCTGAGGCTCTTTCGTAGGTGTTTGTCAAGGCCATATGCAGCTGATTGTGCAGGTGCCAGTTTATAGTAGCGCGCATGAGATGGGACATGTTTTTTCCGGCACTGTGGGAAGCACCGCACCGTTCTTCTGGTTATTCCCCGAGTCTGATTTTCTTTCTATGCAGGCCGCAGCAGGGTACATTTTGCGGGGCTTGAATCCGACTATGTTTTTAGGAGCGTTGATGCAGCGGCCACGTGTCAGCGAGAATCAGGCGTGCGCTTGGGTCTCCGGCGATGGTGGGAGAGCTGCAGCATTCCGGTAGTTTATTTACAGCTGACTTTGGTCAGGGTATGCCACGACTTCTCTCCTTTCTGGTTCAGACAAGTTGTATGTGTTTCACCAGCTTTGGGACAAGCTTGGGCAGATTTATATGTCTATGTCTGTGTTCCTGCTGTATTCACTTGAAGGAAGCTGCTAGTTTAATCGGATTCTGGGGTTAGCACTCAAGGAGATTACCAGAGGGACTGACCTGTGCTAGGTCACCCAGTCATGGTTTGTCTCCATACTGGGTCGACATACGTCAACTCGCGGCACAGAGAGATCTGCAGTAAGATAGTGCCCTGTATTTCACACGGGTATCTCATTGTCTCTCTTGGTGTCCCTGCAGATTGAGCCTTTGTCTGTTGGTAACTGTCCTTATTTGAGCCTCTGTGCTGTGCTGCATGTGTCTGGTAGTGGCATAGGATATATGCCTAAAGGTAGTACTAACAGTTTCCAAGTTCGGTCTGTTTCTATGGGCATAATGACACTTATCCCAGGACAAGCAGGCAGCATATTCTTGACTGATGGGTGACGGCACCGACGGAGCCCCGGTACGGACAATTTTAGAGTGATTGCACTCTAAGAACTTGGAAAGTTCTAGCAGGCCGCACCGCGCACGCCTTCCCGCCCGACGGAGGCGCGCGGTCCCCAGTTTCTTAGTTTCCGCGGAGCTAAGAAGACGCACTTTTCAACGGCTGTTGAAAACTTTTTTCTCTTTCGCCTTCCCGCTCGCGTAAACTCGTTGGGAGATTTTGTTTCCCTCATTTTATTTTCTTTTCTTTCTAAAAAAAAAAACAAAACAAAACATTTTTCTTTCATTTTTTCGGTTTCGCCCCAGCGGGGCCTGTTGCCACCATCGAGGCCTCGGCCTTCGATTTGGCTGAAGCCGTTTTTACCTTCATGCCCCCTCAACCCGGGTTTAAGAAGTGCCAGCGGTGCGCTCGACCAATTTCACTCACAGACCCGCACAATTGGTGTCTACAGTGTCTTGGTCCTGACCATCGAGCGTCCACCTGCACCCGCTGTGCCACTCTTAAAAAGAGAACTTTAAAAAATCGCCAAATCCAACAGCGATTATTGTTTGGTACCGAGATGTCTGATTCGGCGGCACCGGTCCCCACTTCGACCCCGACTCAGTCAGCACCTGCCTCGTCGACACCGCGCCGGCGTCGCACCTATCAGGTAAGCCGGCTAAGAAGCCTTCCCCGCTGGAGCGCCCTCCAGTCTCAGTGGCAGCGAGCCCAATCCTGCCGATCTCGAGGCGCCCGCGGAAGCGCTCCGCTCCGATTGAGGTAAGCCCCTCGACATCGGGTTCCTCTTCGGAGTGTAGAGCGGCACCCAAGGTACCGCAGAAGAAAAAAGCGGTACCGGTGCCTTCACTGGACGAGCGCATTGCCGCCGTCCTGCAAGTACAGCTTAAAGAACAACTACAGTAGCTGTTACCTGCTCTTCTGACATCGAGCCTTCCAGTCCCGGTCCGGTCTGAGCCTCCGGTACCGACAGTGGAGCAGCCTCCTTTGTCGGCATCCACCTTGTCGGTACCGATGCATACTACTTCCTCGGTATCTATGCCGGTCTTAGCGCCGGAACCGAGATCCTTACACCAAGCTGTTCAAACCTCGGCGCCGACACAGCCTATAACATCTCCCGGTACCATTTCACAGAGGTCTGGGAAGTCGATGCATAAAACTCGACACCTAGAACCCTCCACACCGGAATCCCGGGACCGCAGTTTTCAAGTAAGGGACCCTGATCTGTGGGGCGATTCGGAGGACCCTCTTCTCTCAGAGGGAGAGTGTTCATCAGGGGAAGAGGATCCTTCTGTTTTAGATCCGTCCTCTAAACCTGATGCAACTTCTTTTACCTCTTTTCTCAAAGATATGTGTGAATCTCTCTCTATTCCCTTGGAGGCTGAATCCAAAAAATCCAAGGCATTTCTCGATGCTCTGGATTTTGACCAGCCTCCAAGGGAATTTCTCAAACTATCTCTCCATGACATATTAAGAGAGACATTTTACAAAAATCTAGAGACACCCTTGACCATCTCAGGAGCTCCCCGCAAACTGGACTCCTTATATAAGGTCATACCTATTCCAGGCTTTGACAAGCCGCAACTCCCCCATGAGTCTTTACTGGTGGAATCTACTTTAAAGAAATCCACGGGGGCTAGTGTATACGCTTCTGTCCCTCCTGGCAGAGAAGGTAAGGCCATGGATAAGTTTGGCAAGAGGTTGTATCAAAATGCGATGCTAGCAAATAGATCAGGGAACTATGCTTTCCATTTTTCTTTTTACCTTAAGCATCTCATTCAGTCCTTGTCATCTTTTGAGAAATATCTCCCTGACCGTAAAAGATCCGCCTTTCGCCAAACTTCTTCATCGCTCTTACAACTGCGCAAGTTCATGGTCAGATCAATCTATGACACCTTTGAGCTGACCTCTAGGGCCACGGCTATGTCGGTGGCTATGCGGCGACTGGCCTGGCTCAGAGTGTCAGAACTCGATGTTAATCATCAAGATCGACTGGCCAATGCACCTTGTTTGGGGGATGAGCTGTTTGGAGAATCCATGGACTCCACTACTCAGAAACTCTCAGCTCATGAGACTCGATGGGACACTCTCCTTAAGACAAAGAAGAAGACCCCACCTACTAGGCCTTTTCGCCAACAATCGGCCTATCAACGTAGATTTGTGGCTCGTCCTTTACCTCAGGCCCAGCAACAACCCAGGCGTCAGAGGCAACAACAGAGGCAAGCTGCTAGACCAGCACAGCAACAACAGCAGGTGAAACCTCCCTTCACAGAAATCAACTCAACCCTTTTGACTTGGTTCTCCAGGACATAGCCAGTCTCCCTCCTTCTGTCCATCTTCCGCAGCCCATAGGAGGCCGCCTTACTCATTTCATAAGCCGTTGGGAAATCATCACCTCGGATCAGTTGGTCCTCAACATCATCCGCCACGGCTACTCTCTCAATTTCCAGACCCTTCCTGCCCAAAGTCTGCCAAGAGAGTCTGCTTTGAACACTCCTCAGTCTTCCCTCCTTCTTCAAGAGGTTCAATCCCTCCTTCTTCTGAACGCCATAGAGGAAGTTCCTCTAGATCAAAAGGGGCAGGGATTTTACTCCCGTTACTTTCTAGTTCCCAAAAAAACAGGAGATCTCAGACCCATTTTAGATCTTCGCGATCTCAACAAATGCTTGGTAAAAGAGAAATTCAAGATGCTTTCTCTGGCTACTCTATCCTCTTCTCAATCAAGGCGACTGGCTATGTTCCCTAGATCTCAAAGAAGCATACACTCACATACCGGTCAATCTGGCCTCCAGACAGTACCTCCGCTTCATGATCAACCATTGTCATTACCAATACAAGGTGCTACCCTTCGGTCTTGCCTCCTCTCCAAGAGTGTTCACCAAATGTCTGATTGTGGTGGCCGCCTTTCTATGTTCTTTTATACCTCAGCAGCAGCGGAACTATCCGCAACTACCAAGAGCCCACAGACTCGATCCAGCCAAGAGTGTGAGCTCTACCTCCCCCTGCAGTCCACTAGGAAGATCTACTGTTTTTTACACCTAAGCAGCAACAGGACCAGCCACCACTACCGAGAGCCCTTTGCCCTGATCCAGCCAGATAAGTAAGCTCTTCCCCCAGCATTCCATTGGAAAAATCAATATGCTTGCTTTTAAATATCATCAGAAGTAGGAGATCAACTGCTTTTACACCTAAGCAGCACCAAGACCAGCCACCACTATCGAGAGCTTTTGTCCCAATCCAGCCAGACATGTATGCTCTTCACCATACAATTTGTTGGAGAGATCAATCTGCCTGCTTTTAAATATCAGCAGCATTGGGAAAACAACTGCTTTTACACCTAAGCAGCAGCGGGTCCATCCGCAACCACCAAGAACCCACAGACCCGAACCTGCCAGGAATGTGAGATCCGCCCACCCTACAATCCGATAAGATCATCAACTGTTTTTACACCTAAGCAGCAATAGGACCAGCCGCCACTACCGGGAACCCTTTGCCATGATCCAGCCAGACATATAAGATCTTCCCCCAGCATTCCATTGGATAGAGCAATCTACCTGCTTTTAAATATCCTATAATAGGAGCCCTTACCCCGATCCAGCCAGGCATGTGAGCTCCTCCCCCTATATCCCATTTAAGAGATCAATCTACCTGCTTTAAATATCAGCAGCAGTAGAAAAACAACTGCTTTTACATACAAGCAGCAGCGAGACCTACCGCAACCACCAAGAGCCCACAGACCCGATCCTGCCAGGAATGTGAACTCCTCCCCCTGCAGTCCATTGGAGAGATCAATCTGCCTGCTTTTAAATATCAGCAGCAGTGGAGATCAACTGCTTTTACACTTAAGCAGCAACGAGACCAGCCACAACCACCGAGAGCACACAGACCCGATCCTACCAAGAGTGTGAACTCTTCCCCCCATGCAATCCGCTAAGAAGATCGACTGTCAGCTCCGGGCGGCTTTCCCGCAGAGAAGAGAATCCTGCATTCACCGTGGGCCTCATCTGGGGCAGCCTCCTTGGAGCGGCTGGGGCACGGGCAGTGTGTCTGGGAGGGAATGCATGGATGGGAGAACATCGCAGGGGAGGAGACATAGGCATCCTGGGACTGTCGGCCAAGTCTCTTCCCTGAAGAAGCCCTTTCTGGAAACGTCAATCGCTCCTCCTAAACTTACTTGCTCCACTTCATCACTGACGCTGAAACCGTGGATTGAAGACAAAGTTTTATTTTATTTTTCTTTCCAGCTTATGATTTATCTTTAATCTTATCTATTGTTTTGCCTTTTGTCTTTGTTTTGTTCTATTTCTATCATTTAAATTTCTCCAGAATTCTACTATTTAACGGCTCCCCCTTCTGCTTCTATTCCTTTCTCTCCTCTCTTCTACCTTCCAAAGTATTTAGATCAATGCTGTCTTATTAAAATGTTTATTTTATTTTTATTTTTCCTCTAACTCTACTTTTCACTTCTCTATTACCCTCCAGGTACTTTAGTTAGATTGTGAGCCTTCGGGACAGTAAGGGAATTTTTCAAGTACCTTTCTTATTTCTAATCTTAATGTATATTTTCTGTAAACCGCTTAGAACCTAACGGATGTAGCGGTATATAAGAAATAAATTACATTACATTACATTCCCACCACCTTCAGGTGTTTCCTTACCTGGACGATTGGTTGATAAAGGCCAATTCTTCTCAGATAGTACTCCAGGCCACCAACCAGACCATCCTGTTTCTACAACTTCTGGGGTTCGAGATCAATCTATCCAAATCTCATATTATCCCCACTCAGAGACTTCAATTCATTGGAGCGGTGCTGGACACAGTCCTCATGAGAGCATTTCTGCCGTCCAACCGTCTTCACACTCTCCTATCTCTGTGTCAGCAGGTGCTTCATCAACGCTCCATCTCTGCCAAGCAAATGATGATACTTCTGGGTCACATGGCCTCCACAGTTCATGTCACACCCTTCGCACGTCTCCACCTGCGCACTCCTCAATGGACCCTAGCGACCCAGTGGTCCCAAGCGACGGATCCTTGCTCATGACACATATCTGTGACATCCTCTCTTCGTCAGTCTCTACAATGGTGGTTGATATCCTCAAATCTCTCCAGAGGTCTTTTGTTCCATCTACCTCCTCATCAACTTGTTATCACCACCGACGCTTCCCCTTATGCCTGGGGAGCTCATTTGAACGAATTCCAAACTCAAGGACTTTGGACAGCCCAGGAAATGAAACATCACATCAACTTCCTGGAACTCAGAGCGATGTTTTATGCCCTCAAGGCCTTCCAACATCTTCTCTTTCCTCAGGTCCTTCTACTGTGCACAGACAATCAAGTTGCGATGTACTACATCAACAAGCAGGGTGGGACGGGCTCTCGCCTCTTGTGCCAGGAAGCCCAGAAGATTTGGGCTTGGGCCATAGATCACCATCTATTCCTGAAAGCTATCTACATTCAGGGAGAACAGAATTCCTTAGCGGACAAGCTCAGCAGAATTCTCCAGCCTCACGAGTGGACACTCGATCCTTTCACTCTACAGTCCATCTTCGCTCAGTGGGGCACTCCTCAGATAGACCTCTTTGCAGCTCCTCACAATCATCAGCTGCCCCACTTCTGCTCCAGACTCTACTCTCCTCACCGTCTGGCAGCGGATGCATTTCTCCTGGATTGGTCCAATCTCTTCCTGTATGCTTTCCCTCCTCTGCCTCTCATGCTCCGGACCTTGTTCAAGCTCAAGAGGGAACAGGCCACCATGATTCTGATTGTGCCACAGTGGCCCAGGCAACATTGGTTCTCCCTTCTACTTCAACTCAGCTCCAGGGAACCTATTCTACTTCCACAATTTCCTTCTCTGCTTACACAACGTCAGGAGAACCTTCTGCATCCCAACCTCCAGTCTCTGCACCTGACAGCCTGGTATCTCTCGGGCTGACTTCGAATGATACTCTTTTGTCTCAACCCGTTCGTTCTGTTCTGGATGCCTCCAGGAAACCTGCCACTCTGCAATGTTACCATCAGAAGTGGACACGGTTTTCTTCCTGGTGTCTTCTTCATCATCATAATCCTACGTCCCTTGCTGTGGAGACCGTGTTGGATTACCTTCTTTCTTTGTCTGACTCTGGTCTCAAGTCTACTTCCATCAGAGTCCACCTCAGTGCTATTGCTGCTTTTCATGAGCCAGTCCATGGGAAACTCCTTTCAGCTCATCCCTTGGTCTCCAGATTCATGCGAGGACTTTTCAATGTGAAACCACCTCTTAAACCACCTCCTGTGATCTGGGATCTTAACGTGGTTCTTTCAGCCTTAATGAAGCCTCCATTTGAACCTTTGGCCACGGCTTCTTTCAAATTTCTCACTTGGAAGGTTCTCTTCTTGATTGCTCTCACCTCTGCCAGGAGGGTCAGTGAGCTCCATGCACTAGTAGCAGACCCACCTTTTACCGTCTTTCATCATGACAAGGTGGTTCTGCATACACATCCAAAGTTTCTCCCTAAGGTTGTCTCTGAATTCCATCTCAACCAATCCATTGTTCTGCCTGTCTTCTTTCTGAAACCTCACTCTCACTCTGGAGAACAGGCTCTGCATACTTTGGACTGTAAGCGGGCTTTAGCTTACTATTTAGACCGTACTAAGCCCCACAGATCATTCTCTCAACTCTTTCTGTCCTTTGATCTGAATAAATTGGGACATCCTGTTTCTAAACGTACGCTGTCCAATTGGCTTGCAGCGTGCATTTCTTTCTGTTATGCTCAGACCGGACTGACACTGGAAGGTTCTGTCACAGCCCATAGAGTTCGAGCCATGGCAGCATCTGTAGCTTTCCTCCGTTCCACACCTATTGAGGAAATCTGCAAGGTTGCTACTTGGTCCTCAGTTCATACTTTTACATCTCACTATTGTCTGGACGCATTCTCCAGACAGGATGGTCACTTCGGCCAATCTGTTTTGCAAAATTTGTTTTCCTAATGGCCAACCTTCCTACCATCCCTCTTTTTGTTAGCTTGGAGGTCACCCATCAGTCAAGAATATGCTGCCTGCTTGTCCTGGGATAAAGCACAGTTACTTACCGTAACAGGTGTTATCCAGGGACAGCAGGCAGATATTCTTGCGTCCCACCCACCTCCCCGGGTTGGCTTCTTAGCTGGCTTATCCTAACTGGGGACCGCGCGCCTCCGTCGGGCGGGAAGGCACTCGCGCGTGCGCGGCGCGGCCTGCTAGAACTTTCCAAGTTCTTAGAGTGCAATCACTCTAAAATTGTCCGTACCAGGGCTCCGTCGGTGCCGTCACCCATCAGTCAAGAATATCTGCCTGCTGTCCCTGGATAACACCTGTTACGGTAAGTAACTGTGCTTTCTCATCTTCCTGCGGCCAGGACTCTCTTTCTATATTTCTTATAGGGCCTGGACTTCAGATTTCCATGCTTATCACGCTGGTTTCTCCTGTCGCCATCTTCTCATGGCACATGCTAGACGGACCCCCCGACCAGACAGGAAGGGCTGTACAGCTCCTTCTAACCAGGAGCCAGTTACCTATTCTGTCAAACCCACGAAGGAACGCACGCTATGTGGCTGTTAGCCTCATCCCTGAAGCTCTCCTTAGCGATGTGAGCTTTGTCTGCTACCTGTTAGGATGCTGTTGTTTTCCACGGGGCGGTAGATGCAGCATCTTGATTGCGTCTAGTATATATTCACTTTAAAGGACATACGTATTTCGCTCATGTTGCATGGAGTTAGTACTGTTTTCATGGTTCCAGTTCGAACTCCTCTTTACATTGCAAAACTTGATTTTTTCCTAGGAGAATTTCTTTCTTCTTACAGATCCTACAGTTCTCATCCTGCCATTCCCTGACCTTCTGCACTTCATTCTGAGGGGATCTTGACTTCTTCGAATGACTCTTCAGGCTTTCTCATGAGGGAGAAGACGCTATAATGTCAGGTCAAGGGGCTGTGCACTTTTTTCAGGATGCTTGCAACTTTGCATCCTCCTCAGGTTTCCAGTTCGTTCTTGGAGTCTCTATGTTTTGTGTTTCCCTTTTACATGTTACTGGTCCTCAGAGCACTTCTTGTAGTTCTTCGGGAACTAAGGGACGTTGTTCCACTTACTGCATGGTGCCTAAGACGGGGGCATTGGGCAGGCTGGATCGCATTCTGCTGAATTAGTTTCTCAGGGTTAAACATTTCTGCAGAAAGACTGGGAGAATATTTACATTTTCACTATGGACTCCGAATCAGCACTAGGTTTGCTTGCCTCTCTTGGAGCAGCGCTTTCGGTTTTCGCACATGCCATTTCGCCTACCCAAGGCTTCATGAACATTTTAGAAAATGTGGGCAGTGGTAGCGTTTTGGCGCTACCAGGCGATTCACCTAATTTCTCCTTGACTGACTGCTTGATTCGGACGTCTTCCAATTGGGCCATTTGACCGACACGTTCTTTGGACGTAAATCTTCGAATTGGCACAGCGATCTTTTCTCCTGTACTATTTATAGGTATATCAGGGAGATGTTTTTATTCATATAGGAGAGAACTGTGTTTCTTCCCAGAGACTAGGGCGATGGGTCACAGTCTCAGGTTTGCATTCTTCTTCAGTCACCTTGACCAAGAGTAATGGGATTCTGTACAGGTTCTAGGATCCATGTTGCTGACTCCGCTGGGAACTTCGGCTTGCTTTCCCATTATAATGCTACAGCAGTCGCTTTTGTTCCGGTGGTTCCCGGTGTCTCAGGGCTCCAATTATTTGGTAGGCTCCTCAAGCATCGCTCTGTATGATTTGGAGGCTCGGCAAGATTTCTCTTTTCAAAGGCATGCCTCGGTCTTTGCTGGACTAGCTCATGGCCACCAAACATCCCAGGCTGTCGGGTTGGGTTATTCGGTGCCTTCCATCCTCAGCTCCAGGAGTCTGGTCTTAAGAGGCGACTCAGTACTTGTTTATTCTTCTACTCTGGAGCGTGGTCAGGTTACCGTTTCTGGAGCTTCAGACCACTGATCCACTTATCTCTTTCCTCTCAATAGCGACCTTCTGTCCTTTTGATTACTTTTCTCCTCAACAATGAATTTCCTGTCTAATTACTTCTCTTTCTTCTTCCCCTCTTGAAGTCAGTCAATTTGTACCTTTGCTTAATCTTTTGTAAACCGCATAGAGCTTCACGGTATTGCGGTATATAAGCTGTTATTATTATTATTATTATTCTTTCGGTATGATGCTGAAGGTCTTTTCAGTCAGTATTATGATGGGGGTATTTCTCTACAGCCTGGGCAGTAGGTGATATACTCAGTTGGCAGGTAAAGTTGTGGTTCTACTTCAATGGGTGAACCCTCATCTTCCTCTTCTGTTGGCAGATCATTTTATGGGTCAGGAAAAGAGTTTGGATAGACTTTCCGCAAAATCTGAGCATGGCCCATTTATTGTATGTTACAGTGTACAGCGCTGTGTACGCTCTAGAAAGTGTAAATGTTAGTAATAGTGAAATTTTCTACATCCTGGATATTGAGAATTTTGGCTCGGGCGTTCCAGCTCTTTTTATGGAAGTGAGATCTCCTGGAACTTGACCTCATGGCCTCGTCTCAAAATTCTAAGCTTCATAGCTTCTTCGGCGGGCACAGGGAGTAGGAGTCAAAGAGGGTAGCAGCGTGGCTTCTTTCTCGCCTCTGGTTTCTCTTTTTTCAGTGTTTTCCCCTGGCTGATGATGGCTTGGATTTGCCATCTCAAGCTCGCTTTCAGGGCACAGTATTTGTAGAATCTCTGGATTGGCTACGCCATCCTTCCTATGAGGATCTGTTGAGTCTTTCGACAGCCGGACTGTTGAGTTTCCTGATATCTCCGGATTTGCTCACCTAGGGTTCGATCAACATGGATATTCGTACTACTTTGGTATTGCGACCTAGCTTTTGAAAAGTCATGGCTGACGTGTAAGGGTTCTGCGAAGCAGGTTGTTTCTTCTCTTATCCAGGCGATAGACGTCTTCACCTGTGGCTTCTGCTTCCTTTTGGAGGTTTTTCCTTTCTTGGGTACTTCTCAATATTTGCACCCTTCCAGAGTTCTTTTTTGGCACAAGTGTATTGCCAAGGGCTGAGCGTTCAATTCCCTTCAACTTCAAGTGCCATTCTTAGCTTGTTACAAGGGCTAGGTATAATGCTCTTCGCTTACTTCTCAGCTTCATGTAGTTCAGTTCCTAAACAGAGTACGGTATATTCGTACATCTCTTAGAAAGCCCTGTCCGGAGTACAGTCTTAAGGTACTTCTTCGCAGTTTACCGAAGGCTTCATTTCATCCTTGTCTTTTGAGACTCTAAAGGGCTGTGCCGTTGAACAAGGGGTTTCTTGTGGCCATAGCTTCAGCTCGGCGGTTTTCTGAGTTGCAGGCCTTGTTTGGTGGGGATTCCTATTTCTGATTTACAAAATCTGGGGTGTCAGTTCGGACAGTACCACAATTTCTTTCAGTGTCATCCTTTCTTTTATGACACTCACTTTTCCTTCCTTCTTCCTTTGAGGAGAAATGGGGAGACGTGCTTTTATTCACTGCATTTTTTTGAAGCTGTGTAGCGTTCTCCGCGAGCTAGGTTTCTAACTACTTTTAGTTATTTAGATCACCTTTTTGTATTCTTCATGGGACGCCTCAAACGTATGGCGGTGTCCAAAGCCTCCATCGCTCGATGGGTCCAAGAGGAGATTATTTACGCTTGCTTGATGGCAGGGAAGCGGTTTGCGAAAGAACTTCATGACTATTCCGCCGGAGCGATGGCTGCTGCTTCTTGGACTGTCCAGAGGTTTTTTCCTTGGAGGAGTTTGTCTCGTGGCTACTTGGTCTTCTGAGAGTGCTTTATCTCAACATTACCGGTTGGATGTGGGGGGGCGCATGCGGTGGATGCATTTAGTGCTTCAGTTGTTGCGGAGGTGGCGTTTGCTTCCCACCCAGATTGAGGATTGCTTTGCTACATCCCATTGGTCTCTGGATTCATCTGCTGCTGTTGCTAAGGAAAGAAAAATTATGTTCTTACCTGTTAATTTTCTTTCCTTTAGAGCAGCAGATGAATCCAGAGCCCCACCCTTTCTGGATATTGTCTGTCGGTTTTTTCTTTTCCAACTTTTGAAGTTTGTTATTATTGATGGTTTTGAGATTTGTTATGGGAAAGAAGTTTTTTACATGCTATGCCTATTGATGGTTACGGATACTTGGGCAAGGAGCTATACTGGAGATTCAGGAGGAGTGCCAGCCAATAGGACTACCTGTTAATCAGTTTCTCTATTTCTGCCTGCTGGTAGATGTGTGCTATCCATTGGTCTCTGGATTCATCTGCTGCGTCTAAAGGAAAGAAAATTAACAGGTAAGAACATAATTTTTCCTTATCATTTATACTGTTTATTTTATTTTTCAAAGAGATCAAGGCAGATGACTTTAAAATATGCAATGTCACCTCAGTAACAACTAAAGAAAAATAGACAAATATAATGGAAAATATAGACAGCAGATTATAAATTCTCAAAACTGACATTTTGATCACTAAATTGAAAATAAAATCATTTTTCCTACCTTTGTTATCTGGTGATTTAATTAGTTTCTGTTTGGACTTCCTTCTGAATGTACATCCAACACTTTTTTTTTTTTTTTTTTTCTTTCTGCCTCCTGCATGCTTCTCATCTGGACTGCATTCCCTTCCCCAACCAACATCTCTCTCTGTCCCTCCATGAGTCCAACTTTTCTTCTCTCCTCCACCCCTATTGGCAATATGTATCCCTCTCTCTCCCTCCTCTGTTTATGATCTTGCATCTCTCTGTTCTTCCTCTGTCTCTTCTGTCTGCACCTCCCATAGTCCAGCATCTGCCTCCTGTCTTTCCCCTTTGGTCCAGGCTCTCTCTCTCTCTCTCTCTCTCTCTGTCTTCTGCTTACAACCCCCCTCCCCATGTCCAGCATTTGTTCTCCTTCCTTCCAGGTCTTTCTCTGCCTCTCTCCCTCTCCTTCCTCCCTGCCTCACTGGTCCAGAATCTTTCACATTTCTGCCGCCTCCCCTTTGTTTCAGATTTCTCTATCCCTTCTGCTAACATTTTGAGTCCTCCCACCTTTGTTCCACGTCTTTCTGTCTCTCTCACTCTTTGTCTTCCTCCTCCCCAGGGCCTGGCATCTCTCTCTTCCTTATCTACAGCAGCAGATGAATCCAGAGACTAGTGGGATAGCACACATCGACCAGCAGGTGGAGATAGAGACCTGATTAACAGGTGGTCGTTTTGGATGGAACCTCTCCTTCAACTCCAGTATGCTCTATCTCCCAGCAGATAATGGTTGCTATCCTAATAGCTCCTGAATTCTGGCTGTTGATGGTCATCTGATCTCCTGTTGAGAATCCTCTTCAGTGAGAAAGGGGTGTTCGGCTGAACGGTGCTGTCTTTGGAGGTTACATCTGGGCCCCCCCCAGTTCCCTGCCTCACCTTCCCCTCAGAGCCAGTGAGGGGGATTTGCTCCCTGATTTCTTCTTTCCCCTACAAAAAAAAAAAAAGGGAGCTTTCAATTTATTGTGGCTGTGTTTTACTTTGTATTCAGGCTACAACTACTCCTCTCTGCAAAACTTCCTGTGTGCAGCAGTTTTGTCAGGGTAAGCCTCTTGTTCCTTGGTGCTGTTCTTTGATTTTTGGTGATCGTTGGACTGGCGGTTCTGGTTTTATTTTTCTTTTTGGTGGTGCATTATGGCAGCTGAAACTGTTAAACGGTGTTCCCGCTGTGAGAAGCGGAGAACGCTGTCGGGTTTGTGCACTAGAGGGTGCGCGGACGCAGCGGGGGAGGAGATCAATATGGCGCCAGTTCAGTCGGCACTTTCCCGCCAGAAAGATGCGAGTTTGTTTTCCCCGGCGCTGTTGGCGGATGCGGCCTCCTCGGCGGTTCTAAGGGGGCAGTTGCAGAAGGGGGAACTTTCTCTTCCGTCGGCGGTTTCGTGCATCAGAGGGGGGTCGGTTTTAATGGCGGAGCAGGAGACTGCTGTGACGGATGGGCAGCGGTCAGACACTTCTGTTGGTCGGAATCAGGCTCTCGCAGCGGGGCTCCAGCCAGCTGATGCGGCAAGGGCTTTTTCTGATGTGACTGCTCCGACTCAGCATTTGCCGTTTTTCCCCGAATTTGTGATGCTTTTGCATCAAGCCTTCCTGTTGCAGAGCGCCCAACCTGCACTTCAGGGGGCAGGTAATTTATCAGCTTTGCCTCAACTCCCTGTTGCTCCATCGCAGCAGGGTTTGCTAGCTGTAAAGGGTCGCAGAGTGGCCCCTGTGGATGGAGGGGACGATTCTTTGAATTCCACTTTATCACTGCCTCCTCCTGAATCTCTGGCTGATAGGGATACCGCAGATTTTGAGTTTGAGGAGGCACTAGGTAGGGAGATGGATGATTCCACGGTGCTCCATCTTTTCCATAAGGAGGAATTGTCTCACTGTATTTCTAAGACATTGCAGGGTTTGAATATATCTCCAGCGGATCCACAGGCCTCTGGTTCGGCTAACCCTCTTATAGCGGGCACGAAGAAACCGCCTAAGGCGTTTCTGATCCACAAAGCTATGACTGAACTTATTTCTGCCCAATGGGACTCGCCTGAGACAAGTCTTCGTGTAGCGAAGGCTATGCGGTAGTTATATCCGGTCGCTCAGGAGGAGCTGGAGAAATTTAAGCTCCCAAAGGTAGACGCATTGGGTGGCCGCGGTTACCAAGGAGACTACTTTGCCGGTTGAGGGAGGTGTGACGCTCAAGGAATCCCAGGATAGGAAACTGGAGTCTACGCTGAAACTTTCCTTTGATGTAGCGGACTTTACCTTGCAGACTGCTGTGTGTAGTTCCTATGCAGCAAGAGCTTGTTTGCAATGGGCGCAGCAAATGGCGGATGCCATGTTGGAGTCCGGGCTGCCTGTTCACTCTGACTTTCCGGATATGGAATCCGGTTTAGCTTATTTAGCGGATGCGTTGTATGATATTATTCGTGCTTATGCGAAACAAATGTCTTTCGGTTGTTTCTCGCCGATCCTTGTGGTTACGTCATTGGGCTGCAGATGCGGCCTCTAAACTTAGGCTCGTGAGGCTTCCCTTTAAGGGTCGCCTTTTTGTTCGGTGAGGATTTAGACAAGTTGGTCAAAGATTTCGGTGATTCCAAGACGCAGAGAATGCCAGAAGATAGGCCTGAGGGGCTTTTGAAGCCTATGAATCCCAAGCCACGCTTCAGGGATGTTAGAAGATACAGACCTGGGAAACCGTTCTTTCCGGCATCTTACGGGCCCTCTTTTAATTCCAAGCCGAGGTTTCCACAGAAGAATTCCTTTCGTCCTGCGAAACCTCCAACCGCTCAACCAGCCCTTACCCCAGCCTTGCGTAATTCTCAATGATGGGGTATCGGCCCTCTCCGCTATTCCCATAGGTGGTCGGCTGTCCTTTTTGGTGGAGTGGACGAGGGTCACGTCCGATCAATGGGTATTGGACATTATTCGAGACGGTTACAAATTAGAAGTTTCTTCTCCCGTCGCAGATTCTTTCTTGATATCCCTGTGTTCGGGGGCGGCCAAGAGAGACGGTGCGAGTCACCCTTCAGGTTCTTCTGGACCTAGGGGTGGTAATTCCAGTCCCTCCGGAGCAAAGGGGCCAGGGCAGATATTCCATTTACTTTGTAGTGCACAAAAAGGGAGGGTCGGTCAGACCGGTGCTCGATCTCAAGCGGGTCAATCAGTTTCTCAGCGTCAGACATGTCCGCATGGAAACCATAAGATCGGTTATTGCAGCAGTTCAGCCTGGAGAATTCCTTACAGCGCTAGATCTCAAGGAGGCTTACTTGCACATTCCCATTTGGCCCCCGCATCAGCGGTTTCTTCGCTTTGCCGTTCTCGGCCAGCATTTCCAGTTTCGGGCAATGCCATTTGGCCTTGCCACAGCACCCAGGACATTTTCGAAGGTGATGGTAGTGGTGGTGGCGTTTCTTCACAAGGAGGGCATTCGTGTTCATCCTTACCTGGATGACTGGTTAATTCGGGCTTCTTCGCATCAGGAGAGTCTGACAGTGACCCAAAGAGTGATTTCACTTCTTCAGTCTTTTGACTACCCATCCTACTTTCCGAAGAGCTCACTTGTTCCCTCCCAGTCATTGGAACTAGAGAATGACACGGGGAGAGATCCCCGCAGTGAGCCGCGGGGAGCCTGCGGTTTGGCTGCGGGCTTCAGAGACTCTATACTCAAATCGCCGCAGACACGGGGAAAAAAGTTTTCACCGCCTGCAGGCGCAGGTGAAAAGATTTGTCCCCGCAGGCCAATGTACCCCCTTCAAAGAACCGCTATTTACCGTGTCTTCACCGTGAGTCTTTGGTCGTGACCGGGTGTCATTTTTTTCCCGGCGGCCATGTTTGTCTTCGCGTGGTCTGTCTCCTCAACCCGACTTGCACGTTGCCGCATTGACTCCGCCCCCTAAGAAGAGGACCAATCGCTACTGCCTTGTTCTCTGCCGGGTCCTGCCTACTTCCTGTTTTCATGAAGACAGGACCCGACAGAGAGGAAGGCCTGAAGCGGGCAACAGAAGTGAATTGTGAATGCTGCTGCTGCCCGATGAAGTTCAGGACATCGAGGAAGGAGCAGTGAAATCGGCTGCTGGCTTGGGGGTGAGTGTAGGGAAAGAATCGTGGAAGTGGAGAAATTGGCACGATGAATTTTGCTTCACCTATATTCACGTTCAATGCTATTTCAATGTTCAATAATGTGTGTTTCTCCATATGTACTGTTTCCTGTGATTTCATGATTGTTATCTAATAGTTTTTAAAATATATATTAATCAGATTCATTTGCATATCCTCTATATATCTACTGCTCTACACCTTTCTTTCTGAATTTCAATTTGTCTGCTAGGTTGTTATGATTTCTTTTGCCTCCCTATGCATTTTGTTCCTTCTATTTCAGCATGAGAATGTGTATGCTATTGGAAAGAGTAGCTCAGCCAGTCTCTTTTACTAAGCCACATTAGAGGTTTCTAGTAGGACTGTTTGTGTGAAAAAAAAAACCAGCTCCGTGCTGAAGTCTGGCTGGGCTACTCTTGCAGCACTGAGCTGGTTCTTTTTTTTTTTTTTTAATCAGAGTGCAAAGCCAATAAGATTATTTTATTTCCAACCCCTTTTCATGTAAGACTGTGTAGTTTTATGTCTGTGCATTGCTAGCCCCAGGGGTGGTGGAAGATTAGTGATTGAAAAATTGTATGAAAAATAACTATTTTAAATTTAGTGATAAAAATGTGTCAGTTTTGAGAATTTATATCAGTCTATTTTTCTATAGTTGTTTCAGAGGTGACATTGCATATTTTTTTCATCTGTCTAGACCTCTTCGAAAAATGAAACAAATATTAATTAATTTGTTCTCTGCATACAGTGCGCTTTATGTTTATTTTAAATCTTTCAGTGTGTTACACTGTCTCATAACCATACTTCCTTTTTTCATGTCGGTGCTAGGAAGAAAGGAGAACTAGACTGAATCCAGAGATTGTGGATGATTTGTTGTTCATCCACGGGTTAAAAAATAAGGACAATTAAAAGTACATGTCGTGTTTTGTTTTTGTATAGTTATTAACTAATATTTAACTAAGTTTTAAAGTTTTACAGAATGTTTCCTTTATACGTAAATAAAGAAAAGTATATAAAATCGTACCCGTTTGAGGCTTTTATGTATGCAGCGGTGACGGTGACGGGGCGGTGAATGGGGTTGCAGTGGTGGTGACGGGGCGGTGAATGGGATGGCAGTGGCGGTGACGGGGCGGTGAAGGGAATGGCGGTGACGGGGCGGTGCAGAGGATGGTGAGACGGGGCGGTGACGGGGACCAATTTTTTCACCGTGTCATTCTCTAATTGGAACATCTGGGGGTCTTGTTCGATACGAAAGTGGGGAAATTCTTTCTACCCAGAGCTCGGGGAGAGAAGTTGCGGTCTCAGGTGCATCTCCTTCTGCAGTCACCCGCTCTGAGAGTATGGGATTATGTGCAGGTTCTTGGCTCGATGGTGGCAACTCTGGAGGTAGTGCCTTGGGCTCGCTTTCACATGAGACCGCTACAACAATCGCTTCTCTCCAGGTGGTCCCCTGTGTCTCAGGATTACAATCGTCGTCTTCGCTGGACTCCTCAAGCGTCTCTCAGCATGCATTGGTGGATCTGTGGGACCAGTCTAGGATAGTAGACCTGGGGGTGGGTCAGTAGAGTGGGCACACCTGATGGGCTATGGCCCTTATCTGCCATCATCTTCTGTGTTTCTAATCTGTTCAAAGGTATGCCGCAGGAGTCGCCAGACTGGGTCATAATTTCGACAGATGCCAGTCTGTGGGGTTGGGGGGCTCAGTGCCTTCAGTCCTCGGCACAGGGGGTCTGGTCTCCGGACGAAGCTTAGTGCTCCATCAACCTTCTGGAGTTGCAGGTGATCCGGCTGGTGCTGCTGGCGTTTCAGGCCTTGATTCAGGATCGGCCGACCAGGGTCTTTTCAGACAGTGTCACGGCAGTGGCATATATAAACAGACAGGGGGGTACCCGCAGTCCTCAATTGGCAAGCGAGGCGATAGTTCTGCTTCAATGGGCGGAAGCTCATCTTCCTCTTCTCTCGGCAGCTCACATTGCAGGACAGGCGAATGTTCAGGTGGACTTTCTCAGCAGAAATCTTCTAGATCCAGGAGAATGGGAACTCTCCACTCAAGCATTCCAGCTGCTGGTGCAGCGATGGGGCGTTCAGGAAATAGACCTCATGGCATCGTCTCGAAATGCAAAGTTTCCTTGGTTCTTCAGCAGACACAGGGAGGAGGTGGCGCATTGGATCTGTCTTGGCCTCGTGGTCATCTTCTTTATGTGTTTCCTCCTTGGCCCATGATAAGTCATGTGCTCCATCGAGTGGCTTGCTTTCAGGGCTCGGTGATATTGGTAGCTCCGGACTGGCCACACCGACCGTGGTATGCGGATCTGATGAGCCTCTCGACAGGCGACCAGGTACGGTTTCCGTTGACTCCAGATTTACTTCATCAGGGTCCGATCAACATGGAAAATCCGTCCCGCTTTGGTCTTATGGCCTGGCTATTGAAAGGTCACGCCTGAGACTTAAAGGATATTCTGAACATGTTATTTCCACTCCAAGCAAAATAGAGATCTACTTCTGCGTCTTATGCTAGAGTCTGGAGAGTGTTTGAGTCTTGGTGCGATGCTCAGGGTATTTCTCCTTTCAGTGCTTCTTTAGCTACCATTCTATCTTTTCTGCAAGATGGAGTTGCCAAGAGCTTGGCTTATAATTCTCTTAAAGTTCAAGTGGCGGCGATTGCTTGTTATAGAGGCCGCGTGTCTGGTTCTTCCCTTGCGGCTCAGCCTGATGTCGTTCATTTTTTGAAAGGAGTGCAATATATTCGTCCACCTGTTCAGAAGCTCTGCCGGACTGGAGCCTTAGGGTAGTCCTCGGAGGCTTGCAGAAGGCTCCGTTTGAGCCTCTGTCCACTGCGACTCTGAAGGATGTCACGTTGAAAGCAGTGTTTCTTGTAGCTATGGCTTCAGCCCGACGGGTTTCTAAGTTACAGGCTTTGTCATGCAGAGACTCTTTTTTACGCATTTCGGATTCAGGGGTCTCGATTCGGACTGTTCCTTCGTTTCTTCTGAAGGTTGTCTCTTCCTTCCATGTCAACCAGTCTCTCTTCCTTCCTGCTTTTCGGAAGCAGGATTGGGGAGCGCGCTTCTCTTCACCTGTTTCTTTGATGTGCGTAGGGTTCTTCTCCACTATTTGCAGGTTACTAACGACTTTTGTCGTTCAGATCATCTTTGTGCTGTTTGCAGGACGCAGCAAGGGTATGGCGGCGTCTAAAGCTTCGATTGCTAGATGGATCAGGGAGACTTTGCTTCCACTTATTTGGTAGCGGGGAAGCGGTTGCCGGAGGGCCTTCGTGCTCATTCCACTAGAGCGATGGCTACTTCATGGGCTGAGTCTCGAGGGTTTTCTTTTGGAGGAGATTTGTCGTGCAGCTACTTGGTCTTCTAAGAATACCTTTTCTGAACATTCAAGGTTGGATGTGGCAGCGCTTGCAGAGTCTGCTTTCGGTGCTTCAGTCCTCGCGGAGGCGGCTTTTGCTTCCCACCCGGTTTGAGGATTTCTTTGCCTCATCCCACTAGTCTCTGGATTCATCTGCTGCCGTTGATAAGGAAGGAAAAATTATGTCTTGCCTGTTAATTTTCTTTCCTTTAGACGCAGCAGATGAATCCAGAGCCCCGCCCTTTCTGCATATTGTCTGTTGGGTTTTTTTTTCGCATGTTTCGGAGGTTTTGTTGTGGTTGGTAGTTGTGTTCTGCATTAATATCTCGGACATTTGTTATGAGAAGTTTTTTTTTTTTTTTTTTTACATTCTGAGACATTTTATGGTTCCAGATGCTTGGGCAGAGGCAATACTGGAGTTGAAGGAGAGGTTCCATCCAAGACCTGTTAATCAGGTCTCTATCTCCACCTGCTGGTTGATGTGTGCTATCCCAGTAGTCTCTGGATTCATCTGCTGCGTCTAAAGGAAAGAAAATTAACAGGTAAGACATAATTTTCCTCCTTAGCTCAGGGTGTTTCCTCTCTCTACCCCCTCTATTCCAGCATCTGCCTTGTCTTTTGGTTCAAGTCTGCTTTCCTGCCTTGCCTCAAGGTCCTTTTCTGTGTCCCCCCTTCCCCCCCCACAGTATCCAGATCCCGCCGGGGCCCTTGCAATGGGTGGGGCCTTACCTCCGCTGCTTCCTGCACCCAGCGAGAGAGGTCATCTCCTGCATTGTGACAGCCGCTTGTCGAGGACCAACCTTTAAAAGTAATTATGGCAACCTGCAGAGGATCACTGGTGCTGTAGCGATCCTAGCGGGCTGCCGGCAGCCTCCGCAGCACGTTCCCTCTGCCACGGTCCTGCCCCTCCTCTGACATAAGGGGGAAGGTTTGCGGCAGAGGTAACGTGCTGCGGAGGCCACCGGCAGCCTGCCAGGTTCGCTACAGCACCGGCGATCCTCTGCAGGCTGCCGTAATTACCTTTTAAAAGTGAGACCAGGGGGAAACATGCAGGCCTTCGGTGAATCGGGCAGCGCTGGTGCTGTACCATATAGGCAAGTCAGCCGTACAGACCCCAAAGCAGGGTCCTTGGTTGTGTTGCAAAGGGAGTGTGGGAGAAACGCCCTGAGGGAAGGGGATGTAACATAAGAGAAAATGCCGGCATGGAACTTTTTTTTCAAAATGTTTTACTCCTGGAGAGAACCCTCACCCTCCATCAGCATTGAAAAGTGCCTGCAGCAGCTGCTGGTGCTGCGGCGAAGAAGGGAGAGGCAGTTGCCGGGTTCCAAACAATTTTACTAGTTTAGAATAGCATCTGCAGTGCCAAAGGGAACTGTTTCTTAGAATTTCCATTTTTGTTTTGAAGAAATTGCTACAAAACCACACTTTTCAACCTTTTTATTTACAGGTATATGTAGACATTCTTCAGGCCATACGGTTTGTACATCTATCTTAAAAGAGCGTGGCTTTTAAGTTTCCTTACTGTTTCTCTCGGGGTGGCACGTCAAAACTGTGTCAAACATTCGTGCACTGACAATGGCACACCCTTCTCTCAGAGGCTTTGTTAGGTCCCTGGAGGTTTGGGCAAGCAAGGAAGCAGTAGCAGCAAGCTGAGAGAGCAGATTGCTTGGGTTTTTTTTTTTTTGTTGGGGGGGGGGAATGGAGCTTTCCTTTTGTCTTTGCATGGCTGATGAGGTAGGGGAAAAGGCGGACGGTTGGTGATGGAATAACCGCGGGTTTGAGCATGTTGGGGATTCCTTTCTGCTTAGTCCGTCTAGTCCAGGGGTGTCAAACTCAATCACATAGGGGGCTGAAATCTGGGGTATGGGCTGGGTCACAGGTCAAATGTTTTAATGAGATACTTAGGGGTCCTTTTATTGAGGTATGCTAACTGATTTAGCGCACACTAAATGTACACCTTAATAAAAGGACCCCTTAATCTTGGTAGAAGTGTCGGGTTGCAGCCTCTCCAGCCCTGCGCTGGCTCTGTGATATAGACAAAATGGATGGAAGAGATGTATCTATGCTGGGATGAGCCAACGTGCATGACTGACACAGTTTGAGAAGTTTGTATCTGGACATCTTTTGAACAAAGGAAAGGGAGAACTACCTGTGGAGCTGATCTTTTGTTCGGAAGAAACAGTAGGGCCCTACTTTTGGGGATGGGGGAGCACTCTGATCTTTTGTGTGGCCTTCGGCCTTGCAGAGGTCCGGCAGCATGGCCCTGGTCATCCTTCCTAGCAGATCATGTGCCTGGTCACTCTGCTTTTGTGGATCACTTCTCAGCCTACCATTGTGAAGCGCTCGTGCTTTTCCCATGCTTCTTGGCTCATCTTCTGAAGCGGCCAAAGCTTTGGAGGGTGGCGGTTCCAGCCTAGCACACCGGCACCTCTCTGCATTGGGAGGCGGAGGGCACGGTCTGTTGCTCACCCTGTTGCCACTGGCAACGTCAGGACAGTAGACTGTATTTAGGCCGCTAGGCGCTTGTGCCTATCTGCCAGGGGGTCAGCTTGGTGGGGTTTTGTGGTTGTCTGGGCCAGGTTTTGGTGCACTGCAAGCCAGAGTTTGACATATCTGGTCTAGTCAGAAATCGGCTGGCGAGGCGCGCACAGCAACGAGGGTTGGTTATAGGGAAAGCAACGCAAACTCTGTTAAGTAAATTACCCATCCCTGCGGCATCCCATCCTTAGCTGGGCTACAGAGAGGGGTTAAAAACAAACAAAAACACATGCGGTTTCCTCATCCCGAAAGTCTGCATTGTGGGAAAAAAGTTACTTACTCCTGAGGGGAAGCGTGTCATTGGAGGAAGGCAGCCAGGCGCTCACCTAAATTAGCCAGGTGGAGCGCCCGGCTAAAACACGCTAGGGAGAATACTGGTCTTATTAAAGAAATTACAATTTTGCATGAGGTAAAACTCTTTATAGTTTATAAATCTTTCCTTTTGGCTAAGTCTTAATAATAATATTGTAATTTATAGCTAAAGAGACTAATCAAGAAACTGTTTTACTTTTGTGATTATGATAAACATACTTAGGCCCTCAAAATAGTACCTGGTGGGCTGCATGTGGCCCCCAGGTCACGAGTTTGAGACTACTGTACTAAGGCTACTTCTAGCTTGGTAGTAAAATGACTCCATATTCCATTATTCCCCTTAATGGCTATATGCTTTAAGCATGTTGTTAGCCTTTTGAAAAGTATTCTCTGCAACTCTTCTTGACTTTCTCCTGCTTCTGGGGAACAACTGTTTGGTCTAAGTTAGAAAATGACATGGAGACAAATTTTTTGCCTGTCTCCGCAGAAACTCATTTTCCTGTCCCGTCCCCATGAGTTCTTTTCTTGTCCCTGTCCCATTCCTGCAAGCTCTGTCCTCATCTGCACAAGCCTCAAACACTTTAAAATCATAAGTGTTCAAGGGTTGTTCAGTTAAGGCAAAGCTTACAGGAATGGGATCAGAATTGGGAAATCGAATTCCTGCGGGGATGGGGACAGATTTGTCCCCATGTCATTTTCTAGTCTAGTTTAAATAACTACATAAACGGGCTACATACCCCTTCAGTTCTTATCTTATTTCTTATCTCCAGAGGAGGCCAAGGGAAAAAAACTACCAGACACAAAAGTGTAGTTTAAACATTCAAGGCCTTGGGAGTGTGTTTGGCATCCTACTAACTGGTAGGACAACACCTAAAGTCTCACCCAAATACAAGTGATTGGCCATTTTATTTGGATTATGACATCAATCAATTCATTATTAAACATACATAGTTGGTACATCTTATTAAATTACAATTGTTTCACTAGGATCCAATTACAAATTGCATACTTCAGCAATGCTCTATTGGTTCTATTCAAGTCGCATGGTTTCTGGTCAATCATACCTCACCAGTAATTTCCCTAGCAACAATAATGACATCCCAGCAATACTGGGGATCTCAAGGTAAACAGCTAAGTTTTGCTTCCCAAGCATTTGCCAAGGGAATAGTACAAAATTTAGTTCTTAGGTCAGTGTGATCCCTAGCCTATGCTTTTTGTTATTTACAAGTTGTTTTTATGACTTAGCTAAAATTCAACTTATGTTATGACTATCACACACACTTTTCCTGACATTAAACTAAAATAAAATATTTTCTCTCTGCTTCACTGGTAACAGAAAAGTATGTACTTTGCGTGCTGACCAAGTCTCTGAAGCATTTCTATCATTCGGCTTCATCTTTTTATATATACATATTAGTATCTTTCATGTCCCCATATGTCTCATACATATGGGATTATGGGTCCCCCTTATGTCCTACATAATACAATTATCACCATCATAAGGTTCATGTCCTACATAATACAATTATCACCATCATAAGGTTCATAATGAAAAGCCATGTTAGTTAGAACACTGGCTAATATTTTTTTAACATAAACAAGCTTAGTTTTTTATCATCCCAGAAGACAGTTGCCATGACTTTGCATGCAGATTTTTCTGTCAAACTTTTTTGGGGTGGGGGATGACTTGTGCTTTCACTGCATTGATTCCATTTTCCACTTGGGATCTCTGTGATAGATCCAAGTTTCATTTCTTGTTGCCAAATGATGAAAAAAATTAATCTGGTCTTTACAAAGTATCTCCAAGTTCTCCTGACAGGACTGGAGCCTTGTGGCCTTCTGACATGGCGTCAGCATTCTTGGAAACCCTATTATACTAACCTTGGACATGTCTAACTTTTCATGAATTGTCACAACATGCACAGACTTGTTTCAACGCGCTTGTTACTTTCTTTCATACTCTGATAAATTTATTGAACATGCCTCATATATTAGCACGTTACCATGTTAGCAAATCTAGCTCTTAATTTCCAGTTTGTCTTGGGGATGCGTTAAATATTCAAGAAATGAGGAAAACAATGGGGAGACGCACACACTTTTCTTTTCTCTGTTCTCTCCTTTCTCTTCCATCTCTAAAGTCAATGTGGGCTCTAATTAGAATAAGGCGTCTCCAGCTCTCAACTCTGTTGTTGACACATCACTGCATACTGTTTCTGGTCAGGATTTGTTGCATGTGTTTGCTTAAGTTAATGGCATATTGCAATTAACTGTATAATTTTCCAAAATATTTTCCCGTTAGTATCTTGAAGAAATGTATTTCAAGTACAGCAGCCAAGCTGCAGATAAAGGAGCATATATCATTGGTAGCTGTGGTTTCGACTCCATTCCTGCAGACTTAGGAGTGCTATTTACAAGGAATAACTTAAAAGGTATTTGAAAATTTTCTTCTCTTAAATATAAGGCAGTAGTCCATTTTGGTTTTGAAAAGAGATGGGACATTGTGTTCAGATACTAATGTACATACTAACAGAGAAAATGATGGAATAACAGTATAGTCCATTTAACCTGCCATCTTCTTGACATATAGAGAACCTCTGTTTATCCCATGCCTTTTTGAATTCTGCCACTATTTCAACACCATGATTACTTCTGTGGAAGAACAAGTCAAACATCCATCTCCCCTTGTGTGGAAAAAGTATTTTCTGATGCTTTTAAGTTTCCTTTCTTGCAACTTCATTCCATGTCTTTAAATTTTACAGCCTCTCTGTCATCTTTATTAATGTTTTCATTGCAAATCTTTGATATAATATTTTTTTTTTAATATCTTTATTCATTTTTACATCTTACAACAAGTGTATCAATAAATTGACAATTGAAATTAAATACATCACTTGAATTTCTGTCATCTAACAATCTAATATAATAAAGAGCTAGCCGCGCATGCGCACTTCTATTTGCGTGTTCCGTGCGCTGTAGGTCTGTGGCCGAAGGAGTGCGCATGTACGAGTCCCCGTATGCGCCAGTTAGCTGCATCGGGCGACAGGAGCGGCTCTGGCAGCGGATGCCTGGAGGAGGACTCATGGTCCTGCCGCCGCTGCCGCTCCTGTTCACAGCGGCCTGCACGTCGCCGACTCCCCCCCCTCCCGCAACAACTGCTCCTGTTCTTCCCCTCCCTCCAGTCACTGCTGCCATTCCTATTTAAAACGGCCTGCTGAGGTTCGCGGCCGGCTGTAGCGAACCTCGCAGGCCGCTCTCCACATAGTAGCACGTTCACGTCAGGGGGAACATGCTACTGAGGTGAGAGAGAGAGAGAGAGAGATGATGAGAGATGACCTTAAATCCGCCAATTTGAATCCGCTACTGAGGTGAGAGAGAGAGAGAGATGACGAGAGATGACCTTAAATCCGCCAATTTGAATCCTGGAGTTTGATTTGTCGATTTATAGATTGGAATAGATGTTAAATTACTGACATCACAGAGTTTTCCATGTATCCATAAATATTCTGTTTTCTTTATACAATCTAGGCATTTTAATGCTAAGAACATGACAAACGTAGAAGGAACGTGAGTTGCCATTCCAAATGCAACCAGTCTGGGGTATTATCAATGAGCTCTGGGAGAACCCAATACATACCCTGGTGCAAAATATAGGCTGCTTGATACCTATAGAAATTGGGAAAATTTATCCCACCCTCCGCAATTGGTTTTTGTAAAGATACTAAAGCAATTCTAGGAGTTTTGCCCAGCCAAATAAATTTTGTAAGAATACTGTTTAACTTTTTATAAAAGGACCCCTTAAAAAACTGGTAACGTTCCCATCTGATAACAAACCACAGGCAATATCATCATTTTAATAGTTTGAACTCTCCCCCACCAAGACATAGAAACATAGAAACATAGAAAGATGATGGCAGAAAAGGGCCATAGCCCATCAAGTCTGCCCACTCTACTGACCCACCCCATTAAGTCTGAGTACTAATGACCTAGTTCCTTAACTCGACCCTCGTAAGGATCCTACTAGGGCATCCCATTTATTCTTAAAGTCAATAACGCTGGTGGCCTTGATCACCTGCTCTGGAAGCTTGTTCCAGTGATCTACAACCCTTTCTGTGAAGAAATACTTCCTTATGTCACTATCGAATTTCCCTCCTCTGAGTTTGAATGGATGTCCCCTTGTGACCGAGGGTCCCCTGAGAAAGAAGATGTCTTCTTCCACTTCTTCCACAGATATAGTGGATTCCATTGCTCGCACATTTCTGTTACCTTCTGCAATAAAGATTTTTCATTCTCTTTCATTGTGTCTTCCAGAGTATTTTTTATCCAAATTCCAAAGTATTTTAATCCACCTTTCTTCCATATAAACGAAAATGAATCAAACAAGCCTTTTGTACAATAAACGTTTAGTGGAAGAACTTCAGATTTACTCCAATTTATCTTATACCCAGAAATTTTTCCAAATTTCTCAATTAATTCAAATAAGCATGGAATGGTTGTTTCTGGATTTCTCAAATGAAGCAATATATCATCTGCATATGCAGAGACTTTGTATTCCCGATCTGAATAAGGAATACCCTGTATCTCCTTTACTTGCTGAATAGCTAATAACAAGGGTTCCAAAACAATATCAAAAAGCAAAGGAGATGGGGGACAAACTTGTCTAACCCCCCTCCACAAATTAAAGTGTTCTGAAAAATTGTTATTAATATACAATTTTGCAACAGGGGAGCTATACAATGTTTGAATCATTTGTATAAATCTTGAACCTATTCCAAACCATTCCATAGCTTGATACATGAAGGTCCATTCCACCAGATCAAAGGCTTTTTCTGCATCCAAGGGCACAGAAAAAGCCGGATCATTTATGGCTTTTGTTAAATTCAACATATGAAAAGCCAATCTTGTGTTATTAGATGAGTGTCTCTTAGCAACAAACCCAGTTTGGTGCATATCAATAATAAAAGGGAGAGCCTTAGCTAAGCGTAAAGCCAATGTCTTAGCCAAAAGTTTTCCATCTACATTGATTAGCGAGATAGGCCTGTAATTTGAAACCAATGTGGGATCTTTATTTGGCTTTGGCAAAACTATGGTCAATGATTCTGCCATAGTACCTGTATTGCAACCCTTAGTTAGTTGAGTCTGATATAAATTTAATAAATGAGGTAATAGGGTAACTTGAAATGATTTATAAAATTCTACCGTGAAACCATCACCACCTGGAGCGGATCCAACTCTAAGACATTTTAATGCTGTTTCCACTTCTTTTAATGATATAGGCTCTTCTAAACTTTTTTTTATATGCTCAAGAATTTTCGGCCCTTCTATTAACTTCAAAAATTCTAAACCATCTTTTTCCCTATCTACATAAGGCTCAAGAGTATAGGTCTTTATAAAAATTTGAAAATTGACTTAAAATACTACCAATTTGAGTATGTGTCTCTCCTTTCTCATCCTTTATTGCAATAATTTTTGTTCTTCTTTTCTTTGCTTTAAGATAATTTGCCAATAATCTTCCTGCCTTATTTGAGCTTCCATAATAGAGTTTGTTGGGAAAACAAATCTTTCCTTACCATTTACCCTTTGCTTTTAATATAACCTGTAGGGTACTTTGCTCCCACTTTTCAACTAATTTAGCTTCCAACTATTTAATTTCTTTTTCCAAATTGAAAAATTGATTAAGTTGTTTTCTAATATATGCTGATTATGAAATTTTCTAATATATGCTGAATATGAAATATTACCTCTCATGGTGGCCTTAAATGCATCCCATAATGTTTCTATGGTAATTTTTTCTGAAGTGTTAATTTGAAAAAATTCAATCATTTTTATTTTAAATTCTTCAAGGAAATTTGAATCCACAATCAATGTATTATCGAATCACCATACAGACCTGCTATAATCTTGCTCATCAAACTTAAATTCAATCCATACACCTCCATGATCAGACAAAATGATAGGATCTATAGAGGCTTTTGTCACTTGTTGTACTATTTGATTTGAAACAAAAATATAATCTATTCTTGAAAAGGATTTGTGAATTTGTGAGCGAAAAGAAAATTCCCGATCATCAAAATGAAGTATCCGCCATATCTTTTAAATCACAAGATTGTACCAAATTTTCTAATCCTAATGACTTCATAATTTTACTTGGTTTTTTATCCATTAAAAGATCCATGACAACATTAAAATCTCCAGCCACTACTAAATTAGATATAGTAAAGCAACTGGTTTCAATAATAAATGAGTCAATGAAATGTAGCCTTATGAAGCCTCAACTAAAGTAGCTTCTGGAGGTCCTTGATAGATTCAACAGGACTAGAGGAGGCAAACTTCTCCCAGACGTAAGTAGTGACTATGCACTTTTAGCTTTTCAGAGAGGAGAGAGAAACGACAGGTTCTTATACAGGAACCCTCTGACTACCATCAACACATCTCTTATTTCTTTCAATTCTTTCATCACTTCACTGTCAGCTCCCTTTGGTAATGGCGTCTTCAGAGGGGTTTCAGGCTCTGGCTTCGTTCTTTTTACGCTCCCGGTAGTTCCAAACGTTGAATCATTCTTTGCTTGTTTTCCCAAAGCCATTTTTGCCTTTACCCTTCTTCCAAACAAAAAGAAAAATCTTTCAAGCGACTTATTGATCTTTAAACAGTCTGTCAGCACAGAGCTCACCCGCTACCCGACCGTTTTCATGCGCGACTAAACCATGCCCTAGTAATAATATAATCTTTTTAACTTAAAACAATCAAATTTGATTTGCATATAATTTTTATATTTTTATGTTCCTTTTCCATCATCCTCCCCCCCTTCGTGCTCCCTGTTTTATATTGTCCTGAACAAAAAGGAAATAGACTTTTTACGCTCATCATTCAAGTTATCTTGAGCAAAATTTCTCTTAGCAGCTGTATTTTCCCCTCTCATTTTACCCCATCCCTCAAGAGCATTCAAAAGCACATTGCACACTGAGGGAATTCAAAAAGGGGTCCCAGATTAATATTTCTAAAAATCTTCTCTTCTCCCCCCCACCCCCCGAACACTGATAAAGGTTCCATTCTAAGCAAGCCATGTGTTTATGTTCTCCATAATGCTAAAGTGGAAAATTCTAGGTCCATCACTGAAGCAGAATGTCTTTTGCCATCAAGTATGTCTTAAATGAACAAGATCTGCTCTGATAAAAGGCAAAGTTTGAGTCTTTGGAAAGTGTTAATTTAACGGATTTTGTAAATGTTCACACAAGTCTGTCCAGATACCTGTATCTTGTCACATGTTCAAAAGCAGTGCACATACTTTATTTCCATATTGACTCAGTGGGACACTAGCTTGACACACCCTATTAACCTAGATTCTCTGCAATATTTTATGTAAAAGATCTTTTATTAAAGGTTTTCAAAAAAGGGGTCACATGATGATGAGGGGCTAAGTAGCCAGACAGACTCTTAGCTCCCATCCTTTCTCTCTCTAAACTCACCTTCTATGGAGACTCTCCTGAATTATTGGTTCATGAAGGTACTGACCTGATTTTGGTATATCTCTCCACATTTGTGGTAGGATATCTTTGAAAGTGTTGTGAAAAGAAAGATTGCATGTTTGCAGAAGCCAAGATGGTGGAGTTGGCAACCTCTGCTTCCTCTACGGTGGGAGCAGCTTGGACTGCAGATATAGTTTCAGATGTCTCAGCTGCTGTGGAAACATCTCTAGGAGGTCAACTCCAGCAAATCTTGGACAAACTTATTATCTAGAAGATTGTATATGGAACGTATGGGCCAAGATATTCACAAGGTGGCAAACTATTACACATTGGAATCTGAAGTGCAACATGTTATGCAGGAAAATACATCTTTGAAATCCTATATACAGGGGCTTGGCTTGGTCGCGCATGAAGAAGGTCGGTTAACGAGTGAGCTCCGTATTGACAGTTTTTGAAAGTAAAACAAGTTGGATGAAAATTTATTAACTTTGTGTTCTGAAGATAAAGTTGTGTAATGGCTTCGGGGAAGCAAAACAAGAATGAATCATCATTTGCTACTTCCAGAAGTGTGAAGAGAGCAAAACCTGAACCGGAGTCTTCAAAAAATGGCGATAACGAAGTCATGAAAGAACTGAGAGAAATTAAAGAGATTGTATCGGGCACGGCCAAGAAAGTTAACAATTTGACAGATGAATTTTCCACTCTGAACAAGAGAATGGATCTTAGAAATCAATTCAAATAATATGGAAAAAAGAATGGATATAGTGGAAACAGAATTACTTCATAATAAAACTGACCATAAGAAAATTGAGATACTTACCCGTGATTTGGAGGATTTTTTAAACAGAGAGAGGAGGAGCAATTTAAGACTATTAGGATTACCGGAAGGGTGGAGAAAGGAATTGCGATCTCCTTCTTGGAGAATATGTTACCCAAAATACTACCTATAAAGTCAAAGTTCCCTCTTGAAATCGAGAGGGCGCACAGAATTCCTGTAAGGAGATCTGATAAGAAAATGGGTCCTCGGCCATTAATTTTTAAAGTACTGAGACATCAGCAGGTCATGGAGATCTTTCAGTTAGCTAAGCAAAATAAAAATTTGAAATATCAAGATGCACTTATTCATCTAGTTCTAGACTTTGCCAAAAACACGGCTAGCAAAAGAAAAAGTTTTTTGAATCTTAGATCCCAGTTGAGAGTGATGGGGGCTAAATATGAGTTACTATACCCGGCTCTTATGAAGATGACATTTGAAAATAAAACAATCACATTTGATGATCCATGGAACTACAAAGATTTATACAGTAACAGGAACAGCCAATGTCTACATAATTCCTGTCATTGATATGGAGAAAGGAGGAGGGGGAAAAAATGGCGTCTGTTCTTCTGTTGAAAATTTATGCTTGGAATCTCTTTACAAAAGTTTGAATATACTAATTATAAATAAAGTACTGTAATAGTAAGTACCTAAAGGAAAACAGAAAAGAATGTCTACAGATTCAAATTGACTTGAATGAGTCAACAGTCCCTGCAAGGAATTCATCAGATTAAGTATAGGCATTCTAAACTGAGTCAATGCAGTTCTAGTACTGCGGTTACAGCTTTTTGTGCATGATTTGAAACAGGAATTATATTGATAATGTTCCTCTGTTTAACAATTACCCATTTGCTCTACAGTTCCGATTTTGAGATATGAAATTTTCTCTGTTATCACTTCTTCGACATGTTAGCAAGGATAGCTGAATGAATTTGCCTTCCTGTCATATCTGGAGATAAGAAGTTCTCATGCCTGAATACTTCATCCGGAAAGGAACACTGAATTACCTTGGCCTGTCCCCTTGCAAGAGTAAGTTTAATAAGGCTTTGACGTGGTAATGGAGGATTTCTGATGTCCTGTTTGTTACAACAGATGAACCGTCAGAACTCAAAAATGGCTTACGAGAACTATTACAGATGGATTTGAAGAAAGCATAGAACTATTAATTATTACAGTGACAAAGCAATTTGAAACATGTATTGTTTTAAGATTTTAATTAATATGGATGGCGATGTGTACATGAAGGAAGGCAGATGGAGAAAATAACCAAGGATGTTGGATTTCTGGAACTTGAATTTCGATCGCTGTGTTTTGGAACTATGCAAATACAGAATGGATATCAATTTGGATTCTTTTTACAATATCATGGATGACACATTGAATGACATGCGATTCGAGAGAAGGTGGATTTATTCTAAATGTTAGATGCTGGATAACGGAGATATGGATGTAGTGAAACGTTATGAAGCTTGATAGTTGGATAGAGAGTACATAATAGCTAAGTATTATTATAGTGGTACTAGTCTTATAGCCCGTTATATTAACAGGTGCTAGAATATATGTGTGTGTGTCTCTATTTCTTTCTCTCTCTCTCCTTAGCCGCTTTCTTTCTTTCTTTTTCCTTGGCTGTCCATCACCACCCCTTGCCTGCTCCCCCTGTCCATTCTCCCTTCCTTTTACCTCCCCTGTGTCCACCACCACCCCTTCACTGCTCTCCTTATGCAGCAGCAGCCCTTCTCCCTTTGTTTTACCTCCCCCCTGTCCAGCAGCACCTCTTTCCTTCTCCCCCTGTCCAACATTAGGCTACGTTCCTTTTTCTTAACCCCCCTATCCATCAGCACCTCTTTCCTTCTCCCCCTGTCCAGCAGTAGACGTATCTTCCTTTTTATCACCCCCCTCCTTCTTATCCCTATGATACACTTATCTTGTTCTGCCCCTGATCAGAGGTTCCCGACAGCCGCCCAGTTGCACCCATTGGAAAAGTTCCCTCTGCCGCATCCCGCACCCCTCCTGACGCGACTCCCGCTGTCTTTCTTTCTGTCTGTCTCTGTCCCTGGCCTCTTTTGTCTGTCTTTCTGTGTATCTCCCTGCCCCTGTGTCTTTCTTCTTTTCTCTCTGTCTCCCTTCCTCCCTCTGTTTGTCTGTCCAAAGCAGCATTCCCTCCCCCTCCATTTCACTCCCCCCACACCAGTTCCCTATGCAGCAGCATTAGCGTTTCTTCTACCCCCCCTTTCCCTTCCCACGGTCCCGACTACAAACCTGGTGATTCCAGCAGCGTGTGCAGCAGTCTCCATACGCTGCTTCGGGTCCTTCTACTGTCCTGATTTACTCTGGCACATCCCTGATGACATCATCAGAGATGCGGCAGAGCAAATCAGGGCAGTAGAAGGGCCCGAAGCAGCGTGTGAAGACTGCTGCACACGCTGCTGGAATCACCAGGTTTGTAGTCTGGCCTGCGGGAAGGGAAGGGGGGCAGCAAGGGACTCGGGTCCAGGGCGGCGGGGTCAGTTTAGAGCCGGGGTGGAAAGTTGCTGGGCTCCTCGTTGGGGGCGCTGAGCGGCCGCGATCCCTCTCCTCCGAGATCCCCCCCCACTGGAGGAACGGAGATCGGCGGCTGGTGACGTTGTAAGCGTGCATGCGCACTCTTGTGGCCACATCGCGACGGATCAGGGAACACGGCTTTAGAGTGCGCATGCGCGCTTACCATTTTATTATTAGAGGCTAGTGTTTAAGCCCATTACATTCATTACAGTAATGGGTGCTAGAATAGCCCCACCTATACCCTGACCCCACCTGTGCCCCGCCTCTACAATGCCTAGACCCTGCCTCCCACTGATCCCAGTCTCACCTTTCACCATTTCCTTAGTCCTCTGTACCCTTTTGGCCCTCATCGATCCTGTACTGCATTTATCACCCTTTCAGTCCCAGCTCCAGTCCTATCTATCCTTCCTTCCATTGTCTCCAAGGGCATTTTTCCTGTCCCTATATTCCACCCCCACGCAGCTTCTCTTCCTTTTTTTACCAATTTCTCTGTCGTCTCTCCCCTGCCCCTTCCCCTTCCCACGGTAATGCAACTGTCCCCCTCCCCATTCCAACATGTGCCACTTTAACCCTCTTCACCTAACCGCACCCCAACACCAGAGCCTGCACCATTGAAACCCCACCCCCCAAAGGTAGCCTCAGACCATTCTCTGTAGCACCATGACATGACATGAACCCGCTTCATACTGAAAACTGAGTGAAGCTGTACAAAGGAAAACCCAGTTGGGGTCAGGAGTATAAGGAGGGCTGCCAGCAAGTAAGTAACAGCATTGACTCTTGCAGGTAGGGGTGGGGATAGAGGAGATTTGGCTATGATATGGATTAGATTCCATATGGACAGGTGTGGGAAGGGGTGGGTGAAATCACTTTCCCCCTTCAACTCTCAATTTCCAAGCACAGACAGCCTGGGTAGAATCCCATCCCGCACTCCCTCAGTCTTACCTTTTTACCTTTCTTTGCCTCATTTTCCATGTTTACTCCACAGGCCACGGGCGCATCACTGTAAGAAGGGGGACTTTTTTCCCCTTTACAAAGTCCTCCACAGAAAATTTGCCACACCCACTATAACGCGGAGCCAGACCGGAGGAGCAGAAACTTTCTCCCCTCCTTCCCCCCAAACGCTCCTCACGCACGTTCCCTACAGCCCATACCAGATCAACCCCAGCGGCCTACAGCTGCCGCGTTCAGCAGCCGCTGACGGCCGCAGCAGCCTACATTGTCGCTCTCCACCAGCGATCCCGCCATCTTATTAGGTTCAGGGCTGCCAGGGGGGAGGGAAGAGGTGAGGAGTGAGCCCGGCTGAAACTGGCAGGAAGAAGAAGGCGGGGCAGGTGAGGCTATCAGGCAAGCGAGAGAGGGGATGCCAGATGTGAGGCTGTGCAGTCAATGGAGATGGCTACATCGGCGTTCTGTGCAGGAGTTGAGGGCATTTTGAAGATCGGTCTGCCCTGCTCCTTGCCTTACTATATTTTTAAGTTGAAAGACGTGGCTACAGCAGCTCCTCTCAAGATCCCCGACTGCATCGGACTTCCGATGCAGGTGGGGATCCTGAGAGGAGCCGCTGCCTCTTCTTTCAACTTAAAAATATAGTAAGGCAAGGAGCAGGGCAGACCAAAGAACAGCAAGGCCGACAGCCGCCGTGTCCGACATCCGCCTCGGGGGAGGAGAGACAATAGAATCGGGAAGCAAAGACATTAAGGGAGCAGTGGTGCCAGAGTGTGAAAACATGAAGGAATGGCGGCAGAGGCAGCAGCAAACTTACAGGAAGGGAGGGAGGGAAATAGAATCCGGGAAGCAAAGACATTAAGGGAGCAGTGGTGCGGCAAACTTACAGGAAGCATTTTCTGCTTCTTGGCTTTATCCTTCAGGCGGCAAGACATGCCGCTGCGGCACCACGTGCATGCGCACTCCTATCTGCGGTGCCCTACAGCGCACGGAAAACGGAACATGCGATGGGAGTGCGCATGCGCGTCTTAGCCTTTTATTATATTAGATATTCCTGTGATAAAAGAGATTGTTTGGAAATCGAAGATCCTTTGCATATAGGTGTTTTATAATTTATTTATATATATTTGAATGATATCTTATGAAAATTATTATAAGAATGGATTGCTCTTTGAATATTGTTTATTTATGTCTTAGAGGAAACATATGATTTTTAAATGTGCTTATGTTTTCTTATGGTGCTCCTCATTAGATTCTTATAATAAAGATTAATGAAATATTCCTTAGAAGAATTAAATTATAATGCATTAATTAAGAGATGAATATTGTGATTTTGGTTCACCGAGATTTCTGTTAATTTAAAATAAGATTGAATATATAATTTCAAAAAGTTGTTAATTGGCTGGTTTTAGTAATATATCGATTTAAATATCATAATATGGAATAAGAAGGACTTATTTTAAGTGTTTAAGCAGGTTTTAGACTGATTCATTGATTAATTAGAGTTTTGAGGATTTTGGATGAGATAATATAGAGGTAAGAAATCTCATAAAAATTTTAATAAATTAATATGTAGAAAGATAACAATATGAGCTAATTAATATGATACAAAAATAAGAGGGGGAAAATTAATAGATAGATGAAATTATGAGAGTATTGGAAATAAGATTACTATGTTTAGTAAGGGGTTACAGAATATTTCATAGGAATAGTTTGGAATGATACTAAGATAAAGCAAACATAATATTAAAATATTAAATGTTTTCTTATATATATTGATATGACATTAGTCTAATATTTTATACAGATTCATACAGTTTTGTATAATTTATGAACTAGTTTCAAATTAAGGGAGGAATTAGCATAAATTATCATAAGTGTATTTCATGTAACTTATTTTCAAGATAAGATTTAAAATAGTCTTGTCGGGAGTTTTTTGTTGACTGGTCTAATATGTGTTACCAAGTTTTCACTGTTAATAAGAAAATAGGGAGGGAAGGGGGGTAAAGGGTGGGGTGGGAGGGGAAAAATATATTTGCAAAATTTTAAAGTATTGGAAATGGTGTCTGTTCATTTTAAATTATTTAAATTTGATTATTTAATAGTATGGATATTTAATAATTTGAATTGATAATGGAGTGTAAAATTTTCTCATTAAATGTTAATGGCCTCAATCATCAAATAAAAGGAAAAAAATGCTAGCCTTTTTGAAACAACAAAACGCTGACATATACTATATACAGGAGACTCGCCTATCAGCGATAGAGTCACAAAAGCTGGAAGGAAATTGGATGAAAAAGAGCCTTTTTGCTCCTGCAATTGGGAAGAAAGCTGGGGTTGCCATACTAATAAATAAAAAATGTTCAGCTAATTTTTCAATTGATTGATTCTGATCTCTTGGGTAGATGGATGCATGTGAAAATAAGCATCTAATATAATAAAACTCTAAGCTGCACATGCGCACTCCCACTGCGTGCGCCGGTTTTCCGTGAGCTGTAGGGATCCGCAGGTAGGAGTGCGCATGCGCAGCTTAGGGTTCTGTTTTTCGGTCTGGCCTGCTCCCTGCTCGCTTTGCCGTATTGTATTTTTTAGTTGAAAGACGTGGCGGCGGCTCCTCTCACGATCCCCGCCTGCGTCGGACTTCCGACACAGGTGGGGATCATGAGAGGAGCCGCCACCGCATCTTTCAACTAAAAAATACAATACAGCAAGGGGAGCAGGCCAGACCGAAACTCCGACTTCAACTGCCAGTTGGCCGACAAAATGGAGCAAGCTCACTCATCAGCTGGGGGAAAGGATGGTGAGCAAGAAACAGCGTTATTCACATTGGCAAATGTGACTCAGACTCGGACTAGAGGTCATGGGCTGAAGCTGAGAGGGGACACGGCCAGGACAAATGTCAGAAAGTTCTGCTTCACACAGCGAGTGGTGAACGCCTGGAACTCTCTCCCGGAAGAGATGGTGGAGGAAACTACCATTCTAGGATTTAAGGGAAAATTGGACGCACATCTTTTTGCAGGACACATTGAGGGATATGAGTGACTAAGGTATTCGCCAGGGTGCACCTGGCTGAGCCTCCACGTGTGCGGATCACCGGACTAGATGGACCCCGGTCTGATCCGATGTAGGTATTTCTTATGTTCTTATGCCGGACTTTGGGAGGAAGAAATAATGGGTCTAAAAACAAAGGATAGGGAGAGAGATGGTGGATTTAGGGAGGGAAGGAACAGAAAGAGAGAGAAGTTGAACACAAGGGATGGGGTGGAGGGGGGGGAAGAAATATTGGATAGTAGGGTAATTGGGAAAAGAAAGAGAGAGATGGTGGACCCTGGGGTGGTGGGGAAGGAGGGAGAGATGCTGTATGAAAAGGTGAATCTGTGGATGGAGACTAAGACAAGGAAAGATGCCAGACTCTGGGGGAGGGGAAGGGAAATGGAAGGGGAGGACAGAGACAGAAGATGGATGGTTAGCACGGAGAAAGAAGAAAGGAAAAGACCCTGGCAAGCAAGTTATCAGAAGACAACCAGAGCCTGGGACCAACAAGATTTGAATAATGACCAGACAACAAAACATAGAAAAAATAATTTTATTTTCTGTTTTGTGATTACAATATGTCTGAAACATGTATCCTGCCAGAGCTGGTGTTAGACTGCAAATATGAGTTAGGATTTAACAGAGAGAGGAAAAGTCCTTTTTGTTTGTTTATTTTGTTTACACCATAGCACCAGTGTGGTTGGGAGAAGGCAAAGGCAGTGAAGAAGCTATAAAATAAACCCACCAGGATGTTTGGAAAAAACACCCACTTGAGCAGGAAAATTAAATCAAAAAATCGATTCAAGAGGCTGAATCGAATCTAAATTTTTTTTTCCTGAATAAAGCAGTACTAGACTGCATAGCCTACTTGTACTACTGCAACAGTTCAGTTTGTTCTCAGTCTCCACCTGCTGGTAGAGGAGTGTAAACCCATCCGTCCATGCATGCTAGAAAGAATATTAGCAGGTAAGATCTAATTTTCTCCTTTTTTATTGATGATAATAGTCCTTTTTTGGAATGCAATAAAAATTATATATGATTTGTCTGTCATAAGGCTAAGCCTTCTGCTTCTCCAAGTAAAGACTACGATATCCACTCATTTCATCCACTCATTCCTTCCATCCAATCCCTCACTTGTCACATAATACAGGCTGTTATAGGCTTTTATATTTGGGAGCCTTGTTCCTCCTAACAGCTGCAATAAAACACTTCATTCTTGATTTCTTTCCTTTTCAAAGAAACCTATTTATTTTTTTATGTTTGGTGGTATACTACTTTCCAATAACAATATCAGAGTTTTACAGAAACGGTATTTAAACTGAGACAATACTCCCCCCAACCCCCTACAAACATTAGATGCATTTAATTTTTTGTCATAAACGGGGATGCTAATTACACAATAATAAATTTACTGGCAACCAGTAGACATTGCATGCCATTGTACACAAGGGATCAAACTGTCTAAATATGCTAAGAGTAATGGTATTAAATCTCAAGAAACCCTCGCTCAGGTTGGGTTAACCCCAGTCTTAAAATTTTGTAAGATGCTTCCTGTTGTAAGTTCTAATGGTAGGAGAGACCAAGATGCTGGACTTTTCTTATGGTCTTATGTAGCTAAAAAAATAAAAATAAAAAAAATTCCAACAAAGGAAGTAAGTAACTGTAAAATAGCAGCCAGTGTGGTTTGAACTTTTGCTACAGTGGTGCTAACGCCTGTGTATAAAATTTGTTTTTTGGGCTTTGATTCAAATAAAAAATAAAGTTCTTGTGTGACCCACATTCCTGAACCTGTGGGTAGTGAATCTATTCCTATGAGAATTCTTGTAGAGAGCCTCATTGGCATTCTTTTGCTCTGCCTCCTATCTCTGGGCTGTCCTCCAAATTTCTCAGTTGTTTCTCTACAAGGGAGATGGTTGGAACCTGTCTTTTTTTCTACCCATGTTTATTTTTCCATTAAATTCACTTTTTGCTTACCATTTGCAAGAGTTTTCAGTGCTGCAGAAGATCCCATTCTTGGGACATCTCTGGCTATGGGAGGTCAAAGTCTTGTTGGGGGGCTCCTTGTTCTTTCTCCTTTTGTCTCCTATAGGGCTGCTGCTGGGTTTTAACTGACGGGACAGCAGAGTAGGGAGAAGGAGATACTGAAAATGATGTTCAGTATATCTTGCAACAGACTCGCGGGAATGGATGCAAGACCCTTGGTTCAGCATACCATCTCTATAAATTGAAAAAGATTATCAAGGTAAGAACCTAATCTCTATTTTGGTGGCAGTTGCTTCAGCTCGACAGGTGTCACAATTGCAGGCATTGTCATGAGATCCTTTCCTCAATTTCAAATTCAGGCATAGTATTGCATGCAGTACCATTTTTCTAAAGTAGCCTCTAGTTTTCATATCAGGAAATGCAATTAACTGCCTTCATGAGGAAGAGTGATAAAGTACTGAAATTATTGGATGTGTGCAGAGTGTTAATTTGCAGTATCTGGAGGTTATGAACAAATTTCAGCTGCCAGATCATCACTTTGTACTGGTGGATGCTGTCCGGAAAGGCCACCCAGCCTCAAATCCAGCCATTTCAAGATGGATCTGTATGGCCATTTCTTCAGTCTATATCTGAAGGAGAAAATGACCACATATGTCCGTAAATTTGCATTCCGCTAGAAGTGTGGGTTCCTCACAGGCGGAATCTTCAACAGTGTCTTTGGAAGAAATCTGTAGAGTGGCCACATGGTTCTCTCTCCATTCGGATCATCTATTCTGTCAGCAGGCTCATCTGTCCTGCCCTGAACTTGGAGGACTGCTTTGATAGGTTCTAAAGGTTCAGGAATGTATCTGTTATATTAGAAGGAAAGATTAGGTTCTTACCTTGGTAATCTTCTTTCTAGTAGATAAGACGCATTATTCCTGAAGCTCGCCTTGATAGATGTTCATTTGCCTACTTACTGCTTTGAATGTGCTGGGGAATCTGGACGACTTGTTTCTTTCTTTATCCAGCATTAATAAGAATGGAGGACACTACTGCTTCTTTGAAGAATCTAGGGGGTACCTGATGAAACTCCCACACTTAGTGCAGGCTGCACTCCGGTTGGTGACTTTGTTTTCACCTTGTTATAGCTGCAAATGGTTGAATTTTGTGTATATCTGTTATGTTAATGATATGAGCAGAATAGGCATGTTTTCTCAGGGAGTGTCCCTATACCCCTCCCTATTTTGTTTCCTCTCTAGGGCTGACAGTCTGCTTTGGTACGAACTGAGGAATTGGAGGACAGCACAGAGAGATGGGAGACAGTGTAAAAGAATGCTAATAAGGCGCTCTACAAGAATTCTCACAGGAATAGATGACTACCCACAGGTTATGGAAATAATGTGTCTGCTTCCTGGAAAGATTACTGAGGTAAGAACCTAATCTTTCTGTGCATTTTATACTCAAATTGAAAATTTGTTTCCAGCTTTAAATGCAGGAAATTTATTTGTTTTACTTTCTTTCCCCCACACCCCCAAAGGTACCCTAACAGCTGTTGAGAGTATCGTGTCATTTCATTCTGGACCTGAGGTTTGTATAATCCAATTTATTTAAAATTTGTTATCTCGCTTATCAAACTTCTTTTTTTTTTTTTTTATTTCTTTATTCAGTTTTGCATATTACAAGTGTATCAGAAAAATTCATATAATCTTATAAATACACACTTGATTTTCTTCATGAACACTTTAATATATCAATACTTATATTCATATTTTATAATGATTTAAATATTATGTAATACATTTAATAAATATGACAAATGTAAATACAATAGAAAAACCCCCAATCCCTCCCTACCTATTTCAGAAAATCTAACCTAATACATCAAAATGTATTAATTAATTCATTCATATTATGAGATAAATAAAATAATACCCACCCCCATCCCCACTTAACAAATATCTTATTATGGGAAAATGTTATTAATCATTACAAAAATCTGTAATGGTCTCCAAATCTTCTGAAATTTACCAAAGTAACCTTTCTGTGTTGCTATTGTGCGCTCCATTATATATACAGTGGTACCTTGGATTACGAGCATAATCCGTTCCAGGAGCATGCTCGTAATCCAAAATGCTCGTATATCAAAGCAAGTTTCCCCATAGGAAGTAAGGGAAACTTGCTTTGATATGTTTCCACCCCCCACCTTCCCCCCCCCCGAGGCCAGCAGCGCTGCTCCCCCCCCCATGAGAACCGGCATTGCTCCCCCCGAAGGCCCCCCCCCTGCGAACCGGCACCCTCCCCCCCGCCATCGGGCACCGGCATCCCCCGCCGCCGCCATCGGGCACCCCCCCGCCGCGACCTGAGGTCTCCCCAACCCACCCGAACCCTCTTCATACTTTGCTGTAGCCTCCGCAGCGGCACCAGCACCAGCATGTCCTGTGCGTGGTGCCGCTGCCTGACGATCTGCTTCCTGTGCTGGGCCTTGAGAGTTCACGTTCGACATGAGAGTTCACTTTCGACGTGAACTCTCAGGCCTTGCACAGGAAGCAGATCTTCAGGCACCGGTACCACGCACAGGACATGCTGGTGCCGATGCCGCTGCGGAGGCTACAGAAAAGTAAGAAGAGGGTTCTGGTGGGTTGGGGGGACCTCAGGTTGCGGCGGGGGGGGGGGGGGGGGCCGGATCGCGGGGTGGAGGGTGCCGGTTCGCAGGGGGGCGCTCGCAAATCGAAGCGCGCTCGGTTTCCGAGGTGCCGATTTTGCGAATGTTTTGCTCGTCTTGCAAAACAATCGCAAACCGGTGCACTCGTAAACCGAGGTACCACTGTGTATATATATATATATATGTATATATATATATATATATATATATATATATATATATATATATATATATATATATATATATATATATATATATATATATATATATATATATATATATATATATATATATGGCATACCGAATTCCACCAAACTTCTAAGCAGTGTACAAAGGTAAAAATGGATAAAATATGGGTACTAATCTCGTTATCCCAGGACAAGTAGGCAGCATATTCTCACATGTGAGTTATATCATCCACGGAGCCCCAGTATGGAAAGTATTAAAAGTGTACTGTCACTAAGTTTTAAGAAACTTTGAGAATGCCTTCCTGCCCGATGTAGGCTCACAGTATCTTTGTACAATCTTTAAATTACACTGCATACAGGTGCTCACATTGACTTCCTTGGTACCGGCCCAGCCTGAGTATAGCAGTATGAGACCTCCAGGTACTGATATAGGGCTACTTCTCATGGATCTTCTGACAGGCTTTGTCATCCCTATCTAGACGTCAGTCTACCTTCAGGCATTGCTCTTCACATAGAAGTTTTAGCGCATTGAAGTCTTCCATCAAGTCATCGATCCACTACCTCAAAGCATCAACGTTTTCTTTTGCCACGATGGTCCTCATCGTGTCGGTCTCATGCTTCCAAGCATAAAAGGAATCCACAATAAAATAGATTTAAACATAAAAAAGGGATACACATCGATCTTCTTCATAAGCTTCATTGGATCGGTATTGAAGACGTTGTAAACTTTTCCAAAGAATCTGAAGCACTAGCTTTATCTGGCTCTGAGTGTTCCGGCATACCTTCAGAATTGTCACCACAGAAAAAGCCTCCTAGAAGATCTTCTCCAGAAGGACTTATCTTTACCAGAACATAAGAATAGCCTTACTGGGTCAGACCAATGGTTCATCAAGCCCAGTAGCCCGTTCTCACGGTAGCCAATCCAGGTCACTAGTACCTGGCCAAAACCCAAAGAGTAGCAACATTTCATGCTTCCGATCCAGGACAAGCAGAGAGGCTTCCCCTGTGTCATAATAACAGACTATGGACTCTTCCTTTAGGAATTTATCCAAATCTTTTAAAAATCAGCTGCACTATACGCTTTTACCACAACCTCTGGCAATGCGTTCCAGAGCTTAACCATTCTCTGAGTGAAAAAACATTTTCTCCTATTGGTTTTAAAAGTATTTCCCTGTAACTTCATTGCGTGTCCCCCTAGTCGTTGTAATTTTTGACGGAGTGAAAAATCATAAGAACATAAGAATACCCTTACTGGGTCAGACCAATGGTCCATCAAGCCCAGAAGCCGGTTCTCATGGTGGCCTATGCAGGTCACTAGTACCTGGCCAAAACCCAAGGTTGTAGCAATATTCCATGCTAACAATACAGGGCAAGCACTGGCTTCCCCCATGTCTTTCTCAATAACAGACTATGGACTTTTCCTCTAAGAACTTATCCAAACCTTTCTTAAAACAGCTACGTTATCCGCTCTTACCACATCCTCTGGCAACGCGTTCCAGAGCTTAACTATTCTCTGGAAAAAATTTTCCTCCTATTGGTTTTAAAAGTATTTCCATGTAACTTTGAGTGTCCCCTAGTCTTTGTAATTTTTGACAGAGCGAAAAATCGATCCACTTGTACCCGTTCTATTCCTCTCAAGATTTTTTTTTTTAAATTTAATTTTTATTCGATTTTAATATACTTTACAAGTAAAAACTACTTGCTTTAGAAATACAGAGTCATGTTTCAACAGAAATATCTCATACGAGAGGAGTTCATCCCCTTTACCGTCTTGGTCGCTCTTCTGTGAACCTTTTCTAGCGCCACTATATCTTTCTTGAGATAAGTAGACCAGAATTGAATGCAATAATTCAAATGAGTCGTACCATGGAGTGATACAGGAACATTATGACATTCTTAGTCTTGTTAACCATCCCTTTTTTAATAATTCCCAGCATCCTGTTTGCTGTTTTGGCCGCGGCAGAAGGTTTCATCATATTGTCTACAATGACACCCAGATCCTTTCCTTGGGCGCTAACCCCCAAGGTGGACCCTAGTATCCGATAACTGAGTCAGGTTATTCTTCCCAAAGTGCATCACTTTGCATTTGTCCACATTAAATTTCATCTGCCACTTGGACGCCCAATCTTCCAATTTCCTAAAGTCCGCCTGCAATTTTTCACAATCCGCATGCGTTTAAATAACTTTGAACAGTTTAGTGTCATCTGCAAATTTAATCACCTCGTCGTCCCATTTTCCAGATCATTTATAAATAAGTTAAATAGCACTGGTCCCAGTACAGACCAATGTGGCACTCCACTGTTTACTTTCCTCCATTGAGAAAAACTACCATTTAACCCTACCCTCTGTTTTCTATCCGATAACCAATTCCTTATCCACAACTGAACTTTGCCACCTATCCCATAACTTTAATTTTCTCAGGAGCCTCTCGTGAAGAACTTTATCAAAAGCTTTCTGAAAATCTAGATACACTATATCAACCGGCTCACCTTTATCCACATATATATTCACACCTTCAAAGAAGTCAAGCAAATTTGTGAGGCAAGATCTCCCTCGGCTATTTGTACCCATTCTACTCCACTTAGGATTTTGTAGACTTCAATCATATCTCCCCTCAGCCTTCTCTTTTCCTATGGGGAAACTCGCTTTGATATACGAGTATTTTGGTTTACGAGCATGCTTCTGGAACGAATTATGCTCGTAAACCAAGGTACAACTGTACGTGCCTTTCCCTATTCCTATCAAGTCTTCCGAATAGCCAAGCAGAACTAAGAACTTGAAACAAAATAAACAATACTCTGAACAGGAATAATAACTAATATACCCAAATACTGTTGGAAAATGCAAAGAAGAGATCCCAGCAAGAGAATATCCCCACAGCTCGCCAGTTGAGCCACATAAGCCTGTTCTTCAATTCTCCCCAGCCCTAGAAAAATACTAGAACCCGCAGAAAAATCAAAACCTGCACGCAACAGGCACACAAACAACACGACAATAGACAGGGTGGGGTCCTATGCCGATCTGGAGAGGCTAAAAGAAAGTAAATTAGCAGGCAAGAACCTAATTTCTCCTTCTATAGCAATTCTCCAGACCGGCATAGGAATCTTACAAGTGGGACGTACTAAAGCAGTGCCCCCTTCATGGGTGGGACCCCTGAAGGGCCAACACCAGAACATGCTGACCGAACACCGCGTCCCGACACACCAGAACGTCCACACGGTAGTGTCTGACAAAGGAATGCAAAAAAGACCAAACAGCTGCCTTACAAATGTCCACTGGAGGCACTAGCGAAGATTCAGCCCTAGACACTGCCTGACCCCGTGTGGAATGAGCCTTGAGAAATTCTGGAACAGGCTTTTTCTGAAGAAGATATGCGGACACAATAGTCTCTTTGATCCACCATGCAAAGGTAGCCTTGGAAGCGCCATCCCCCTTACGAGGGCCCGCAAGAAGGACAAAGCGATCTGATTGCCTGAACTCCTGCACTGCACATAAGAGCAAAGAACCCGACAGACATCTAGCTTGCGCAACTGCTTCTGCTCAGAAGACCCCTCCCAACTACCCAACACTGGGAGGACCACTGCCTGATTGACATGAAAAGGAGAAACTACCTTTGGCAGAAAGGAAGAAACAAGCCTGGGGTGGTGGGGAAGGAGGGAGAGATGCTGGATAAAAGGGTAGTTAAGAAAAGGTGGCTCTGTGGAGGGAGATGAAAAAAAGGAAAGAGGCCAGACCTCCGGGGGAGAGAAGGGAAACGGAAGGGGAGGACAGAGATGGCAGATGGATGGTTAGCATGGAGAAAGAAGGAGACCCTGGCAAGCAAGTTATCAGAAGACAACCAGAGCCTGGGATCAACAAGATTTGAATAATGACCAGACAACAAAAGGTAGTAAAACTAATTGTATTTTCTGTTTTGTGATTACAATATGTCAGATTTGAAACGTGTATCCTGCCAGAGCTGGTGTTAGACCGCAAACGTGAGCTAGGATTTAACAGAGAAGAAAAGTCTTTTTTGTTTCTTTCTTTTGTTTACATCACGGCGCCAGTGTGGTTAGGAGAGGGCAAAGGGGGTGAAGAGGCTATAAAAGGGGTGAAGAGACTATAAAATAAACCCACCAGGATGTTTTTAAAAAACACCCAATTGGGCAGGAAAATCGAATCGAATAATCGATTCAATAGGCTGAATCGAATTGAATCAAAATTTTTTTTCCTGAATTGGGCAGCTCTATTATGTACTATTCCACAGTTTTGTTTGTCTCCACCTGCTGGTCATGATGAGAGATATACCCACTTGTAAGATTCCTATGTCGGTCTGGAGAGGCTAAAAGAAAGTAAATTATCAGGTAGGAACCTAATTTCTCCTTATCTTCCATGTTTGTAAACAGTGATATGTGTGTCTTATAGAAATGATTAATACTGTAGTACTATAAGTAGTAGGTGTAGTAGTTTGCAAAGGGTGCACCCTATTAATGACACAAAATTTAATTTCATGGGGAGAAGGGGGAAGTTCCTGTTCTAGGTAAATGTTTCAAAACAAAAGCATATCCCTCTTAAAAATTACTTGTGTGCTGCTGTAGCTCTAGAATGAGATGCAAGAGCAAGATCCTGGAAACTGGTTCCATATTTTATTGCTGAACATAAATGACTGGTAGGCCATTGGTCTAAACTTGCAGTTTTTTATGTAGCATTAAGGTAGGTACAGGCTAAGTGTTATCTTTAGCTGGTATTTTACATTGGATTAAAAGCTAGTATTTGCTGATATTTTTTAAACTTTTTCAGCCAGGATACATTTTAATCATTATTGAACATTTCAAATGAAATTGTAAAAAGTTCATAACTTTTGTTACATTTTGGCAGAAAAATGTGTTTTCTGACCTAGGGTTCCTGCATCCATGATGGGACCTGGCAGTCAGCAATTCATGGCATCTCTGATCAAGACAATTTGAGGAAACTGAGAAAACAAATTGGTTACAAACCATTGCCAGTTGTTGGTGCAAAACAGAAAAGAAGGTATAGAAGATGTTATAGCATCTTTTGTGTTCATGTCTGCAACATGAAATGTTTATTTCATAATACTTGCATATCCCGCAAACCTTCGATATAGGTGGAACCTATTAATCTGTTTGAAAGCATGTAAATAATAGCTTCTTTGTTTTTATTAGAGGAAACTAGGAATACATTTTCTCATCATGCAGGGTTCTTAATTCTTTCACACTAAGCACTCGCTTATCAAGACCAAAATAACTCCATATTGGCCTGAAGTTCATATGTTGCTTGCTTGGTAAGAACAAGTAGGTAAAGGTTAAGAAGCCATTTTAGGATACATTGTAGAATGTCCATATGGGGATAATTATATCAAACGGGCACTGCAATTTGTGTCTGATTGCACATGTAAATTAAGAATAATGGCATAAATGTATATAAAGGGCAGAATTTTGCCCAAGTACTATTCTATAAATACATTGATGGAGCATGGGAAGGACTCACACTTGTACTTTGTTATGCACCTAAGTTACACACATTTCCAGCATTTAGGCATGAGCACTTAATCAGCTTTATGTTCAATGTGTATTGTGTGTAAATTATAGGAATGTATTTCATTTGTTAAGCTAGTATTCTACATAATAAGGAAAAGTAGGTACCACATAGACACATTGTTGGGGTTCAAGGTACAGGGTACAGAATAATGAAAGATTAGGTTCTTTCCATATAATCTTGTTTCTTTTAATATACACAGGAATCTATACATTAGTTAATCAATCCATTCTCTTGAACATCTTGCAGAAGGGTGTCGGATCACACCTTTCAGCTACAACTCTTTCACTAGTGGAGTATAGCTCCCTCTTCAGTTAGTACCAAAGCAATTGAGCGCCATTGTAACAGGAGAAAAGAGAAGGAGAGGCATGGGGCACTTCCTCAGAAATAACACATTTCTGTTCTGCTTTTTAACTAATGAAAAAGAACAATTATTAGTATGAACTTGCAAGATAAGTGTTATCAGTGAACCAACCTGCTATGTACAACTAGCAGTAACACACAAGGAACTTCAAATCTCAATAACTTAGTGCTTTATTAGTAAGTTAATCATACATGTTCATCCAACTGACAGGAGAAGAAATCCAATTCCGGCTCATAGAGTTATCTGAGATCTTTCTCAAGGAGACTATTGCTACTAGGAATACAGTCTTCACCGTGAGGTCCAGAAGAGATACCTCTTGGAGAGGCTCATACAGAAGCTTGGACAGGCCCTTCAGAATTATATTAAGATTTCAGGACAGAAAAGGATGGCATATGAAGGCCTCAACATGAGTACTCTCTTCAAGAACTGGGTCGCTTCAGGATGAGATGCCAAGGATTGTTTTTCCCCCTTGAGCTCAGAAGTATGAGGCCTGCTACCTGGACCTTGAGAGATACCACCACTAGGCCCTTTTCTAATCCAACTTGAAGGAATGCAAGGATTGCAGGAATTTGTGCCAAGAGAGGCTCAACCTGATCTTTGGTCACCAGGACTGGAAAGCCTTTCAAGCTTTAGTCTAGGCCAAAAACATTGATGGCTTTTTAGTTCAAAGAATAGCAATGACTAATTCCAAATTCTTGCGGGTCAAGGTCGTTCATTCAGTAGCCATGCCATAAGACCAAAGCGATCTGGGTTCTCCATGGGAACTGGCCCCTGACTGAGAAGCCCCGCATGAACCAAAAGCTTGAGGTATCTGTCTCATTGGAGATGCACCAGATTCGCCAGTCTGGGGCTACCAAGATCACAAGTCATGTGTTAGTAAAGATTCTGCAGATGACCCAGCCCACCATGGACCACCCGGGGAAACACAAATAGAAGTGTCTCTTCTGGTCAAGGTTGAACAAATGCATCCAATCCAGTGCTTCCCGGTTCACCTCTTTGGCTATAAAAATGTTTTCCTTTGCATTCTCAGCTGATGCCATCAGGTCCCATCTCTGGCCTTCCCCAGTGTTGCACAATGAGACTGAATGCTCTTTGGCAGAGGGACCCCAATCTGGGTCTAAATACTGCTGACTGAAAAAGTTGGCCTGCCCGTTGTCCACTCCTGCTAAATGGGCTGCTGAGTGCCTGAAGATGGGCTTCAGCCCATTGGAACATCTAAGCCTCCAGATGTAATGGAGCACTACTAATATCCCCCTGTCTGTTTATGTACGTAAGCTACTGCAGTGGCATTGTCAGAGAACACTGACTGCCTTTCCTTCCAGGTACTATTTCAATGCCCTTGGCACTAGGCAAATGGCTCTGAGGACCACCCTAAAGAGCAGAGCAGCCTGGAGAGGGCACATATGCACTCTTGCCTAAGGAATTACCTTACAGGGTGGCTGCTATCGAACCCAGCACCTGAAGGTAATGCCAGGCTGTGGGATTCAACTTCACTAAGAGATCTGAAATCTGCTTCATGAGCTGTTTGTGTGGCTTGGGAAGAAAGATATGGCCTTTTGCCATGTTGATGCATATATCTTTTGCCTTGTCGAAGGATACTCCCAAATTCTCCTAGCATTGGGTTGACTCTAGATGACTCTTATTGAAGTTGACAATCCAGCTCAGATCCTGTAGGAAATGCACAACTAGTCGCACTGCCTGCTTGCCCTCCAGCATTGATGGCGCTCTGATCAGCCAGTCGTCTAGGTATGGGTATTTCCATCCTGTGGAGGTGAGCTGAGACCACCAACATCATCTTAGTAAATGTGCATAGGGCCGTTGCCAGACCAAAAGGTAGGACTGCAAACTGAAAACACCATTGAAGGACATGAAATCTCAAGTATTTCCTGTGGTCCAAGAAAATATGAAGGTATGCCTCCATCAGATCTAGAGAGGCTAAGAATTCCCTTGGAGCCACTGCCGCAATTGATCTCCAATCTGTGGTGCCATTCTTGGACACAATGAAGTATATGGAGTATCTTCCAGAGCCCGATTTCTTCTTTGGGAACTGGTTCTATGCTTTGAATATACAATAGCCTTTGCTTGAGAGTCGATAAGTAGATCTCTTATCTTGTGACCCTCTCGAATAAGAACTAGAACCCAGCAGTCCAAAGAAATTCACTCTTACTTTCTCTAGAATGCTGACAGTTTCCTGTCTATGTGCAGGAGCTGACCTGGTGTAATTGTGATTTCTTGGCTGTTGCACTAACACGAGACCTTGAGGGTTGCCGGCATCTAGAATTGCCAAACCACTGTCTGGACCTATGATAAGATCTCTGAGCAGAGGAGCCTGTGTAAAATTGGCAAGAATGTTGCAGGGGATGAAAATTGCCTCAGTGGGTTGGCAAGGTTTGCTGTCAGGCAGAGATTTGGAATGGCAATCTGCTACATTGGCCATAAGGTCAAGACCCTTGCCAAATAGCTTCTGCCCTTTGAAGGGCAGTCTGCTTTAAGGTGGCTTTGGAAGCTGAATTACACACCCATTGTCTGATCTGGAGCATGCGGCAGGCAGCAACAGCATACACTGACACCTTGCTCATGATTCTAATGATGTCTAAATGCTTGAGTATCTGAATAAATTCATGTAAACCATTCTGAGCCTTGAAGTTTTTCGCCTTCTTGGCTATTTTTACCTCGCAGTCTCTTTTGGCCTCTTTTATCGCCTTATGGCACTTGCGTTGATGTTTGTGCTTATTCCAGTTTTCGTCTGTTCTTGACCTTTTCCATTCCTTAAACAAAATTTTCTTGTCTCTGATCGCTTCCTTCACCTCTACAGTGAGCCATGCCAGTTCCTTGTTCTTTTTCCTCTTGGATTCCTTGTTGATATGCGGTATATAGAGATTTTGCGCCTCGGTGACTGTGTCCTTAAAAAGGGACCAAGCTTGCTCTAGCATTTTTAGTGTTTATCCTCTTCTTAATCTTCTTCCCCACCATGAGTCTCATCCCTTCGTAATTCCCTTTTTGGAAGTTCAGTGCTGTGGTCGTCGTTCTGGACCGATGTTTCGCCCCTGCATCCATGTTGAAGCGGATCATGTTGTGATCACTGTTTCCCAGCATCCCTTCTACATCTTGTGTCGGTCCTTGCAGTCCATTTAGAATTAAGTCCAGAATTGCATTTCCTCTCGTATTTTCCTCAACAAGTTGTTCCAGGAAGCAATCGCCTACAGCATCCAGGAACTTGGTCTCTCTACTGCAGCCAGAGATTTTTAGCTGAGCTTTTATCTACCATGCAAACACACTGCCTGGAATTTTTCACAAGCTCCGAGGCAGTGTAGGCAGCCAAGGAAAGCCCCTGATCCAAAACCCCTGCCATCAATATCTTTCATTCATTACTGGCCCCAACATCCCTCGTGTCCAGAAGCACCCCCTTGGATGATCTCTCAACCTGATCCTCCATCCAGGCCATACCTTCAAAAGGCAATAGTGATGCCCAATTGCTCCTGCCTCCACACATCCTTCTTGGAAAATGACAGTGCCGGCCTCATGCAATGCATCCTGGAATACAGCAAATGCCGTCAGTCGGCCAGTTAGGGGATTTTCCTTTATTTAGTAGTGTGGGTTGAGACTACCAAATGAGGAAAAGGTTTGACCCCACACAATGTATTCCAGGATGCACTGCATGGGGTCAGGCGCTGTCATGTTCTAAGACTGTGGTGCAAAGGGCATCACACTTGCCTCAAAGGTTTGATTAGGCAGGAGGGGTTGGGAGAAGGTGCTGCCAGACAAATTTTTGTTTTAACCTCATAGGGCAGGCAGCTGCTGGACTACCAGGAATTTGCTTGGGGAGATGCAAATGGCAGTTTTTTTTAAATATGTTACCCTTCCTGTCACTTTATGAGCCAATCGCTTCTCAAGCACCGACAGAAATGGGGGCCCATTTTTAATAAGCTGCGGATTACTGCTGCATTAACATGGTAGCTGTTTGCAAGTTCATTGATCACTGCATAGATGCCCTATATTTTGTAGTTAATTCTACACCCCAGCTTCATATTCTGTGGCACAAGCCACATGCTGAACATCAAGTACAGTAAAACCTTGGTTTGTGAGCATAATTCGTTCCAGAAGCATGCTTATAATCCAAAACACTCGTATATCAAAGCAAATTTCCCCATAAGAAATAATGGAAAACTCAGACGATTCATTCCACAACCCAAAAACTTTAATACAAAATACGTACTCATATTGCAAGACCTCGCTCATTTAGAACAGTCACTACACTCCTGCAGTGTCAGAGAGAGAAGAACCATCGGCTCAGTTGCGATGTATGTATACCAGTGTTCTTCAACCGCTGGTCCATGGACTGGTGCCGGTCTCCAGAAGTTTCCTGCCGGTCCACAGGGCCAGCCCATGCATCGGGCCCCAGACTGCATTTTTCAGCAGCCGGTCCACGGTGCGATCGAAGCGTCGTCTTCGGGCCAGCTCCCTCTTCCTCAGAGGCTCCTACGTGCATCCTGCGCCTGAACCAGAAGCCTTCTCTCTGACTTAGCAACTTCAGAAGGAAGGCTTCCAGATGAGGCATGGGATGCGCAAGGAGCCGCTGCTCACAGCTTTGTGCACTGTCTGGGGCTTTGTGCACTGCTCTCTGTCCAGGAAGAACTGCATTGGTTTCTTTTCTTCTGGGGTTGTACTGCATGCAGAGTCTTTCATCTTAGGGTTTGTTTGTATATACAGTGGAACCTTGGTTTACGATATTAATTTGTTCCAGAAGCATGCTCGTAAGCCAAAGTACTCGTATATCAAAGCGAGTTTCCCCATAGGAACTAAGGGAAACTCGCTTGATATGTTCCCACCCATTCCCACCCCCGAGGCCACTGGCGCTGCTCCACATCCCTTCCCCCGCGATCTGGCATCCACACTCACCCATCCACCCAAACACATTGGCTTACCCCCATCTGGTGCCGGCATCAACGCACAGGACATGCCGGTGCCCGAAGATCTGCTGTCTTCCTTTTGCTTGGCCTTGAGCATCTGCGCATGCCCAACATAGTAACATAGTAACATAGTAGATGACGGCAGATAAAGACCCGAATGGTCCATCCAGTCTGCCCAACCTGATTCAATTTAAATTTTTTTTTTTATTTTTTCTTCTTAGCTATTTCTGGGCAAGAATCCAAAGCTTTACCTGGTACTGTGCTTGGGTTCCAACTGCCGAAATCTCTGTTAAGACTTACTCCAGCCCATCTACACCCTCCCAGCCATTGAAGCCCTCCCCTGCCCATCCTCCACCAAACGGCCATACACTGACACAGACCGTGCAAGTCTGCCCAGTAACTGGCCTAGTTCAATATTTAATATTATTTTCTGATTCTAAATCTTCTGTGTTCATCCCACGCTTCTTTGAACTCAGTCACAGTTTTACTCTCCACCACCTCTCTTGGGAGCGCATTCCAGGCATCCACTACCCTCTCCGTAAAGTAGAATTTCCTAACATTGCCCCTGAATCTACCACCCCTCAACCTCAAATGATGTCCTCTGGTTTTACCATTTTCCTTTCTCTGGAAAAGATTTCGTTCTACGTTAATACCCTTCAAGTATTTGAACGTCTGAATCATATCTCCCCTGTCTCTCCTTTCCTCTAGGGTATACATATTCAGGGCTTCCAGTCTCTCCTCGTACGTCTTCTGGCGCAAGCCTCCTATCATTTTCGTCACCCTCCTCTGGACCGCCTCAAGTTTTCTTACGTCTTTCGCCAGATACGGTGTCCAAAACTGAACACAATACTCCAAGTGGGGCCTCACCAATGACCTGTACAGGGGCATCAACACCTTCTTCCTTCTACTGACTACGCCTCTCTTTATACAGCCCAGCATCCTTCTGGCAGCAGCCACTGCCTTGTCACACTGTTTTTTCGCCTTTAGATCTCCGGATACTATCATCCCAAGGTCCCTCTCCCTCTCCGTGCATATCAGCTTCTCTCCTCCCAGCATATACGGTTCCTTCCTATTATTAATCCCCAAATGCATTACTCTGCATTTCTTTGCATTGAATTTTAGTTGCCAGGCATTAGACCATTCCTCTAACTTTTGCAGATCCTTTTTCATATTTTCCACTCCCTCTTCGGTGTCTACTCTGTTACAAATCTTGGTATCATCTGCAAAGAGGCACACTTTTCCTTCTAACCCTTCAGCAATGTCACTCACAAACATATTGAACAGGATTGCACCAGCACCGAACCCTGAGGGACTCCACTACTCACCTTTCCTTCCTTCGAGCGACTTCCATTAACCACCACCCTCTGGCGTCTGTCCGACAGCCAGTTTCTGACCCAGTTCACCACTTTGGGTCCTAACTTCAGCCCTTCAAGTTTGTTCAACAGCCTCCTATGAGGAACTGTATCAAAGGCTTTGTTGAAATCCAAGTAAATTACATCTAGCATATGTCCTCGATCCAGCTCTCTGGTCACCCAATCAAAAAATTCAATCAGGTTCGTTTGGCACGATTTACCTTTTGTAAAGCCATGTTGCCTCGGATCCTGTAACCCATTAGATTCAAGGAAGTACACTATCCTTTCTTTCAGCAGCACTTCCATTATTTTTTCCAACAACTGAAGTGAGGCTCACCTGCCTGTAGTTTCCTGCTTCATCCCTGTGACCACTTTTATGAATAGGGACTACACCCGCTCTCTTCCAATCCCCAGGAATCACTCCCGTCTCCAGAGATTTGTTGAACAAGTCTTTAATAGGACTCGCCAGAACCTCTCTGAGCTCCCTTAGTGTCCTGGGATGGATCCCGTCTGGTCCCATCGCTTTGTCCACCTTCAGTTTTTCAAGTTGCTCATAAACACCCTCCTCCGTGAACGGCGCAGAATCTACTCACTCTGAGAGAGTGAGACTAGAAGGCCATGAGCATGCGCAGATGCTCAAGGCCCAGCAAAAGGAGGAAAGCAAATCTTCGGGCACTGGCATGTCCTGTGCGCTGGTGCCAGATGTAAGCCAATGTGTTTGGGTGGGTGAGTGGATGTGTGTGGGGATGCCGGATCGCGGGGGACACTCGTAAATCAAGTCAATCTCTGTTTCCGAGGCGCCGATTTTGCGAATGTTTTGCTCGTCTTGCAAAACACTAGCAAACTGAGGTTTGACTGTATTAGTACTTTTAGTTTTTGGTCCCGTATTTGCATAGGGGTTATCTGTGTTTTGGTAGGAATGAATATTGAGAAGCATACAGTGTGCTTTGTGTAGTTTAATTTTGTGGTTAACCATTATGTGTTGTTAATACGATTATATTGTGTGTATATATGAAAAATGAATGGAAAAAATGGTGTTACAATTAGTACTATTATGGGGGTGATTGGGTGGAGATGGGCGGGGTCTGGCCCACAACTTACCCAGTGTTCTTCAACTACCAGTCCGTGGACCAGTGCCGGTCCACAAAATAATTATTTCCGACGGTCCATAGGTGTAAAAAGGTTGAACACCACTGGTGTATACTGTATGTACTTGTATTGCAAGACATTGCTTGTATATCAAGTTAAAATTTAATAAAATGCTTTGCTCGTCTTACAAAACACTTGCAAACAAAGTTACTTGCAATCCAAGGTTTTACTGTACATACTTTCTACATTAGTGTGATTTTACTGGCTCAGATTTACAGGAAATTAAGCCCCAGTTCAGTCATCTAAAGACTAGAATGCTGCACTGTTATGCTGTGCTAGTTAGTTTAAATCATTAAGAGAAGTGTTTTCACAGAATGAAATATTCCTTGTTCAGGCTCAGTTTTAATATGTACAAAGTAACTCCCTATTTTGACATGTCAACTCTGTGCATGCCATTTCCTCTGCTACACTAAACAAACAGCATAAGGCATATTCCAACACCAGGGCATTTTTTTCTTCCAAAATTTGAGAGTACTGGCATTTTTCAATATTGGACCAGCCCTTGGGAAATGAGAAAAGGAGAAAATGGTCTAAGAGATATTTGGAGCATTGAGATTAAGCATCAAATTAATGCATCTCAATGGCCACTAATTTGGTCTTGGAGAATGAGATGTACAGTGTCAGCATCTATGAGACAAACTTGGTTCTTTTTATTACATAGAGCTTTTTGGACCCCTACACGTTTACAAAAATTAGACAGTTCTAAGTCTAATAAATGCTGGCACTGTAATCTAGAACCAGGGACATTAGATCACTTATTGTATCATTGTCCCTACATTAAAACGTTTTGGAATTCAATTTGGCCACAAATTAATAAATTGATGGAAAATCATATATCAATTTCATTATTATTTGGAATGATGATGAGGAAAAAAAGTCAAATTACTACACCAGAAAATAACAAGCTTTTATTAATTATGACAGGAGTTGCCATTCAACATATAACTAACAACTGGAAGAATTATAAAAACCTAAATTATACATTTTGGTGGAATACAATTTGTCATATATACAAAATGGAAAGAGTAATAGCAATACAAAGAGGGACATATACTAAATTTATAAAAATATGGGGGCCATTGACAAAATATTGCAATGAATAAACAATAGAATTTTTCTTCTTCTTTTCTTCTTTTTAATAATTTTTGAGTGACACACATAGAGGGGAGGTAATGAAAATAATTTTTACATAATATGATATAATATGATATATAATATGCAATGTATAATTGAAAAGTAATAGAAGGGTGGGGGGAGGGAGAGGGAGAAAATATATTTAGAACATGATGTATTAGATATAAAAGTGATATTGTGTATTTATCAATTGTATTTTAATATATTGTACACTTTATGTAAAATTTGAAAATAAAAAATAATGGGGAAAAAAAAAAAAAAGAAAAGGAGGGCATGAATTAAAAGTAGAGCAGTTCTCCACTATATTTTATCTGTACCAGCCTAACTTCAATCTCTTCTGATCCTCTGTAAACTACTGCCTGGCAAAGTAGAAAGTGGAGGGATGCTCTCTACAAGGCCTTAGGTAAAAGCTGAGGCATCAGCTCTGTATACTGACCAAGAACAATACAAAAATTATGTTACATATACACAGGAGTCCATATATTAGGTGACCAATCCATGCTCACGAACCACTTGCAGAAGGGTGTCAATCACATATTTCAGCTTCTCCTTCACCAGTGGAGTATAGCTCCTTCTCCAGATTTTCCTTTTGCAAGCAAAGAGGTGGTGTTCTGATCTGCTCTCTTAGGTTTTTATTTTCGGGTCTTTTTACTTCTTTTTCAGGAGGCTTTGTGCCAGAGGAACCCATATTTTAAAAAGTTGAATTTAAGGATTTCTGAGGCCAAAGATAAAGCCCTCCACCTCCACAACCACTTTCCCAGAAGGGTTTTTTTTTTTTTTGGGGGGGGTGAGTTACTTTCAGGGAAGCCCCCATGGCCCATTTTTGGCACGATTTTTCTGGTGAAAGCTATCTTGGATTTTAAGTGTATATTTTTCCTTCATTGGGAGGTAGAGAGTTGTACGAGACTACTGGGGGGAAAGAACTCCTTATGGTGGAAATCTTTTCATTGAAGAATTTGGCTAAGTCGTTTGCGGATGGGGGGATAGGGGAGAGGTGGAGTCAGTTTTTGAGGTTAGGTTTCGCCAGATGCAGAACAGAGTACTATTTTGATTTTTTGATCTGGTGATTTTATCTCCATAGAAATTCTTCCTTGCTTTTTTTAGTACTGTGTTATAGAACTTGATGTCTCGCCAGGATTGTCTGTCTGAGGGGGATTTCGATTTTTTTCCATTTCTGTTCTAGGGCTCAACATTTCTGTTTTAATTCCCTGTGGTATGGAAGGTACCAGGGAGCTTTGTGGGAGTGGGAGATAGGTTTTGTAGATAAAGGGGCAAGAGCGAGGTAGGTAGTCCCGGAAAGGGTAACCCAATTATGCCAGTTGGACTCTGGGTCAGCATGTTTAGGAAAAGTGGGAAGTTGATTAAGACATTGGGTCCAGAACAGTTCACTCGTGATTTTTTTGCGGTAGGTGATAGATTTTGTGGGCTGGGGTGGAATACCTAGATGAGACATGAAGATGGGAAGGCAGAAAGAGCCTAGAAGGTGGTCAGACCATGGGACATGGTCCCAGCGGGCCTCTTCGGCAGAAGTTTTGTGCTCAGTCAGATCGATGAAGCTGATGATGTCTAGTGTATGTCCTTTATCATGGATAGGTGTGGGCGAAGGAGTGGTGAAGCCTAGGGAGGTGAGGAAGTCTTTGAATTCAGTTGTGTCCTTGCTGGTGTTATCGTCTAGGTGGAGGTTAATATCTCCAATGATCAGTAGTCTCTGGAATTTTAGGAAGGCTCTTGTTATAGTCTCTAGAACAAGTTCTGAGCATTTATTCCAGGGGATAGGAGGGCGGTAAAGTAGCAGGATGCCTAGTGGGTAGGGGTGGAGTTCGTCGTTAACAAGCTAATATGAATTCTAATGAGGTATGGCTGCCCTTTTCAAGGAGCTGAACATTGAAGAATGATTTGTAAAGCAGAGCTAGGCCTCCTCCTTTCCGGTTGATTCTGGGCGAGAAGAGGCCATTGTAGCCAGGGGGGCAGAGTTCGTTTTGTGTGAAAGAATCATCCCAGGAATTCATAAGAATCATCCCAGGAAAGAGACTTCGGAGTTCTGATCGGTAACCCTATGAAGCCGTCTGCGCAAGGTGTGGCAGCGGCGAAAAGGGCGAACAGAATGCTAGGAATGATAAAGAAGGGAATCATGAACAGATTGGAGAAGGTTATCATGCCACTGTACCAGGCCATGGTGCGCCCTCACCTGAAGTACTGCATCCAGCACTGGTCGCCATTTATGAAGGACACAGTACTACTCGAAAAGGTCCAGAGAAGAGCGACTAAAATGGTTAAGGGGCTGGAGGAGTTGCCGTACAGTGAGAGATTGGAGAATACTTGAGTATTGGTTGCCAAAGCAAAGAGATCTATTGTGGGGGTTACCCCATTGGTGAAAAATGTTGCATACCACCTCTGGATTCAGAATCCACTCGTGAGGATCTAGCTTGCAGCTGAGAAAATCCGCAATAGTGTTCAATTTCCCTGGAATGTATACCACTTGTATGTCTGTGGAAAGAGAAAGAGCAAGGTTCCATAAGCAGTAAGCTTTTCTGCAAAGAGGGAGAGACCCGAGCCTCCTTGTTTGTTGAGGCAGAACATGGCCACTTGGTTTTCGGTCTGAATCAAAGTCGTGTATTGCGAATCCAAAGAGTGAACGCTCGAAGTGCATAATAAATTGCTTGAAGTTCTAGAAGATTGATATGAAATTGGGTTTCTTTGTCTGACCATAGACCCCGAGTCAGGAGGGAGTTGAGATGTGCTCCCCAACCTGTGTTTGAGGCATCTGTTGTTATGGTGAGTAGTGGTGGCTGAAACTGAAATGGACAGCCTTGCCTGAGACATGGAGAGTGGATCTACCAAGCAAGAGAGGCCTTGACCTTGGTTGGCAACGGAATTAGGGTTGCCAAAGATTGAGTGCTCCGAGTCCATGTTTTGCCAAACTGTCTACATCAGGCGTCTCCATAGAAGTACAAACATATTCATAAACAAACACTAATGCAGATGTAGCTTTTTGACACATCTACATTTATGTAGTGTGTTGTTTTTTTTATGTTTGATTATGAATATGTATGTACTTCTATGCAGACACCTGATGCAGGCAGTTTGTTGAAACATGATCCATGTCAGGTCTTCAATTAATCTGTTTTCTTGGTGGTTTTTTCAGTGTGGTTTTGTATTTCTTCTGATTTTGTTCCAGATATTAGATAACCATAATAGTCGCATATGAAAAAGCATAGGCAAGGCCTATGCAGTGCTTATCAGGATTCTCGGTTGTCTTAAGGATTGATGTCTGATGGGTGTTGGTGTCATGCCTTTATGTATTTTCTTCTGTTTGCAGGGGTGCAGTGTTCTATAGTAATGAATTAAAGCAGTATGCAGTTCCATTCCCCGGATCAGATGTTTCTGTGGTAAAAAGAACTCAGCGTTACCTGTATGAAAATATGGATGAATCTCCTGTAAGCTTATATAATTTAACATTTTTTAAATAATTTTCTGCATATGCAAGGAAAGCTGTCCCAGTACCAAGTTTTATTTAGTGTTAAACATTTTATTGAAAAGAAATACCCATACAAAATATAGAAAGTACATTCAACTAGAATACCACACCAATTCCCCAGCCCACCCCCCTCTACAGTGCCCCAGAAGAGAGCCATGGACCGCAAGGCAAACCATAACAGCAGCAAAAGAGTATCCCGGGAATCTGGATTATTATAATTCCCAGTGCCCCCACAACCAACACAAGGCCAAAACCCTATCTGGAAACACCCCCCCCCCCCCTTATACATAAGCTAGAGTGATCACACAACACATAAAAAGCATCTCCCAAATCCCCTGCATGCCAACTTTCAATACAAAAAGAAAAATTATTCCATCCTGCCTCTGGAACCAGACCCAGTCAAACCAACAAGAATAGCTCAAGAATAAACCCCACAAACCCTCCCCTGCTTTATCCCCACCATACCCAACTTCCACCAACAACACTAAAATTCACACCCATACTCGGACCTCCGTACTCGCAACTCATTCAGAAGCAGACTACGGCTTTTGGTAAAATCTGGATGTACGGGTCCCAAAGCTGCAAAAAGCGCTGACCCCTTTTCCTTGGATCTTTCGCATCTCTGGCTTCCCAACAAGCCAACTGATGCACATCAGCTCTCCAGAGCCAATACTCAGGTGGCTTACTAGATGTCCAAAATTTCAGAATACCTTTCCAAGCCACCAAGATAAGTTTACTACACAACAGTCTGCGAACCCCGCCCATAGTCCCATTAGCCTCTGGCAAGTCCAACACCAGTTGTTCTGGGGTACCAACCAGAGCCAGGCAAAGCCTGGTATGCATAAATTGTAAAATATCCTGCCAATATCTTTGGATAAGAGTACACCCCCAGAACATATGTCCAAAAGTCCCTTCCCTTAACCTGCACTTGGTATAAAGTCTATGATGTGTACTCCCACAAAAAAAAAAAATACTGTTTGGGCATAAGGTACACCTGATACGTCACCCTATAGTAGCATTCCTGGAGAGTTGCACTTCGGGTCACAGCTGGAACTCCCTGTATCTGCGCTATGATATCCCAATCCTGTAAAGGGACCTGTAAATCTTTCTCCAGCCCCTATAGCAGGGGTGTCCAACCTTTTGGCTTCCCTGGGCCGCATTGGCTGAAAAAAAATTTTCTGGGGCTGCACAAACTCGCAAACACTGCAGCAAGATGGTAAACACCCGGGGACAGCAGAGGAAAACACTGCATCGCCCTCAACCGGGGCCGCACAAAATACTTCATGGGGCCGCATGCGGCCCTTGGGCCGCAGGCTAGACCCCCTGCCCTATAGCATCCCACATCTTTACATGCTTCCACCTTCCCCAAACTCTTATAACAGGGAAACTGACAGCTCCTCTTCTGTATCCACACCAAAAAAGGCTTGCATTGGGAGCCAACATTTGCTCCCAAATGCCCCTGATCTAAAGTTGCCCAATAATGCTTAAGCTGAAGTTACTTAATGCCTCCATTGCCTCAGATACAAATTTGAATAATAAGCCCTCCAGGTCAGGGATACCTTCTGTACCTGAATGTTACTTGCTTTGAGGAATCAGCTATAGTAGGTAATGACTGAAGTTTGGATCACAGGTCTATTTATCTCTATTTTTTTTTGGGGGGGGGTGGTAAATGAATTTGAAATTTAATTTCAGAGCCATACTTGGATAATACTTCTCTTTTGTGTTTCAGGTGCAGTACTGTGCTTACGTTACCGTGGGTGGTATTGCTTCTGTTATTAAACTGATGTTTGCTGGCTTTCTATTCTTATTTTTTACAAAGTTCAGCTTTGGAAGAAACCTCTTGATAAAAGTAAGTGCTATTATGTACACTTTATATCAACTTGTGGCAGTTGTCACTCTGAAATATAATGGTTTGTTTGTTTTTTGTCCTGTAGTACCCAAAGTTCTTCTCTTTTGGATATTTTTCAAAGGAAGGACCTACGCAAAAGCAGGTAATTGACTTCTCTTTAATTTTGTCATCTCAGTATTCTGGTCTTTAGTGGTTATAGCAGCAGACAAGAGTACATAAGTATATAAGAATCGCCATACTGGGACACATCAAAAGTCCATCAAGCCTACTTTAACTAAGTTTTATATAGTAAAAAGTAAGTAAAAGAAAAGCTTTCTAAGCTTTAGCAGAACTAGGTAAAGTACCTAGTTCTAAACAATAAAATAGGTAAATTAGGTACCTGAAATCTAGGTTGGCAACACTATATGGTAATGGAGGAAATATATTCAATCAACAAATAGTTAAACTTTGGAACTTGTTACCAGAGGATTGGTGCCCTCTAGTGTGCTTAAGTTTTATCTACTGGAGTCTCCGTGAAAGCTCACTTCAGCCCATCTAAACCATCCCAGCCATCAAAGACCTCACCAGCCTGTCCTCAACTGAATGTCCATATTTGGGACACAGACTGTGCAAGTCTGCCCAATACTGGCTTTGGTTCCTTCACTATATCTCCAGAACAATGAGTAATGGACATTCAAACTGTAGAGCTGGTTCTGAAAAGCGAATTGGTGTCTGGGAGATACTCCTTATACTTATGCCAAAGAATGGGTCTCCAGTTCTCTTGAGCCTTTCTGGATCTCAAAGGTGGTCAGTGCATTTCTGAAAATTCTGCAATTTCAAATGGAAACAATGCAATCGGTCATTGTTGTGATGGCTCTAAGGGAATTACTAGCATCTCTGGATTTGACAGAAGCTTACTTCATATTTCCATCTTTCCAGGACACAGGAAATATCTAAGGTTTCATGTTCTTCAGCAACATTTCCAATTTGCAGCCCTTCCCTTTGGGTTGGTGACGGCCTCCCACACTTTCACCAAAATTATAGCAGTGGTTGTGGCTGTTAACCTCCACAGAACGGAGGCCCAAGTATACTCACCATTCATCTTCCATCTCCGTGTGTGTTATTTCCCCATGCTCGCATAAGAATTGTCGCTGCTGTGTCAGACCAGTGGTCCATCATGCCCAGCAGTCCGCTCATGCGGCGGCCCTTAGGTCAAAGACCAGTGCCCTGAGTCTAGCCTTACCTGTGTACGTTCTGGTTCAGCAGGACTTGTCTAACTTTGTCTGGAGGGTGTTTTCCCCTAAACAGCCTCCGGAAGAGCGTTCCAGATTTTTACCACCCTCTGGGTGAAGAACTTCTTTACGTTCATACGGAATCTATCCCCTTTTAACTTTAGAGAGTGTCCTCTCGTTCTCTCTACCTTGGAGAGGGTGAACAACCTGCCTTTATCTACTAAGTTTATTCCCTTCATTATCTTTAATGTTTCGATCATGTCCCTTCTGTCTCCTCTTTTCAAGGGAGAAGAGGCCCGGTTTCTCTAATCTATCACTCCTCCAGCCCCTTAACTATTTTAGTCGCTCTTCTCTGGACCCTTTCGAGTAGTACCATGTCCTCCTTCATGTACGGCGAACAGTGCTGGACACAGTATTTCAGGTGTAGTTGCACTCCCTTAACACTATTCCTACCATAGAAACAGAAAAATCAAGATAACAGAATACTTCAATGTAGCATTCTGTAGTAATTTGGCTTTTTCAGTTTTGATAGTGGAGGGGATATTTGGGTGGGGAGGGGAGAAGGGTTTTGTTGATCCTTGCTCTGTATTTGTGATTTATAAAATGACAAGTGTACAGAATATTTTTCTTTTTATACTTTAATAAAATTCAGTATAAAATCATAACTATTTGAGGCGGATGGGATCAGACAGTTTGAAGTGGGGAAAAAATTTGTCCCCGTCCAATCCCCGCATTTTCTATCTGAAAGGGCATCAGCTGACTCTTCTTGAAATTTACAATCCAGCCCAGGCACTACAACAGAGAGATCACAGTACCCACTGCTGCTCACACTTTGATTTGGATGGAGCCCTGATCAGCCAATTGTCCAGATAGAGGTATACTTGGGCCTCCGTTCTGTGGAGGTTAACAGCCACAACCACTGCTATAATTTTGGTGAAAGTGTGGGAGGCCGTCACCAACCCAAAGGGAAGGGCTGCAAATTGGAAATGTTGCTGAAGAACATGAAGCCTTAGATATTTCCATGGCCCAGTACAGCAGCATGTCCGATCTGTTCATGATTCTCTTCTTAATCATTCCTAGCATTCTTTTTGCTCTTTCGCCACTGCCGTACATTGCGCGGACGGCTTCATCGACCAGTACTCCCAAGTCTCTTTCCTGGGGGGTGTCTCCGAGTACTGCTCCAGATATCCTGTATTCAGATATAAGATTTTTGTTACCAACATGCATGAACTTACACTTATCCAAGTTAAACCTAATTTGCCATGTCGCAGCCCATTTCTCGAGTGTGTTTGTCACATTGCAGATCTTCGCAATCCTTCTGTGTCTTCACTACTCTGAATAACTTCGTATCATCTGCAAATTTAATCATCTCACTCGTACCAATTTCCAAGTCGTTTATAAATATGTTGAAGAGCACGGGTCCAAGCACCCTGCCGCACTCCACTCGTGACTCTTTTCCAGTCCGAGTATTGTCCCATTTACCCCCACTCTCTGTTTCCTATCCGCCAACCAGTTTTTAATGCATGTGAGTATTTCACCCTCGATTCCATGGCTCGCAATTTTTCGAAGTAGTTGTTCATCCGGAACCTTGTCTAATGCCTTCTGAAAATCCAGATATACAATGTCGACTGGGTCACCCTTGTCTATCTGCTTGTTAACTCCCTCAAAGAAGTGCAGCAAGTTCGTCAAGCAAGACCTTCGTTTGCTGAATCTGTGCTGGCTGATCTTCATCAGATTATGTCTGTCAAGGTGATCAATGAAGCGGTCCTTTATCAGCGCCTATACCATCTTTCCCGGTACCAAGTTTAGACTCACCGGTCTGTAGTTTCCCGGATCTCCCCTCGAACCTTTCTTGAAGATCGGCATAACATTCTCCACTTTCCAGTCTTCCAGAATCCTTCCTGATTTGATCGACAGATTGGTTATCATTTGAAGCAGTTCAGCTATAACCCCTTTCAGTTCCTTGATTACCCTTGGATGGATGCCATCCGGTCCCAGGGATTTATAGTTTTTAAGCCTATCAATCTGCCTGTCAGCTTCCCGTCTTCATTTCCTGCGTATAGCCTGTCGGCTTCCGGTATGTTATGTATATCCTCTTCGGTAAATACAGATGCAAAAAATGTGTTCAGTTTGTCGGTGATGGCTTTGTCCTCCTTTAGCACTCCCTTTATTCCATGGTCATTCAACGGCCCCACCGTTTGTGGGTCGTTTCCCCTATCTTCATCATCAACACTATTGTGTGTTAGCCCCCCCCCCAAGTCCAGCATCTCTCTTCTGCAATCCTCTTCTTAATCATGTCTAGCCATTTTCCCTATGTTCATATACCCTATGTCTGGAATTGCCCCACTGACTGTGTCAATATACCACCCCATGCAGTGTTCCCCTTTGTGTCCCTGTCCCTTTGCTCCCATCCATGCCCAACATCTCTCTTCTTTTCATATATCTCCCTGTGACCAGTTTATCCCCTCTTATCCCCTTACATTAATGTTTTTCTTGCCCTCTTTCCTCCCTCCCTCTACCCCTCCACTGTTTAAATATTTCACTCCTTTCATCCCCTTGGTTCAGCATCTCATTGTCTTCCCTTCTTTCTCCTCCTTGCAGGTCCAGCATCTCTCTCCCTTCCCTCAGCACTTATCCCATGGCTTGAATATCTAGCTTACCCTTCCCTTCAGCTCTGCCATACAGTCCAGTACCTCTCTCCTTTCCTTCAATACTCCCCAAGGATCCAGCACTTCTCTCTCTTCCCTTTAGCCTTCCTCCCATGGGTCCAACATATCTCTCACTTCCCTCCAGCTGCTAGCTCCAGGTCTGGCACCTCTCTCATCCATTCAACTCCAGTCCCCACTCCACATAGGTCCAGTTCCTCTTCCCCCCCTTCCCTCCAGTGTCGGCCCCAGCTCCCCCCCCCCCATGGATTCAACACTTCTTCCTTCCCCCAATTCCTCCAGCCCAAGAGTCGATGGTTTGGGAAAAGGTCTACCCAGAGGATACTGTGCAGGAAGATTGCGGGGAAGACTCACCAGATCATAGGCAAGGCAGAAATCCTGACAGAGCGAAAGGGGCACAAGAGGGAAGGAAATGCAAGAAAGGAACAGGCTGCAAACTTAAGTGTATGTACACAAACGCAAGGAGCCTAAAGAATAAGATGGGGGGAATTGGAAGCTATGACACAAAAAGATAACCTTGGTTATCGGCATCACGGATACATGATGGAATGAGGAAAATGTCTGGGACACTGTGCTACCGGGATACAAGCTATACCGTAGAGACAGAATGGGTCAAAAAGTTGGGGGTATTGCCCTATACGTCAAAGAGGGAATAGAGTCCGCCAGAGAGAACACGCTGGAAACTAAGAATAAGTTAGAATCTCTGTGGATGAAAATTTCAGGAACAAATTGAATAGAAATGAAGATCGGCATCTACTACCGTCCCCCAGGGCAATCTGAAGAAATTGATGAAGAAATGACTGCTGAGATTAAACACAACAGCAAGGGAGCCAATGCAGTTATCATGGGTGACCTCAGTTGCCTAGGGATAGACTGGAACCTAGGCACCTCCGGCTGCAGTAGGGAAACCAAGTTCCTGGATGCAGTGGGCAATTGCTTCCTGGAACAACTTTTCAAGGAAAACATGAGAGGAAATGCAATTCTGGGCTTAATTCTAAATGGACTACGCGGACCGGCACAAGAAGTAGAAGGGATGCTGGGAAGCAGTGATCACAATATGATCTGCTTCAACCTGGTCACGGGGGCGAAACAACGATCCAGAACTCCGGACATGGCGCTGAACTTCCAAAAAGGAAATTACGAAGGGAAAAAGATTAAGAGGAGGATAAGTGTTGTAAAAACGATAGAGCAAGCGTGGTCCCTTTTTAAGGACACAGTCATCGAGGCACAAAATCTATATATACCGTTTATCAACAAAGGATCCAAGAGGAAAAAGAACAAGGAACTGGAGTGTCTCATTGTAGCGGTGAAAGAAGCGATCAGAAACAAGAAAGCTTAGTTTGAAGAATGGAAAAGGTAATAAACGGACGAAAACTGGAAAAAGCACAAGCAACATCAAAGCAGGTGCCATAAGGCGGTAAGAGGGGCCAAAAGGGACTACGAGGAAAAATAGCCAAGGAGGCGAAAAACTTCAAGCCGTTCTTTCGATATATTAAGGGGAAACGACCCATGAAGGAAGCAGTGGGGCATTTGGACGACCATGGAATAAAGGAAGTGCTGAAAGAGGACAAAGCCATCGCCGACAAACACATTTTTTGCATCTGTGTTTACAGAAGAGGATATACGCAACATACCAGAAGCTGACAAGGTACCTCACGAACGACTCCTTAAGAAGCTGTGGAGCCACGGGGTGCAAGGGGATGTCCATAGATGGATCAAACACTGGCTGGCAGGCAGGAAACAGAGGGTTGGAGTAAAGGGCCATTACTCAGACTGGCAATGGGTCACAAGCGGAGTTCCACAGGGGTCGGTACTGCGACCACTCCTGTTCAATATATTTATTAACGACCTGGAGACGGGGACGAAATGTGAGGTTATTAAATTTGCTGATGACACCAAACTCTGCAGCAGGGTTAGAACCACGGAAGACTGTGAAGACCTGCAAAGGGACCTAAAGAGACTGGAAGAGTGGGCAAAAAAGTGGCAAATGAGTTTCAACATAGAGAAATGCAAGGTCATGCATGTAGAGAAAAAGAACCCGATGTTCAGCTACAAAATGGGGGGATCATTGCTAGGGGTGAGCAACCTTGAAAGAGACCTGGGGGTGATGGTGGACACCACATTGAAAGCATCGGCACAGTGTGCAACAGCCTCAAAGAAAGCAAACAGAATGTTGGGTATCATTAAAAAGGATATCGCAACCAGGACGAAGGAAGTCATCTTGCCGTTGTATCGTGCAATGGTGCGCCCACATCTGGAATACTGTGTCCAGTACTGGTCGCCGTACCTCAAGAAGGACATGGCAGTACTTGAGGGGGTCCAGAGAAGAGCGACTAAACTGATAAAAGGTATGGAAAACTTTTCATATGCTGTCAGGTTGAAAATGCTGGGGCTGTTCTCCCTGGAAAAGAGGAGACTTAGAGGAGACATGATAGAAACCTTCAAAATCCTGAAGGGCATAGAGAAGTAGACAGGGACAGATTCTTCAGGCTGTGGGGAACCACAAGTACAAGGGGTCACTCGGAGAAGTTGAAAGGGGACAGGTTTAGAACAAATGCTAGGAAGTTCTTTTTTACCCAGAGGGTGGTGGACGTATGGAACGCGCTTCCGGAGGCTGTGATAGGCCAGAGCACATTACAGGAGTTCAAGGAAGGTTTAGATAGGTTCCTAAAGGATAAGGGGATTGAGGGGTACAGATAGAAGTAAAGGTAGGTTATAGAAATGCTCAGAAACCACTTCACAGGTCATCGACCTGATGGGCCGCCGCGGGAGCGGACCGCTGGGCGCGATGGACCTCTGGTCTGACCCAGTGGAGGCAACTTCTTGTGTTCTTATGACAGACTAACCTAGGAAACGAAGATGGGAAACTGACTGGGTTAACAATCAGTCTAGAAGAGGTATGCAGGCAGATTGACAGGCTTAAAAACGATAAATCCCTGGGACCGGATGGCATCCATCCAAGGGTAATCAAGGAACTGAAAGGGGTTATAGCTGAACTGCTTCAAATGATAACCAATCTATCGATCAAATCAGGAAGGATTCCGGAAGACTGGAAAGTGGAGAATGTTATGCCGATCTTCAAGAAAGGTTTGAGGGGAGGTTCCGGGAAATTACAGGCCGGTGAATCTGACCTAGGTACCGGGAAAGATGGTAGAGGTGCTGATAAAGGACCGCATCGTTGACCACCTTGACAGACACAATCTGATGAGGACTAACCAGCACGGTTTCAGCAAAAGAAGATCTTGCTTGACGAACTTGCTGCACCTCTTCGAGGGAGTTAACAGGCAAATAGACAAGGATGACCTGGTCGACATTGTATATCTGGATTTTCAGAAGGCGTTTGACAAGGTCCTGTATGAACGACTATTTTGGAAAAATTGTGAGCCATGAGATTGAAGGTGAAATAATCACGTGGATCAAAAACTGGTTGGCGGATAGAAAACAGAGAGTAGGGGTAAATGGACAATACTTGGACTGAAAAAGCGTCACCAGTGGAGTGCCATAGGGTTTGGTGCTTGGGCCCATGCTCTTCAACATATTTATAAACATCCTGGAAATTGGAATGATGAGTGAGGTGATTAAATTTGCTGATAATACAAAGTTATTCAGAGTAGTGAAGATGCAGGAGGATTGCAATGACCTGCAATATGACATAAACACGCTCGAGAAATGGGCTGCGACATAGCAAATGAAGTTTAACGTGGATAAGTGTAAGGTGATGCATGTAACAGAAATATTGTACATGAATACAGGATGTCTGGTGCAGTACTCTGAAACCCCCCCCCCCCATGAAAGAGACTTGGGGGTACTGGTCGACAAATCGATGAAGCTGTCCCCGCAATGTGTGGAGGCGGCAAAAAGGGCAAACAGAATGCTTGGAATGATTAAGATCACAAACAGGTTATCATGCGACTCCCACCTGGAATTCTGCAACCAGCACTGGTCACCATACTTGAAGAAGGACATGGTACTACTCGAAAGGGTCCAGAGAAGAGCTACTAAAATGGCTAAGGGGCTGGAGGAGTTGTCGTAAAGCAAGAGATTAAAGAAACTGGGCCTCTTCTCCCTTGAAAAGAGGAGACTGAGAGGTGACATGATTGAACATAAGAAGTTGCCTCCGCTGAGTCAGACCAGAGGTCCATCGCGCCCAGCGGTCCGCTCCCGCGGCGGCCCATCAGGCCCATTGCCTGAGCAGTGGTCCTTGACTATTTTTTATAACCTATCTCTACTCCTATCCCTATCCTTAATCCTTATCTATACCCCTCAATTCCTTTGTTCTCTAGGAACCTATCCAAACCTTCTTTGAAGCCATGTAACTTGTTCTGGCCTATCACAGCTTCTGGAAGTGCATTCCACATATCCACCACCCTCTGGGTGAAAAAGTACTTCCTAGCGTTTGTTCTAAACCTGTCCCCTTTCAATTTCTCTGAGTGCCCCCTTGTACTTGTGCTTCCCCATAATCTGAAAAATCTGTCCCTATCCACTTTTTCTATGCCCTTCAGGATCTTGAAGGTTTCTATCATGTCTCCTCTAAGTCTCCGCTTCTCAAGGGAGAATAGCCCCAGTTTTTTAGCCTGTCAGTATATGAGAGGTTTTCCATACCCTTTATCAGTTTAATTGCTCTTCTCTGGACTCCCTCGAGTACTGCCATGTCTTTCTAGAGGTGCGGTGACCAATACTGGACACAGTACTCCAGATGTGGGCGCACCATTACGCGATAAAGTGGCAGGATGACTTCCTTCGTCCTGGCCGTGATGCCCTTCTTAATGATTCCAAGCATTTTGTTTGCTTTCCTTGAGGCTGTGGCGCATTGTGCCGATGCCTTCAATGTTGTGTCCACCATTACTCCCAGGTCTCTTTCAAGGTTACTTACCCCCAGCAGTGATCCCCCCATTTTGTAGCTGAACATCGGGTTCTTTTTTCCTACATGCATGACCTTACACTTCCCTATGTTAAAGCTCATTTGCCACTTTTTGGCCCACTCTTCCAGTGTTGTCAGATCCTTTTGGAGATTTTCTCAGTCTTCCGTTGTTTCAACCCTGCTGTATAGTTTGGTGTCGTCTGCAAATTTAATGACCTCGCATTTTGTTCCCGCCTCCAGGTCATTTATAAATATATTGAAAAGGAGCGGTCCCAACACCGACACCTGCGGCACCCCGCTTGTGACCCATTTCCAATCTGAATAGTGACCCTTCACTCCAACCCTCTGTTTTCTGCCTGCCAGCCAGTTTTTGATCCATCTGTGGACCTCCCCTTGTACCCCGTGGTTCCATAGTTTCTTAAGCAGTCTTTCGTGTGGTACCTTGTCGAAGGCCTTTTGGAAGTCAAGGTAAATGATGTCTATGGATTCCCCTTTATCCACCTGTCTGGTCACCCCTTCAAAGAAGTGTAATAAGTTAGTGAGGCATGACCTACCCTTGCAGAAGCCATGCTGACTTGATTTAAGCTGTCCATTGGTTTCGATGTGTTCACAAATGCTGTCCTTGATCAGCGCTTCCATCATCATTCCCGGGACCAAGGTCAAGCTCACCGGCCTGTAGTTTCCCGGGTCGCCCCTCGAACCCTTCTTGAAGATTGGCGTGACATTTGCTATTTTCCAGTCCTCTGGGATCTCTCCAGTTTTTAAGGATAGGTTGCATATTTGTCGAAGTGGCTCTGCTATTTCATTCCTCAGTTCCTTGAGTACCCTTGGGAGAAAGCCGTCTGGACCTGGTGATTTGTCGCTCTTTAGCCTGTCTATCTGCCTGAGGACATCCTCTTGGCTTACCTCTAGTTGGCTTGCTGTATACGAACTACGAGCTGTATACGAAATACGAGCTTGCTGTATGTTCGTAGTTTTTGCACATAACTTACCGACTCAATGAAAGACAGCATTTACCTGGTAATATGGTTCTAACCACCATTGTGTTAGGACATCACAGGGTTCTGAGAGCGGTATTATAATTAGCAAGGATCGATTTCTACTTGAGTCCTCATTTGTTGCAGTTGATATTACCTCTAGTTGGGCCAGCTTATCTTCCTGATCACCATTTACGATCTCTTCTGGCTCCGGAATGTTGGTTGTGCCCTCCCTCGTGAAGACTGACGTGAAGAACTCATTTAACTTGTCAGCCATCTCTTTTTCCTCTTTTACCACCCCCTTTCTGTCTCCATCGTCCAAGGGTCCCACTTCCTCCCTTGCTGGTTGCTTCCCCTTAACGTATCTGAAGAACGATTTGAAGTTTGTTGCCCCCGCTAATTTCTCTTCATATTCTCTTTTTGCTTTCCTTTTTTTTTTTTTATAATTCTTTATTCATTTTCATATTTTACATGAAGTGTACAAAATATTGAGTTACAACTAATGAATACACAATATCACTTTTATATCTATTACATAATATTCTGAACAAATTTTTTTTATCCCCTCTCCCACCCCCCACCCTTCAAGTACTTTCCAATCACCTTATACATATTGTATACCATATTATAACATGTTATGTAAAATTATTTTCACTACCCCCCCTCCATGTGTGCCATAAAGAAGACAAGAAAAAGAAGAAGATAAATCCTATTATTCATTCAGTACAATACTTGTGTGAACTCCTCCCCCTGCAGTCCATTGGAGAGATCAATCTGCCTGCTTTTAAATATCAGCAGCAGTGGAGATCAACTGCTTTTACACCTAAGCAGCAACGAGACCAGCCACAACCACCGAGAGCACACAGACCCGATCCTACCAAGAGTGTGAACTCTTCCCCCCATGCAATCCGCTAAGAAGATCGACTGTCGGCTCCGGGCGGCTTTCCCGCAGAGGAGAGAATCCTGCATTCACCGTGGGCCTCATCTGGGGCAGCCTCCTTGGAGCGGCTGGGGCACGGGCAGTGTGTCTGGGAGGGAATGCATGGATGGGAGAACATCGCAGGGGAGGAGACATAGGCATCCTGGGACTGTCTGCCAAGTCTCTTCCCTGAAGAAGCCCTTTCTGGAAACGTCAATCGCTCCTCCTAAACTTACTTGCTCCACTTCATTACTGACGCTGAAACCGTGGATTGAAGACAAAGTTTTATTTTATTTTTCTTTCCAGCTTATGATTTATCTTTAATCTTATCTATTGTTTTGCCTTTTGTTTTTGTTTTGTTCTATTTCTATCATTTAAATTTCTCCAGAATTCTACTGTTCAACGGCTCCCCCTTCTGCTTCTATTCCTTTCTCTCCTCTCTTCTACCTTCCAAAGTATTTAGATCAATGCTGTCTTGTTAAAATGTTTATTTTATTTTTATTTTTCCTCTAACTCTACTTTTCACTTCTCTATTACCCTCCAGGTACTTTAGTTAGATTGTGAGCCTTCGGGACAGTAAGGGAATTTTTCAAGTACCTTTCTTATTTCTAATCTTAATGTATATTTTCTGTAAACCGCTTAGAACCTAACGGATGTAGCGGTATATAAGAAATAAATTACATTACATTACATTACATTACTTTGTCAATGGCCCCCATATTTTTATAAATTTAGGATATGTCCCTCTTTGTATTGCTATTACTCTTTCCATTTTGAATATATGACAAATTGTATTCCACCAAAATGTATAATTAAGGTTACTATGATTCTTCCAGTTATTGGTTATATGCTGAATGGCAACCCCTGTCATGACTAGTAAAAGCTTGTTATTTTCTGGTGAAATTTGACTTTTTTTTCTCATCATCATTCCAAATAACACTGTATCATATGATATTGCTACATGATTTTCCATCAATTTATTAATTTGTGGCCAAATTGCATTCCAAAAACTTTTAATGTAGGGACAATGATATAGTAAATGATCCAACGTCCCAGGTTCCAGATTACAGTGCCAGCATTTATTGGACTTAGAACTATCTAATTTTTGCAAACATGTAGGGGTCCAAAAAGCTCTATGTAATAAAAAGAACCAAGTTTGTCTCATAGATGCTGACACTGTACATCTCATTCTCCAAGACCAAATTAGTGGCCATTGAGATGCAATAATTTGATGCTTAATCTCAATGCTCCAAATGTCTCTTAGACCATTTTTTGGTTTTTTATTCAAATATCCAGATATTAATTTATACCACAATGCGGCTTGATGCCCTAGGAAGTCTGCTTGGAAACATAAGAACTCTAAACTATATTGATTATTCAATGTTTTCCATTCAGGGAACCCAACCTGAATGGCCTGCTTCAATTGCAACCATTTAAAACTTTGTTTTTTACTAAGACCAAATCTATGTTGCAATTGTGAAAATTCCAGCAGTTTACCTTCCGAAATAACATCATTCAGAGATCTAATGCCTGCAATAATCCATTCCTTCCAAAGGATTTGAGCTCCGCCAATTTTAATCTTGGAGTTTATCCATAAAGACTGATTAGTTGACTTGTTTATTGGGACAGGTGTTAATTTACTAATAAACCTCAACGTTTTCCAAGTATCCATTAATATCTTATTTTCTCTGTATCTTCTAGGCATGTTGATACTTGGAAGAAGAACTAAATTTAGGGGAAACATAAGGCGCCATTCCAAATATAACCAATCCGGTGCATTATCTATCAGTTCTGGGAGGATCCAATACATACCCTGACGTAAAATATAGGCTTGATGGTACCTATAAAAATTTGGAAAATTTGCCCCTCCCTCCTTAATTGATTTTTGCAAAGATACCAAAGCTATTCTATGCGTTTTACCAAGCCAAAGAAATTTCGTTAAAATGCTATTAAGCTTTTTATAAAAGGACCCCTGAAAATAAATAGGTATCATACTCATTTGGTAGCAAACTACAGGCAAGATCATCATTTTAATAGTTTGAACTCTCCCCCACCAAGAAAGAACGGAAAAGTGTCAAATAATCCTTTTACACAATGAACATTTAAAGGTATAAGTTCAGACTTACTCCAATTAATTTTATAACCTGAAAATTTGCCAAACATATCAATTAATTCCAATAGACAAGATAAGGTAGACTCTGGATTCCTCAAATAAAGTAAAATATCATCCGCATAAGCCGAAATTTTATATTCCATATCAGAATATGGAATACCCTGTATCCCCCTTGCTTGCTGTATTGCTAACAATAAGGGTTCTAATACAACATCAAATAACAAAGGAGATAAAGGACAACCTTGTCTAACTCCCCTCTGCAATTGAAAACCATCAGATATCATATTATTAATATTTAATCTTGCAATCGGGAAGCTATACAATGTTTTTACTATTTGTATAAATCCAGAACCTATACCAAACCATTCTAAAGCCTGATACATAAAATTCCATTCTACCCTATCAAACGCTTTTTCTGCATCCAAGGAAACTGTAAAAGCCGGTTCATCCATTTTTTTTTATAAATTTAACATATGAAACAATAATCTAGAGTTATTAGAGGAATGTCTTTTAGCAACGAAACCCATCTGATGCGTGTCTATAATATGTGGGAGAGCTTTGGCTAATCTCAAAGCCAAAATTTTCGCCAAAAGTTTATTATCCACATTTATTAAAGATATAGGCCTGTAGTCTGAAACCAAAGTAGGATCTTTATTTGGCTTAGGCAAAACAATTACTATTGATTCAGCCATAGTACCTTTAATATCACCTTTTATAAGTTGTGTCTGATATAAATTTAGTAAATATGGGGAAAGGACATTTTGAAATGTTTTATAAAATTCTACTGTATAACCATCACCACCTGGAGCAGATCCAACTCTAAGAGATCTCAACGCTGTTTCTAATTCTTTTAATGATATAGTTCATCTAAACTCCGTTTTATATGATCAGGAACCTTAGGTCCAATAATTAAATCTAAAAAATTTTTACCATCTTTTTGCCTCTCCAAATATGGCTCGGAAGAATACAGGTCCTTATAAAATTTTAGAAATTGCTTTAAAATTATATCCGTTTGATTGGTTATTATACCATTATCATCTTTTATCCGATTAATGTTCTTCTTTTTTTTGCTTTAAGATAATTTGCCAATAATCTTCCCGCCTTATTAGAATTTCCATAATACATTGTCTGTTTGGAAAACAAGTCTCTTCTTATCATTTTTGAAACTAATTCGTTATATTTACCTTTTGCTTTCAAAAGAGCTTGTAATACATCATGTTCCCATTTGCTTACCAATTTAGTTTCTAGTATTTTAATTTCTTTTTCTAACTCTATATACTGTTTTTTAATCTGTTTCCTAACAAAAGCCGAATATGATATAATATGACCTCTCATAGTCGCTTTAAAAGCGTCCCATACATTTTCAATAGCTGTATCTTCCATTAAATTAATTTGAAAGAAATCACTAATTTGTGTTTTAAAATTTTCCAAAAATTTTTCATCCACAAGCAATGCATTATCAAATCTCCAAAGAGGTCTTCTATTTTCTAATTGATCTAATTGTAAATCTATCCATACTCCCGCATGATCCGAAATGATAATGGGATCAATGGAAGCCTTAATCACTTGCTGCACCTTATGTGATGAAATAAAAATCTAATCTATTCTTGAAAATGATTTATGAACCTGTGAACAAAATGAAAATTCCTGATCATTAAAATGAAGAATACGCCATATATCCTTCAAATCACATGATTGAACCAAATTATCTAAACCTAAAGATTTTATACTTTTACCTGGTTTTTTATCCATTAATGGATCCATTACAGCATTAAAATCTCCAGCCACCACTAAATTAGAAGCAGCCAGTGGTAACAACATACTCTGCAATTTTTTAAAGAATTCTGATTGATTCGAATTAGGGGCATATATATTGAACAATGTCAGGGCATTATTTCCCATACTTATATCAACATGTAGCCATCTTCCATGTGGGTCCGAATTTACTATCTTAAAATTGGCCATACACTTTTTATTTATAAGAACTGCTACTCCTGCTTTTTTACCCTCTGCTGGAGCAAAAAAACATTCTTTCACCCACCCACCCGTTAGTTTCTCTGATTCCTTTATATTAAGATGGGTCTCCTGCAGACAATAAACATCCGCGTTTTGCTTCTTTAAAAATGATAATACCTTTTTCCTTTTGATTACATGATTCAGGCCATTGACATTAATAGAAAATATCTTAAAAGACATAATATATTTTATACTCCTTATCATAATCTTCCTCTTCCCTTCTTCCATAACTAAGATCTAAAAAACTTCTCCCCATGGCACACATTCTTACCTCCAAATTACCCAATCCCTTATTAATCTTTTCCTTAATCATCCTAGTAATATCTTTAATATCCACCTTCTTCCCACCCCTCCCTCCCCAATATAATGACTGCTTAAGGACACACATTGGACAGTAATCCCAACTTCCCCCCTCCCCCAAGGCAACCAATATTTATTAATAACCCCTTTATCCTTTATTGAGACAAACTCACTACCTCTCCACAATATATCTAATTATATCTCTCTTCTAATCATAAAACCTTTTTTCTTTTTTTTTAAAGTAATTAATTAAAGTAAGTAATTAATTAATTATAGTAAGTAATTAAATATTTATTTCCTAACATTCCATTAATGCATTTTTATCATTTCACCAATCTCTAATTCATTCCCCCAACATTTTATTTCATTCAAGAAAATTCTATCAGTCATATATTTAATAAAAAGTATCATTTTCCTATATCTTATATTATCTAATCCTCCTTTAAATATCCAACAACAAATATCCATCTCTTCATATATTTCTGTTAAAAAAAACAAACTTCAATTTTATAAGTTTTTATCCTCTATTTGTATTTAAACATTTGTATTTCATTTTCAAAATAATTTTTTTCCCCCCTTTTTATATTTCCTCTTCTCCAAATTAAATCCAATCTTTTTAAAACTATATTATCACAACATCAATCTTTACATTCCTTCAGCTACCAATAAATTCTTATGTATCTTTCTTTTATATTATTCATTTTCCTTTCCCTTACTTGCATTTAAATATCATATAACTTTCCTTTCTATCATTAGTCCATTCTGCAATCTTTTCCTTATTGTCCTTTCATTCTTTACTTTCTCCTTTTCTGACTTATTAAATAAATAAACTGAACTTTCATATTTATTTCTTATCTCCATCCATCCACTCTTAAAGACTTTTGACTGCCAATTGTCATTCATTTTTTTTTTTTAATAATATCCTTTTAGTCTCAGTCCTGCTTTCTTCTTCTTCACATCTATTTATTTTCCTATTCAGTCTTCACTTTTCCTTTTGTGTTAATTTGTCCAGTCCTTTAATCCTTCTTGTTCATTCTTTACTCCAACCATCCATCTTTCAGTCTCCTAAAAGTTCAGTCTAATAACTTCACTTTAATGTCTTTCCAGTCTATCCTTCTTTCTTCTTTACATTCTTTTATTTTCTTTTTCACTTGTCCATTTTTATTTCCTGTTCTTTGTTGCATATTCTTCTTTTTCCAACAAACTAAAGTCCCATAGTTCTTTATATTTAATTTTTTGTTCAATATCCACCAATCCAGTCTTAGTATTTATCCCTTCATTTCAACACCCATTGTGCTAAAATGACATAGGTTCTGATTTTGAAAGAAAGGTCTTTAGTTTTTCCGGATCAACAAAATACAAAGATTTATCCCCACAAGATACCCTCATTTTTGCTGGGTAATATAACCCATACTTATATCCTTTTTCCTTTAATTGAGATCTCAGATCAAGGAATTTCTTCCTAATATTTGCTGTATTTTTAGCAAAGTCTGGTAAAAACCATATTTTGGATCCTTTATAGTTTAAGTTTTTATCTTTTTTGGCAGCATTTAAAATTTCTATTGCTTGCTGGTATCTTAACATCTTGAATATTAATGGTCTTGATTTTCCAGACTCTTTATTGGAATCCTGTGTGCCCGTTCTATTTCCAAAGGCTGTTTGAAATCCAACTGCAATCTAGGAATTAAATTTTCTAAAAACTGTATTGCATTTTTCCCTTCCAAATTTTCCTGTATTCCAAAAAGTTTTATATTCTTTCTTCTTCCACGGTTTTCGTAATCTTCCAGCTGACTTTTCAATTGAATTATTTCCAAACTGTCATTTTTGCATCTTTTTCCTTCACATTCTAAGCTCTCCATTTTAACTTCTAACTCTGTTGTTCTTTTATTAGCTACTTCCATTTGTCTGTGTATATTCAGGATTTCTTCCTTCAGTTCTGCCATATTACTCACAGTCTCTGTCAGCATTTGTTTGATTTGCCTCAGTTCCCCCATAACTTCAGCTTTGCTTAACTCCTCTGATACATCAGCAGGAAGCGGAACCTTATTCGGGGTAATTTGATCCTGCTTCTGCCTTTTCACAGCCCCTCCGGTTTCACTCTTACTCTGTCGGGTGCTCGCCATGCTCCCGCTGTCCTCTCCGATGTTTTCAGCCGAAAACAGTTTAAAAGGAAATCTTTATTTATTCAACGGTTGCCCAGGTAAGAGGAGCGCTGCGATCACACGACCATTTTGTGTGCACGCTAAGCCACGCCCCTCTTTTTTTTTTTTTTTTTTTAATCACTCAGTGGCACTCTTTCTGGTGTTTTTTATGCTCCTTTAGGTTGTCCTTTGATTGATCCTTTTTCCATTTGTTGAACGATGCTTTCTTGTCACTTATCGCCTTCCTCACTGCATTTGTTATCCACACTGGGTTTTTCGTTCTTGTTTTTTTGCACCCTTTCCTGAACTTGGGGACGCACAGGTTCTGTGCTTCGTGTACCACGCCCTTGAGTAGGGTCCAGGCTTTTTCTACGGACTCCATCTTCCTTGCGTTGTTGAGTTTCTTTCCTACCATTTTCCTCATGGCATCATAATTCCCTTTTTTTCAAGATAATGAAGGTAATAGGCTTAGTAGATAAAGACAGGTTTTTCACCCTCTCCAAGGTAGGGAGAACGAGCGGGCACTCTCTAAAGTTAAAAGGGTATAGATTCCGTATAAACATAAGGAAGTTCTTTTTCACCCAGAGAGTGGTAGAAAACTGGAATGCTCTTCCGGAGGCTGTCATAGGGGAAAACACCCTCCAGGGATTCAAGATAAAGTTAGACAAGTTCCTGCTAGACCAGAACGTATGCAGGTAAGGCTAGACTCAGTTAGGGCTCTGGTCCTTGACCTAAGGGCTGCCATTGGAGTGGACTGCTGGGTACGATGGACCACTCGTCTGACCCAGCAGCGGCAATTCTTATGTTCTTAGTGTATAACGTGCAAGCAGACTTTCCTCAGTCATCAGACCCTGGATCCCGGGGAATGGTCCTTGTCTCCAGAAAGCCTTTAGTTGTATATAAAGAAGTGGGATGTCATAGTTTCAACCTGATGGCATCTGATTTCAACAAGAAGGTGATTTAGTTCTTCAGCCAAAGGTGTAACCAGAAAGCGAAGGTCTAGATGTCTTTGTTCAACCATGGCTAGAGACAAGCTGCCTCTGCTTTTCCTCCACAGCCCATGATAGGCCGGCTGTTGTGCAGGATCAAAGTGCACCTGGAAAGAGTCATTCTAGTAGTGCCAGATTGGCCCAGATGAACCTGGTGCATCTACAGTTGGATCAGGGCCTCAGGTTTCCCTGACATCAGGTAAAATCGAAATTTCCCATAAAACAAAGTTTGAGATTTGCAAAAATATAATCTCAAAATAGCATTAAGATCTTGTTCAAATTAATAACGTGGCTCTTTCTGTATCTGAAGATAACGTAGATTCCAACAATTCAGTAACATTTAGGGTTTCGACCAGATTTAGATCTTCTGGACTAGCACCTGGTTGCTTCTTGGTTGGCAAATAATATATACGATTTAAGGGGTGAATGACTTGACTTCAATAGAGAAATTCAAAACTCCAACCAGGTATTTTTTGTACATTTTGAAAGGTGTCACTGAGATTTTGGAAAATTTAATAGGCATAAATTAAGCCTCCTATTGTGGTTTTCTAATTGTTCGATCTTCCTATATAGGAAACTAATCTTTCACAATCCTGTAAGCAAGCTTTTGTTGCAACATTTGGAGGTCACGAACAAATTTAATTTGTAGACAAATACTGCTGTTTTTAGGATAGGGGGACAGATGACAAACTATCATTTTGGATGAGGGCAAATAGAGTGAGGCATATCAGTGGGATAGGTTACCAGGATGGTGTTAAGAGGAGAGTGATCTTCTGAGCCTATAATGTTCAATATTCGTATTACCTTTTAGGATTTGCCTTGCATCTGACATTTTTTTTTAAATGTTTGCTAATTAGTATTCCATGTGTAAACATGTGGTAAACATTTTAATTTGTTTTCTCTTTTAAAGATAAATGACTCATCTTTTACAATGATGATCTTTGGTGAGGGATACAGTGAAGGCCAAGATCCACAGCAAAGGAAACCTAATGTAAAAATCTGTACCCAGGTGAAAGGACCAGGTAAAACCATTTTGCTACTCAAGTATCCTTTAAGCCAGGGGTGTCAAACTCAAATCACAAAAGGGGCCAAAATCTAAAACACAGGCTAAGTCATGGGCCGGATTTTTTATTAAGATACCCCCTTTGCTGACACACAGCGTGGGCGCCAGCGGCTGCTCTGACACTCACAAGACTTCTGTGAGCATTGGACCAATCGCCGCCGCTGCCAAAACCCACACTGGGCGCCAGCAAAGGAGGGGGTTAGTCTTAGTAGAAGTATAGGGATTCAACCTCTCCAACACCACGCTGGCTACAAAATAAATAAAAAAGACTTTTCCTCTCTTTTAGGTCCTAGTTCACGCTTGCTCTTTAACACTAGCTCTGGCAGGATATACATTTCAAATCTGACATATTGTAATCACAAAATAGAAAATAAAATTATTTTTTCTACCTTTTTGTTTTCTGGTCATTTTGCTTTTAGTCCCATTTTCTCTTTCTGATTTTGTCTATCTTCTAATTCTCTTTCCAGTGTCTGCTGTTCATTTTTTTTTCTCCTCTTCTCTCTTGCTCCAGTCCCTGTCTCCAACATATTGATTTTTCCCTTTCAACTTTTCTCTTATTTTCTTTCCTGCCTCTGTCCACTCAAATCTCACCCTCTTTCTCATCCTTCTCCTTTTTAATTTTTCAACTACCTATCAATTTTTCATCTCCAGATCCAACTTCTCTCCCTTTCTCTTCCCAACTGCCCCCATCCCATCTCTCCCCCTGTCTGCCTGCCTGCCTGCCTCCCTCCCCCCATGTCCACCATTTCTCCCTTTCTCTTCCCAACGGTTCTCCCTTCAAGTATTCTTTTCTCTCTTTCTCCACACTACCTCAGGTCCAACCTCTCTCCCTTCATCTTACTCTCTTCACAGCCCAGCATGCCTTTCCCTCCAGCGCCAATCCCTCTCTCCTCACAGCACAGTGTCTTTCCCTCCAGCACCAGTCCCTCTCTCCTCACATCCCAATGTCTTTCCCTCCAGCACCGGTCCAATGTCGCCGCCAAGCTGAGGAGTCTGCTGGCCTCGGCAATTCGGCAATGGTGTATTTTGCTCCCCTTCCTGCTTTTCACCTGCCGGGTCTGTCTCCAATGACACACAACTTCCTGTTTCCGGGAGGAAGACAGGAGGGAGAGCCACAGACAACGCTGCCGAAGCCAGCAGACTTTCTGGCGTGATGGCGGGCGGGAGGGAGGACATGCTGGGCTGTGAAAAGGGGCAGTTCAGGAGCATTGCTGCGAGCCACATAAAAAGACCAGGCGGTCTGGATTTGGCCCACCTGGCCTTGTGTTTGACACACGTGCTTTAAGCAGTCTGTATCTTGTATGCCTATCTGTATACATTGATATACAGGTTATTTTCTATTATACAGTCATGCTAGAAGAAAAAGAAGTTGGGAGGTGTTCTAAGAATCGTATTGGAATTCCAGCTAGCAGAACAGTGCAAGAAAGCAATGGTCAGTCTTGCAGGAATGCTAAAGTACATAGGAAGAGACATAATAGAAAAGGCATCCCCTGAGTCAAGAAAGGATATAGACACTGGTGGCAGGCTACCAAAATGGTACAGACTCATACTTAAGAACACAGTTGCGGTTTCATTTGATTTCACTGAGCAGTATTTCCAGTGGCATAGACTCCTACACTTCTGTTGCAGATTCAGGAATGATGCATGGCCACATTAAGAACAGTGTGTGATTGTGCATGCTGTACCTTAGAGGGAACACTGTAGGACAGTTGGCCCTTTTGTCAGCTGGGAGCAGAGGTAAGCAGAAAGAATCTTAATCTACAAGTTCGGAGTTACATACAAATCCGATTTAAGAATATCGTTAAAAACGTATCTCATTCTTAACCTGGGAACTACCTTAATATTCAAATACCTCAAAAGTATATGTAATGCAGAAGATGAAAACTTCAGATTCAAGGAATTCCTTTCCTCTTGAAAAATAAGTCATATGAAGCCCCATAGAAGTAAACGTAGGAGTAGCAGTTGTAAATATATTTTTCCGGAGATGAGCAGGGGAAATGCAGGCACACTTGCTGGTGAAGTCCTTCGACTGAGCCGGTGTGCCGGTGCTCTCTCCTGTATTCAGTAGGGTGTTTGGGATTTTTGGCATTTTTTTTTTTTTTATATACTACTGAGCATGTGGAGACATCTTGTCTCTCGAGCTCCACCCCTGGAATTCAGTTTTTATTTAACCTGGTTCTGCACAGGTCAACATGGACAAGTCTGAGTTTATGGGAGTACATCTGAGCGCTGAGGATGAACAAAGGATAGGGCCAGTATTTCCTTTTAAAATAGCTGGGCTTCAAATTAGATATTTGGGGATTTACCTACCACATCAATTGAACCAGTTGTATCAGTGTAATTATGAGTGGATAATGCAGCAGGTATAGTCTGATCTCCAAAGTTGGAAGGGATTATGGCTTTCTTGTTGGGGTAGAATAACCGTATTGAAGATGAATGTTTTGCCAGGGCTCTTGTTTTTGTTCCAATCTCTACCTAAACAGATGCCAAAAGGGCTCTTGCACAAGTTACAGGGAGAATTTTCTACATTTATTTGGGGGGCAAATCTCCTAGATTGAGGAGGAAAACTCTTTGGGCTACAAGAGAACAAGGGGGTAGAGCTGTTCCTCATTTGCAGTGGTACTATCTAGCTGCACAATTAAGGTTTATTTTAGATTGGTCAATTTCAGATACCAGCCCTGGGTTCAGCTTGAACAATCCTTTATGGGCCCCCAGTCCTTAAAACGATGGATGTGGGCTTCATATCCTACTCGGGAGAGATTACGCCAAGTGACCAACCCTTATGTGTGGCATTTGCTAGAGCTTTGAGGAAAATTGAGAATGAAGTGGGGAGGAAGGGGTAGGATATCCACTCTAGCTGCTCTTAGGGAAGAACCAACCTTTACTGTGGGGAGGGACAGTGGGGTCTATGCTAGATGGGAGGAATTAGATCTCCGGATGTTTAGGGATTTCCTATCTGGAAACCGGATGATAGCCTTCCCTGTCCTACAGGATCGTTATCAGATCCTTTCTGGGGATTTTTTTACAATACACTCCTCCCTCTGTATTTGCGGTGGTTAGGGGCGGAACATAGCTGCGAATAGGAAAAAACCATGAATAACTTTTTTTGTTTGTGGTTTTTTGTAACAGCCACCATTATTAATCTTGAAACTTGCAATTTTGGGTAATAACAATATTTATTGCATAACAATACAGTACAGTAGTGTACAGTAATAATCTCAAGAAGGTAAAAAAAGTTAGATACTGGAATACCTGTACTTAAAAAATACTCAGGCAGTGTCTTCATCCTCATCGTCCTGTACAAATACTGCAGGAGGAGGAGATGAAGAGGATAAGTGAGCACTAGGCAAGCAGAGATTTTCAGGCTGATAGCATGCAAGCAGCAATTTTCTCCATGCATGCTGGGAAGCAGCTTTTTTCCTCTGTTTACGCTGGGAAGTAGAATTTTTCTATGTGGAAGCTGTGAAGCAGCGATTTTTGAAGATGAAAGATTTAAAGCGGTGGTTTTTATCAATGCACACTGGGAAGCAGCAATTTTGAGGGTGAATGCTGGTAAGCGCTAAACTTGTTTTTTATCGGTACAGTACAGGTACTTTAATCATGATGTAATTTTTGGGGGAGGAGTCAGCATGCGAAAAATCACGAATAAGCAAAACCGTGAGTGCTGAAACTGCGAATACAGAGGGAGAAGTGTATATTCAACTTCGTCATTTCATGCAGAGGCAGGGCTTGTTGGATTCTTCTCCAGTACCCTCAGAGTATTTATAAAATTTATGGGTCTTATTGGGTAGAGTGTCATGGCTGATTTCAGTGATTTATGCTTACTTTCAGGGTGGGGAGAACTTTAGTTGTCCTTTATAAAGCAAAATGGGAGACAGACTTGAATCAATCCTTTACAGAAATCCAATGGCGTATCATTTGTTTGGCCTCAACTTGTGTATTGGTACAGGAAAATGCATACAAGGTACTGCCTAGAGATGGTATCTTACCCCAGCACGTTTACACACTATGTATCCTTTGGTGGTAGATAAATGCTGGAGGTGTGGTACACAGGGGGGAACATTTTTATACATTTGGTGGACATGTGCATGTATTTAAACTTTCTGGACTCAATTGACGACAATTGGTGAGATGGATTGGTGGTCTGGTACTTCTCACGCCACAGTGTTGTTTGTTGGGGCTCACTAATGAGAGATGTTTGGAGTGGCACAGCCGGTTGCTTCGCCAAGGGTTGGCGGTGGCTAAATGCCTAATTGCACTGCATTGGAAGGACCAGGAGGCACCCTTCATAGTTGAATGGAGGGCCCGTCAATAATATATAATTCATTTGGCATGTATAACATCTAAACATAGGACTTTGAAACCCAATGTAAGGACTGGTTATTGATTCTACAGAAAATTAGTAACTAATTGATGTTGTAAAATGGGGAGGGGGAGTTGCTCTTATTAGATAGTAGTTTAGATAAGTTGGTATATATTAGCCTGTCAAGATGTCTTTTAATGGAGAGAAGAGCTGGGGGAGGGAGGGAGGCTAGGGAAATAAATAATTAAGGAATATATGGGGTGCACAGTTTCTATTGTTGTATGATGATGCATCTATGAACGATATATTTTGCTTACTGTAGTGTATGCAACCATTTTTCTTTTTCTTTTGTATATGTTCATTGAACAATCTGCTAGTTGGTGTGTTTTGGTGCTATTTTGTTGCCGTTCATCCCAACGTATGCATATATGCTCTTTTCTTGAAACCTTAATAAAAATTTATTGAAACAAAAAAAATTCTACATTTTCAACACTCCATATTAAAACATTGGACACAGCCTCTCCGGAAGACATTCCTAATCTCCATATGGCATTACAAGAATTGACTTTCCATTTGATAAAGACCAACTATGATGCCTCTGATATGAGCTCTAGAACAGCTGCAGTTGCCATTGCAGCTCGTCGCACAGCTTGGCTCAAAAGCCTCTGACCTCAGGGAAGACCTTCATGAAAGAGTGGCAGATGCGTCATGTCTGGGAGATGACCTCTTTGGTGGAAAAAGTGAAGGCTACTGTTACTCAAATCACAGAGGATTCCACAGCCATGCGAGAACTCTCAGCACATCCTCAGGATCAGTCTCAGCCTTTCTGCAGATCTGCTTCTGTGTTGTCATACAGAAGGTCATACCATCAACTCCTTATAACAAAACTGCTCCTTTGATATCTCAATCTTAATTTCCACAGAAACAACATTCATGGGACCACAAGCAACACTAGCTACCCAACTCCCTTCGCTTAAACCTACTCCTAGTTTTTGACCTGCTACCCGGTGGGGTGGGGAGGGGAGAAGCTAATCCTTTTTTTAACTGCATGGCAAGAAATCACCACAGACAATTGAGCTCTAACAATAATTTTGCAAGGATACTCTCTCAACTTCCTTCACAATATCCCCTCTCATTTTCCCCCCACCATCCAACATTCCACATTATCACATCCCTCAGCTGGCAGAAGAAATCTCCCTGTTGCTTCAGAACAATGCGATCAAAGAGGTTCCCAAACAACATTACCAGGGACTCTACTTTAGATTTTTTTCATCCCCCAAAACTAGGCAAGGTCTTTGACCTATTCTCAATCTGCGTCTCTTAAACAATTACCAGAAAAGTTTTGCATGATTCACTTCCAGCAATACTGCCACTTCTCAGACAGAATGATTGGTTAGCTGTCTTGGATCTCAAAGATGCCTACACGTGCATCCCTATTCATCCTTCCCACTGGAAATCTCTAAGATTTCTGTTTCTCGACAAACATTGGAAACTACAGTGTTCTTGACTTTCTTTTTATTTCTTTCAAAAATCTTCAAGCAGTGTTAAACTGGTCCACATTGATCACATTGAGATTTGATGGACCTGACACAGGCCATGTTTCATCAAACAAGCCTTCTTCAGCTGTACTCCTGGCCACCTGTTCGGCACAGACTATAGTTTAGAGTGCCTGTGGGGTCTGCTCTCTTGATACAGCTGGTGAGCTGTGAGAAGTAAAAAAACAAAACAAAAAACCCCCACAAGAAATAAAAGGAGCATAAAGTGGCCCTGAGGCTGCTATTTGTACAGCGTTGTGCATGAGTTTAGGCACATTCAATATGAGCGCTTCAAAAAACATTATCAATGTATTTCTACCTTGAAATTTAGTGTATGTATTACTGTATATGTACATGGCAGTATTTCTATAGTGTTAAGTAGTAGGACTACAGCAGTGAATTGCAAACTGTGTGTGCTGCAGTGAGATTGCAGGTGTGCTGCAAGGCACCGGCGCCAGCTGACTGCCTAAAGAACATGCCTCTCATGGAGAGAGACACGTCCTGTAGACAGTCAGCCGACGCCTCTCCGTGTCACTCCTGTTGAGCACCCCCCTCTCCCCCACTGATGGCTTAGGGCCTTCCCGCATGTGCAGACATCAATTTGGAGTCTGTCTGCACACTTCCAGGTGCCCTCCAATCCTGTTTGTGCCACGGCTCTAGAAAGTTTGCGAGACACTGGACTACTGTATCTAACTCTTCTACATATCTTTCTTTACAGAGGCTGGCTATGTTGCTACTCCAATAGCTATGGTACAGGCAGCAGTTACGCTTTTAAAGGAAAGAAGTTCTCTACCTTTAAAGTAAGGGTTTTTTTGTCTTTTTTTTTTTTTTTTTTCCCCCTTTATTGCCTTCCCATTTGTTTTGTTAATTAAATTCTTCCAGGTTTGTGATGCATAGAGGTAGATCTGCTTAAGTAACCCAGATCTAGTTTGACTTGTGGACATAATGTTCCCATTTATGCTCTGTTATCTTATAATTTTTAATCCTCTGCAAGAATGATAAATGTTTAATTATATGGCCAAAACATTTGATGTATAAAATACATGAGAACAGTTTGAAAGTAGACTACATCATTTATAAAAATCAAGAAATGCACTTGTACTTGAAGACAAGTTCTAGGGCAACAGGTACATCATTCATGAACCTTTGGGTAGCCAATCTATTCCCATGAGAATTCATGTAAACAGTCTCATAATTTTTTGCTCCACCTCCCATCTCTCTGGGCTGTCCTCCAACTCCCTAGTTCTCTCTCTACATGCAAGATGGTAGGAGCCAGTCTCTTCAGCTCATGTTTATTTTTCATAGTAACATAGTAGATGACAGCAGATAAAGACCCGAATGGTCCATCCAGTCTGCCCAACCTGATTCAATTAAAAAAAAATTTTTTATTTTTTTATTTTATTTTTTTTAAATTTTTCTTCTTAGCTATTTCTGGGCAAGAATCCAAAGCTTTACCCGGTACTGTGCTTGGGTTCCAACTGCCAAAATCTCTGTTAAGACTTACTCCAGCCCATCTACACCCTCCCATCCATTGAAGCCCTCCCCTGCCCATCCTTCACCAAACGGCCATACACCGACACAGACCGTGCAAGTCTGCTCAGTTACTGGCCTAGTTCAATATTTAATATTATTTTCTGATTCTAAATCTTCTGTGTTCATCCCACACTTCTTTGAACTCAGTTATAGTTTTACTCTCCACCACCTCTCTCGGGAGCGCATTCCAGGCATCCACTACCCTCTCCGTAAAGTAGAATTTCCCAACATTGCCCCTGAATCTACCACCCCTCAACCTCAAATTATGTCCTCTGGGTTTTACCATTTTCCTTTCTCTGGAAAAGATTTTGTTCTACGTTAATACCCTTCAAGTATTTGAACGTCTGAATCATATCTCCCCTGTCTCTCCTTTCTTCTAGGGTATACATATTCAGGGCTTCCAGTCTCTCCTCATACATCTTCTGGTGCAAGCCTCCTATCATTTTCGTCGCCCTCCTCTGGACCGCCTCAAGTCTTCTTACGTCTTTCGCCAGATACGGTCTCCAAAACTGAACACAATACTCCAAGTGGGGCCTCACCAATGACCTGTACAGGGGCATCAACACCTTCTTCCTTCTACTGACTACGCCTCTCTTTATACAGCCCAGCATCCTTCTGGCAGCAGCCACTGCCTTGTCACACTGTTTTTTCGCCTTTAGATCTTCGGACACTATCACCCCAAGGTCCCTCTCCCCGTCCGTGCATATCAGCTTCTCTCCTCCCAGCATATACGGTTCCTTCCTATTATTAATCCCCAAATGCATTACTCTGCATTGAATTTTAGTTGCCAGGCATTAGACCATTCCTCTAACTTTTGCAGATCCTTTTTCATATTTTCCACTCCCTCTTCGGTGTCTGTTACAAATCTTGGTATCATCTGCAAAAAGGCACACTTTTCCTTCTAACCCTTCAGCAATGTCACTCACATACATATTGAACAGGATTGGCCCCAGCACCGAACCCTGAGGGACTCCACTAGTCACCTTTCCTTCCTTCGAGCGACTTCCATTAACCACCACCCTCTGGCGTCTGTCCGACAGCCAGTTTCTGACCCAGTTCACCACTTTGGGTCCTAACTTCAGCCCTTCAAGTTTGTTCAACAGCCTCCTATGAGGAACTGTATCAAGGCTTTGCTGAAATCCAAGTAAATTACATCTAGCATATGTCCTCGATCCAGCTCTCTGGTCACCCAATCAAAAAATTCAATCAGGTTCGTTTGGCACGATTTACCTTTTGTAAAGCCATGTTGCCTCGGATCCTGTAACCCATTAGATTCAAGGAAGTACACTATCCTTTTATTTCAGCAACACTTCCATTATTTTTCCAACAACTGAAGTGAGGCTCACCAGCCTGTAGTTTCCTGCTTCATCCCTGTGACCACTTTTATGAATAGGGACCACATCCGCTCTCCTCCAATCCCCAGGTATCACTCCCGTCTCCAGAGATTTGTTGAACAAATCTTTAATAGGACTCGCCAGAACCTCTCTGAGCTCCCTTAGTATCCTGGGATGGATCCCGTCTGGTCCCATCGCTTTGTCCACCTTCAGTTTTTCAAGTTGCTCATAAACACCCTCCTCCGTGAACGGCGCAGAATCTACTTCATTTTCTCGTGTAACTTTGCTAGACAATTTCGGTCCTTCTCCAGGATTTTCTTCTGTGAACACAGAACAGAAGTATTTGTTTAGCACATTTGCTTTCTCCTCATCACTCTCCACATATTTGTTCCCAGCATCTTTTAGCCTAGCAATTCCATTTTTTATCTTCCTCCTTTCACTAATATATCTGAAAAAATTTTTATCTCCCTTTTTTACATTTTTAGCCATATGTTCTTCCGCCTGTGCCTTCGCCAAACGTATCTCTCTTGGCTTCTTTCAGTTTCACCCTGTAGTCCTTTCTGCTCTCCTCTTCTTGGGTTTTTTTATATTTCATGAACGCCAACTCTTTCGCCTTTATTTTCTCAGCCACTAGGTTGGAGAACCATATCGGCTTCCTTTTTCTCTTGTTTTTATTGATTTTCTTCACATAAAGGTCCGTAGCCATTTTTATCGCTCCTTTCAGTTTAGACCACTGTCTTTCCACTTCTCTTATGTCCTCCCATCCTAATAGCTCTTTCTTCAGGTACTTTCCCATTGCATTAAAGTCTGTACGTTTGAAATCTAGGACTTTAAGTATCATGCGGCTGCTCTCCACTTTAGCTGTTATATCAAACCAAACCGTTTGATGATCGCTACTACCCAGGTGAGCACCCACTCGAACATTAGAGATACTTTCTCCATTTGTGAGGACCAGATCCAATATCGCTTTTTCCCTTGTGGGTTCCGTCGCCATTTGTCTGAGCAGAGCCTCTTGAAAGGCATCCACAATCTCCCTACTTCTTTCCGATTCCGCAGACGGAACATTCCAGTCCGCATCCGGCAGGTTGAAATCTCCCAACAGCAGAACCTCCTCTTTCCTTCCAAACTTTTGGATATCCACAATAGATCCTTATCAATTTGCTGCGATTGAGTCGGAGGTCTGTAGACTACACCCACTTAGATAGAAGTTCCATTTTCTCTTTTCAGAGCATCTTCGCTTCTTCCTCTCCCCAGGTCCCCTGCATTTCGGTCGCTTGGATATTGATCTTTACATAGAGAGCTACTCCTCCACCTTTATGACCATCTCTGTCCTTCCTAAAAAGATTATATCCCGGTATGTTTGCATCCCATCCATGTGATTCACTGAACCATGTCTCTGTGATAGCAACAATATCTAGATCTGCCTCTAATATCAGGGCTTGCAGATCATGAACTTTGTTGCTTAGACTGCGAGCATTTGTGGTCATCGCTTTCCAGCTATTTTTCAGCGATAATCTCCTTTTTCGTATGGATTTTTGTGTCTTTTCACTTTTCGTTGCAATACTAAGAAATGAGTTGCTGATATTGCTTATGTTGCAGCCTTTACTACTATCACATCTTTTCTTTTGCCGGGGGTGGTCTCTATAATTGTCCTTCGTACATACACCACCCCCACCTTCTAGTTTAAATGCCTAGAAAAATATTGTCTAAATTTCTCTGCAAGGTTTCTTTTTCCTGCTGTAGTAATATGTAGCCCATCAGTGCAATATAGCTTCTTGTCCTTACATGTATTTCTCCATCCTCCTATGTACCTGAAGCCTTCTTGATGACTCTGAACCATCTATTAAAGTCCTCTGTGTTTTTCACTCTTTGCTCTCCCTTTCCATATGCAGGCAGTATTTCAGAAAAAGCTAAAGTCTTTACAAAAGGTTTCACGCCCTCACCAAGCTTCCTTTTTGGGTGTTTGTTTTTTTTAATCTTGTTTGAGGCTTTCAGTGCTGGAGAGGCTCCCAGTTATGGGACATCTCTGGCTGTGCGAGAGCTCAGATTCTGAGGTCAGAAGTCTGTAGCCAAGGGGCAGACTGCTCGGCAGTGCACCTACTTGGCTGACTTGCATTAACTGTTTGGGAGCTCAGGGACTGTTACTTTGGGAGCAAGGCTTGCCCCAGGTTCTGTCTGCAGTGGCTTGAGCGCAGGCTGAGTGGCTCCGTGGCAGTTTTATACAGGATCGGGACTGACTGCATTTCCTCGCCCCAGCTCTGCACGCAAGGTCCAGTGGGGGTTGAGGTCTCAGACCAGTCGTGGGGGCTGAGAAGCAGTTGAGGCAGAAGTTCTCCCTGCAACCTAACTGCAGTTTCTAGTACAACACACACTCTATTCCTGAACCTATGGGTAGTCAACCTCTTCTCAAGAGAACTCTTTGCAGGGAGCTTAGAAACATAGAAACATGATGGCAGGCAGATAAAGGCCAAATGGCCTATCTAGTCTGGCCTTCTGCAGTAACTGTTATCTCTTCCACTCTCTAAGAGATCCCATATGCCTATCCCACACTTTTCTTGAATTCAGACACAGTCTCTGTCTCAACCACTTCTTCCTGGAGACTGTTCCAAGCATCTACCACCCTTTCTATAAAATGGTATTTCCTTAGATTACTCCTAAGCCTATCACCTCTTAACTTCATCCTATGCCCTCTTATTACAGAGCTTCCTTTCAAATGAAAGAGATTCGACTCATGCACATTTACGCCACAAAGGCATTTAAACATCTATCATAGCTCCCCTCTCTTGCCTTTCCTCTAAAGTATTTCCTGGTAAATGATTCAGGGTTAAGTATCAAACAAAATGAACCAGAAAAAGTGTTGAATATAATAAAATAACTGGTTTCAATGAAAACAAGTCTATGAAGTGTAACCCGATGTGACCTGTAAAAAAGCTCAGAGATATGAAACTTTGAAGGGAAGGCTATTAAACCTCCCTGAGAAAAGAGTTCACCTTCCAGTCATAGCAACTTAACAGGTCCATAGGGAACACTTAAAGACTCAAAAAGTATATTTAAAAAATCAAAATTCTTAGTCTTTCCACGTTACAAGGTAAATGTCTTCATTTAGTTAGCATAAGAACTGCCACCACTATAGTCATTTAGCTCTGTGTCCTGCTTTGGGGGTCCCAACACGGCCTCGTTTCGAACTCTGCTTCACGAGACCTGATGTTAATGGTTTTCAAATGGTAACAGATGTAACCTTAGGTATTAATTTGCAATTCTTCATTGGTTAAATATTTTCCTGTGTCGTGATGTTCAGTTGCATCTAGAAATAACAAAATTAGTGTTTTAAAAGTTCAGTGTGAATGGTGCTTCTTATTCACATAGTAACTACAAAGTTATACTAATCATAGGCAAAAGGAAGGGAAGAGAAGCTCTTAAACCATACATACCACTGTGGTGTCTAAAGTATTATTCTAAAGACCGACGTCTGACAAACTTTCCAACTGCCAGCAAGACGCTGCCGGCTGGCTACTGTTTTAAGAGCTAAAAAGGGGGGAGGGAGAAAGATCTTAATTGGCACGTTGAAGCGTAATGACGTAGTTCACTGGCAACTACAACTTTGTGTATAACTCAGTCTTATTAGGTTACAAGACGCTGTCTCCAATTTAGAAGCCCTAAATCGGGAGAGATTACGTGTTGCCATAAAAGCTGTAAAGACTCACAAACATTGAAATAACATAAGAACATAAGCAGTGCCTCCGCCGGGTCAGACCATAGGTCCATCCTGCCCAGCAGTCCACTCCCGCGGCGGCCCAAACAGGTCACGACCTGTCTAAATCACCAGAAGGGGCCCCCTTGCCACCTTGGTTTCCTATTGAGTCCTATCTTCCCATCGAAGTCCTAACCCTCCGGTCTTGCACATGCACATGCACGACCTGGTTGGGTTTCTATACTTATTTTCTGGTTAGCTTTCTCAGTATCCCACGATCCCTTTATCCCTCAGGAATCCGTCCAGTCCCTGTTTGAATCCTTGTACCGTACTCTGCCTGATCACTTCCTCCGGTAGCGCATTCCAAGTGTCCACGACCCTTTGAGTGAAAAAAAACTTCCTTGCATTTGATTTGAACCTATCTCCCTTCAGTTTCTCCGAATGCCCCCTCGTACTTGTTGTCCCCTTCAGCCTGAAGAATCTGTCCCTATCCACCCTCTCTATGCCCCTCATGATCTTGATGGTCTCTATCATATCACCCCTGAGCCTCCTTTTTTCCAGAGAGAAGAGCCCCAGCCTATCCAACCTCTCGGCGTATGGGCAGTGTTCCAGCCCTCTTACCAGTTTCATTGCTCTCCTTTGGACTCTCTCAAGTACCGCCATGTCCTTCTTGAGGTATGGCGACCAATATTGAACGCAGTATTCCAGATGTGTACACACCATCGCTCGATACAATGGCATGATGACTTCCCGCGTCCTGGTTGTTATGCCCCTCTTTATGATGCCCAGCATCAAGTTTCAAGTTTATTTGTTATTTGATTAATCGCCTATCACAGTTACTAAGCGATGTACATAAAATATAAATATAAGGCAAACGATAACAAAGATATATAAAAAATATAAAATCTTATAAAAATAGACAAATTACAACAGGAAACACTAGGATAGAAGGGAATGAAATACATTTTGTGATAGGAAAGGAAGAACAATTAAGGGTAATATACAAAGGGAAAGGGAAAACAAAATAGTTTATTGGGAGTATAATACACAGTTGAACAAAATGGACAACCACTATAAAGAGCAATTGGCATTTCAATTAAATATTGAAAGCGTCTTTAAAAAGAAAGCTCTTGAGTTGGCTTTTAAATTTATCAAAATTTTTCTCCTGTCTTAAGTAAAGTGGGAGAGAGTTCCAAGTTTGTGGTGCTGTAACAGTAAAAATGTATTGCCTTTGTGTATTAATCATTTTAAGGGTGGGAATAACCAATAAAAGTTGTTCATTCGATCTTAAAGTTTTTCGAGAGGAATATGGAATTAAAACTTTGTAAATAAATGATGGGGTTTTGTATAGCAATGATTTAAAGGTGAGTAAAGATAATTTATAAAGAATGCGGTGTGCCACAGGGAGCCAATGTGCCTTTTGAAGTAACGGGGTGACGTGATCAAACTTTTTTGCCCCCATAATTAATTTGATGGAAGTGTTTTGGATAATTTGTAATCTTCTAATTTCTTTTTGGGCCATTCCTTTAAATAAAGCATTACAGTAGTCAATTTTTGAAATGATCAATGAATGAATTAATGTATTTAAAGATTTGGGACAAAGGAATTTTGAAATAGAGCAGATTTGACGTAACCTATAGAAAGTATTCTTGACCACATAGCTAACGTGGTCGTGATAAGTAAGATTCTCATCTAAAATGATACCTAGTATCCGGATTTTATTTACCTGTTTGAGCGTAACTCCTTGTATATTAATAGAAACCGCTATTTTGTGATTTTCTTTCCAAGGAAAGAGTAAAGTGTTAGTTTTATTAATGTTTAAAGATAATCTGTTTTGGTCCAACCATAGATGAATCTTTTTAAGTTTTTCATTAATGGTGACAATTTCTGACGGATTGTTAGGGTCTAGGGGATGTAAGAGTTGTACATCATCAGCATAAGCGAATACTGAAAAACCAATAGATTGACAAAGAGTCATAAGGGGAGAAAGGAAAATATTGAACAGAAGAGGAGATAGAATAGAACCTTGAGGAATGCCATAGGAGCTAGAGAAACTCGAAGAAATAGAATCATTAAAAGAGACTATAGAGGTTCGATTATCAAAGTAGGACCTAAACCAAAGCATCATAAAGAATCGGAAAAAATTAAAAAATGGAGTAAATTTTCTCCCGTGTCGGGGCTTTGTCAGATGAAAAATTATGTGTTCCCATAAAAGCTGTAATGACTCACAAACAGCTTTATTTGGCAAAATGCATCAGGTATGGTTCTTGGGAGCACCTTGAATAAACCTGATTTGAATCTCCTTATTGTCTGCTGATCTTCTTTTGTTCCATGTTGGATTCTTTGGTGGACTGCTTGCCTTATTGTTACAAGTTAATATACATAGAGTGGGATGTACTAGAGGAGTTACATATTTGGTTGTTTATATATACATATGGGTTACAGTTGGGTGACAGAGATAGTTGAGAGGAATTGCAAACTTGGTTATTAATACAGACTTATGTTTCGGATAGTATTACTGCTTTACAATGCATTTGAACAATGTGAAAAATTCTGGTTGTAGACCTGATTGATGTCCAGAATGAGTTTGACATGTAAGCAGTCTAGCATAACAAGTTAGCTCGGTTTGTAGAGTATGACTATTGACTTTAGTTTATAGATAGTAGATTCATTGTTATATGGTTATATGTTTATATGAACATTGCTTAGTCTATGTAAATGAGTTCAAAGACTGTGGTTGGATCAACGGAAGAGTTAGGTTTCACTGCTTTCCAGAAGTTCATTAAACCTTCCAATGATCGGAATATAGCTCTGAGAACTGGGTTTATTGTTCCTAATATCCTTGGTTTGCAAGGACTGTGTAGAATTGGTTTACCATGATGATTTTACTTCCTATAAGTTGAATTTTGAAAGTGTGTGTCAAAACAAGAAGGTTCAAAAGAAACCTAAAATATTACTGGACATGTTTTGACTGCTGTAATAAAGTAAAGCTTCTATTTATAAATAGGCTGCTTTTGAACTTCCTACCTTTCAACCCACCTTCAACTTGCTGTCACTTGTATGGTGCTCCATCTCTTTAAACAATTGGTCTTCTTCTCCCTTCTAGCTTTGTTTTGCCTATTCTGGTAGTTTTCTACATCCTGGGACAGTTCCAATAACAGAAATAAGACTGAATGAGTGCTATATACATTGGAATGACTTACTGGATACAGATGTATTTTTTTGTTCACAGGAGACATATAAGAGCAGCAGGATACACCTTGCAAAAGTTACACTCTAACAAGGATAGAGCACACTATGTCTCTCTTGGGAGCAGCAAAGCGCAAAAGTTACACTCTAACAAGGATAGAGCACACTATGTCTCTCTTGGGAGCAGCAAAGCGCAAAAGAAAAAGGCAAGAAGAGAAGAATAAACGACAGCGGGGAGCATTTGTGTGATTTCTGTCAGTCGCCATGTTTAACAGAAAAGACTGAATCACTGGTTGATTTCCTGGTAAATGAATCAGCTACAAGTGAGCAACATACAACAGCAGAGGAGCAGGTCTCCATGGTAGAGGTGGCAGAGGAGCAGGTCTCCATGGTAGAGGAGCAGGTCTCCATGGCTCAAGAGTAAGCTACAACTTCAGGAAGTACATGGGAAATTATTGATATACAGCAACCCTGTTCAGACAAAGCCATTGCTAGCTATTCTAGTGATCCAGCCAAATGGTTTGTTGATGAAAACCTGCAAAACTAGTTTTCATTAAGCCAACCTAGTCAAAACATTGGTGATTTTACTGCTTCTTTGAGAAAATATGGAAACAAAAGCAGGAGCTTAACAAAGGAGCATTTCTATATAAAAAAAAAAGAAATGGAGAAGTATTGTTAAGGGAATGGCTAGTATATTCTCCTTCTAGAGGGTCCCTTTATTGCTATTGCTGCAAATTCTTCTCTAAGAAACTGCCTTAAGTTCTGGATTCAATGACTGGAAAAATAGCTCTACTCGTTTATGTGATCTTGAGAAATCAGCTGATCATCGAAATGCTGTGCTTAGAATGTCAATGCAAGAATAGATTCTAATTTAGTTAATCAACTAGAAAGAGAGAGAAGATATTGGTGAAATGTCTTGAAACGTGTAGTTGCTACTGTTCAGTTTCTAGCTGCAAGGGAGTTGCCTTTCTGTGGTGATAATGAACTGCTCTCATCACCGCATAATGGTAATTTTTTGGGGTGCTTAGAATTAATTAGTCGCTTTTGTCAAAGCATTTAGCAAAATATGGAAATGTTGGCAGAGGAAGCACTAATTATTTGTCCTCAACCATTTGTGATGAGTTCATACACTTAATGTCTGAAAAAGTTCTGAATGCCATAATAAGTGAAATAAAAAGTAGCAAGTACTTTTCTATAATAGTGGATTCCACCCCTGATATTGCTCATACTGATCAGCTCACTTTGATAATTCGCTATGTCCAACATGAGAGTGGTAAGCCTGTTGAGCGATTTCTAAAATTCATATCCATTCATAGTCATTCTTCTCAACATTTAGCAAAAACTGTCATGTAAGTGCTGAAAGAACTTGACATTGATTTGGGAGACTGTCGAGGCCAGAGCTATGATAATGTCAGCAACATGGCTGGTAAATATTCTGGTCTTCAGGCACGGATTAAAGATGCAAATCCTCTGGCTGACTTTGTTCCATGCTCTGCACATTCTCTAAATTTGGTTGGCTCATGTGCTGCAGAATGTTGTCTGGAAGCTGTTTCATTCTTCAGCTTTATGCAGAATCTCTACAATTTCTTCTCTGCTTCAACTCAGCCCTGGGAGATTCTCACATCCCATCTCCAAAACAGCAACCAAAGTCTGACGGTTAAAAGCCTGTCTTCAACTAGATGGTCAGCTAGAGCTGATGCGTCAAGGGCTTTAAGATATGGCAACAAAGCCATTCGGGATGCAGTGGCCAAAATAATTATTGATGAGCATCCCAAAGTAGCTGAGTATGAGGCACATCAGTTAGGAGCCATAATGGACAGACTGGAAACTGCAATTATGACTGTCATATGGATGCTGTCTTGAAAAGAATTAACTCTACAAGCAAAGCTTTGCAACAGGTAGAATTGGATCTGTGTACAATTTCTGTTTTGTATGACTCACTAATTAACTTTGTTGAACAGGTGAGAAATAACTTTGAAACCTATGAAATAGAGGCAAAACAACTGAAAGTTACAGGGCGGAGAGCCAAAGGAGTAGAATCAGGAAAAGGATGTTTGAGTCTGCAAATCCAGAAGTGAAGCTCTCAGGACGAGAAGCATTCATTATTGAAACACATTATATCATCTGTGACTGTCTAGTGCAGGAACTCGTACAATGAAACAAAGCTTACAAAGAACTAGAGAAGAAATTTGGATTTCTGACACAGTTTAAGTCTTTGAATATTTGTGAAGTTCATGCAGCTGCAGATAATTTAAAGTTACACTACATACAGGACTTGGAGGAAGACTTTACAGATGAGTTTTGCCAGTTCAGCTCAATGTTTCAAAATGAAGATACATCAGCAGTGACCATGTACAAGAAGCTTAGAGAGCTAGGCCTAAGGACCACATTTCCTAATGTAGATACATGCCTTCGAATGTACCTAGCTATACCACTCTCTAACTGTTCAGGAGAGAGGTAATTTTCTTTGTTGAAACGTGTGAAGAATTATCTTTGCTCAACAGTGAAGGACGAAAAACTAAATGCATTTGCTTTATTAGCAATTGAGAACAAATTTACAGTCTCCTTGGATTTTGACGACATCATTGAGTTTGCCAGGAGAAAAGAAAGAAGAAAGTTACTGTAAAGTAATCCTAGGTTAGAAAAAAACTCCACACATCATTACTTTTGTTAACAGTCCATCCCTAGAAACTCCTGGAAACTACAGGATGCCCACAAAAACACTCCTTAATTTTAAATAGTTACAAAATCAAAACATGTTTATAAATAAGATGATAGCAAATACAAGTCCCAAAAAGCACAGTTAGCAAGATCTTACAAATCCCAGAGTTTACTAAAGTGAACTAATTAACATACCGGTATGCAAATGGGTGTGGGAGTTTAAAATGTTATTGAATTGGTTTATCATTGTATGATATTGTATATTTAAATTTCCTCTGTTTAGTGGGACGTGTGAAATCAAGTGGAAATCCTACCTGATGATGAATCAAGATTGTAGTACACTTTTATATACATATGGAAAGGGTTCAGAGTTAAAGTCCTGGGCAAGTAGTTGGGAAGAGAAGGAAGAGGGGATTTGTTCAGAGATGTTTGGGGGTTGCATAGAAGAAAAACTGTACACTGGTATGGTAATCTTTGTTTGTTTTTGAATTTTAAAATAAAAGAAAAAAAGAAATACAAATGGAAATAAAGAAGTAAAGTTTCAAGTTTATTAAAATTTTGATTGCCTATCGTGATTTCTAGGTGATGTAAAATAAAAAGAGTACATATAATAATAATTTAATAAAAAGCATAAAAATAAATTAAACAGGTAAATAAATAGGGGTGGGGCGGGATGGGGTGGGGCAGGGCCAGGGGGCCCAGTGTACTTGTGTGCCTAGGGGCCCTTGAAGAATTAATCCTGCCCTGATAACATTACATCAAAAATACATACAGGAACAAACAAAAACCAACTGCAGATGTGTACAAGATGCAGGCAGAATTTATTGTGACAAATATAAATTTATAAAAACCTTTTTCCCAAACAAGGGACCCGACACGGTCCGTGTTTCGGACAAACCTTCGTCAGGGGTCCAATATGCAAAAAGGTTTGAAAAATATGCCACAAAAAATATGGAATAAAAAATCATAAACCAAAAGGTTCAATGTGCCAAGAATCGCCAACTCCTGTAAAGCGTCTCATCTGCAGTTGGTTTTTGTTTGTTCCTGGTTGGTTTTTTCTGCAGATAAGGTTGGACCTCTCCTTCCTTTTTTGTTGCTCTTTGATCAAAAATACATACACCATCAACAATAAATACTCCCACAATACAAAACAAGAAATGCAAATCATAAAATACATAGGCAACCAGCACCTTATCTTCTCCTTTTCATTAATAACTTAGTCTCAAACCTTATTTTGTCTGGCAGAAAAGATGCCGCTTCAACAGTTTTTTAAAAAAAGTTCTGTATATTCTGCTGCCATTGAATATACTCAGGAAGGTTATTCCATTCCCTAGGTCCTATGCAATGGAATATACTGTCCCCAGACACTGTTGGTTTCAGCTGCCTCACAGATGGAATTTGTAGCTCCAATTGTTCTGCAGATTGAAGGGGATGTGGCGGATCACATGACAGAATGTTCTCAATGATATGTTTAGGAGCCAGATTGTGCAAGCGCATATAGACGATTAGCATTAGCTTAAAGCGAATCCTATCTATCAGCCTCAACCAATACAAGCTCGCATAGCATTCTGTCACGTGCTCACATCTCTCCAGGCTAAACAAAGTTCTGATCACTGAATTTTGGGCTACCTGGAGAGTTTGAAAGTGACTGTGGCAGCATTTTTTGTCATGAATCTGTCATTCTCAGTTGCGTCAAGATCCAGACACTAGTATGGATAATGATCTTCCATTTTTAATTACTGGAGTGGATTACATGGCTGATGCCCCTATATGACCTTTTCAGGGTTGTGAACAAGCTGCCTGCTTACTCTATATCTGCACACAGAATGCTGTAGATTAGACAGTGGTCAGGTGATTCTTCAAATGCGACCCTAAGTAAGCTGCCATTTAAGCTGCTTTTTGCTAAAGGTCTAGATGACCTTATGGCCAGTGTACAAGTCCGTAAACCAAAATTCTTACCGGACAACAGGCCTCTGTCCTCTAAAAGATTAGTACTTTTCATGCCTCCGTGCGCCATTGCTAATATTCTGGAGGCTCCTCAGGCCAAAGACTATTTCAGAACACCAGACAAAGATTTGGAGGGGTTAGACGCCCAGAATCATTGGGAGTCCGCTCTATCTCCACTGCAAAGAAGCAATTATGATGCCAGGCCGGAAACTGAGCCTCCATGCATTGGAGGGAGGCTTTCAGCATTTTTAATGGAATGGTCAGAGATCACCATAGATCGCTGGGTGCCGAATACATTGTGGGAGGGGTACAAACTTGAGTCCTAGTATCCCCTTCCAGATCTCTTTCTGGATTCCCCAGCAGGAACACCAGAAAAGGTGGCAAAGGTTTAGAGCAAAGGTCAGAGCAACAATCCAGAGATTGCTTGATATGGTAGCCATAGAGCCCGTTCCGGAGTCTGATTTGGATTCCAGAAGATACTGCATATACTTTATCATGTCAAAAAGAGCTGAGAACTGAATATCGATCCTGGATCTCAAAGCAGTCAATGTGGCCCTTAAAATATTGCAGTTCTGAATAGAAATAGTGCGGTCAGTGATCACAATAGTCATACCAGGGGAATTTCTAACTTCCCTGGATTTGCATTTGATGAAGGTCTCTCTGCACATTCCCATATTTCCGGAGTACAGGAGATATTTCAGGTTCTATGTATTTGAACAGCCCTTCCAGTTTGCAGCTGCCCTTTGGGCAAGCTACAGCACCTCAGACCTTCACCACGGTGAGGCGCAGAATCAGCTTTCAAGTCCATTCATATCTGGATGATTGGCTTATCAGAGCCCAGTCTGAGGGACTCCAGGTGATTGATAAGTTACTCTGTTACAGAGGCTCAACTAGGTGGTCAACTCTTGGAAGAGTAGCCTTGGTCCACAGCTAGAATTGAAATATTTGGGTGTCAGTTTTGCCACATGAGTAAACAAAGTATTCCGGAGACACACAAGGCAAAGCTTCTCTAACGGATCCAAGCCTTTCAGAGCATGCCCGTTCCGACAGCCTAGCAATACTTGCAGGTGCTGGGGGTCGATGGTTGCGACCTTAAACATTGTACCCTGGGCAAGAGCCCACACACCTGCTCCAAGAGGTGCTCCTTTCACATTTGTATTCTGAGAGGGATCTGCTATGTCAGTGGCTCCTTTGGACAGCGTAGGCTCGTCACGGTCTAGTCTGGAGGTTGAATCTTCCCTCTGTTTCCAAATGAGTTCCCCTCTGTATCTCTATTTATTTTTATACCACTTATATTCTAAATGGTTTACATTCAGGTACTTTATCATATTTCCCTATCTGTCCCAGTGGGCTCAAACTCTATCTAGTGTACCTGGGGCAATGAGGAGATTAAGTGACTTGCCCAGGGTCACAAGGAGCAGGAAGGGATTTGAACCCACAACCTCAGGGTACTAAGGCTTTAGCTCTAACCACTGTTCCATCCTTTACAGCTGGGGAACGCATTGCAGGGGATTTGTCGGGACGCTGATCCCCTTCCTAGAAGAAGTGGTTGATCAATCAATTGGAACTTCAGGTGATTCGTCTGGCTCTCCTGCAATTTGTTAGTGCACTGCAGGACAAGGCAATTTAGTCTTCTTTGACATTGCCATAGCAGTAGTCTGTCAGTCGCCAGGGGGGACAAAGGGTGTACTTCTATGCTTGGGAGCCCATCTTCTAGCACTTCTGACAGTGCACATGGCAGGAGTGAATGTTGTACAAGTGGATTTTCTCCACTGCCAAACCCTGGATTCCAAAGAATGGTTGCTATTTCAGAAAGTCTTCACTTGTATAGTGAAGAGATGGTGAAGTCCAATGTTCAACCTGATGGCATCAGCTTCCAGCAAGAAAGCAGTGTGGGTCTACAGTGACGGTCTGGACATCATGGTCCAGCCGTGGCCAAAGGCAGGTCTCCTCCATGGCTCATGATAGACTGTCTGCTGTGCAGAATCATGGCTCACCAGGGTAGGGTGTTTCTAGTAGTGCAAGATTGAACATAAGAATTGCTGCTGCTGGGTCAGACCTGTGGTCCATCGTGCCCAGCAGTATGCTCCTGCGGCGGCCCCTAGGTCAAAGACCAGTGCCCTAACTGAGACCAGTCCTACCTGCGTATGTTCCGGTTCAGCAGGAACTTGTCTAACTTTGTCTTTAATCCCTGGAGGGTGTTTTCTTCTATAACAGCCTCCGGAAGAGCATTCCAGTTTTCCACCACTCTCTGGGTGAAGAAGAACTTCCTTAGGTTTGTATGGAATCTATCCCCTTTTAACTTTAGAGAGTGCCCTCTCGTTCTCTCTACCTTGGAGAGAGTGAACAACCTGTCTTTATCTACTAAGTGTATTCCCTTTAGTATCTTGAATGTTTCGATCATGTCCCCTCTGTCTCCTCTTTTCAAGGGAGAAGAGGCCCAGTTTCTCTAATCTCTCGCTGTACGGCAACTACTCCAGCCCCTTAACCATTTTAGTCACTCTTTTCTGGACCCTTTCGAGTAGTACCGTGTCCTTCATGCACGGCGACCAATGTTGGACGCAGTATTCCACGTGAAGGCGTACCATGGCCCGGTACAGTGGCATGATGATCTGTTTGTGATCCCCTTTTTAATCATTCCTAGCCTTATGTTTGCCATTTTCGCTGAAGCTGCGCATTGCGCGGATGGCTTCATCGACTTGTTGACCAGTACTCCCAAGTCTCTTTCCTGGGGGGTCTCTCCAAGTAGAAACATAGAAACATAGAAAGATGACGGCAGAAAAGGGCCACAGCCCATCAAGTCTGCCCACTCTATTGACCCACCCCATTAAGTCTGAATGCTAATGACCTAGTTCCTTTACTCGACCCTCGTAGGGATCCCACGTGGATATCCCATTTATTCTTGAAGTCGAGCACGCTGGTGGCCTTGATCACCTGCACCTCAGATATCCTGTATTCATGTAGAAGATTTTTGTTACTGACATGCATCACCTTATACTTATCCATGTTGAACCTCATTTGTCATGTTGCGGCCCATTTCTCATGTGTGTTTGTCACATTGCAGATCTTAGCAATCCTCCTGGGTCTTTACTACTCTGAATAACTTCATATTGTCAGCAAATTTATTCACCTCGCTCATCGTGCCAATTTCCAGATCATTTATAAATATGTTGAAGAGCACGGGCCCAAGCACCGAACCCTGCGGCACTCAACTGGTGATACTTTTCCAGTCCGAGTATTGTCCATTTACTCCCACTCTCTGTTTCCTATCCACCGGCCAGTTTTTAATCCACGTGAGTATTTCACCCTCGATTCCATGGCTCGCAATTTTTTGAAGTAGTCGTTCATGCGGAATCTTGTCAAACGCCTTCTGAAAATCCAGATATACAATGTTGATCAGGTCGCCTTTGTCTATCTGCCTGTTTACTCCCTCGAAGAAGTGCAGCAAGTTCGTCAAGCAAGATCTTCCTTTGAAGCCGTGCTGGCTGGTCCTCATTAGATTGTGTCCGTCAAGGTACTCAATGATGCAGTCCTTTATCAGCGCCTCTGCCATCTTTCCCGGACTTACCGGTCTGTAGTTTCCCGGATCACCCCTCGAACCTTTCTTGAAGATCGGCGTAACATTCGCCAGTCTTCAGGAATCCTTCCTTATTGATCGACAGATTGACTATTAGTTGAAACAGTTCAGCTATAGCCCCTTTCAGTTCCTTGATTACCCTCGGATGGATGCCATCTGGTCCTGGGGATTTATCATTTTTAAGCCTATCAATCTGCCTGAATACCTCTTCTAGACTGACTTGTCAACCCTGTCAGTTTCCCGTCTTCGTTTCCCGTGTATAGCCTGTCAGCTTCTGGTATGTTGTGAATATCCTCTTCGGTATACACAGACATAAAAATTGTGTTCAGTTTGTTGGTGATGGCTTTGTCCTCCTTTAGCACTCCCTTTATTCCATGGTCATCCAATGGCCCCACCGCTTCCTTCGCGGGTCGTTTCCCTTTAATATATCGAAAGAACGACTTAAAAGTTTTTTGCCTCCTTGGCTATTTTTTTCTTGTAGTCTCTTTTGGCCCCTCTTACCACCTTATGGCACCTGCTTTGATGATGTTTGTGCTTTTTCTAGTTTTTGTCTGTGTTCGATCTTTTTCATTCCTTAAAGTTTAATATCAAATTTCAAGTTTAATATAAATTTGTTTGATCGCTTATTCAAAATTCTAAGCGATGTACAAATCAGTAAAATTACAAAATTTAGGGGACAACAAAACAGACGACAAATTAAATCTTGTAAAACATATTAAAAACTAATATTACAAACATATTAAAACAAAAGGAAAGAAAGGGAAGAGAAATACAAGTTGTTTGATAATAAATAAGACATTTATAGGGAAAAAACACTGGCAAGGGAGAGATCATATACAGTGGTGCCTCACACAACGAACTTAATTCGTTCCAGGAGCAAGTTTGTTATGCGAAAAGTTCGTTATGTGAAACGCGTTTTCCCATAACAATACATGTAAAAAAAAATAATTCGTTCTGTAGCATAAAATATGCTAAGATGACATAAAAAAAGATAAATTTATCTTGTTAGAGCTGTTAGCATGATATAGAGGGGATATATGTGAAGGGGAGGGGAGACAGGGGTTTTGTTGATCCTTGCTGTGTATTATAATCACCCCCCACATACTCCCCAGTACCTTTTTTAATTCCTCCCATCTTTCCCAGCCAGTGGCGTACAGGCCAGAAGCGCAGAGATCAGGAGCAATTCCTCTGCACGCCTGTGTGGGCCCATGCCGATCTCCGAATGGCTGCAGTTAGTTCTTGTGAGTCCCGCGAGAGCTGGCTGCAGTTAGTTCTTGTGAGTCCCGCGAGAGCTGACTGCAGCCATTCAGAGATCAGCGCAGGCCCAGGCGGCGGGGGGGAGGTTTAAAAATATGCGGTGGCGGCGGGGGGAGGTTTAAAAATATGCGGTGGCGGCGGGGGGAGGTTTAAAATATGTAGCGCCACTGAACGATGCAGCTCGGGCGACTTCGTTGTGTGAAACGAAGTCCGTTGTACGAATCAAGACAAGAAGTTCGTTGTGCGCAGCGTTCGCTGTGCGAGGCGTCCGTTATGCGAGGCACCACTGTACTTCAGAGAAGTAATGAAATGCAATTGAAATAAGGCTACTAGTCAGGCTTTCTAATTATCGAATGCATCCTTAAAAAAAAGCTTTTTAATTTGCTCTTAAATCTGTCCAAGTTGCGTTCTTCCCTTAAATAGATAGGGAGTGAGTTCCATGTTTGGGGGGCTGTGACAGAGAAAATGAATTGCCGCCGTGTATTAATAATTTTAAGTGAGGGCATTATTAATAAATGTTGGTTGTTTGATTTCAATAATCTATTTGAGGTGTAGGGAATCAGTAATTTATAAATAAAAGCAGGAGTTTTATATAGCAAAGATTTGAAAGTAAGCAGATTTAGTTTATACATTATACGGTGAGCTACTGGAAGCCAATGCGCTTTCTTAAGGAGAGGTGTCACGTGATCAAATTTCTTAGCTTTCGTTATAAGTTTAATAGAAGCATTTTGAATATTCTTTAAACATTTGATTTCATTTTGGGCTATTGCCTTGATAGAGCATTGCAATAATCAATTTTAGAAATGACCAAGGAATGAATTAAAATGTTAAGTGATTTTGGGCATAAAAATTTCAAAACTGAATGGATTTGACAAAGTCTGAAAAAGGTTGGTTTAACAATACTACAAATGTGTTCATGATAAGTTAATTTATGGTCAAAGATGACCCCTGTAGGATCTGGAATGCTTAAGGCATAGCTCTTGACTATACAGTAGTAGTGCTTAGGGGCGAAAACCCGGGCTGTGCATTGATCCTGCTGGTGCTCTTTTCTCCCAGACAGCCTATAAAAGGGCCTAGCAGCTGGCTCTCAGAGTTCAGAAAGCCAGGCTTTCGTGCTTCAGTTCCAAGTCTCATGGGAGCTCCCTTGCGACTCATTCGGATGTGGCGACAGCTGTTTCAGATTTGGAATCTTAACCTGGTTATCGGGGCTCTTGCTGGTCTGCCCTATGAGCCACTGTACCAAGCTTCTTTGATAGATCTCACCATCAGGAAATTGCTTTTGGTGGCCATTACCTCCAGCTGGAGAGTGTCCAAACTTCAGGCTTTGTCCTGTAGAGATTTTTTTCTTAGAATTTTGGATTCAAGCATGGCTTTGTGCATGAGTACCTCTTTCTTGCTGAAAATGATTTCTAGCTTCCACCTCAATCAACAGGTTCATTTGCCAGCCTATGTACCCTTGGGTTTGAGAGAACATGACAAGGGTTAAAATCTCCGGATGTGCATAGGCTTTTGCAGAGGTATTTAGAAGTCGCGAACAAGTTCGTTTGACAGATCATATGTATGTCCAAATTAAAGCAGCCTGAAAGGGTTGGCCGGTATCTATTTACAGGTGAATTTTGTATGACCATTTCTTCTGCCTATATCGGAGCTGGGAAATGGCCGCCTATCTCAGTGAAGGCACTCTCTCCCTGTGAGGCTTTTCTTCCTCTTGGGCAGAATCTTTGGCAATTTTCCCCAGAAGAGTTTTATACTGCTACTATTTGGTCTTCTCTGAATATATTCACAAAGTTTTACAGAATAGGATTCTGCATTTGGATCTTTGATTCTGGTAGCAGGCTCATCAGTCCCACCTTAAGTTTGAGGGACTGCTGTTACGTCCCATTGGTTCAGAAATAAAGTGGGGTTGTACAAAAATAAAAGGTTAGGTATGTACCTGGCTAATTTTTCTTGCAAACCCACTCTTTTCTTGAAGCCCGTCCTGGGAGATGCTGATTCACCTGCTGTCTGCTACAATAAGTACCAGTAAGTTGGACTTCAAACAGACTTCGCAAGAACACAATCTGGGGGTCTATATACAACATGCCATCATACTGTGTGCAGGCTGAGTTATCGTTTTCAGTTTGTTTATTCTGTGTTCTAAATATTTGATTGTTGTAATATTTACTAATATGAGCAGAACAGACATGTTTCTTGGGGAGAGTCCTTGTACCCCTCCCTCTTCTGTGTCCTCTCCAAGAATTACTGTCTGCTTTGTTATACAGTAAGACATGTTTTAGCTTAATTAAAAGTTGTATCAAAGTATTAAGCTGAATGTCCCATTGCATATTCCTAATATTTTTTTATGTGACTTATGGTTAACAGAGGTGGCGTATATACAGCTGGAGCTGCGTTTTCTAAAACTAAACTGATTGAACGACTCAACCAGCATGGCATTCAGTTTACTGTGATTACCAAACCCGAAGCCTGAAGATCTAGCCAGACAGCAGTTCTAACCATTTCTCAAAGCAAGATCTTCTGTTTCTGACACTTCCTCCTGCTTTACACTACTGAATGTCATTAAAAATAATTTATGCACTAATTATTCTTTGCCATAGTAATAAAGTAGGATCTTCATAACCAGGAATAATTATGGTTGATTTAGCTTAAGACAGATAAAAACAGTGAAGGTTGAAACCAACATGCACTCATACAATTTCATTAACCAGACCAAACACAGGCCATTCAGCTTAAACCTTATTTTTGATCATCCATTCAAGTAACAGCATAGAAAAAAAGTATTTATTCCAACATAGCCTGTTTCATTGATGCTGCTTCAGGTGATATGCTCTATTTTCACTTTTTTTCTAGCACCTTTACTTGCAAACAAAGCAATTAGTACTTACTGCCTATTTTTAATAACCTGCTATTCAAAGTTTACAGTGCAAATTATGTAAATAAAATACAATATCTAAGAATTATACAAAAGCAAATGACTCTTCCATCTTGCTAATAAGAATAGGATGTACAATACTGATTAAATAGCAGCATGCATATCAATTGTACTATTAAATCTGTATCAACCCATTGTTTACAGACCAAACAGCAGTTGAGTATGAAAGTAAAAGATCCAAAACTGTTGTCTTCTGTTAGTGATTCCCAATTGCCAGCCTTATTTAATGGTGGAATCCTTTATATGATAATCTACCTTAGGTTGTAGAAAATGTGAGTTTCCAATAAGCAATGTTTAGCTGTTGGAACCTGTGTTTTTTGAATATTCAAACATCTTCTATAAGCTGTTGGGGAAAGAAAAGACTTAAGTGATGCACATACTGTACAGTTTTGGGCATGGGTATTTTATGTGCACTTTAAAAGTTGATCTGATTTCATTTAAAGCCAATGCTTTTAATTTTGTCAGTGGATAAGCCTGGTATTTACCGTACTTTTCGTTCCATAAGACACACTTTTTTTCTACCCAAAAGTGGGTGGAAATGTCTGTTTGTCTTATGCAGCAACGATAAATATTTTAAATACCCCCCACCCACGCTATTGTACCTTTTTAAATGTCCCGTTGGGGGGTATGCGGGCTGACTGTTGCCCACCCCTCGCTGCTCCCTGCTTGCCACAGTACCGCAACTCCGGGAAGGGAAGGGCCAGGGTGCAACGATTGCATGGCACCAGCCCACAAGCCTTTCCCTGACATCGGAGAGAAGGGAAGGGCCAGTTTCTGGCATCCTTGGATCTTATGGAAGCTTACCTTTTATATTCCAATTTGCCTATATAGTTGGGTTGTCGAAAGGGTTCCATTCATCTACGCATGGTACACTTTAACTACAGCAGCTCATGAACAGTTCACAAACTTGCCATTTCCAAAATGCTACCACCTCTGGCCTAGTAGCCAATGAAAAAGGCATGATCAATGTCTGATGAATCATGATTTTTTTCCCCATGACAATCATGGTTGCTATATTGGCAACTTGCTGACATACCACCTTATAGAGCCATGAAGTCTGCACATAACACATGCATTTGTTCATTGGCTATGGGTCTGCGCTGTCAGAACTAGATGGTCATAATAATATGACTTGACAATGGATATTCAAATCTTTCACCAGCTAGAACAAGCAGACATAGATGTAATAGTCCTAAAGTAGGCTGTTAATACAGTAGTCTCTACAACACATTCCAGAGCAGACCCAAGCTTTAAAATCCCATACACAAAAGGAGAGCCATCCAATGATGTCAAAGCCAGGTCTCTTCCCCCCCCCCCTCTTAATTGATGTTAATGCAGACTGCCAGAGCTCAGGGGGCAGTAAGTTCAAATATACTTATAGTACAACTAGTCTTTAAGCCCGTTACATTAACGGGTGCTAGAATATGTATCTATCTTTCTGTCTCTCTCCCTATCCCTGTCTTCTTTTTCTGTCTCTCTCCCTACTTCTCTGTGCAATAGCATTTTTTCCCTTCCCCTTCCCAACTTCCCTGTGCAGCAGCATTTCCCATTTGTAGCAGCATTTTTCCCTCCCCCTCCATTTCCCTGTGCAGCAGCATTTTTCCCCTCCCCCCACTTCCCTGTGCAGCAGCCACAGCATTCCCTCCCCCTCCATTTCCCTGTTCAGCAGCATTTTTCCCCTCCCCCCACTTCCCTGTGCAGCAGCCACAGCATTCCCTCCCCCTCCATTTCCCTGTGCAGCAGCAGGATTTCTCCATCCCCCTAATCTTCCCGTGGTCTGGCTGACTCCCTTGCCGGAGTTATTTTTCAGTTTAAAGGTGCCGCCGTGGCTCCTCTAATGATCCCTGCCTGCAGCGGAAGTCTTCTCTGAAGCAGTTGCGGCTCGTGACAGGAGCCACCGCCGCGTCTTTCAACTTAAAAATATAATACGGCACGGCGAGCAGGGAGCAGGCCAGACCGAACAACAGGATGAAAAACAACCCTAAACAGAACCCATTCCATGCAATACCTTGAGATTCAGCATTACCATAGCCCCTACCAGCAGCCAATATGTAATATAATAAAACGGTTGCCGTGCATGCGCACGCCTACTTGCGGGGCCCTATAGCGCATGGAAAACAGAACACGCAAGAGGGAGTGCGCATGCACGGCTAGCGTTTTATTATATTAGATGCTTGAAAAACCTAAGAGTTTTATTTGGATGGCTATAAATAAATATTACAAAACAAAAATTTGGCAGAAACAACTCAAAGTCCCCTTTCAAAACCGACCAAGCACTGAATCAAAAAATCTTGATTAAATATTTAATGAAAGGACAAATCAGTACAAGCCAAAAAAGTTGAATAATAAATATATAAAACTTTTTTTTAGCCCCAGGCAGGAAGCTCATAGGTAACCAGCACCCGGTTAATAACCTAAATGAGTCCTGCCCCATACATCGTCTAGTCCTGTACAAAATGCATAATAGCAGCCAGTGAAACAGATCAATATTGAAGGGGGCAAGTGAAAAAAAAATCACAAAAATATATACAGTAAAATCTTGGATTGCAAGTAACTTGGTTTGCAAGTGTTTTGCAAGACAAGCAAAACATTTTATTAAATTTTAACTTGATATACAAGTAATGTACAAGTACATACAGTATACACACGCCATATCATCACAACTGAGCCAATGGTTCTCTGACACTGTTGGAGTGTGACTTCTAAACGAGCGAGGTCTTGCAATACAAGTACATATAATATTTTGTATTAAAGTTTTTGGGTTGTGGAATGAATTGTCTGAGTTTCCATTATTTCCTATGGGAAAATTTGCTTTGATATACAAGTGCTTTGGATTACAAGCATGCTTCTGTAATGAATTATCCTCACAAACTAAGGTTTTACTGTATATCAAATATGTAAAAAAATACATATATCAATATCCACAAGAAGAAGAATTGATCAAATAGTGTAGACAGAAACAAGTATCCCAAGTAATATGAATCAAAAACTTATCTGAGGCATGTAAAGTTCTTGTCGCAGGTCGGAGCACAGGGAATTCAGAAGAAGGAGACAGGAGGCACACAGGATAGAGAGTGTTCAGGTTAACTAAGAAAGACAAGTTACAGACAAGATTGAGTCTTGCAATGCACATCTCTTGGCAATAGGAAGCTGACATCACCTCAGTTGCTGAGAGTGTGGCAGGACAAGTGCTCAGCCATGGTTAGTACAAGCACAAAGAGGCGTAGGTGCCTGGAATTTGGTTTGAGAGGATGTAAAGCTAGGAAAAAACCACTACTGACTGCAGCAAAGAATGACATGGGCTGGGCAATAAAGCAATGTGGGAGAAGATGTTATTTAGTGATGAGGGCCCTTTCTGCATCTTGTGTGATCAGTGCAGAACATATGTATGCAAATATCCAGGAGAAGCCTGAATACCGTAACCTATAGGTTTAGCATCCTACAAAGGTCATGGTATGGGGATGTTTTGGAGTAAGTAGTGTTAGCTTCATATTGTAGAGGGCATGGTGAAGTACATTGAAATCCTACAGAAACGCATGTTGCCTTCAGCAGCGAACTTGTTTCCTGGTGATTACTTCTTTCAAGATGATAATACACTATATCATTGAGCAAAAACTGTACTCAGTTACCAGATCTCAATCCAATTGAGAACTTATGGCACAAGTTGTCACAGGATATATATATAAAAAATAAACCAGCCAACAACAAAACAAGAGCTGATTGTATTATTGAAGCTTAGAATAGGATTATCACCCACAAGCATCTGGTGAAGCTGGTTCATTCTATGCCCAAAAGGTATTGTCCGCAAGAGCAACGGCTGGCCAATCAAATATTAAAAGCAGTAGACAGGACAAATCAGCCCTCTTCAGGGCTAACTATAGAAATAAAAGTAAAACGAATAGTAATATAACAGAATCTGTTACTACAATTTAATATACAGCCATACGATCACAATAGATTATCATTGCCAACATTCAACAAAATTTCTCTGGATTGAAAATGTATTTAAATTTGATGCCTATGTATTTTTATGTTCTGTTACTGAAATTTAATAAAAATTTTCATGAACTTAAAATAATTTATTTAAAGACACACCTTAATCAAATATAAATGTACACGGATGTAGCGGTATATAAGAAATAAATTACATTACATTACATTACAATAACTGAACACATGATAGTAGAATGGAGAATTAAATAAGATAATACATAAATGGTTACATAGTTTAAAACACATCAACCAAGTCAAGTGATGCAGGACTTTTGCACACCACTGTACACCTGCCCTTCAGCAGGCATAATTGTCTAGGCCTTCAATCTAGTTGCAATTTCTTTAGAATTTGAGCTAAATTTTATGAAGATGCACAGGTGCCCATGGATCTTTATGCCATTAACCTAGGCATCCTCTTAAGAAAGCAGCTTCTTAACAAGGCAATTTCATAACAGGACACCAAAGAAAATGTCCAAAACAGCATATTTTGTATGAAGGCAATATGGGCATCAATCTGCCTTTATAAAACAGGCTCCTACAATGATATCAAAATAATACACAAATTTTCTGACATGTATTTACACTTGCTTCAAGGTGTAAGTGTGTGTGTGTGTATGTGTATGTACATTGCAACTACACTCAGGGATGCCTATGTGCACAGTGTGCAAAAGTAAGTTAAATTCTGCCCAATGCAAAATTTACACAGAATTCCCCTGGCATGAAGAATTTCTGCACAGAATTGGCACTCCCTCAGACTCTGCATCTCAAATTGCTTCCGGAAACATCAAGGAGCCTGTGCAGGCTTTCCACTACTGTGTTCCCATTTAATGATGTCATTTCCTTTTTCTTCAGGCAGGACTGCTTAGAAGGAAGCCTGCAGAGCCAGCGGCACATTGCCAGTGGAATCAGTGTCACTGGTCATGGTGGAGAGAGGGTAAAGGATTCTAGCTGGGGGACAGGGGTGAGAGCGAGATGCTGGCTGAAGGGGGACAGGGAAAACATTGCCAGTGGAATCATTGTCACTGGTCATAGTGGAGAGGGTAAGGGATGCTAGCTGGGGGACAGGGGTGAGAGAGAGATGCTGGCTGGAGGGGGACAGGTAAGCGATGCTGGCTGAGGGGGACAGGGAGAAGACAAAATGCTGGCTAGGGATGAATAGGGAAATGTTGGCTCAGGGGCAGGGAGAGAGAGATTCAGGCTTGGAAGGATAGAGGAGAGTGAGAGATGCAGACTTGGATTAGGGAGAGAGGCTGGCTTGGGGAGGTGGAAGATCCTGCACACTGAGAGACACAGAAACATAAAGAACAGATCTTAGATGAGGACTAAGCATAGAGACAGGGGCACTGAAGTAACACGTCATGGAGAGGGAAAGACAGAGAGAAGTATATTTGATGAAAGAGTATTGAGACAGGGGCATAGAAGGACTGTTAGACACAGGGACATTGCTTGAAAAGGGGTGATTCTGACAGAGGGATAACGAATGCAAGGAAATGGAGAAGGACATAGAGGGGATAAGCACAAGGGAGACAGATTTTGGACAGATAGGGGACAAAATGTACAATAGGCAGGTGATCCTGGGAAGACAGTTACAAAAAAAGAAAAGCAGAAAAGGGACTCGGACCTAAGTGAATGGAAAAATAGACTGCTCAAACAACAAAAGATAGAATTTTTTTTAAAATTCTGAAATTATTGAAATATGTCAGCTTTCAGAAATATTTTTCAGCAACATAAAGGCAAAGTGAAGTACTGTACAGTGTTCCCCCGGTCATTTGCAGTAGTCTCTGACCGGGACTTCCTGTGCTAAAGTTGGGCTTCACCAATCAGGAGCTGCATATCAAAGCATATCAAAGTTTTCTCTAGTATAAGTTAATGAAAATACTGAATTGTACAGAAATTCTGGATAATAATTAGCAAAAATATTGTTTAAATGTTGTCAAATAAACCTGCAGAATTTGAAATTTTGTGTGCACAGAATTATTTGCACAGAATTCCACCAGAAGTATTATACACACACAAATCTTTTTCAGAGAAGAGAAAATGGTAAAACTAGAGGGCATAATTTGAGGTTGCAGGAAGACAGACTCAGGAGCAATGGTAGGAAATTCTTTTTCACAGAGAGGGTGGTAGATGCCTGGAATGCCCTCCTGAGGGGAGGAAAACGGTGATGGAATTAAAAAAAGTGTGGGATAAACATAAGAGGATCTCTAATTAGAAAATGAAGGAAGTAAATTAAAGAACTAAGACCGTTGCTGGACATACTTGCAAGGTCTGTGTCCCATATGTGATGATTTGGTGTAGGATGGGCTGGAGAGGGCATCAATGGGAACTCCACTAACTTGAGTAGCATGAGGATGCTACTGGACAGACTTTATGGTAAATATCCTGCAAACAGGATGGTTGGATAGACTGGAGTGAGCTTGGATGGCAACTTCAGCATTTGGAACCTAGGACAATAGCAGGTGGACTTTACAGTCTATGACCCAGAAATATCAAAGAAGAGACAAGTTAATTTAATCATGTATTTTTAATGGATACAACTAATGGGCAGACTGGATGGACTGTTCAGGTCTTTATCTGCTGTCATTTACTATGTTACTATGCATGTGTGTGAAAGAGCTGTTTTCTGTATTGTATGAGGACTGTTCAAAAAGTATCAGACCTTTATTCATAAAAAAATACTCGTATTCAGATACAACAATCTTATACTAATCTCCTTCAAAGTAGTCCCCTTGGGCTGCCACATACTTCTTCCAACGGTTTTGCCAATGTTGGAAGCAATGCTAGAACGCCTCTTTTGAGATTGCTCACAACTGGTCCGTTGCATTCTGCATGATGTCTTCTCTTGACTGAAATCTGGTCCCTTTCAGGGGCATTTTCAGCTTGGGGAAAAGCCAGAAGTCACACGGAGCCATGTCGGGAGAGTAGGGAGCCTGAGGAATCACAGGTGTGTTGTGTTTGGCCAGGAAACTCCGTATCAAATGTGAAGAATGGGTGGGTGCGTTATCGTGATGGAACTGCCAATTGCCTGCTGCTCACAGGTCCGGCCATTTGCATCTCACAGCGTTACGAAGGTGACGCAGAACCTCTTGGTAGTACCCCTTGGTGATTTGACCATCCTGCATCAGCAGGGTCCTCACTTGGTCAATGACGATCTTATTTCTGGATGTTGAAGGCCTTCCAGAACATGCTTCACTCTCCAATGATGTGCGACCATTTCTGAAACGGTTGTACCACTCCTTTATCTGTGTAGTGCACATTGCTTCATCCCCGAAGGCCTGTTGAATCTTGCGGATCGTTTCCATTTGGGAATCACCAAGCTTTACCAAAATTTAATGCAGCAGCCTTCAACTTTTTCTGTCATTTTGTCAAAAATGAAAATCGGACGGCGGTCACTTACACTTCCTCACTCATCGGCGGTCTGCCGTAAACTGACAGCTTCTGTAGGCGGGAAAAAATTCAAGCATGCGCATTAGGGTCGCTTACATAAGTGCACCAAACCATGCCTCCCTATCTTTATTTGTTTACACAAGAAAAATTAAGGTCTTATACTTTTTGAATAGCCCTCATATAAACCCCCCTTCAAACAAGCTTTCATTTCTAATAAGTCCAATTTTTACCCCCTCTTTATTTTATTTTAACCAAATTTTATATTTGATTTTTCCAATTTTTTATATTGTAAATTGTCCAGATACATGTGATGGTCGGTATATCAAGTCATAAATAAACTTGAAATTTTATATGTGAAAAAAAGATTATAAAATTACTTCTACATATTGGGAGTTTCTCTCAATACACAGAGCTTTCTGTTTTGGGTCACTTCATTGAAATTACAGCAAAAGTAACATTTTCTATACAGCTGAGAAATTTGTCATTTACCTGCTACTCTAAAGTGAAGTCTTCCAGAGGCTAAGAGGGTCTCTTAAGAAGAGCATAAGAATTGTCATACTGGGACAGACCGAAGGTCCATCAAGCCCAGCATCCTGTTTCCAACAGTGGCCAACCCAGGTCCCAAGTACCTAGCTAGATCCCAAGCAGTAAAATAGAATTTATGCTGCTTATTTTAGGAATAATAAGTGGATTTTCCCAAGTCAGCTCAATAATGGCCCATGGACTTCTCTTTTAGGAAATTATCAAATCTTTTTAAAACCCTACTAAACTGATTTCACATTCTCCAGCAACAAATGATAAACATAGAAACATGATGGCAGATAAAGGCCAAATGGCCACAGTTTAATTGCACCCCCTCTAAGGGCTTATTTCAGGCACAAATTGAAAGGAGGGGAGGGGAAACTGGGAAAGTAAAGCACAGAAGACAACCTGCTTGTATACCTTTATACATTTTCTCAATCCCAAAACTGCTAGGGACATTTTTGTAAAAACATGTTTGGTTTGCTCTTCTATTTCCACTTGTTAGCACTTCAACATTTTTAACTTTTATTCCATGGTGGTGTGGTGGTGTTCAATTAAAATTATATTGTAAACTGCATTGATATGTTGCAAAATAAACATAACAAACAAAGGCCTAAAATGTAAGGTCTTACAAAGCTTTACAGTGCTTTTCACCAAAATTTTGCTTGCACAAATTTTCATATGGAATTTGTGTGTCTATTTACAGAAAATGTTAAACTCAGACAAAAAAATGTTCTGTTTCAAAGGTACACAAAAAATAACCAGATATAGTAAATTTTGTAGTTTTCATACTTATCCCCTCCCCCTTTTATTAAGCTCTGATGCTCACAGAATTATTAAGAGCATGGGAGCATTCAGCAATCCAGGCCACGGTAGAAAACCTCTACCACGGCATAGTAAAGAGGGCCTTATTTAGCTAGATTTTTAGATCTGGCCTTTATAAAAAAAAAAAAAAGTCAAACCTAATTTTTAAACCAAACACTTTTCTATGTTGCCTTTATAAACAAAGTTTTCCAGACATTGTAGGCTCATAATTAAAAAAATAAAGACGTCTAAAAACCGCCACAAAAGCAATCTGGATGTCCAGGAAAACCAAAAACGTCTTAAGTCATATAATCAAAAGGGGTTTTAAAAAACATCCAGGAGCACTGGACATCGAGCAAAAGAAATCCAAGATATGACCAGTCCGTGGACATGCTTACATACTAGACTTCCAGGAGCAATAACAGAAACAAAGACAATTTGTTTGAGCCGCCCAAAGACACATACAGTAAGACCTGTTTTAAAAGTGCATAAGGTGAGTCTCAGACTGTCATTTGACCCACTAGTGATCTGGTTGTGTTGGAGAGCTAGAGCGGAACGTTTGAATAACTGCAGAGTTTCTGAGTGTTAGATTGGCTGTGTTTGTGTCCCTGTCTCTACCTTAACCTAACATGCACTGCTTTTCTGACTGACCAATTTCTCACCGCACACCCATACCTCGCAGACCCCTGCCATCCTACTTGATACCTGTCTTACTATCCTTCCATTTCCACCTACTCACTCACTCACCTTGCTCTCTATTGCTGTGCTCTCTTTCTGTTCCGTGTGCCAGGAGCTGCAGAACAGACTCAACATTCCTGCAGGGAGATCCCTCCGGATGAGCATGGCATGTAAACGCTCCTACAGCCATTTCCTCCCTCAACTATGGAACCAGCTACCCATACAGATAAAGTCACTAGATTCACTAATGTCCTTCCGTAGAGCAATAAAGACCTTCTTACAACAATAGACCTCAACTGAACAGCTTCCTCAATTTACTCTCCAACTACTCTTTGCTAAGACTAGGCTGGACCCTCAAATAATTCTGTAATTGTCTAAATGTAACCTAATTGTTGTCATGACTATTCTGTTCTTAAATTGGTTGTGAATGTTAAATTGTAATCAGTTCTGAGCTTCTGGGGAAATGGGATACAAATTGAAATAAATAAATAAATAAAATATGGACAGAATCTTAAGAGCCTCGAAAATTTCCGTGCCTCAAACTTCTTGCAGCTCAGGGTCTGCTGTCCGGTAAGGCTTTAGGGCGATAGTCTGTCACACTAGCCATCATTCAAACCCTTTCCAAACAGCATCTAATCTTGAAAGGGAAGCCTACTCAGTGTGGCCTTAGAAGTCAAATCTCGTGCCCACTCTCTGATCCAGAACATTCTGCGGTCGGGGACTGAAAAGGCAGAAACCTTGCTCATGACTCTGATCATGTCACATAGTGTGTCTGCCAGATAATTTACCCCTGATAGAACCATCTGGGGGGTTGTTGTCACCCTCTGAAGTCAGAATCCAACTAAATTGCATATGGCACGTGTGTGCCACAAAGGAAGCCGCAGCTTTAATGCCCAAAGCCAAGGCCTCAAATTGTCTCTTGAGAATTACATCCACCTTGCAATCCTGAGCATCTTTTAACATCATACCTCCTTCGCTGGGTAAAGAAATCCACTTAGTGACTTGGGCCACCAGTGAATCCACTTTAGGCTGCACAAAGATCTGTTGAAATTCAGGAGCCACAGGGTAGAGCAAAACCATAGTCTTAGCTACCTGCAGCAAGCATGTCAGGGACTCCCAGTATTCCATAATCAGTTTAGTGATGTCAGGATGTGAAAGGAAGTATGTGGTCAGAGTAATGGAGCTGCTCATAACTGAGCACTGTGAGGTGGAGGCTTGCAGGGATTCCAATTTTAATTCCTGAAATGAATTTGCAATAATACCCAGGAATGAGGCAGCCTTACAGTAAATAGGTGCCTCATAGTAGGGTCCTCCCCCTGGTCAAGGACAACCACTGCTTCTTGACTGCTGGACTCATGCTGAGAACCAGACTCTGCCAAGGAGGATGCAGCTCTCTGGGACAATACTGGCATAAAATTAGACCTCCAATTATCCCAGTCGATCTCCGACTGGATATCCTGATCCTGTGCTGAGTCTGTTTTTGATCAGGGAGTGACTTAGGGGAACATTCCCTTAGGTGCAACCACAGACTTACCTGTAGCAGATGCTAAAGGACCCAATAATTTAAATAGGCATTCCACATCAGGCTCACGAAATCCAGGGTAAAGCCCTGCACTGGCAGCCCAAAAGACCTCTAAAGAGGCTCCGTGTGTGTTCTCTTGGGCTCCATGGTGCTGACATACCTGCACTTCACCAATTCACCTTTGGAGGACTCTAGGAAAGACCTCTTCCCCTTAAAACGAGCCCAGTCCAATAGGACTCAGCAGAGGCTGAGCTCATGGCTCTCGACTCCCCCCAGTGTTCACCATGGCACATGAACATGGATGTTCCTCGACCGACCATCAAGCACAAACCTGGCATGATATAGGGGGAGAAAGGCTTGAGGGGTCCATCCCTGTCAGTTTCAAGCAAAATTGAGGAGTTTTGAGGCAGATAGAGACTTTAGAAAAAAATTGGGAAATCCAAGATAGCTACCGTGACAGCAATTTTGGCACCAAAATCGGGCCGGGAAGAAATATTAAAAGACAAAAAACCTCATAAAGGGGCTTCTAGAGGTGGGGGGACCCTATCCCTGGCCCCAGGAGCCTGCAAAACCCCAGAATTCATACCTCCCCAATTTTTCCCATAGGTTGCAATAGCCTTACTGCGCCATGTGGTGCTTGCCTACTTCAGCTGGAAAATTGGAGAAGGCCAGAAATTTTCTCCACAAAAAGTGGGCTTCGGGCTGCCAGTTGGACCACTGTTGGATTGAGCCTCAACCACAACTTCCCACGCTGTGATGCGGAGGGAGGGGGGAGGACCACACAGCCTGCGCTCAAGCTCCTGATAAATCAGGGATGTAAGCCAGCTAAGGGAACGGACCCTGAGTTCCAAAAAATATTACAGCAAGCTGATTAGACAGGTATCTGCGAAAGTTGATCCTGCTAGTAGCAGACTTCCACCCTGCAAGCTGCATCTTCTCCCAGATGGAGGTCCCAAACTAGACGGAACTCTGAGCACCAAATCTCAAAATTTGGATATGCATAAAAACCCTAAAATAATAAGAAACCACAGAGTAGAACAGAAAGACACCTTCTCAACTTGCTTGCAGGAGGTAGCCCACTGGGAAGGAGGCGAAGTTGAAAGATGTGCGACATCCTTCTGCAAACTTGCGGGATCAGATGGATAACCCTAGCATTTAGTACTAGACACATTGCACTAGAAATAATCATAGAGTCCCCTCCAAAGTGTTACTGCGCTCCAACAGTATCAAAGTTAAAGGGTCCTTTTACTAAGCTGCAGTGATCACTGTATGATTACCACACATTAAGAGAGGCATCCTGTGGTAAGATTCAAATGTGCATGTATTACCCACGTGCTTAAAAATAATATTTTACATTTTTTCACTGAGGGAGTGTGGCTGGGGGGGCAAAGAGTGAGTACATCTATGCTAATCAGTTAGCATGTCGTCATTTCCGCATTCTAGATGCTAAGTGATTAGCACGAGCCCTTACCACCTACAAAATAGGTGGCACTAAGGGCCCATGCGCTCATGGCCACATGCTACTGACAACATTAGAGCATGAATAATTACATGCACACTTACTCAATCGGATTTTTAGAAGGATATTTCAAATACTCAAGAACATTTTTCACCGTTGTTTCTTAATTTAGTCCATATTTTCTAATGTTGCAATAATTTTATGCTTTTTAAAAGTAACAAAGTACTTATCTTTGGATTATATCTCAAAAGGGGTGACTACCGACAACATGATCATGTTTCAACCAGTGCTGTTTCAAGACTCCATTCCCCTTGAGATGGATAACCTGGCCATACAGATGGATAAACTGGACATACTGGCCTCACTTGTGTATGCTAGACACTACAGACATTTTTAACCTATATTTTCCCATAGCCTGGCCCAGCCTGTACCTTGCTCTCTGTGAACACATGTATCCTTTGAAATGCTAACCCAGCTGCCATTCCCTGCTGGGAAAATACTTCTCCAAGGTTCTGCTGAGCTGTTATCAGTGCTGTATGACTTCACATATGCCAGGCACCCTGGAAAGCCATAAAACATTTATAACAAGCAACATTCCCTGCAGGACGAAAGAGGACTAAGAGACGTAGGAGCCTGATACCAAGACAGAACTCTTACCCAGGCTGGCCTGTCTCTGAAGCAAGTTATGGGAACCAAGCACAACTGGGGTGCTGGAGGTCACCCTTGCCAACTTTCTGCATAAGACTATCTACAAGGACTCCATCCTGAAGATGCACAGAATTGTAAAACCACAAATTAGCATCTGCAAGGTGATAAGGATCTCAGAGCTGGAGGAATAAAGTTCACGAAGAATTCTATATAACAATCCATGCATCACAGGTAAAACCAGAGAGAAATTCACTTGGGTATGCCAGCAGAGACATGATAGCCCCCTGCTCGGCATATGGGTGTAAGTTCTACTCTCCATTGCATATTCTGAACTGACAATATATTTCTTTCTGCTATGCCTTTGCTGCTGTAATTTTGTAAGTCTTTATTCTAACAATAAAAAAATATTATGTTTTTGGAAAATACAATGCCGTCTCGTAGTCATTCCAATGAGGTAAACAAAGCAGCATTTACTTCAGTGGTGACTGCCCGACATGATCGTGCACGTGGGTTTTACGCGCTTGCGTGATTAACAGATTTTATTTTTTCAGGTGTTCTGGTGAACTCCAAAGAGAAACACGTTCAGGGGGCGTATGTATAGCGCCTTGGTGCTGGATGGATGGTGCTCCTGTGTGAGGGGGGGTTTTGGGGGGGCCTGTTCTGGCATGGACTGGGGGCCACATCGTGGTCCACTTTTTGTGCTGTAATTGGACACCAAAACTACACAAAATATATTTCTAGTCACACAGAGACAGTACGGAATTAATACTGTACAAATTGTAAGTACATCCTTTTATTTTAATTTTTATATATATTAGACATCAGGTTAGTAATAGGGAAAGACAATAGATATTGTTGTACATTTGTATATATATTGTATATATATATTAGGAGAAAGAATAGGGTTGAGTCAAGATCTGGATTGAGTTTTTTCTGTGAGCACCCTGCAAATGTGTGTATGAGACGTGCCAGGGGCACGAAGCAAGAGGGAGTCCTTATTTGCATTTCCATTATCCTGCGAAGGGCATGGCCAGAGACGGACAAAGCAAAATATTTCTGTTGAATGCGGGTGGCTCAAGGGGACAGAATGGGGAGTACAGCAGAAGTGAGAGACCTCCCCAGACAGCAATCCTCTGTAAAAGCCCCTTAGAGAAGATCCTGCAGTGATAATGACAGTGTGTCCAGTATTATAGGAAGCTAGAAATGTTTTCCTGTTGAAAAACAAAGGGGATTAGGTACATTTTATGGAAGGTGTGGCCAGCCGACTGTAAATGTAAATTCTTTACATATGCATGCTTTATTTTAAGGAATAATATTATCGCATGATAAGTATAATCTGTTTTTGTATGCTGCCTGTGTGTATATATATATATATCTGCTTAGCAAGAGTTATGAATCTACAGCATTAGGGAACATGCCGTTGTGTTTATGGATGTTAATAAAAAAGAAAGATTAGATCTTGGCAAATGAACGGATTATATTTTTTTCTCTCTCTTTCTTTTCGGTATAGAGCTTAGAAGGACAGACAGTACCGGAGGTTCACTCCCAGTTGTATAAATAGGGAGGGGTTGCTGTGAGATTTTTCCCAACTACGTTAGCTGGTTGAGGAATTTTAAATTAAGATACTGAGGAGTACAGGGAGTTTATTTACATATCATTACAGGCTTCCTGTACTGAAAAGCATGTGGAAAGCAACAGGAGCCAGGGAAAATTGTTCTATTTCCGGTGTATTTTTCATTAAGCTGCCTGTTAAAGGGATGTAAGTAATAGATTTCTGAGAGTTTGTGTGAGCCAAATTCCCGATGTGTTACTGTGGAAATGACCCGTTTGAACTAAAGGTGTAGGGATCTTTGTAATTCAATACTTTAATGAGTAAAACAGGGTTCAACGAAATTAGCAACCAGACTTAACTGTTTTTGTATGTGTAATCTATTTGCCTATGTCATAAATCCTTAGGAGTCTTATCTTGCTTCCCGCTTTACACTAGAGAATGCGAGAAAGAGTGGGGGAAAAAGGGAAAAAAGTTCATGTTTAAATATTAGCGAGTTGAAGAATTTTAAAAATGTAATAGCTTGCAATGTAAAAATATATGGACCCAGAGGGGCTCATATAGCCTCTCTGGTTAGGTTTTTGGTTTGCATGGCTGAGGGAACCTATGCTATATTAGAACACAGGATTCTTTTTTGAGAAGTCTTGGAGCAAGTTTGTTTGCATATTAAAAGGATCATTGAGAATTTGTAGTTTAGCGAGGCATAAAAAACAAAAGAAAGATCTCGTATTTGAATAAGTTAAAAAGGGCTTTTGTACTCTGAGATCAGCGTATTGGGAGATCAGAGTTCGCATAGCTAAGTGAGACATGCTGAGTTAGAACAATAGAAGTAAGCTGCATCTATTTAAAGGGCTCAGTATGAGCAGGAAGAGCATGGAGAGAAATAGGAGTCATGATATAAACTTGATTAGAACTGGGTATAGATTTCAGAGCACATGTTTCTCTTGTTTCTTTATTTTTTTAAAGTTATAAGAGGGGAAAGAAAATGAATGTGGGTCTAGCAAGAATTAAGAATGTAGGTTTCGCACAGATGAAAGAGATTAAGGAATATGATTATACTGTATTTTCTTTTTAGGTTATCCCGTTATTCTTTCCTGTCATGTCATTAGTTTATTTTTAATGCTTTCTTTTTCTTTTGATTGCTTGCCTCTTGTATTTCCACCTGAAAGAACCACATTTCAAATATGTATTTATTGCTTTCATTGGTTCCTATTGTCTGGTTCTCATATTATTAATGATTCTCGCTGCTGCTCTTTAATTCGCAATGACCTATGTGTTGTTTTGAATGCTGTTGTTTTGATGGTGTGTACGATGCATCACAGTTCTGAGTTCTATGTCTGTTCTGTACTGTGCATCTGCATTTGCCCTGTGTTTTTTTATTGTTCTACTGTTTGCCTTGTGTGCCTACATCCTCTAGTTCTGGCATGTACTGTTGTTCAGTTTATTTAGATAGTTGGGAGGGCTGCCCCTCCTCCACGCCTTTGTTTCTTCCTCTCTCTCTCTGCTACCCTTTATGTGGCGGCCCTCATCTTGCAGTTCTTTGGCCTGCCAAGAGGGGAATGAGATGGATAACCTGGCCATACAGATAGATAAACTGGACATACTGGCCTCACTTGTGTATGCTGGACACTACAGACATTTTTAACCTATATTTTCCCATAGCCTGGCCCAGCCTGTACCTTGTTGTCTGTGAACACATGTATCCTTTGAAATGCTAACCCAGCTGCCATTCCCTGCTGGGAAAATACTTCTCCAAGATTCTGCTGCGCTGTTATCAGTGCTGTATGACTTCACATATGCCAGGCACCCTGGAAAGCCATAAAACATTTATAACAAGCAACATTCCCTGCAGGATGAAAGAGGAGTAAGAGACGTAGGAGCCTGATACCAAAACAGAACTCTTACCCAGGCTGGCCTGTCTCTGAAGCAAGTTATGGGAACCAAGCACAACTGGGGTGCTGGAGGTCACCCTTGCCAACTTTCTGCATAAGACTATCTACAAGGACGCCATCCTGAAGATGCACAGAATTGTAAAACCACAAATTAGCATCTGCAAAGTGATAAGGATCTCAGAGCTGGAGGAAGAAAGTTCACGAAGAATTCTATATAACAATCCATGCATCACAGGTAAAACCAGAGAGAAATTCACTTGGGTATTCCAGCAGGGACATACTAGCCCCCTGCTCGGCATATGGGTGTAAGTTCTACTCTCCATTGCATATTCTGAACTGACAATATATTTCTTTCTGCTATGCCTTTGCTGCTGTAATTTTGTAAGTCTTTATCCTAACAATAAAAAAATATTGTCTTTTTTTGGAAAATACAATGTCGTCCGTCTCGTAGTCATTCCAATGAGGTAAACAAAGCAGCATTTACTTCACCCTGCAAATACGACAAAAGATATCATCAGAAATTTCCCTTACATTTTGTTTAATTGCTTGGTTATTCATCCCGACAGTCATACCTTTTTACAAGAACCTCTTTGAATGTAAGTTACTGTACTTACAACATGATCTTGGCATTTTTTCAAAGCTGGTGCTGTCACGGATTGATTAATTCAGCCTATCACGGGACAACTAAATCAACATCATCCACTCCAGTTCTTTATTGAGACCCCCCACCCCCTCCCGGTGCTACTGACTTCAATGTGAAAATTTACTGTTCTTTAAAATGTAATCTCTGCTTAATATCACCACCCAACCATCAACTTCCCAATGAGTCTATAATCAGTCATTTAATATCATTGATCCTATGATTTTCATTCATTCAATGTTGAACCATCACTTACTTTGGTATGTATCTTTGATTTATGATCAGTCAGTCTAATTTTGACAGGTCTTCCATCTCCCCACATAAATCTTATTGCAGGGACATTGATTAAGATAGAAAACATTTTTTGATGTACAAGATACAGTAGGTTTAGAAAAAATATTTTTTCCGGTTTGAGGATCCATCCAACATTGTCCCAATATGGTTTGCATGCACCATTGACAAGATCCACAATGTATTTGATCAGCATTTTCACTTCTAGTTTTTCTTTGGGATCCAAGTTTCAATAATTCTCCAATATTTTCCTCTTAGTATAAGCAAACATGAAAGCACTCATACAATATGTACCAATGTTGTTGAATTGATTTACTGAATTTGAGAAGACAGGATGTAATAAGGCAAAACACACACATGCTTATCAGTCTCAATAGGTGTATGATATTCTAACAAGTGTGCATAGAGCATAATGGACCCCCAAATATTGTATGTCAATTAAACTACTTTCCAGGGGTATCCCCCCTGTAATAGCTGTCTATTAGGATAGCAGCTTGTCTCCTAAATTCCACATTACTGGAGCATAGTCGAAGGATCCTCAGAAACTGGCTTGTAGGCAGACTTTTCTTGAGTAGATGTGGATGAAAACTATGGAAACATAAGAAATTATTGTGCTCAATCTTTTTCTGATGTAATGTAGTGTCAAAATGATTCTCATACTTTATGATGTGAATGTCCAAAAAATTAATTTCTGTAGTATGATATGTCAAATCAATTTTCAGATTAGGATCCAACTCATTGAACTAATGCCCAGCTCTTCAGCACCACTCCATAGAAAAAAAATATATAATCTAAATAACGTTTCCATTAATTTCACCAACTGAAATTGAACATCTGTGAAAATATTTTGTCCTTCAAATTGAGCCATATATAGAATAGCCACTGAGGACAAAATAGCGCTTATAGCTACCCCATGGACTTGTTGGTAAAATGATTCATCAAACCAAAGGTAATTTCAAGTAATTACCAGTTCCATAAGGCTCATTAAAAACTCAGTGGAAATTTTTGATGGTGGGGTCCTTTTCAACAAAGTCTATTGTTTAACATCCAGGGCAATTGGCTGGCGTATATTTATATACAAAGCAGACACATCCATGGTTGCTATTATTGGTTCTTCTTGTAACTCAATTTCAGATAATAAAGACAAAAAATATGTAGAATCTTGTACAAATGATTTTATTGTAGGTACAAATAGCTGCAATATCTTATCAACTAGTATAGACAAGGGTTCTAAGATCGAGATTTTTTGTCGACACAATAGGTCAACCTGGCAGTCGTTGAATATTTTTATGAATCTTAGGTACGAAATAAATATACAGGGTCTGTGAGTATTGGGTAGTCAAAAAAGTCCTTTCCTTCGAAGTCAACATCCCGCTTTTTAAAGCTGGTTCAACCAAATCTTGTACTAGTGACTTCAAATCAGTCAAGGGATCTTTATCCATACATAGCCTGCTGTATGTATAACTTCTTGGTTTGGACCACAGTGGCCCCTCTTTTATCTGCCATCAAAATAATTAAATTAGTGGCCTCTTGTAGAAGCTGTAATGCAATACATTCTTGATGACTTAAGTTGTTCCTACCATATGTTACATGTTGCTGTTGCTCAACCTGAAACAAATCCTTTTTCAACAGTTCCTTAAATGTTTGAATGATGGGATGCTTCAGCCCAGCTGAATACCAAGTAGACTTTGGTTTTACTATAGAAATATCAACAAATGGAGGTTCCAATTAAAAAAAAAATCATTTTAACTGAAGTTTACATATAAATAGCATCTGTTGCCTGAAATGGATTATAGTGCTGAGTAGGGACAAAAGCCAATCCCAAATTCAACACTTTGCTGTTTGGTTAACTGGCAAGGAGGGATGGTTTTTGGTAATTACTACTAAAGGGATCTTGTTTTCTTCCGTGTGTTGTATCTGACTATACCCATACTGCAGTCGTGTTGTAAGTAGTGACTTACACCCGAAGAAGTTCTTGTAAAAAGGTATGACTGTTGGGATGAATAACTAATTCATTAAACAAGATATAAGGGGAATGTCCGATGAAATCTTTTGCAAGGGAATGGAGCCATGACAACAGCACTGGGTGAAACATGATCATGTCAGCGGTAGTCACCTCCTTTGAGATATAATCTAAAGATAAGTACTTATGTTATTTTCAAAAACGTATATTTAAAAATTAGAAAATTATTGCAAAATTAAAAAATATGGACTAAATAAAGAAGCACCGGTGAAAAATATGTTCTCATAGATGACTTTGTGAGAAGTTCATCTCTGATGGTCCAACAGTTAAAAAGTTTGGATATGTGAATTAAGACAGTGGGGATATTATTAGTATTTCAACATTACAGCATGGCCATTAATAACAAAAATAGAAAATTAGCCATTTTACTGCAGTGCTAAAAATGGCCTTAGTGCACAGGAAAGAATTACATAAGGGCACATTGCATTGCTTTGTAAAAGGGCCCCTTAGAATGGAAAAAATAAATGTGTTAATAGTCTTTTTCACATGAGCACAACAGTAAAAGTATATTTATCCGAAATTGCCCTTCAGTCAATGATTCTATTCTTGGCTTGAAATGAAACCAGTCAGTGTTGTCCCATGACCTAATCATCCGATCAAGAGCTCACAACATTTTAAAATCATTTCTCAGAACTCATTGACCCACATTTGCATTCAAATGGATAGACCACAGCATATTTGAGGGACCTGGGCTTAGCTTCCAAATTCTTCAGAGTCGACTTGGAAAAAAAAACTTCTGACTTGCCAAGTTTCATGATGCGCTGCTTTGGAGGTTAGGGAATAATAGGCTCATGAAGTATATCAATTACAGAGCTGTCTTTGTGATTAGGTTCCTAACGCCTGAAGCAATGCAAGTCTGGCTCTGGGGACCACTTTAATTGAAGTTCCATTTCAAGCCAGATTCAATTGATGACTGGTGGTGGCCTGTTTCAGATAAGTGTATTTTTAACGTAGTGATCATATCAACACGGACATGGAAAGGATAAATGTTTTAATTTTAAGACTTTTTGGAACATAGTAACACTTTTGAGGGAATCAAAGATTATATACTATCTGACCTGTAGTTGCAGCTTAAATTGCGATATAAGAGCCCTTCCTTACACAATATTATATTTAATAATTGCTCAGTGTACACACAGTGTTTTGTAACAGGAATAGTTTCCAGACAGACTTTCAATTTAACTATAATCTCAAATATGTGGAAGACCAACAAAATGCTTCATGTCATTGTTGTCCTTAGTCTCCTTGAGCTGGCCAAGAGTGGATACGCTGGATACTGCTTATCCAAGAGTGACTAAGGGAAATAGTCTCTCAAACCCTGGCTCAAGTGACTTTTTGGTCAGTTTTCTTCTGCTCTTTAAGTTTTCTAGGAACTGTTAAAGCTGCCTCTTCCACATCCCCAGCCAGCTTTAGGATCAGAAGCCAGACTCCATGATCAAACCCAGCTTTAAAAACTAAACATCAATATCTCCTCAATCAAGAAATTTACCAAAGGAGTATTTTAAATTATGTTAACTGGTGTCTAAATAATCTGAGAGAAGTGGAGGAGCGGCCTAGTGGTTAAAGCAGCTGCCACAGCACCCTGAGGTTGTGAGCTTGATTCCCACCGCAGCTCTTGGCGACTCTGGTCGAGCCACTTAACACTTCATTGCCCCAGGTACAAAATAAGTACCTGTCGAAAATATACAAACTGCTTTGACTGTGTAAACCACACAGAAAAAAGTGGTATAGCTCGTACAAGTCCCATCTCCTTTCCTGCTTTAAAGAGGTCTTGAGGGTAAAGCCAAGGAATGTTAAACTGTCTTCCCTTACACTTAGACATTCTGCTACTTTCTTATTTAAGCCCTTTTTTCCTTAGCCTGTGCTGCTAGATTTGAAGTATCCAGAGACTCTTTCTTCATCTGTTCAGGTTAACCAATAGAATCACAAAATAGTCATTGCAGAAGAAGAGGATAAATTGAAGATGTTTACAAGTAGCCATATTTAAACCAGATCCTAAAAAACACACATTTCTCAGAATTAAAAGACTAATTTTGATTCTAATTGTCTGTATTACTCAGCCATCGAGGCAGATGATCCACCGTCTCATTCCAATTTGACCAAAACAGAGCAAGCATGAGTTGCTTTTGTAAAATACAAGCACTACACAAATACAAAACTCTGTTGCTTTGTATGTATAAAATCCTTCATATGCCCCATGTCACATTGTACCAAAGTCCACCTATTCTATTTTCCTTCATATGTACAGCTGATGAGATGCAAGGGTATCCATAAAAGGCTGCACTAAATAATCTGTTGAGAAGTAGAATATTAGTCCAAAGGTGATGGAGATAGGTAGGGCAGGCAGAGCTTTCTTGAAAACTGCCAGCAATAACAGAGTCAAGCACAAACCCTGTAAGGAAAAAAGGAGAACAAATTAGTGACACATTCCTGCTTCGGCTATAATTTAAGAGCTCATGGGTATCTCACTTTGGACAAAAGTAGATAACACAGTGCCATATACATGTATAGTTTTAATCAAATGCCAAGGGACCCTTTCATATTTGTGACCTGATATGTACTTCAAAACAATTCCAGACTGGCCATTACTAGAGACAGACTTCTAGGCTTGATGGACCATTATTTTGACCCTGCTTGGCACTTTTTGTGTCTTTAAAAGGCTCATCATGACCTAATCATCCGATCAAGAGCTCACAACATTTTAAAATCATTTCTCAGAACTCATTGACCCACATTTGCATTCACATGGATAGACCACAGCATATTTGTGGGACCTGGGCTTAGCTTCCAAATTCTTCAGAGTCGACTGGGACAGAGCATCTTCCTCTTTAAAGATGCCTTTACCTTGTAAATGCTATTTCCTTTGAAATTCGATTATCCTTTACAGAAATCTTAAGGCAACCAAAACGCTTTTTTTAGAAGTGACCTCCCCAGCCTAATTGTACTTCCCCTCTCCCATTTCCCGCTTTTATTTTTATCTCGATGTATTTATTAATCTTTCCTTCCCATCCTTTCATAATGTATCATGTATGTTCATATGTAAATGTCTCCCCTTTTTTTTTAGTTTAGATAAGTTTGTATTCTTCCTTTAATTTTTATTACATATTATTGTAAACCGTTTAGATAAACGGTATGATAAACTGTATGATAAACGGTATATCAAAAATAAAGAAACTTGAAGATGATTATCCCTTTTGTGACAAGGACAGTCCCTGCCAGCCAATCAGCAACATTGAAAATGTTCTTCAGAACGAACATTGAGAATGGTCTTCAGAACGGACATTCTTCCAGCCATTCCTGGAAGCAAAGGGGATTGCAGGGTACAGATAGAGGGTTACTCTACAGGACATTAAGCGAAAAGTGTATGAGAGTTTTAGGGTATGAGCACTATCAGGTCATGGACCTGAGGGGCCGCCGCGTGAGCGGACTGCCGGGCACGATGGACCTCTGGTCTGACCCGACAGGGGCAATACTTATGTTCTTATGTTCATTAAAGCAACAGGGGCTTCTGAGCCATCCAGCTATACTCTCTCGAGAAAGGGGGGACAGTAGTTGCCAGAGTATGAAATAAGAATCGACAGCACAAAATCAAATTGAAGAATAAAATAAAGTATAATGCAAATACATTTCAGTTTTCTCAATTTGAAGCTATACCATCTCTGAATTCTGATGGTTAATGCCTGCTTGTCACAGATTTTGGCTTGGATGAACTCCAGTTGAATGGTTATTAATGCACAAAAATAGTATGTATTTTTTTACTATTCAGCATGTGATTGGGGATTGGATAATTATATTACATTAGTATTTATGGATCGCTAATATGCCCCAGGAGGAGTTCAATGCGATTTACAATTTGGAAGAGCCTGGCCATGTCCAGGATTTACATTATTTCATTAGGGTTCATGACTTAGATATCTTGGTTTGTGTGGCATATGAATATGGTTTGGAGAGAAAATTGGTCATATTTGGTGGTGTAATTTTGACATTATGGGTTCTGGTATGAGTGTCACTTTTCTGGTTTGTGGGATGATAGGTATGTAGAGAGCTTGATCAATTCTCTTGATGAATTCTTAATTCACAGGTATCTGCTAGGACAAAATGGATAGCGCCAGAACAGTTATCTTCAGTTAAAAAATTAGTCTTCAGGAAACTGCACATAATTAAATGACTTTAAAACATTTCTTACCTCACAGACCCTTTGTTCAGCTATGCAGGCCAAGGTCCTCAGTGTTTTGATCTATTGCAACACATAATATGGGCCTGCCAATTTAATTGTTGTGTTGCCTCCAAGTGATCCAAACCACAGATACTACAAGTCAGGTATACCTTCCCGCTTTGGTACATTACATTGGTTGCAAATTCAGGAGTGAATACATTTCAGGTGGGTAATTTTGTTCTTTCAAGTCTTGAATGCTCAATAATCCAGAATACTGTCAAAATGCCTGCAAGTAGACATTTGAAGTTGGCTTAGGGTTGGATGCCACCTTCCCTAATCAGGTTTATGTGCCCAGGACTTTCTCAGTAACAGTTCCAAAGGTTTTAAACCAACCACTAGATGTAGTACACTTAGAAAATATTTTATTAGTATTTTGAAAGCAACTTAAAACGTTGCTGGTTCCCAAGTAAACCCTGTGTGGGCAATACCCATATTTTATTTATTTAAAAAATTTCTATACTGTTTCAAACTGAAACGGTTTACATAATGTTACAGACATAATTCTATAAAACAAATAAAATCAGACAAGCATAAACAAACAATCCTCAGAAAATCAGCAGTGAAAGAATGACAGCCAATGAAGACTTATACAGTCTTTAATTTGTCGGCTGGGTCTTTTGAAACCTTGTCAGCTGTAATTTCTAGATTCTGTATGTGTTAAGAATTTGTTGTTAGCTGACAAATCTCATTTGAATTCTTATTGTAAACTACTTTGGTTGATTTTTTAAGCTATGTTGGGGGTATAGAAATTTTAATAAATGAAATAAAATATAGATAGAGTGGAGGCAGTATTAGAACAGTTTTCAAATAAATTTACCCAGGTAACAATAGCTAGCTCAGTGTTCTACAATGCAAGACCCAAAGGCCAATAGTGGCCCTTGGAGACCTCATCGTCATTCTGGCTATTTTTCTGCTATGCTCTGCCTTTCCACCCAAGCTCAAAATAGAAAGGGGGAAGTGGATGGGAGGAAGAACCAAGGCATAATGAAGAGAATATATTTGGAGATGCCCACTTCCTTGAAGATACACACAATAAGAAAGTTTGAAGACGGGCAGGTAGGGTGGATGTCAATGTTGTGACCACACATAAGAAGATACAGCTCTCCCTCCATATTTGCAGTTTCTGCACTCATGGTTTCGATTATTCACGGTTTTTAGCATGCTGGCTCCTCCCCCTAAATGACATCATCCCAGCACCTTCTTCAGCGTGCAGCATTGCCGAGTGGGCACTTTTCCCCATGAAGTTTCACTTACAGTATGTCTTTCTTTCTTACCTTGTTGCTAAGAACAACGAACCACAGTTTACCCTCCTCTTCCTCCTAGCTCCTGCACTCAAGAACGACCGGAAGGGAGAATGTAGAACCACCCCTCGCTATCGCTTCTGGCTCACCACTCCTTGCTATCACTCCGACGGCTGCAGATGTCTTTTGAAAAGGTGCAAGGTGACAGAGAAACTTGCGCTTCAAAGCAGAACGTAAGGGACAAAGCGTGGGGGACGCACTGTTGCCTTTAAGTTATTTGCGGGTTTTCCGTATTCGTAGGTCCGTTCCACCCCTAACCCCTGCGAATACGGAGGGAGAAGTGTATTTGGTGGCTCTCTTTCAGCTCATTTGGATCCAAACTGGCCCTTGATTTAAAAATTAGCAAAGACCACTGAGCTAGCTGGAAAAATTCCCCATGCTGAAAAATTCCTTTCACTTGGTATGGGCATTGGTACATTGCTAGTAGTGGACTTCGAGTCCCGCAAGAACTGACGGCAGCCATTCAAGAAGTGGCGCAGGGCCTGGCGGGTGGGCAAAAATCTCACGCCTGTCTTGTGCGCCACTCTGCCACAAGAGATGAGGAGGCAGCCATCTGGCAAGGGAGGGGCAGGAGCGTGGAAAGCTCCTGCCGATACAGCTCTGGACCACCAGAATTAAAAAAAGGTACCGAGGGAGGTGAGAATTGTTATATTCACTCTATAAGACACACCTACATTTCCAACCATTTTTGGGGGGGATAAAATATGTCTTATGGAGCAAAAAAATATGGTATGTATATTTTTATTGTAACCTGTTTAGGCATTAAATGGGGAAGAAATTTTTTAAATAAATACTCATACTATCAACTCAAATCTCAAACTTGGTCCTAAATTGTACACCCATTTGTGGGGTATAAATATATTCACTGACAGCAAAGGGGGACCTTTATAATCAAAGCATTTTGTAGGGGATGAGGGAGTGGTGGTAGTAGAGGTTAATAAAAGTAAGCTCTTACTAATTATGACAGGAGTTGCCATACAACATATTACATTTAATTGTAAAAACTGGAGTAGACTGAACTACAGTTTTTGGTGGAATTCTTTATGTCATATATATAAAATGGAAAGAACAATAGCCACACAGAAGGGACATTTTAGTAAATTTCAAGAGGTTTGGGGGCCATTAACAGATTATTGTAATGAGTAAATAACATTTTTCCCTTAATAATGTAATTGTAATTGAGTGGGTGGAAGGGGTTTGGTCTTTCATTAAATGTTGAGTTTAAATAGGAAAGAATATATTTTATGGTATACGTGATTATACATGTTATGATAAGGATGGGAGGGAGGGGTTAAATTTCATTAATTTAAGTTGATTATGATAGAAAATCAAGTGATGTATCCAAGTTCAAATGTCATTTTCTGAAGCACTTGTTGTAAGTTGTAAAAATGAATAACGAATTAAAAAAAAAAAAGTAATTGGATCTTCCTTGTTGCAAGAGTCATTTTTGCTAGAATAATCAAGATACTTTGTCAACATTCAGACACAATTACTCACAATTAGGATTGCCACAAAACAGGCCAGCGTAGTATTCCAGTCTCCATCAGCAGTTGCAGCTGCTTTTCCTACCAATACACTGTAAAATATGAAGTCTCCAAGACCTAATTTCACACCCCCTGTTGAAAAAAAATGTAGGAATAACTGAGCATTGGTCTTGTGTCTCTCCACACTTTTAACTTTACGTATCTTCCTATTAACACTACCTGCCTTAACTAATTTGCTCTACTGTGGCGATGACATTTCAAAATATATTTGTGTTGATTTACATCTATACAAAGTTGCCAGGGTAGAAAATGTTTCAATTCATTTGTTTCAATTTATTTTGAAACAAAGTTGCGTTTCATAAAGTTTTGATTATTGTCAACCAACGAAGGAATCAATAAAGTTTCTGGTAGGATGATGTCATTACGTTGGCAGAGAGTGCGTGGCTTTCGCGGGACTCCACAGCGTTTTGAATCTTCAGACGCCATTGTTTTCTCCAGTGTCATTTAAGAAAGTTAGAAAATCAGGAGCGTGTCATTCAGGGACGCTATTCTCCAGTGAAGGCGCAAGGAATGTTTTATGTGACAGTAGCCGCCTGAGCATGGCACAAAAAGGGTGAATCTGTTTCTGCCCCTGAAGAAGGAATGAAACAGAGCGCTATTGGGCAGTAACTTTGACTCCCTTTGGTCTCAGATAAGTTTTTGAACTTTAAATTCTGTTTTTCATGTCTATATGGGCTTGATTTTTTTGCCCACTCTTTATCACTCAAATTAACAAGGGGGACTCAAGGACAGTCTGTGGATTAGTGAATGTATGGATCTTATTTCACAAAAAAGAGCACTTTATGTAATTTTCAATTGAGATTTCAAAAAAAAATTCCAAGAGACATTATGATGTACGGAGCGGCTCATTGAGGCAGAAGTATAACTATTGCCATTTTTGAGTTACTAGCAATCAATTGCAGTTCCCCAGTACTGAGGTCTCTTTTATTGAATTCTGTGGAATTGTATTTAATTCAATCAATTATATCCCTACTGATGGTACATAAAATTGCTCTATTGTGAGACTGCTTCATGGGGGCTTATGCCCATGAAGTATTTTGCCAATTTTTGGCATTTGATATTTTGGCAAAAACTAGTTTTTTTAAAATAGATTTACAATAAAAAGATAATCACATGCCTCACATGGTTTAGTGTAGGGGTCCTGTGAAGTATTTTGTGTGGCCCCGGTCAAGGGCGATGCAGTGTTTTCCTCTGCTGCCCCCGGGTGTTTACCGTCTTGCCGGCTCCCCCCTCTGTCTTGCTGCAGCGCTTGCGCATTTGCGCAGCTCCAGAAACATTTTTTTCAGCTAATGCGGCCCAGGGAAGCCAAAAGATTGGACACCTCTGGTTTAGTGGATTAGGAAATGGTACTATGAACAATATTGAGATTAACTGGGCAGGGAAAGAAAATTTCTAAGCATCTATAACACTTAAGGAAATCATGTGCCTGGTTTATTGAAGTCTTTCCCAGCCTAATGAATGAAGTCCAGGAAGAAAGGGAAAACCCCACATACACACAAAAGGAGATAATCAGAGGAAAAGGATGAACCATAAAGGTCTGGGGTGGCACTCTTTAGAGAGGAAACAAAATTAAAACTGAAGAGCCTATTTGGTTCTAATCAGGCAGGCTTTCTGCCAGGCATTCTCTAAAGCTATAATGGAAATCTAAAATTCTGGTTTTGGTTCTGTATCAAGAAAGTGTATTTTCTTCACTTGTCCTTACTTTCCTCATCTGTCTCTTCTACTGAAGTGAGTGCACCAGGTGCTTCGATCCTGTTCTCAGATACTGTAGTGCCAACAGAGAAGCAACCCTCTGCATTTTCTCCATCATCTTGACCTAAAATGTTCAAGGAAGACTATTAGAAAGGTGAATTGTACAATATTCAAAGCAGTTTCACTGGGGCAGGAGAGGCTCCTGCCTGGCTACATTGTTTTGTGGCATTTAAATGGACAGTGCTGCTAAATAACACCGCTAACTGCCCCATTTACAGTTCTGTTAGTGTAAGGGTAGTCCATGGGCAAGGTTTGGATGGAGCCAGGACTTACCGTATATACTCAAAAATAAGTGGATCCAAATATAAGAAATGGTACCCTATTCCCCTCCTAAAAGGAGGAAAGAAGGTTGACTCTAATATAAGCTGGGGGTGGGGGTTAATATTCATGTGCCCTGCACCCTGTCCCCCATCACTCCCTGACAGGCTTTACACCCTGTCCCACCTCCCTCCCTGCCAGGCTCTGTACCCTGTCCCACCACCCTGCCCTGTACTCTGTTCCCCTCCCTCCCTGCCAGGCTCTGTACCCTGTCCCACCACCCTATCCTGTCCCCCCCCCTCTCTTCTGCAGGCCTCCACTGGGCCCTGCCATATGACTTGGTGGGCCGCGACAGGAGGGATCCCTCCCGTCTCCTGTCCTGGCTAACTCTGACAAATATTCTTTCATCCCTCCCCCTCTCTCCTTGTACCTTTTTGAATCCCTGGTGGTCCAGTGGTGTACCGGGCAGGATTGAGCTTTCCACACTCCTGCCTTGTGCTGAGCCCCTCCCTGAATGGCCGCCTTAAGTTTTTGCGGTCGAGCGGTATAATAGGCATGAGTGAGCTTTCACGCTCCTACCTGGTGCCAAGCCGCTCCCTGAATGGCTGTTGCAAGTTCTCGCAGTTATTCTTTCCCAATACTTAACTTTACATAGTTTCTCATGTTAGTGAGGTTATGTCTCCTTAAGGTTGTTGACTAACTTTTCTTTTTATTTATGTTTTCTTATTTTTTCGGTTTTGCTGTACAAAGTGTATGCTTTGTGAATGATTTTAAATCTTATAAATACAAAAAGCCCTCTAATGCCTAACAAATATAAAAATACATGAAGATTAAGGAAAGAGTCCACAATATAGGGCTCCTTTTACTAAGCTGCATCAGGGCTTTGCCGCGCGCACTAGACCTTAACGCCAGTATTGAGCTGGCGTTAGTTTTTCCGCGTAGCGCACGGTAATTTCCTGCATGCGCAAAAAACGCTAGCGCACCTCACTAAAAGGAGCCCATAGTTTGAAAATCACTTTAATTGTGTCATTAATAGATTTAGGGGTCCTTTTACTAAGGCACGCTAAAACGGTTAGTGCACCTTAGAACGTGAACTCGCAGGCCTTGAGCATGCTCAGATGCTCAAGGCCCAGCAGACGATTAGGCTGATCTTCAAGAGCCCAGATGAGGGTAAGAAGTGGCGGGGGGGGTGCCCAATTGTGTCGGGGGGATGTCGGATCGTGACGGGGGGGGGGTGCCCAATCGTGTTGGGGTGGGGGTCAGATCATGGCGGGGAGGGGTGCCGGTTCGAGGCAGAGGGGGTGCCGGATCACAGGGGGGGGCCTTCGAGGGGAGCAATGCCGGTTCTCGGGGGGGTGGGAATGCATCAAAGCGAGTTTCCATTATTTCCTATGGGGAAACTCACTTTGATAAATGAGCATTTTGATTTACGAGCATGCTCCTGGAACAGATTATGCTCGTAATCCAAGGTACCACTGTAGTTTAGTTTTCAAAACAGAAAATACAGCCTGCGTCAAAAGAAAGTCAGTTATTCTAAAGCAGTGTTCTTCAACCTTTTGACACCTATGGACCGACGGAAATAAAATAATTATTTTGTGGACCGGAACCGGTCCGCGAACCGGCTAAGTCATGGGCCAGACCCCGCCCATCTCCACTCAATCTCCGCCCCCCATAATAGTACTAATTGTAACACCATTTTTTCCATTCATTTTTCATATATACACACACACACAATATAATCGTATTAACAACACATAATGGTTAACCACAAAATTAATGTACACAAAGCACACTGTATGCTTCTCGACATTCATTCCTACCAGAACACAGATAACCCCATACAAATACGGTACCAAAAACTAAAAGTACTAATATATACAAACAAACCCTAAGATGCAAGACTCTGCAAGCAGAGGAAAAGAAACAAATGCATTTCTTCCTGAACATACAGCAGATGTAAATCAATCACTAAATTCAAAACTAAAATCATTCCCCCTACCTTTGCTGTCTCCCTCCCTCCATGCTGTGCCTTAACTTCTGGCCTGCTCCCACCTGGCCATTTTATGCTGCCCCTAGTGTTGTCTTCGGGACGGCTCCCTCTTCCTCAGTGCTGCAGTATACAAAGACATGGGCAACAGCTTCTCGCTCGTCCCGTGCCTCATTCACAAGCCTTCTCTCTGACATTGTGACATCAGAAAGAAGACTTCTGGTTCAGGCGCGGGAAGCGTGTAGGAGCTGCTGCCCATATCTTTGTGACTGCAGCACTGAGGAAGAGGGAGCCGGCCCAAACACAACGCCGCATTGATCGCACCGTGGACCAGCGGCTGAAGAACACTGTCTTGGGCTCGATGCACATGCTGGCCCTGGTGGACTGGCAGGAAATTTTTGCAGACCAACACCGGTCCACGGACCGGTGGTTGAAGAACACTGTTCTAGAGCAGTCTCCATATTTACAAATATATTACTACATGCAAGCATATAAATGATAAATAAGGGTGACTGAATCAGTGCATGTCATTATCAGGTATTAACAGGGATTTCTATATTCTGAAGCTTAGCTTTACATTTGTGTCCATTTCTTATGTGGATTATATTTTGTCTAAAGAAATAAATCCAAAATGTTCTACCTATAATAATGGTCAGAAATAAAGGTCAATTTTGTGCATTTTTATTAATTCATTAATATGTAATTACTGCTACAGATTGTTTTAAGTTTAAGGAAAATAAAACCTTCAAGGACTAATTAAAAAAAAATTATCCAGTAAGATGGAACGAGTCAAAGCTATAAACAAATGTTTCATAACTATATATGAATTGGCAAAATATAACAGGTTGTGAGGAAGATTTGTTGCCATACCCTAAAACCCCTAAAAATACAACAGGAAAATGTATATATACTATGCTTCAGAAGCATCACCTTGCCTGATGGTGGTATTTTTTTTACTTATAAAATAAAATGGTAAAATCAGACAGCATAATTTGAGGTTGAGGGGTGGTAGACTCAAGAGCAATGCAAGAAAATTCTTCTTTACGGAGAGGGTGGTGGATGATTGGAATGCGCTTTCGAGAGAGGTAATGGAGATGAAAATGGTGACAGAATTCAAAAAAGCGTGGGATGAACACAGAGGATCTAGAATCAGAAAATAATAATAAATATTGAAGAACTAAGGCAAGTACTGCGCAGACTTGCTCAGTCTGTGTCTGTATATGGCCGTTTGGTGCTGGGCTGGGGAGGGCTTCAGTGGCGGGTAGGGTGTAGATTAGGGATCTCAAAGCCAAGGAGGGACTGGAGTGAGCTTTGACAGAGACTTCAGTAGTTGGAACCTAAGAACAGTACCGGGCAGAGCTTTGGATTCTTGCCCAGAAATAGCTAAGAAGAAGAAAAAAAAACAACAACCAAATGTTTAGACTGAATCAGGTTGGGCAGACTAGATGGACCATTCGGGTCTTTATCTGCCATCATCTACTGTTACTAAATAGCTGTGAGTTTCAGGAATTTAATGTGAAAAAGAAAAAAAAAAAATGTGTTTTAGGTGCTGCTTCCACCAAACTTCTTTTTTTTTTTTTTTTTTCCAAATCTTTATTCATTTTAATACATACATCAAGTGTACATTAAATACAAACTATCATAATACATTATCACTTGAAAATTCCATCACAATGTGTAGCTTTATATCCCACCCCCCTCCCATAACCATACAATTCCACCAAACTTCTATATCCATTGCATTCATTGGAAAAGTACCTGAATCGCATATTGGCTGAGGAGGTTCTTGTTTTGCAGTATCAGACTGTGCCATTCCAACTGTCCACACCATAGCAGCTTTAGGAAGAAAAAAGTACAATAGAAGTAAAAGTAATGCTATTTCAGCTTTTCTTTATGGGCCAACAAAGCAACCTTGCAACACTACATTCTTTCTTTTGAAAACAAAATCTTAATTGTGCCTATGACTAAGCAATTAATTCTTTAATAAGCTCTCCCATGGAACATAGAGGACTGACCAGTACAGCACCGAACTTGGAACCCATTGTTACTTATTTATTTTGACCCATATTCTATAAACAGCACCTTAACTTAGACACCCGTAGACACTCTGTTGGCGCCTAAGTTGTCCAAAAATGTCATTTAAAAGAGGAGTTAAAAGAAAATTCAAGGCACCTATAAAACTGGTGCCTCCAGAGGCGCTTTATGGTTGCCCAATGCCATTGTAGGTGCAGCTAATGCTGGAAGAAGTGTTAAGCACCTACGTAGGTGCGATTCATGTCAAAGGTAGGCGCCTGAAATATAGGCCTTGAAAACCCTGGTCTACATCTCTGGCACCTACCATTGCCAGGGGTGTGATTCTCTAAATGGAGCCGTTGTGTGAATGACCATCAACTCAGCATCCTGTTTCGAACAGTGGCCAACCCGGGTCACACTATGGCTGGCTAGAGCATTTATTTTCCTCACAACCTGTGTGGGAAGGGTGTCTCCCTGTTTTTAAATGTTTTTCAAGTTTTATTTTAACTTATTGAATCGCCTATTTATTTTACTAAGCGATTTACATAATAAAAACCCCCCACATATACCAATATTCAAAATAAGTTACATAGATTTGACAAATTGACATAAAAACTAACAGTTACATAAGGAAAGGAGGGCAGAACTACAATATTATTTATTAGAAAAGAAGACATGAATGGTAAGAACAATAGGAAGGGGGAATAAATGAAAAAGAAGATAATCATTTGATATGATTATAAATTGAAAGCGTCTTTAAAAAGAAAGCTCTTCAGAGAGCGTTTAAAATGATTCAAGTCATTTTCTTCTCTTAAATACTGAGGTAAAGCATTCCATAACTGTGGGGCTATAACAGAAAAAAATTCATGACGACAGGTTCCGATAACTTTCAATGAAGGGACTACTAAAAGTTTTTGATTAATAGACCTTAAAGAACGTGATGAGCAATAAGGAATAAGTAATTTATCAATAAATTGGGGTTCATTTGAAGATAGGGTTTTAAAAACTAAAAGTAAGATTTTAAAAGTGATACGGTGAGTGACAGGTAACCAGTGTGATTCAATGAAAAGTGGAGTGACATGATCACTCTTTTCTTTTTATGTACCTCTAAAATGCCTCCCAAGATGGTTTACTTTATTTAATACCATGTATTTATTTATTTATTTATTTTTATAGCCCGTCCTCCCCAGGAGCCCAGAACGGGTTACAAGGATACATACACAAAGTTTTCAGGAACAGAGATACGTACGTTACAAAATCAATAGCACGCTACAGGATTGAAACACAAAGCTATAGAATCAATAACTTACAACTTATAGAGCAGGGGTAGGGAACTCCGGTCCTCGAGAGCCATATTCCAGTCGGGTTTTCAGGATTTCCCCAATGAATATGCATGAGATCTATTTGCATGCACTGCTTTCAATGCATATTTATTGGGGAAATCCTGAAAACCCGACTGGAATACGGCTCTCGAGGACTGGAGTTTCCTACCCCTGTGTGTGAATGTGACTAAGAACACATGCTTTGCAGAATCTCTGTTTGGTGGTATAACAAGTAAAGATGAGCTATGGCTCCTTAAACTGAGCTTCAGCATCATGTCAAACCCAAACGGGTTCCGGTGGACCAGATAGTCAAAGCTCACACTCCCTTAGCATAGGGCTGATCCAAATTTTGCTAGGTGTTAATGCAAATCCATTAAAAACCTGTGTATTCTGACTGATCGCAGCAATAAAGTTCACTGGCTTTTTTGTCCAACCTAAATTTGCATAATTGATTTTGACAGGTGTCATGCCCACTTCCAAGTTGTCAGCCAATCAGAATAGAGGACTGCTTTAGCCCTTGCCACTCTCTGCCAAGCCACATCCCTTCCACTCTGCTCCTTTTGATATCACTAGAAGTGATGTCATAACTCATCCCTAAACTTTGTCCCTTTTGTTGATGTCAGAGGAAGTGATGCAAACATGACTCCTGAAGCAGGCACTTTTATGCTGAAATACTGCTTTGACATGTGGTGCTCCAATAAAGTGTCCATCCTTGGGATTTTTCTTTTAACCTCTGGAGTCCCTCTCATTTCTGCTAGCAAGGTCCTTTATCATTTCCTATTTTGTTTGTTTAAGTGGGGAGTATTTTCCTGATCTCTACCTAGGCCATGGCCCTTTCCCAAGATGGCGGCACTACTATGGGCGGGGGCAGAGAAGAGGAGGGGTGCTGCACCCTTAGGAAGACCGCGCCCGGGGCAGACTGCCTCCTCCACACCCCTCTTACTATGCCACTGAGTAGCGTAAACCATGTGATGAAACATAACATCTGTTGCCCACCACCCTTTACAGCTTCGGAGCACCCAAATTTTACACAAGTACTGAGCTATGACGTTCTCAACAGAATGCTGATTCAGTTGCTCTTGATTGATTGTAGAAACACACTTTAAAGGCTGCGAAAATAAAAGGAACTCAACTGCACATACTCAGTGCCTGTGCAATTGCACATGCTCCATGGTTGTAGGATATTACTTTCCATCATATAGTTTACACTAATTGCCACCATCTTGGATTTGTGACATCATAGGAATTAACACTATGGGCACTGCCATCTTGAATTTGTGTGACTTATAACTGCCACCATCTTGAAAAAGAGGTGTGGCTTGGGCACATGATATCACTTCCTCTAATATCACCAAAAGCATCAGGGTTTAAAAAGGAGTTATGTTGTCACTTCTGGTAATTGTTAAAAGGAGCAGAGCTTGAATGGAAAGTGGGGTGAGGCTAAAATAGATCCTTGATTCTGTTTGGCTAGCCCAGAAGTGGATATGGCACCTGTTGAAATCAATTATGCAAATTAGGTTTGAAAAAAACTGGTGAATCTTACTACTCACAACTAAGCCAAATTTAAGTATCATTACACATTTTAATTACAGTTCTTTCTATGCTACATTTACTGACCTCCCCAACCACACCATAAAGAAAAAGGTGAAGCAAGTAAGTTGAAGGACATACTTACAAGAATAGATTAAAGCAGGAAATATAGGCTCATTTCTCTCCTGAGCAGTTTCCACCAACATCCGCAAAGGGCCTTTTGGGCACAGCACTGCCAGCAAATCTATAAACACAAAGGGCAGATCAACAGGCAGTAAATAGATTCTTCCAAATCCTAAGTTTCTTCTTACTGCCTTCATTATGTGTCCGAAGAAATATCAATTTACTCCCTTTCAAAAATAACTGAAGCAGTATCTATCAAAAATCATTAGTAGTTCTACCATTACTCTGAGTAGCCCCTTGTGCTTACTGTAGAACTACAATATGAAACAAATTGAGAGTGAGGGCATTATTAGGGCTAAAACAAACTTACTGGTTATGTTTGCTTACTATGTGGGAATCCTTAAAAATCCATTTCATTACAGAATTAGCCAGGCTCCAAGAAAGTGCCCTAAAGTTTGGAGAAGGTATTTTCTGCTCTCTTCTTGCTTCTCTATCAGTAATCTGCCATGTATCAAACCACCAGTTGAGTGTCCCTATTGTGGCATACATTCTATTTTTACAACAGACAAACCTGGAATTTTACAGTAAAATGTTTGCTTTAGACTTTAGTAAAGCACTGAACATCAATGAATTCTTTAACTATTGATCAACACTGGACATGATACATACCAGACGCGACAGAGTGGAAAAATCCAAAGGAGACTGGTGAACTCAAAGTATTTCACAAACACCCTTTATGTCTTCAATACAATAAACACCGACTCGACATGTACATGTTTCGGCCCAAATGGCCTGCCTCAGGAGTCTCGCAGGTCTGTGTAAGAGTCAACAAATCGACATCAGATGACTAATTCAACCTTGCACTAATGGTTCAAAAAGGAAATATATTGAATCACGCTGTGAAAAACGCCACCATTTTGCAAACTGCATAAAGGGTGTTTGTGAAATACTTTTGAGTTCACCAGCCCTTTGGACTTTTCCACTCCTTCGTGTCTGCATGTGTGATTGTGGATTTGACTCTCCTGTGTTACCCGATGATACACACCAAACAGCTGATTGCTTTAAAATGGGGCTTTAGGCAAGCTCTTTATGCATGAGGAACATTTTCTAATCCTTCACCCATACAGAACCTATGCTTGATTAAAATAATATTTCTTATTCTTCATTCTCTTCCTCTCACCATCTCTTTAAAAAGCCCCCTAAGCAATATGCTGTCCAATCTATGGAATGTATCAGCCCCACAATAACCCCCATGTTGAAACAACTGCACTGGTTACCTATGCAGCAGAGAGTACAGTTTAAGATTCTCTCAGTCATACAGCAAACCTTATATCATGTTTCCCCAAGGGCACTAAAAGAGTTTTTTTTAAAAATCTATCAACCCAGAAAATGTTTGAGATCTGAAAATAGTATGAAGTTGAATTTGGAGGGTAAGATGTTAGTCTCTCATGTTAAGATTTTACTTGTGAAAGTTTAGTACATATGATCAAACCTCCCCCCCCCCCCGCTATATTTAAGAATAAGAAAATATTTGTTTAAATTCTGCATATTAATAGGTATGGTTTCCAAAACATAGTAAGATTTTATGCCTATGCTCTGGGTGCTTGCTGTGGCTAGCCCTATCCTATAAATCAGTGTTTCTCAACTCGGTCCTGGAGTATCCCCTTGCCAGTCAGGTTTTCAAGATATCCACGATGAATATGCATCAACTTGGATTTGTATACACTGCCTCCATTATATGCAAATTTCTTTCATGTATATTCATTGTGAAAACCTGACTGGCAAGGGGGTACTCCAGGAGTTGAGAAACACCGCTTTAGTATAAACAGTCTAGTCTGAAAAAGGACGCTGATACCAATATCAGATCCAGCTCCTACAATACTGTACCGTAAATGGAAATGGCACCAAGAATGACCCAGGCTGACCACTCTGGCAGATACTTGATGAAGACCAAAGCCATGAGAGCACTGATCATGATGAGGTAGGCCTGCTGGAGCTGTAGGGGACCCTTCCAATGAATGCAGATCATTCCAACGGCTCCAAAATTCCAAATCAGAAAGAACAAGGTGGGGTAGTCCATTGCTACATTGTATGTCTTGAACACTTCCCTGAAGGAATAGGAAGGAACAAATGTTAAATCATGAGCACATAGTGGGGAAAAAATGTAATAGTTTCTTTAAAAATACTAATTAAAAAATATTCAAGCACAGGAAACATCAAGATGGCTGGCGCTAAGTTTCCAATTTAAGCTAATAATTATTTGTCAGCTGGGTTCAAGTATAGTACATCTGAGACACCGGGATGTCATATTACAAGCAGAATAAGGGGCCAAACTTATCTGTGAAAGGGTAGCCCAGTGGTTAGTGCAGTTGGTACTGGGTTCAATTCCCACTGCAGCTTCTTGTGACTCTGGGCAAGTCACTTAACCTTCTATTATGCCAGGTACAAAATATATACTTGTATAGAATATGTAAACCACTTTGATTGTAACCATAGAAAGGAGCTACATCAAGTCCTGCTCCCTTCTCCTATGCCAACACAATTACTTACAGAAGCATGGTCAAATTGTTCACAAAATGTTCTGGTTTCTTGGCTTTGTTATTTTCCCCTTTTGATCTTATTCCTCAAACCACTTAGGTATTTTGTTTCATGCATAGGGGTTGGAGGTGTATTTTGCTATGGATCTGTTACCACTTCAGGCACTGCTTAATGAAAATTACTGGAAGATTCAGGTACTGCACTGTTTTTTTGTTTCACCAGTTCAGCAGAGAACAGCCCCTATAAAAATGAGACGGAGCCACTCACACTTTTCCAGATTGCTGTATAGAGATTATTAACTCCCTGGCTTTCTTAAAGACACTTCAGTTTGTCATAGTGTATATCTTTCTAAGCTATGTTTATATGTCTATCAGCATGCCTGTATTAGATTCCAATAGGAGAGTCAGCTCAGGAACACAATAGAAGTAATTTTATAACAAGACATCTATGTGAGAAGTCCAAAAAGGTGCCTATTTACAGTGTATTTTATAAAGGTAATATAGGTAGCCATATCCAGCTCCAGTAATGAAAAAAGTTGGGTGGAGGTAGATACCACTAGAGGGAACCTAGACCACACTTAAAATGTGATCAGTTTGTGCTAAACACCCAGCAAAGCAATTTCCTTGTTTGTTCTGATCTCAAATTAATCCAATAAAGTGTTTATATAAATAATTTAAAACAAAAACCTTACAAATACTGTGTTCCCCCACGAAGTTGCAGTTTGTGAATCGTGCACTAAGTCATTCGCAGTATTTTCTGACTGCCTATACAGGGAATGAGTCCACAAATCAACCTTCTGCACAGCCAATTCCTCCTCCTCTCCCCCCCCCCGCCCTCCCTGGTCAGCCAATCAGCCTTCTGCACAGCTGATTCTTTCTCGTCTCTCCCCCAGTCAGCCAATCAGCCTTCTGCACAGCCGATTCCTCCTCCGCTCCCCTCCTCCGGAGTATACCGGGTATGATTTACTGTACCCGCTGTCACCCCAGCTGCCCTCTCCTGCCTTTTTACAGACTCAAAACCACATTTGCGGTTTTTCAAAATTCGTGGGTGTTCCTGGAACAGAACCCCCGCAAATTTTGGAGGAGTACTGTATAAAAAATCAGTAAGTACATGCTGTGCATCCTAAAATGAGTACTGGGTATTTTGATGTATCCTTCAATCATAGTAAACTGCATCAATTTTTCATCCAATAGCATAAAAATAAAACATTAAAGGAGAAGTTACTAAGCTGCAATAAAATCTGAAAATTTTACTATGGCTTAGTCCCATCTATACTGCCATCCTAAAGTTGCCAGCATTTCATATTTTCTTCTACCTTCCTCCACTTATGGTTTGCTGACATTGCTGTCATACTTCTTCCTAAAGCTCAATGAAGACTGAGCACTGTGTAGGTCTTGTAAATGCAGGGCAGAGTTCAAGGGCTGCCATTTTCAGCCTCCTTCCAACAGGAAGTCTACCTTGGAGGGGGGAGGGACATGGCAGTGTTTAAGCATGGGCCTATGCTTACACAGCTCATGCAGTGCTTAATCTTGTTTACACTTGGAGCTGGCCTGGGAAAAGTGTGAGGGATGGGGTAGGGGGAACATGGTGGCAACCATCATCGCAGAGAAAAAGAGCCCATAGCTCTATGTTGGAACACCTCCCCCATCCGCGTAGACTAAGATGAGTATTTTTCTACTCTAAATCTATTAAAAAGATATTTAAAGCATTATGAAAAGTTTATGAGACCAGTGACGATATGCTATATGTTGAAAGTTTAATAATTATTTAAGCTGCACTGCTGAGGTTTGCGAGTTATTGACCTTAAGGCTTTATATCTATGATGAAGTCTGCCTAGAGGCAGGGCTAGGTCTGCAAGGGAGTCACTAAGCTATGGTAATGCAGTAGGGCAGATTAAGGACTCCCTGTGGTAAAGGAATAATGCAACTTGCCATTGTATAGGCCTGGTTTGGCACAAACTACGCAGAAGCATTAGCAGGGCATAACAGGGACCTTTCTAGTCCTGATCAGAGGGTCTTATATACATGCAAACACATTTAAAACTTTGAAAAGTCAGGATAATAAACAAAAAACCAGGAAACAGATATATAGCATAGGAAAATGGGACTTCACTATTTGTGTGAGGTGTTAGGTGGGGCAGGACCATATGGAAATCAGGTACCTATAGGTGTATAAATAATAATACATAGAGGTATTAAACTGCCTCCATGTTTCTTTCTGTCTCTCTCTGCGTTTTTGTGCAGTTTCCTATCTTGATTTCATGGCTTTAATTAATGTCAAACCTCATAGTCTGGCTTGCGGAAGATATAGGGATTCACATTTTTGAATACAGATAGTTATATGTATCTTATGAATGCAATATACCGTGTTGCATGTGATGTGGGTGTGTGAAGGCATCCCTATGTGTGGAATGCAAGATGTGTGATAGAATGATTTGTATTTAATTTAAGAGAGCCTAAGAGCAACATCTGGAGCTAGTTAGGACAAGACTGAAGGTCTAGAGGCCCAAGGTAGGTAAAGGTCAGCTAGTTTGACCTCCAGCATAGGAAGGGGGGGTCTGGGTCTTTCAATTCTTGTGTGTCAGTGAAATTTGAAGATGTCAGCATTACTGAGTTTTGGTCAGAAGGCTGGTTTGATTTAAACTTGTGAGAATTACAAAGTGTTCACTGGGTATGTTATAATGTGTTGTACATTCAGAAATTGATGTAAACAAAAATATGATTGTAAAACTTGTCTTTGAGCTGGTAACTATGTTAAAAGGAATTTCTTTGTTCAAAAAACCAAAGGACAACCTCTGTTGGCTGATTGGTCGATGAGGAGTGATGTCATACTGGTCAGTGTGCAGATATAAAGGAACGCACCAGTATAGACTTGTTGAGACCATGCCTTGCTTCAGGAGAGGTGCAAATTTCACGCCTGAAGGGTCTCCACTGCACAAATGCCTTCTGAAAGATGCTCTTGATAAAGCTAATAAAAAATAACCGACTGGAAAATATTTGTGCAATCATCATTATTCTTGAACATCTAAGAGTGAGGTTGGCACAGTGTGTTGCGCAGTGCGCTAATCACCATCCACCTTACAAACTGGGTTATTCTGCTCCATGGGAGCATGACTTGAAGGAGCTGGAAAATTTAAAATATAATTGTGGCCTGGGATTCCTAGGTCTCTCCTCCTCCCTCCTGAAGATGCATTACAAATGTTCATTCCTAGCCTCCATACCCGCTGTAGGACCTCCAAACCCCTGACAAAGTTCCTCCTCTGGACCCCTGGGTGTACATCCCTAGTTGCCTCTGCTTTTGTGGTTTGAAAATAGCAGCCTGACCCTTAGCAGTAGTACTGCAAGACTACAGCTAAATGTTGTGAGTGACATTTTGAGACTGGCACTTGCAGGGGCAGAAGGGTCCTGGGGATCACTCTTGCCTTCCCAAAGATTATGAGGGATAACTTGGCCAAGGGGTGAGGGGGCTATGAAGGTTTGAAGGATGGACCTGGAAACTCCACACTGCTATTATTTGTTAACCATCCTGTCTTCTTTAAGAACCTGCTCCCAAGAAGCAAGGCAGCCTCCCTCCTTATGTATTTTTCCTGATCAATGCAGTTTGTGACGTTCTACACAAGCTTCATTATTTCATTTACCTAATAATGAGGTATTCTGTATGCATTTGTATGTTTTGCATTTCAATATTATGTAGCCTGTGATACATTAAACATGCATTATGAGAAAATAATACAATTTTGCCATTTAATGTGACTATTGTGTGTTATTTTCTTAAGACACATTACTAACTATTCTCCTAAACCACACAAACATTTGAATTCACTGCTTATCACATGCATATTCTCTGCACACATTTATATCTTGTTATGGATTACATGCTAAGCAGTGGAATGTTATTGAAACCAGGCAGGGAGTAGCCAGGGGTGGTCTGAAGTCTTGATATATTTCTAAATAAAGGTGGAGTGGGTACATATTTTCAGAATGTGTAAATAAGCAAAATATTTTGCTGTCCTAGAAAGGATCTGGCAATTGTATCAAAGAATAAACCAAACAAAAGCAATCAAATAAGCCATCCTATTTTTTAGTTACACTAGAAAAATAAAGTATCCGCAAACAAGCCCTAAAAGCTGGTCGGATACCAGAATTATTTGTACACAACACACTTAGGGCTCCTTTTAGTAAGGTGCGCTAGCGGTTTTAGTGCGTGCTTAGCGCGCGCAACAATGCCGTATGCGCTAGACGCTAACGCCGCCATAGAGCTGGCATTAGTTTTTTGTTTAGCGCGGGGGTTGCGTGCGCTAATCTTCTGCTCGCGCTATAAACGCTAGCGCACCTTAGTAAAAGGAGACCTTACTTCAATATCTGATTTAGTTCACTTACCCAAGATACATGTAGGTGAAAAGGAAGAGCAGCATCAAGGAAGAAAGAATCAGCCAACCATGGATAAACTATATGAGATACAGAAAAGATAGCTGAAGGTCCCCTTTGCTACATTTCCAAGTTATCCAAAACAGATTATTCAGATAGTACCAAGCTTCTTCACTGCTTCTCTTTTATCCCTTATCCTTTTTCTTTAAACCCTCATCCCAGACTAAGTGCTAGATTCACTAAAGCCCCCTTACCTGTCCGATCTTGTTCCACTCCATTTCCGAGTCTTGCTGGGCAACCCATTCACTAAAGGCAAATCACCTAATCGTAAACACGCCCACAAGCAATCCCACGGATTGCTGAAGACCAACTGCGACACATGCACAGACCATCATTGCTGGCTGTACGTGAGATCCTGCATGCGCTGCTCTCCTGCACCAGCGGGGGAAGGGTTGGGGAAGTCATGGCAGGCAAGCAAGGCAAAGGCGGACTCGCTGCAGCCTCTAGAAGCAGAGGAGGGGGGGGGAACTGCCAGACTACGGAACTGAACACGAAACACGCCCTGACTCTCCTGCTCTCTGCTGCCCTTCCCCGCAGTGCAAGCCCGTGGTTTTAAAGCGGGGCTGCACTGCGGGGAAGGGCGGCAGAGAGAAGGAGAGTCGGGGCGGCATTTTTCCCCACAGACTTAGCAGGCTTGCTGCTTGAATACAGGAGGCAGGCAGGGTGGCAGGCATGTAAGGTACAGGCAAAGGCAGAGAGTAGAGTTTTTAAAGTGCGTCTTTTCCCCTAAGGACTGTTTCTGCTGCTGCTCTTGCTTAAAAAAAAGGAATACGGTGATCTGGCTCCTCCACGTAGCGCACACATGGCTGCCCCACAATACACAAAAAAAGTGGAGTTTCTCGTATCCATGGTCAGCTACAAGCAGGCAGTTTTAGTTTTAGGGCTGTAGGGCTGCTATTTCAGTGCGGGAGAGAGCAGGAAAGGAATTGCTTGGTTTCGGATCGGCCAGCTCAGTCAGTGTGCCTGAAAAATGTTGGTGAATCGCTGCCTTGCTAGATTTGTAAGCCATTTCCCTCATTTGCATGTGCGGATCGATCGGGTGCGGACAGGATCGGCCAGAAGGTTAGTGAACCAGGTCAAGGTTGTAAAGGAGTCACAAACCGCTTGGTACATGATCGGTTTCCTTAGTGAATCTAGGCCAATGCTAGGACTTTTTTTTCTTAGTTTTCAGGACTGATGACATCTGAGAAGATCTTAGTGCTGTTCGGTCCCCAAGTATTACTTTCCCCCCCCCCCTACTCTCAAGCATCCCTGATCAAAGCACAAACTACAATCCTGCTTTGCAGCACTATAGACAGAACCCACAGGCACCTGGTATAAGAGGTTTGGAGAGGCTTAGCCTAAAAACAACTTTCCCCAACTCCACTACTGCTGCTGCTTCCTGGGACAGCAGCAGCAGTAGTGATAAACAAAAAGAAAAACGGTGCCGAGCAGTGGTGTAGGAATGGGTGGGCCTGAGTGGACACAGCCCCACCCATTTTGGGCTCAGATCCACCTAGTGGCAGCACCACACTGCCCTCTTTCCTCCGCTGTGTCCTGGCCATCTGCCCTCCCAGCTCTCAATTCTGTCCCTCGTATACCTTACACACATCTCAGTGCCTGCAGCAATTCATTTTTGCTGCCCACCCTGACTTTGAAGGTTTCTCTCTGCCACATCTGCACTCTCTGATGTCACTTCCTGTTTCCTCTCTGGCAGGACACAGCAAAGAGAAACCGGGCAGGCAGAAAAATGAATTTCTGCAGGCACTGGGATGCATTTAAGGTATACTGGTGAGGGACAGGGTTGAGAGATAGAAGGGCAGAAGCCAGGACACCGTAGAAGAGAGGGGGAAGAGATATTAGATGGGATTTTTTTAATCCGATTTTTTTTTTTTTTATATCTCCAGGTGATGGGGAAGAGGGGCAGAGGTGGAAGGGCTCATCCATGTTAACTGTGGGCCATTCCAAAATATTAGGTCTGGCTACGCCACTAGTATAGAGCCCCTTCTTCTATGCACACACTGTCATCTCTTCTGCCCCCCTCTAATGAAGACTTCCTGTTTTGGATGGGGTAGAACTGACAAAGTGAAATATGAGTATCAAGTTACCTCGAATTTATAAGGACAATAGTACAACAATCCACATGTCAATCCTTATGGTTGAACTCCAAGATTCAAATAGGCGAGTCTAAGATCCTCTGGAAGCATTGGCTGCAGGCAGGTATACGTACTTTAGATGATGTGTTATTAAATGGGAAAATGCTGGATTTTTCACAACTGCAACAATCATTCGGTATTGCAAAGTCTCAAGCATATAAGTGGTTGCAGTTGAAGCAGGCCATTCAGAAGATGTCCCTGAGTGGTGTAATTTAAATAATCAGTATAGCTTGCCGGGCCTATGCTTCCAGACAGATTTGCTAAGGCAACAGGCAGCCAACTGGTATAAATTCATATCTGACTATATGAATAAAAAACCAAAAACAAGCTTGAGAGACATTTGGAGCATTGAGATTAAGCAGCAGATTTCTGCTACTCAATGGCCATGGATTTGGACGATGAGATGTACAGGTTCAGCATCTATGAGACAAACATGGTTTTATTTGTTACATAGAAGTTTTTGGACCCCTGTTCGTTTACAAAAGTTGGACTGTTCCAAGTCTAATAGATGCTGGCACTGTCATCTTGACGTAGGGACACTAGATCATTTATTATTCTATTGTCCTTTGATACTCAATTTTTGGAGATCTATATGGGGGCAAATCAACTTGAGATTGGAATCCTCAATTCCATTGACCTATGAGATGGTAATATGTGGGACATCATTACAGACTAAACCTTCATTAGATAGGCATAAGAGTAGGCTTTTTATGATTATGACTGGGGCAGCCATACAAATAATCACTAAAAACTGGAAAAATTGGGACAGACCCCATTTTACCTTTTGGTGGGAATCTTTATGCTTATATTATAAATATGAGATAATTAATTTGGAAACATCGTGCCATAATAAGCAGTTTAAATTAACATGGGGTCCATTGACTAATTTTGTTCATTCTGATTAAATTGAATTATACCTTTATTTTCCCTTTTAGATTGCATATCCAGGATGGGTGGGAGGGAGGGGGGGTTATATACTTAAGAAATGTTGTCTGGGATTTTAATTTCATGTATAATTTACTACTTTTCTTTTTGTTTTCAAACTAGGGTGGGATAATTATCTTGTATTAATATCTGATTGATTGTAAGTGCTATCTCTGATGATAATTGTATACATATATTTTGTAAGCACTGTTCTAGATTTGAAAATCAATAAAGTTTATAAAAAAACATAATTAACGAAACTCTCCGCAGCTCAGATTATTTTATTGTACTATATTATATTGTCTTTCTGTTGCTCATTTTGTATTTTTCCCTTTTTGTTCTACTTTTCTATATTGATTTTGTATTTCATCTCCCCCCCTTCCTTGTGTATATAAGTTTGTAAAGTTAAATTTTTAATTTTGAATGTCATTATGTATTGTTCTGTAATGTATTGTTTCCCATAAATTGTAATTTTAATTTGTTCATCGCTTAGAAATATGATTAAGCGAATAATCAAAACAATTATTAAACTTGAAACATTCAAAATGAACAAACAAAACTATGCATTTTCAATACAAATCAAAGAATTTCATTACATGCAATTAACCCCCCCTTTTTTTTTTAAAGATCTCTTACCTTGTAACAACGGTATTTGTATAATACAACTAGGAATATTGTCATTACAACAATGACACTGATCATTATTACTGTGTTAAGGACAGAATTCAGGAGACGTTGACCAACAGAGGATGTGTCTTCAGAAAATGGAGTGTAAATTCTACAAAAAGAAATAAAATAAGAATATTGATAATGTCTACACTTCAGAGTGAATTTCTCAGAGTATTAGGGTTTTATCTTATAACAACCATTTTGAAAGAGTCTACTCAAGAGATTTTGGAGTATCCCAAAAGATTTCTTTCAGCTGATAACGGAATTAGGAGGAGCTGCTACTATGGAAACACTGGGGTCAATATTCAAAGCAATTTAAACAGCCAAGAGAAGCTCCTAACTGTTTAAGAACAGCCATACTGGGTCAGACCAATGGTCTCTCTAGCCCAGTTATCTTTTTCCAATAGTGGCCAATCCAGGTCACAGTACCTGGTAGAAGCCCAAATAGTAGCAACATTTCATGATTCTGATGCAGGGTGAGCAGTGGCTTCTTCCAGGGTAGATTTGATTTGATTTAAATTTATTTAAATTAGTTGGTGGCCAAGATTATGCACAGGTCTTGCTTTCAGTAACAGCGGTAACCTAAAGCTGGTACATCTGAACATAAAAATGCAGGAATTAGGGCTAGTCTGACCTGGGGAATCTATTACAGATGATCCCTAGGCAAAACGAGGGGTTTTGAGGCAGAAAATAAAATTGCAAAAAAAATCCAAGATGGCCGCTTCCAGAAAATTTGTGCCAAAAATGGCACACTGAAGCCAAGCCAAAAAAGAAAACGTAGCAAATTTGAGGTTTTGGAGGTGGGGGAACCTAACCCTAACCCCAGAAACCCTCAAAACTGGATTTTTTTAGAGCCCCCACCTTGATTTTCCCTATAGGGAATAATGGGGGACTCACTGTGACTTCTGCTGCCTGTCAGCAGGAAAAGGATTTCAGCCTCAGAAATAGCTCAGCACAGCTCTCAATGGAGATTTTCTGGCTGCTGGTCAGGTGGACCTCAACCACAGACTCCCACCCCCAAAAGTCCACGCAATACACTGGGGGGGAAAACTTCACAGCTGGATCCCTGATACCCAGAGTGTTGTTACACAGGGGCCCCACGGCCTGTGCTCGAGCCTCTGATAAATCAGCAGGTGTGCAGCTGGGTTACAGATCCTGAGCTGAAGGGACAGAAAGGAGGCTGGCTCCACAGGTACTCGATGAAATTGGCCTGAAAGCAGCAGTCAACCCACGCCAGACTGCGTCCTTTCCCCGGCAGAGTAAGCCCAAGAAGTGGACCTCCGAGCAGTGAAGTTATGCAGGAAAAAATTTGAAGACCGATGGCAAAAAACACCCAAAAATAACAAAAAGAAGCAGAACAAATCAGAACACACCTTCTGAGTATGCTTGCAGAAGGAAAAACTGAAGAGGGAGCTGTTCCCCACTACAGAAGGGGAGGAGTTCAGAGATTTAAAGTGATACCTTTCTGCAGATTCATGACTAGTGGGAAGCAACAGCTAACATACGGAATCCCATGTCTTCACTAAAGAATATAACATTACAGATGAAAATAAAAGGCAACATCAATACTTGTTTACAGAAAGGGTGGAGGATGCGTGAAAAGGCCTCCCAGTGGAGGTGGTTGAGAAGAGAACTGTATCTGACTTCAAGAAAGCATGGGACAAACCCAGAGGATCTCTAAGGGGGAAGAAGAGATTCTAGAACTTAGCAAATGACTACAGTTAAAAAAAAAAAAGCTATATGGTCTATCTAGTCTGCCCATCTACCGGTATATGTCTTTTTAAGTGATCTACAGCATTTGCATTACTATAGAAGTTTAAGTCATCTTATTAAATGGCATTATTATTCACTATTTTATACTTTCATATTTTGTTGTTTAGAATTAATTTTGATTACTGGTTGTACCTTGGTCACAAAAATACAATAGATGATAAATCCAAGCATTACTTTTCTTAATTTAACTCTTTTTAAAATGTTTTTTATTCTGATTTTGGCTTGTCCAATTCTTCTTCATCTCTTAATTCATATTCCTGCCTATGCCAGCCATGGGCCTAGCTCAAATGATTTTCTTCCACTAGCCGCATGGGCTTAAGGATCTTTGGAGCACTTATTTGTTAAATATATATTTTTTTTACTGTTGTATTTAGTGCTAGCTCCTATAGAGATTAGTTGGGGCTGTATTCCAGAAACCTAATGCTGTGTGTGTGTGTGGGGGGGGGGGTTGTTTTAAGGTTAGTTTTAATACATGATCTTAATAGGATTTTGGTCCCCCCTCCCTAGATGTGTAGTCTTGAGAGTATGTGCTTTTCTTTTAAAGACTGGAGTCCCTTTTTTCGTTTGCTAATTTTTGTTTTTGTACACTGCTGTGTTCTTGTACAAAGTCAAGTAAGCAAATTAATGAACTATAAATAAAAATAAAAGCCAAGCTTTGTAAAGGGACCATTAGTTTGCTATAAAGCTCACTTTATAGTCAGAAAGTGTATTCTTTTAGGATGGAGGCAATCAGAAGCCCTTACATTTTATAGTGGAGAAATTAGTTGTTTTTATATGTTAAAAATAGACTATTTAGATGCTAGCAGGGGATCTTCTAAAAAAAATGGAGATTATATACTTAGTCATCTTTGTCAAATAATATGTCTCCTCGGGCACATAGTTTTATTTTGAATTCCTGAAAATGGACCTCCTTGTAGGTGGGGTGGGTGGGGTATTATGATTTGTTATTGTTTGCTCTGTATCTTTGGACCACCTGTAAAGAAACAACGCAGATCACTTTTGTCACTTGGTCGAATTGATTAGTATTGTTTCAAAGTAGGATTCTTGACTGTTACTGTTTTGAAGATAAAAACAATAAAATATATATATAAAAAATAAAAGTCAACCAATCATAGCCAATACATTTTTTCACTGGACAAACTTAATTCATCTATGATTAGCTTTCAAGAATCATCCTCTCCCTCATCTGATGACGAGGCATTAACTCTCAAAAGCTTGTCACAGATGTCTTAGTCCTATATCAAGGTAAAACCTACAACTTATTGGTTTATCTTTTATCTAATATAATAAAACCCTAGACGCGCATGTGCACTCTTACCTGCGTGATCCATGATCAGTAGGTCTGTGGTAACAGGAGTGCGCATGCATGAGTCCCCAGACTTACAGCACCTACCTACACTTGCCAGCAGGACTGGCCGCCAGCGCTGGACTCCCTGTTCTCCACAAGATCGCAGTGTCGGTTCCTCTCACGAGCCGCACCAGTGTCGGAGAAGGCTTCCGACGCAGGCGGGGATTGAGAGGAGCCACCGTGACACTTTTAAACTTAAAAAAAAAAATTTGCCCGGAGCAGGCCACACCATGGGGCAGGCAGGGAAGCACCGACAAAAAAGAATCCAGCCGTGAGCTGTTCAACGGGACGAGGCAGGCAGGCAGGCAGCCACGTGAGGGAGGGCAACAGAATGAAAAAAAAAAGGTAACGTGCAGGGAGAAGCTGGGCCTGCCTGCGAGGAATGCAATAAGGGAAGGGGGGCCCTTGGAGCAGGCTAGACCACGGGAAGGGGGAGGGGCTAAAAGGAGCAGGCCACATCGTGGTAAGAGTAGGGAAGGGGGGTGGGGGAAAATACTGCTATTGCTGCACAGGGACCTGGAGGGGAAGGGAAATACCACTGCTGCTGCTGCACAGGGAAGTGGGGGGGAGGGAAATGCTGTTGCTGCTGCACAGGGAAATGCAGGGAAAAAATGACAGACAGACAGCAGGAAGGAGGGAGACAGAAAGAAAGGAAGAAAGACACAGGGGCAGCGAGAGGGACAGAACGACAGAGAAAGGGGGCCAGGGAGAGAGAGAAACAGTGGGAGGGAGAGAGACAGAAAGAAAGAAAGGCAGATAGACATATATTCTAGCACCCGTTAATGTAACGGGCTTCAAGACTAGTTACTACATATCCAAGGGGACTAGTAATCTTTTTTTCTACATTAAAAAAAGGGTATACAATACTCACAGTTGCCCTCCATTTTTTTCTGTGTAGAAGCTGACAGATTTGATGGTGACAACGACGACAATCATACACAGTGTGACAGGCACAAACAGCATGATGACGTGCTTTGCACCATATTTCAACGTTAGCTCTTCTTCGACATCCACAGGGACATTTCTCCTGATACCTTCTGTAGCGGACATCTCACAGTTAGCCACTTCATCATCATCATCATCATCATCATCATCATCACAACTTTTACTGGTACGGTACTTCTATTCAAAAGAAAACCAAAAATGGACAACATATTAAAAAACACTTCAGTGGGTACCAATGGAATAAGTGCTTTAAAAAAACCTGCTGGCACTTAAATATGATTAATTTCTAGCTTTAGTCACAATGGGGGTAGTGCTATAAAGAAAGCACTAACATTAAATACAAATTAGGTAGATCGTGAGCCCACTGGGAGAGACGGGGAAAAATACTTGAGTACCTCAATAAATTCATATAAACCGTTCTAAGCTCACCTGGGAAAATGGTATAGAAAATTGAATAAATAAATAAATTTATACAGCAAATATGAAACAAAATGAACAGAATACTGGCACAGGAACACAAGAAAAGCACAAAGGGTTCAAGTTCTGGTTAATTCTACTTTAATAATGGACCCAACACAGGCCATTTTCAGCATCTCCGCCTGCGTCAGAGTTCAGAAAGTGTTGGAGTTCAGTATAAAAGATCAAAATGATGAAATCACAATGAAAAAACTTTTCCCAAACTGGTGAAAAAGAAACACCCTCCGTCTAACAGTTAATCTACACGCATACGTTCTGTCAGGTCCATCATTAAGGTAGAATTGCCTGGAACTTGAAGGCCCTTTGGGGCTGATTCTACCAACAGGCGTCCTGTCGGCAGCAGTAGGCATCCTACTGCCGTCTGGCAGCTAATCGGGATGCATGTCTTTAGAAAAAAACTTCCTGAGGCAGGATGCCTACACTGTAGGTGTTTGACATGGGTCTAGGGAGACATGTAGGAACACCTAAGCTCGCCTAAGGCTGGGCATGGTTTCACCCGGAAATGACCTTGGGAGAGTTTAAGTGGCCCTAGGCATCTTTCTAGAGCCGTGACAGACACCTGAACTATAGGCCTGCAAAATGCTGGCCTACAGTTCAAATTTTAACAGTAGGTGCGGCTGGCTGAGCTGATCATAGCACAGGAATCCCTGATCAGCTGAGGCTGCAGAACTCCCCAAAGCCACGGCTTCGAACAATCCTGCTGGCTCATCTGATTGGGGGGAAAATACCCCTGCTAAAATCAGCTCAGCAGGCTGTGGCAGAGGAACCCCCACACCCATCCCTGAAATCTGTAGGAGGGATGCCTCCTAACACCACCCAACACCCCTATATCGGCGATTGGCAGGAGGGATGCCCACTCCCTCCTGCCACCTGCCCCCTCAATCCCCTGCCACTCCCCTATCAGAGACTGGTAGGAGGGATGCCCACTCCTTCCTGCCGCCAACTCCTTCAAGCCCATATATTGTTACCACCTTGCAGAAGCTCTTTGTAACTCTGTATTATAACACTTTAACAGAAGCACATGCAAACCGCTCTGAATTGACTCCCTAGTCATTAGTAGCGGTATAGAAGCTCACAATAAATATAAATAAACATAAGTGTTTATGCTTAAATGCATATATGTGTATATGGAAAGATTAGGTACTTACCTTGTTAATCTTCTTTCTAGGTAATCTTCTTTCTAGGCACATCATTCTGGAACACGTGGGTTGTGTACCTCTGATCATAAGATCCTGTGTAGAGACCCTCATTTATATTTTCCTGCTCCGCTTCCCCTCAATCTGGGCTGTCCTGTAACTCCTCAGCTCGTATCAAAGCAGTTGGTCAGCCCTAGAGAAGAAACACAACAGCGAAGGGAATGAGGACTCTCCCCAAGAAACAAGTCTGATTTACTCATATGACAACAAATAACACAAAACAATCAAGGAACATTTAACCTTGTAACGAGGTGGAACGAACAGCTACCTACTTGAGTGCAATTTACATTAACAGCCTTGGAGTTCTGAAAGATACTCTATTCTCTCTTCACAATAGCAGTGGTTCCCCCTATCCTTGACTTTACTGGAAAGAGGAAAGAAACAAGATATCCAGTTTTAAAGGCACACTCTTGGTGTATGTTGATAAAAGCCACTGCTGTGGCATTGTCTGAAAAAACTCCGACCACTTTCCCTTCCAGAGCCCCCTGGAAGGCACGTAACACCAGTCAAATAGCTCTTGGCTCCAATCTGTTGATAGACCATGTTCTCTGCAAAGCATCCCAGCAACCCTGGGCTGAATGACCTTCGCAATGACCTTCCCAGCCATAAAAGCTGGCATCAGTAGTTAGGATCACCCATGTTGCCATGCAGAACAGCAATCCTTTGGACAGTGTCTCCACAAGCCCTAAACAAACTCTGATGGGCTTCCACTGTCCACTCCAAAGGCATCTGAAAGGAGTCCATCTGCTGCGACCAGCAGGATAATAGTGTGCTCTGGAGAGGTTGGAGATGAGATTTCACCCAAGGTACTACCTCTGTTGTCACCAGCATAGACCCCCAAAATAACTGTAGATAATGCCACGACATGGGGGGCTCCCTTAGGAGTATTTATTAGGGTTGTTATTGGACAATGCATTGCTGGAATCTGTAGTATCTGCCATCTCAATTTTTGTTTGCGAGTCTCCGGAAGAAAGACATGACCCTCTGCCATGTTGAATACAATCCCCAAGTACTCTAGGGATTACAAAGGATCCAGATAACTCTTTCATAAACTGATGATCCAACCCAGATCCTGCAAGAGGTGGCCTGTTTGTGCCATTCCTTGTCTCTTTCTGCCTGGGATGCAGTCCTGATGAGCCAGTCATCCAAATACGGATGAACCTGAACCCTGGCTTTGCGTAAATGTGCTACAGTCACCACCATTAACTTGGTAAATGTGTGTGGCACTGTTGCTAACCCAAATAGGAGTGCTGAAAATTTCTTTCCATCACATGGAATCTGAGAAACCTTCTGTAATCCAGAAAAATGGGGATATGCCAGATCCAGAGCAATAATTGATCATATTGTCTCCATATGAAACTTGGGCACTTTTAAGACTGCAATGACCGACTTGAGATCCAGAATTGGCCTCTAGTCATTTGAATCTTTCTTTGGCATGATGAAGTTGTCAGCCTAGAGGCCTCTGGGAGATTATATCAATCTGACCCTGGCATGGGAAGGCAGATAGACCCTTAGTGCAGGGAAACTGTTTTAAGTAGCCCTGATTGATATATTTTAAGTTTCAAGTAGCCCTGATTGAATCATGGCTAGCTAAAAGGTGTTAATGTCTGATTAAGAGGGTGCTTAGGACAAGGGTGCACAGATCAAGCCAGAGACTTAATCCCATCAGGTTTCTCACCCTCCTTTGTTAATTAAATTAACCATTGTCTCAAACAGTTTACAAATTCTAAACAGAAAGATACTGGGAGATACAATATTTTCTCTATTCAGAATAAGATTCCAAGGTATAAAAGCCTGCTCTCTGCTCGATCAAGATCTCTCTCTTTTTCTATGCAGCTATCAATCGCTCTCTCTTTTCCTATGGAGCTATCTCTTGGCTCTTCTGCAAGCTTCTATGTCCCTCTCTGCCTCTGACCTCTGTAAGGCAGTGAGACTGCTTGCTCTCTGCTTAAGTGTAATGCTCTCTGCTTAATTGTAATGCTTATAAATATTACTTTTCTGTAAGACTATTTCTATAATATATTCTTTATATAATCACCCCTGGCTGTGCTTCTTTTTTGATTCTATCCCTAATGAAACTTCTGTGAAGGAACTGAACCTGGGACCTGGCGTTTGTCAGTACGCCTTTCACTTAACCCCTACCACCTAATATTGTGGGGGCCACTTTCAAACTGACAGAAGTATTTAGAGTATCTGTCCAAACCTGATTTGGCATCCGGGACTACTTCTAACACCTGAATCTTCATCAACCATTGCTTTTACTCTGGCTGCTTTCTCCAGCCTCCTGACTGGGGAGTCTATGAATAAGTCTCAAAGAGGCTGAAAAAATTTGAGCTTGTAACCCTCTTGAATGATGTCCAGTACTCACTGGTCTGTGCAAATCTGTTCCCAGGCCTCCCGATTCTCCACAAGTCCCCACTTATACAGGGAAGATTGGACAGGGATTTGGCGTCAATGGGACTTTTTGGAATTGATTGTCAAACGGGCCCAATGATGCAGGGTTTTGACAGGACGTAACAAACCTCTGTCTAGACTCTTGAAATGACCTCTGCGTAAAGAAGTTTGCCAAAGACTGTCAAGGCTGCCTTTAGCCTCGAAAGGAGCCACAACTTGACCCTCTAGGTGCACATGGCTTGCTATCTGGGAGAGACTTAGAATGCCTGTCCATTACACTAGTCATTAGGTCATCCAGCCCCTTGCCAAAGAGCATCTGTCCCTTAAAAGGTAGCTTGCTCAACGTGGTTTTAGAAGCCAAATCTCCCGCCCATTGTCTGATCCAAAGCATCCTGTGAGTGGAAACAGAGTAAGCACACACTTTGCTCATGACTGTAAACATGCCATGCAGGGCAACTGCAACATAATCCGCCCTGACAGAACCATCTAAGGGTATGTGATCGCCTATGAAGTCAAAGCCTGGCATAGCACAAAGGAAGCAACTGCCGTTGCCTTGAGACTCAAAGCCAAGGCCTCAAATTGCCTTTTGAGAATCAAATCCAGCCTGCAGTCCTAAGCATCCTTCAGGACAACTCTGCCTTCACTGGAAAGAAAAGTACACTTTGTAACCTGTGCCATCAAGGCCCGAAGGAGCTATAATAGCAGCCAAAAATTCTAAAAACAGGATTTTAGGGTGGAGGACCCTCAAGGAAGCTCCAGAAACTCTTAAAAACCCTAAAATCTACTCCACCCTGATGTACCCATAGAAAGTAATTGGCTGTACTCACAGTGCTACTATGTGCTGTGCCTGAATGACCTCTCACTGTAGTTGGACAAAGGAAAAGCTTTTCTGCCTCAGACATGCAAGCAGGAAGTCCAGGGGCTTGTCTCTTCAGACTGTGCAGCCCACAAGTTTACAAATGTATTTAAAATTTGATTAAACGCCTATCTTGGATTCTAGGTGATTTACAATGATAAAAATGGGATACAAATTTAAAATAACAGATGTATACAGACAGAATACAGAGACATGATATACAGTTAAACGAAAGGGGAGAACTACAATAAAGTAAAGAAAAGGAGACATTCAAGGGATAAAACAATAGAAACATAAGGGGAAAACCTCTTTGCCACTAGATCTACTGAAGAAATAAGGCAAAAAAAAAAAAAGAAAAGTCAGTGTTCGAAGGCATCTTTAAATAGAAAACATTTTAATGCTCCTTTAAATTTATCTAGATTTTGCTCTTCTCTAATATAAATTGGCAATGAGTTCCAAGTAATGGGGCAGTTATTTAGAAAGTAGTTGCACGGCAGGTACTAATGATCTTTAGTGAGGGCACAAAGTAGCAGATCTTAGCACTTTTGGTGAGTCGTGCGGTATGAGAAGTTTATCTATGAAGAAAGATTCCTTGGCTTTATGAGTTTTGAATACTAAGATGGCAATTTTATATAGTATTTAAAAGAGATCAGAAGCCAATGGGCTTTCTTTAAAAGTGGGGTGACGTGGTCGTATTTTTTCTAATTAGTGATTACCTTGATAGCAGTGTTTTGAATTAACTGACGATGTCTGATTTCCTTCTGAGTTATTCCTTTGTATAAAAAGTTGCAATAGTCAATTTTTGATATTACAAGTGAATGGATCAGTATGTTTAGATGATACTTCGTAAAGGGGGGGAGAGCACAGCTGACACCCGCAAGGTCTCCTGACCAGCATGGAGCCAAATACAGCATGCACTCATGCTCTTCGAACAAAACCAGGTAAGCAGACTCCCAGAGGCCAAACCCCGAGCCATGCAACAAGGGTGGCCCGCCCAGCTAAAGATCTCAGAACACTGATGAGTCTGCAGCTTCTCCCAGGCAGAGCTGTCCCAGGACTACTGGGAACCTCTATAGTACCCAAAGCCTTGAAAAAACATTGGATAAAATCCGAAAATAATTAAACAGAGAAGATGAGACACCCTCTCAACTCGCTTGCAAAAGGAAAAAAAAACTGAGGAGAGGGGGCAATGTTTGATGATGCAGGGAGGCGGAGTTTAAAATGTAGATGATGCCTTCTTGTGGGACAAGATGCATTATCCACATGTTCAGGACTCATGTGCTTTTTGCAATGGAAGATGCATTACCCACAGGTTCAGGACTCATGTGCTTTTTGCAATGGAACTGCCAATCTTGTTAACAGAATATCCAGAGGAAGTAAAATCCTGAAAATTCAGAGAGCAAAAACTCTTCTTAGTAGGCTATTATATTTTGATGCCCCTGTTACCTAAGCCCTCCTTAAAAAAAAAAAGAAGAAAAGAACTTACCCTGTGAGTCGAATCTCCTTTTTCTCCCAGTGTCCGTAGTCCATCCCGATAGGAACTCACAGGAGGACTACCTGCTGATATCAGAGAAGTCCTCTCATTGCACACTTCTTCCTCACTTTCTGAGGTATCCATTAATCATGAACAAAAGTCACCAGCCAGCAACACCTTCAAACAAAAGAAAATATAGTTTTCTGCAAAATTCCTATGTGCCACAATACAATGGCTCCTTGCAACCAAGACAGTTAAATCTGGCAACAAACACTTCCTTAACAGAAGGAAGTTTCTGCATTGTATAACACTGAAACCTGCCAGATCCATGATGCATACACATGAAGTTATTGAGGGCACCCCGATTTGTGACCTAATAAAGGACTGTAGTTACAATAGACTAGCAAGATAAGGGTGTAGACGTTCAAAATGGGGAAAACCCCTTACAAATAAAGACTCATGGTAATATTTATTTATTTGTTCATTTTTATAGCCTATTCTCCCCAGGAGCCCAGAACGGATTACAAGGATACATACACAAAGTTTTCAGATACATACAATATCAATAACAATATCAAAAGCACAACCCCCCAAAAATAAAAAAAACAACCAACGAAGAAAGCAGAATGTAAAAAATAAAATAAAGTAATATGCCTAGTAATGTGTGAGACTAACTTAGAGGTGTCAAAGTCCCTCCTCGAGAACCGCAATCCAGTTGGGTTTTCAGATTTCCCCAATATGTATGAGATCTATTAGCATACAATGAAAGCAGTGCATGCAAATAGATCTCATGCATATTTATTGGGGAAATCCTGAAAACCCGACTGGATTGCGGCCTTCAAAGAGGAACTTTGACACCCCAGATTAACCCAAAGGAGCAAAAGTATAATACAAGATCAGACAGAGCCTAAAATTCCTAATGACCCCCTCCCCCCCAAAAAAAGGGCATCACTGTATATATTAAGATTCAAACAAGTATCCATATTCAATTAACAAACATTTAAAATTAGCTTTGCTGTTTTCATAGTAAATAGTGTTTCATAAATAAGCAAACCTATATAGTAAAATTTATTTGTAGCAGTTACTCTTTTTTCTTGTCAAGATCCCTGCAATTTTTTCCCTAAAGCCTTTAGCAAAGACTGAATTTTATCAGAGATGGGAATGATGATGTGAAACAAGACACTTTCAAACCCTTACGCACAATAACATGTTTGTCATACCTGGTCTATAAGGTGTGTCTTGATAAACAGAATTATTAAACCTCCATTCTTTCACAGCTTTTAGGATTAAAATAAACCACAGCTTTTAGGATTTCTGACAACGGTGCCTGTTTGCATATTTATTGGTGAATGGGCAGCCTTGCAGCTACGGTCACAGTATTTCTAGGTTATACTTCGCTGCTTTTCTTTTTTTTAATGAATTTAACAATTATGACCAGTCTTACATTAATCTCTTCTTACTTTTGTTCTTGTACTTTAAATAATGATTTCAAAGCATTGTGTAGGGCCCCTTTGACAAAGCACGGTAGTGAGTCCTAGTATAACAAATGCGACGCAGTCCATTCAATTTGTGGGCTGCGTTGCATTTGCTACGCCGGGAATCGCTACTGCGATTTTGTAAACTTAATTAAGAACATAAGAATAGCCTTATTGGGTCAGACCAATGGTCCATCTAGCCCGTTCTCACGGTGGCCAATCCAGGTCACTAGTACCTGGCAAAACCCCAAAGAGTAGCAATATAGCACAGTTACTTACCGTAACAGGTGTTATCCAGGGACAGCAGGCAGATATTCTTAACGCATGGGTGACGTCACCGACGGAGCCCCGGTACGGACATTTTTCACTAGAAAGTTCTAGTTGGCCGCACCGCGCATGCGCGAGTGCGTTCCCGCCCGACGGAGGAGTGCGTGGTCCCCAGTTAAGATAAGCCAGCTAAGAAGCCAACCCGGGGAGGTGGGTGGGTCGTAAGAATATCTGCCTGCTGTCCCTGAATAACACCTGTTACGGTAAGTAACTGTGCTTTATCCCAGGACAAGCAGGCAGCATATTCTTAACACATGGGTGACCTCTAAGCTAACAGAGAGGGAGGAGGGATGGTTGGCCATTAGGAAAATAAATTGTGTAACACAGATTGGCCGAAGTGCCCATCCCGTCTGGAGAAGGTATCCAGACAGTAGTGAGTAGTGAATGTGTGAACTGAGGACCAAGTGGCCGCCTTGCAGATTTCCTCGATGGGCGTGGAACGGAGGAAAGCCACAGAAGCAGCCATAGCTCTGACCCTGTGGGCCGTGACAGCACCTTCCAGTGAGAGACCGGCCCGAGCATAACAGAACGCAATGCAGGCAGCAAGCCAGTTGGAAAGCGTCCGTTTGGAGACAGGACGACCTAGACGGTTAGGGTCGAAGGACAAAAGGAGCTGAGGAGATGAGCGGTAAGCCCTGGTACGGTCAAGGTAGTAAGCAAGGGCACGCTTACAGTCCAGCGTGTGCAATGCCTGTTCCCAGAATGAGAATGGGGCTTAGGGAAAAAGACAGGCAACACAATGGACTGGTTGAGGTGAAATTCCGAGACCACCTTGGGAAGGAATTTAGGATGGGTACGCAGAACCACCTTGTCATGGTGAAAAACAGTGAAAGGTGGGTCGGCGACCAGTGCATGCAGCTCACTTACCCTCCTGGCAGAGGTGATGGCAATGAGGAAAAGCACCTTCCATGTAAGAAATTTGAGTGAAGTTGTGGCAAGAGGCTCAAACGGAGGTTTCATGAGTGCTGATAAAACCACATTCAGGTCCCAGACGACTGGAGGAGGCTTCAGAGGTGGTTTGACATTGAAGAGGCCTCTCATGAACCGGGAAACCAGGGGATGAGCCGTAAGAGGTTTTCCGAGGATAAGCTCATGGAACGCAGTGATGGCACTGAGGTGGACTCTGATGGAGGTCGACTTGAGGCCAGCGTTGGAGAGAGAGAGCAAATAGTCCAGTACGGTTTCCACCGCCAATGAGGTGGGATCGTGATGATGAAGCAGACACCAAGAGGAGAACCAGGTCCACTTCTGATGGTAACATTGGAGGGTGGCCGGTTTCCTGGAGGCATCCAGAATGCGACGGACAGGCTGAGATAGATTCTCTGGAGAGGTCAGCCCGAGAGAAACCAAGCTGTCAGGTGGAGCGAGGACAGATTGGGATGTAGTAGAGACTGATGCTGTTGAGTAAGTAGAGTAGGAAACACAGGAAGAGGAATGGGCTCCCTGGAGCTGAGCTGGAGCAGGAGGGAGAACCAGTGTTGGCGAGGCCATCGAGGGGCGATGAGAATCATGGTGGCTTTGTCCCTGCGGAGTTTGAATAGCGTCCGCAACATCAGAGGTAGAGGAGGAAAGGCATAGAGGAACCGATCCGTCCAGTTGAGAAGGAATGCATCCGGGGCCAGACGATGAGGAGAGAAGAGTCTGGAACAGAAAAGGGGCAGCTGATGGTTGTGAGGAGCTGCAAAGAGGTCCACCTGAGGAGTGCCCCACCGAGCAAAGATGGAGCGGAGTGTGGGAGGATCCAGAGTCCACTCGTGAGGTTGAAGGATGCGGCTGAGATTGTCGGCCAGGGAGTTCTGTTCACCCTGGATATAGACAGCCTTGAGGAAGAGACTGCGGGCCGTGGCCCAGGTCCAGATGCGGATGGCCTCCTGACAGAGGAGGGGAGATCTGGTGCCGCCTTGTTTGTTTATGTAGTACATGGCGACTTGGTTGTCTGTGCACAGGAGAAGAACCTGAGAGTAGAGAAGGTGCTGGAAGGCCTTGAGGGCATAGAACATGGCCCTGAGTTCCAGGAAATTGATGTGATGTTGACGTTCCTGAGGGGTCCAGAGTCCCTGAGTGCGAAGGTCTCCCAGGTGAGCTCCCCATGCATAGGGGGAGGCATCTGTGGTTATGATCATGGAGTGAGATGAAAGAGTAGACCCCTGGAAAGATTGGAGGAGTTCAACCACCATTGAAGAGATTGCTGAAGAGACGATGTCACAGAGATGGGATGAGAAAGAGGATCCGTGGTCTGTGACCATTGGTTGGCTAGAGTCCACTGAGGTGTCCTGAGGTGGAGTCGCGCCAGAGGAAGCACATGGACCGTTGATGCCATGTGGCCCAGGAGGACCATCATCTGCCGAGCTGGAATGGAGTGACGGAGGAGCACCTGACGGCAGAGGTGGAGCAGAGTTCGTTGGCGGTCGGAGGGGAGAAACGCCCTCATCAGAGTGGTGTCGAGAACGGCTCCAATGAACTGAAGTCGCTGTTTGGGAAGTAGATGCGACTTGGGGTAGTTGATCTCGAACCCCAGGAGATGGAGGAAGGAGATGGTGTACTGAGTGGCTTGTAGCACAAGTGGAGACGTAGGTGCTTTTACCAACCAATCGTCCAAGTAGGGGAACACCTGGAGGTTGTGAGACATGAGAAAGGCCGCCACCACAATAAGGCACTTGGTGAACACCCTGGGCGATGATGATGATGATGATGCGAGGCCAAAGGGTAGCACCTTGTACTGATAGTGGCGGTGCTGTATCTGAAATCGGAGGTAGCGATGTGAATTCAGATGGATTGGAATGTGAGTGTAGGCCTCTTTGAGGTCCAGGGAACATAGCCAGTCTTGTGGAGAGAGAAGAGGATAAAGCGTGGCCAGGGAGAGCATTCTGAACTTTTCCTTGACCAGACACTTGTTGAGATCCCGGAGATCGAGGATGGGACGAAGGTCTCCTGTCTTCTTGGGAACCAGGAAGTAGCGGGAGTAGAATCCCTGGCCCCTTTGGTCTGTGGGAACCTCTTCGATGGCATTGAGGAGAAGGAGGGATTGGACCTCCCTTAGGAGGAGAAGGGACTGGGAGGAGTGGGCCGCAGACTCTATAGGAGGGTTGTCTGGTGGGAGAGTCTGGAAGTTGAGAGAGTAGCCGTGGCGGATGATGTTGAGGACCCACAGGTCTGATGTGATGACCTCCCAACGGTTGAGGAAGCGTTGGAGACGTCCTCCGATTGGCTGAGGAAGAGGTAATGATGGTGGAAGACTGGCTATGCCCTGGAGAAAGGAGTCAAAAGGGCTGAGATGGTTTTGACGGAGGAAGAGGCTTGGCAGGTTGGTGAGATTGAGAACGAGCCTGAGTGTGTTGTGGTTGACGAGGTCTGCGAGGCTGCTGTTGAGGCGGGTTGAGAGGCCTGGCCGAGAACCTGCGCTGGTAAGAGGATTGTTGTCTATAAGGACGAGCAGGTGGAGCCTTCTTTTTAGGTTTTATCAGAGTGTCCCATCTGGTCTCATGTGCTGAGAGCTTCTGGGTGGTTGAATCCAGGGACTCCCCAAAAAGCTCGTCCCCAAGACAGGGTGCGTTAGCTAGGCGGTCTTGGTGGTTGATGTCAAGATCAGATACCCTCAACCAGGCCAGACGCCGCATGGCAACAGCTATGGTGGACGCTCGGGAGGTCAGCTCAAATGAATCATAAATAGAGCGCACCATGAATTTCCGCAGTTGAAGGAGGCTGGAAATTTGTTGTTGAAAGGCTGGAACTTTGCGGTCAGGTATGTATTTTTGTAGGACGGATAGTTGTTGTATGAGATGCTTCATATAAAATGAGAAGTGAAATGTGTAATTATTCGCCCTGTTGGCTAGCATGGCATTTTGATAGAGGCGTTTGCCAAACTTATCCATCGTTTTGCCTTCTCTGCCAGGAGGGGTGGAGGCATAAACACTGGAGCCCTGAGTTTTCTTTAATGTAGACTCAACTAGGAGAGACTCATGGGGCAATTGAGGTTTGTCAAAGCCCGGAATTGGGATGACCCTGTATAGGCTGTCAAGTTTACAAGGAGCTCCGGGGACAGTGAGTGGATTTTCCCAATTTTTATAAAAAGTTTCCCGCAGTATGTCATGGACTGGTAACTTGAGGAATTCTTTGGGAGGTTGTTCAAAGTCTAAGGCATCCAGAAAGGCCTGGGACTTTTTGGAGTCAGACTCTAAAGGAATAGAAAGAGCCGCCGACATCTCCCTGAGGAATTTGGTGAAAGAGGATTGCTCAGTCTTGGTAGCGGTATCGGTCACTGAAGGTTCCTCGTCTGTGGATGATGCGTCCTCCTCGGTACCGGGTGGGGATTCTTCCCATAAGTCCGGGTCCCTGATATCAGTGTGCGCACGCCGAGATGTTGGGGTGGAAGGCTCGGTGTGGCGGGTCTTAGAAAGAGACTTGCCAGAGCGCATGGAGATGGTACCGGGAGAGGAAGACCGGTGCTGATCCCGGTCCCGGGAAGAGCGGTGCCGTTCAGGGTCCCGGGGAGACCGGTGCCCTTCCTGGTCCCGAGGGGGATCGACCTCAGAGCGGGTCTGTACCACAGGATGAGAACGGGGTGGTTGAGCCGAGAGGACTGGCATGGAAGTGTTGAGTGGCACAGAGGGGGTAGACACCGGTGGGATGGTGTGAGGCTCGGGCCGGTCCGATCAATTTGTCATGGAGTATGGCCGCGATGCGGTCATCCAGGGGTGGCACCGGGACCGCTTTTTTCTTTTTCGGTTCCATAGGTGCTGCTCCACGCCCCGGCGATGAGGAGGCCGATGACGAGGCACTCACCGAGATCGGGGCGGAGCGTTTGCGGGGTCGGCGTGAGGCCGGGAGGACCGGCGTCGCCACTGTGGCAGGCGGGCGCTCAAGGGAGGTGGAAGGCTTCTTAGCCGGCTTACCTGGTGCCAGCGACCCCGAGGAAGGATCGGGCATCGTCGAAGTGGTCAGTGCCGTCTTTTGCGGTACCGTCGACGTCGCAGCAGGTTCCATAGCAGATCCGGTACCGAAAAGGATGTTCTGCTGGATCTGCCAATTTTTTAAGGTGCGTTTCTTAAGAGTGGCACAGCGGGTGCAGGTGTCAGCCCGATGCTCTGGACCCAAACACTGTAGGCACCAATTGTGTGGGTCAGTGAGGGAGATCGGGCGTGCACACCGCTGGCACTTCTTAAAGCCAGGTTGAGGGGGCATGAAGGGAAACACGGCCTCCGCAAAATCAAACCGGAGGCCTGTATGGTGGCAACAGGCCCCGCTGGGGCCGGTTTCAAAAAATAGAGAAAATCGAGAGATTTTTTTTTTTTTTTAATCGAATAAAAAAGAGAACCCGAAGTGGGAAAAAGAGAAAAAAACGAGAAAAAAAGCGCGAGCGGGAAGGCAAAAAGGATGTTTTCAACGGCCGTTGAAACCACATGCGTCTTCTTCGCTCCGCGGAAACGAAGAAACTGGGGACCACGCACTCCTCCGTCGGGCGGGAAGGCACTCGCGCATGTGCGGTGCGGCCAACTAGAACTTTCTAGTGAAAAATGTCCGTACCGGGGCTCCGTCGGTGACGTCACCCATGCGTTAAGAATATGCTGCCTGCTTGTCCTGGGATAATCCATGCTACCAATCCAGGGCAAGCAGTGGCTTCCCCCATGTCTTCTTAATAACAGACTATGGAATCAATGGCCCCCAAATCTTTTTGACTCTATTATAATTTCCTTGCTGTATAGCAAGCACTCTCTCCATTTTATAAATATGACAAACTGAATTCCACCAAAAGGTATAATTAAGTTTAGTCCTTCCAATTTCCAGTAATATGTTGAATGGCAACCTTCGTCAGTATTAACAAAAGTAAGACTATATTTAATGTGGGGATGGGGAGGTATGTTATGTGATTTAATGGGTTTATTCCTGATGAATGGAATGGGTGGGGGAGGGGTCTTTTTTATATGCATTTGACAATAATTGTTAGAATGTCAAGTGATTTGTACGAATTATCTGATTGAATATTGTACACTTGTTGCAAGAGTTAAAACTGAATAAATAATTTTAATAAATAAATAAATAAATAAGAGACTATGGACTTTTCCTCCAGAAAATTGTCCAAACCTTTCTTAAGACCAGCTATCCGTTCTTACTACAACCTCTGGCAATGCATTCCAGAGCTTAACTATTCTCAGAGTGAAAAAATATTTCCTCCTATTAGTTTTAAAAGTATTTCCCTGTAACTTTGTAATTTTTGACGAACCACTTGTACCCGTTCTACTCCATTCAGGATTTTGTAGGCTTCAATCATATCTCCTCTCAGCTGTCTCTTTTCCAAGCTGAAGCTTTTTAAGTCTTTCCGCATATGAGAGGAGTTCCATCCCCTTTATCATCTTGGTCGCTCTTCTTTGAACCTTTTCTAGTGCCGCTATATCTTTCTTGAGATAAGAAGACCAGAATTGAATGCAATACTCCAGGTGAGGTTGCACCATGGAGTAATATACAGAGGCATTACAACATTCTTAGTCTTGTTAACCATCCCTTTTTTTAATAATTCCTAGCATCTTGCTTGCTTTTTTAGCCTGAACTGCAGAGATGCTAAGGGTGGGTCATTCCAAAGCAAGAGATTTATCACCACTATGCTGGAGATTGAAGGTCAATAAGTGAGGTTTTTCTTGTGGAATCCCAGCTATATCTAAAACCAGCTCTGGCAGATATTCATTCCAAAAACTTACATATTTTAATCAATAAATAGAACATAATATTCCTTTTCTACCTTTGTTGTCTGGTCATTTAAATTCTCCTTGAGGTGACATCTATATCTATCTGCTCTGCTTGAACACACCTGTCACCTGTGTGTTTTGACACCTTTTCTGTCCCTTCTGACATCTGCAGTATTCTCAGTTTGGAATACAGCTGACCCCACCTCCCTGTGATATCACATGGGAGCATGCTGCCTATAAAATTAGAGGGCGAAGCAAAAGGCTTCACATACCGGAATGCCATGAGCCTCCTTGTCATGCCGTCAAAGAAGCACACTTTCGTGCAGACTGCAGGTATTCTGAGAAAAGATTGAGCATCAGCTATTACATTAAAGATTAGTGTGGAGACCCGGGAAACTACAGGCCGGTGAGCCTGACCTCAGTCCCGGGAAAGATGATGGAGGCACTGATTAAAGACAGCATCTGTGAGCACATCGAAAAAAATGGGCAGCTAAAACCGAGTCAACACGGCTTCTGCAAGGGCAGGTCATGCCTCACTAACTTATTGTACTTCTTTGAGGGGGTGAGCAGCCAGATGGATAAAGGGGAATCTATAGACATCATTTACCTTGACTTCCAAAAAGCCTTCGACAAGGTGCCACACGAGAGACTGCTTAAAAAGATATGGAACCACGGGGTACAAGGGGAGGTCCACCGATGGATCAAAATCTGGTTGGCAAACAGGAAACAGAGGGTTGGCGTAAAGGGCCACTACTCAGACTGGAAAGGGGTCACGAGCGGAGTTCCGCAGGGGTCAGTGCTGGGACCGCTCCTGTTCAATATCTACATAAACGACCTAGAGGCGGGAACCAAGTGTGAGGTCATTAAATTTGCAGATGACACCAAACTATACAGCAGGGCTCAAACCAGGGAAGACTGCGAAGATCTTCAAAAGGATCTAACACAGCTGGAAAAGTGGGCCGAAAAATGGCAGATGAGCTTCAACGTGGGGAAATGCAAGGTCATGCACGTGGGGAAAAAGAACCCGATGTTCACATACAAAATGGGGGGAACACCATTAGGGGTCAGTAACCTGGAGAGAGACCTGGGAGTGATGGTAGATGCAACACTGAAGGCATCGTCCCAATGCGCCACGGCCTCAAGGAAAGCAAACAGAATGTTGGGTATCATTAAGAAGGGTATTACAACCAGGACGAAAGAAGTCATCATGCCGCTGTATCGTGCAATGGTGCGGCCGCATCTGGAGTACTGCGTCCAGTACTGGTCACCGTACCTCAAGAAAGACATGGCGGTACTTGAGGGAGTACAAAGAAGAGCAACTAGACTGATAAAGGGAATGGAAAATCTCCCATATACTGAAAGATTGAAGCAGTTGGGACTTTTCTCCCTGGAGAAGCGAAGACTTAGAGGAGACATGATAGAAACCTTCAAGATCCTGAAGGGCATAGAAAAAGTAGACAGGGGCAGATTTTTCAAATTAAGGGGCGCCACAAGTACAAGGGGGCACTCGGAGAAATTGAAAGGGGACAGGTTTAGAACAAACGCTAGGAAGTTCTTTTTCACTCAGAGGGTGGTGGATACATGGAACGCGCTTCCAGAGGCTGTTGTAGACAAGAAAACATTAAATGGTTTCAAAGAAGGTTTGGATAGATTCCTGGAAGAAAAAGGGATTGAGGGGTATAGATAGGTATAGACCATTGCTCAGGCAATGGGCATGGTGGGCCGCCGCGGGAGCGGACCGCTGAGCAGGATGGACCTAGGGTCTGCCTCAGCGGAGGCAACTTCTTATGTTCTTATGTTCTTAAATGGTTTATTCAATCCCCATTATTATAGTAGGGGGTGCTACGGGGACTTGGGACAATCAAAGAATTATGACTTAAGTGTTTTTTTAAGAAGATAAGTGTTGTATTGATCAATGCAAGGTCAGTAAAGAATAAAGTATTGCATGGGATTGAAATTTTAGTGTTGTTCTCAACTATGTTGAATACTGTATTATGCTACTTTGCTCCTGGGATTCTGTATGCAGGCTATTCACCACTGTTAGAGACATTGGTTGAGTTATATCACCCTGTAATGAAACCATATTACTGGAAGATTTTAATTTATATGTGGATCATTATGATAGTGATGATATAGTCTATAACTTTCTGGAAACAATTTACGCATTAATGAAGGAAGCAAGTGGTAGGTGGCCATTAGGATGGTTCAAAAAATTAATTAACACATTTTGTTTGTCCATACGGCTAATTTTATTCCTTTATATAAAAATGAAAAATGCACAAAATTTTACTTAAAACCAAACAAAGTTTAAGGGTTGCCCCACCTCGCTGTTTTTGTTTGATTTTTTTTTTTTAACTACCACTAAGCTTAACAGTATATTGTAATTCTTGTGCACTCGACAAACAATCAAAGGTCTATGACACAAGAGCTGCCTTTGATGCAGAAGGAAACTTCTTTTGGTGGCTGGCCACTAGCCGAAGAACAAATTGCTTCTGTTCTTCATCTTTTGTCAAAGTATCATTGTATTTTTCAATGAGGCTTATCCCTTGTTCTGCTGCATCATTAACAACAGTCAGTTTGGATGTCCGATTCCAAAGTTCCTTGAACACTAGATCATCAGTCCAATCTGTGGGATGTTTCTTCAGGAAATTTTCACTTTTGTTGATCCTCCTTCAATCAAAAGATCAAAAAAATGACTGTGTTCTCTGTGTTACAAGACTTTCAAAGGTCACAGGTTCCATTTCATCTGTATGCATGAGACGTCATGGAATGTCTGGCAACAGTGGATGCTGTAAATTTTGCACCATTTGTGCCTTTCTTTTTGGTGCGTTTCTGTCATCAAAAAAGGCAAGTGTTGCTAGGTGCTTGGACAGAAATCATAGATGTCTGGAAATTGCTGTGAGCGCTGTGTAGTTTCTTCAACTTCCTAACGCAAGGGTCTATGCGTTGTGTCGGTATCCTGAGACCACTGGGTGGAGAGCATCCATTGAGTAAGATGTAGTCAAGCAAATGGGGTCACGTGAACTGTAGATACCATGTGACCTAGAAGAAGCATCATCTGTTGTGCAATGCAGTGCTGGGAAGGAACCTGTTGTCTTGGTACATGTGGGTACCAATGACATAGGGAAATACGGTACGGAAGTTCTGGAAAACAAATTTAAGCTTAGGTAAGAAGTTAAAATCCAGAACCTTCAGGGTAGCATTTTCAGAAGTTCTCCCTGTTCCACATGCAGGACCTGGGAGATAGGCAGAGATGCGGAGTCTCAATGCGTGGATGAGGTGATGGTTTTAGGGGAAACTCATGACAGAAATTCTATTAATTTCACTGCTAGATGTTGTACGAGCAGGATTTGCTAAAGGGAAAAGGTAGTTACAATAGAAAGCTTAGCAGCTTTTTACACTATTGACCATAAGATCTTGTTGAATCATCTGCAATCCTCTGGTTTGGGTGGGACAGTATTGCGATGGTTTCAATCTTATCTGTTAGAAAGGAAATTCTGTGTTTACAAAAGGAGATGACAAATCTGCAAAAACCGAGGCCCTAATTCTTGTAGGAACGTCGAAAGTTAGGCAGTGATAGGCATCCTACCACTGCCTAACTTAATTGGTTTAATTAGTGATAAATGATGCAGTAATAGATGTAGTTTAAAACCAAATAAAAACTAATTTAAAGAAAATGTAAATGCCTACAGAACGGGTCACCAATGTCCCGTTCAACAGGAGAATGCAACATGTCATACTGCCAGAATTGTTCACAAGTGGTTCCCAGAGCATGACCAAGTCTTCCAGCTAATTCTCTGGCCTCCGAATTCCCCAGACCTTAACCCAATTAAGCACATTTGGGACCACCTTAAATCGACATGTTTGATGAGTGGATCTACCAGTCTGCATAGCTCCAGATACCTCTAGTGCCACCTGAAATCTTACTGAGTCATTCCCATGGCGTCGGGCTGCCGTCCGTGCTACCAGAGGCAGTTATTCTGGATATTAGTAAGTGATCATAATAATGTGATTCGACCGTGTATATGCTCATATCATCCAATTTTTTGTAGTGATAAGATTAATCATTTGAGACTAGCATTAGGGTCCCGAATAAGTGTTTGCAGGCATGTGTTTAAACGTGTTTTGGTATGTCAAATGCTTCCTGTTGTCAGTAGCTCAATTTATGATGCCTCTGGAAGCAATAAGCAATTAAGAGTCAAATGTTTTCATAAAAGCCTACCCTAAATATATACCCCCCCTCTTTTTACAAAACCCCAGCATGGATTTTAATGCTGGCTGTGGCGGTAACAGCTCCGACGCTCATAGGAATTCTGGCTGGTGCTAAAAACCACACTATGGTTTTGTAAAAGGAGGGATAGTAGTAAAATGCTGTGTTTTCTTTTTTTACTGGCGGAAATAACTATGGGGCTTTCATATATGATGTACTTGGCAAATGAGAAAGAGGGGGAAATCTAAAGCTGTGTTTCCGAACAGGACTGTGGAGTAGGAGTTGGAAGCAATTCCTGCACCATGGAGAAGCATTGCAAGGACTACAGGGACACAATGGGCTACACCTAACCAGAAGAGGGAAGAATGTCCTTGGACACCGCCTAGCCCGCCTACTCCACAGGGCTTTAAACTAGGTAAGTCGGGGGAGGGTACAGGCACAAACAACATACCAGGCGAACTAAAATGCCAATACATTTATGAGGCTGAGGAAAGTAGACACCGAAATTCTGGGTCAGGGGTGAGTGCACACACTTTTGAGTCGGGAGTAGGGTCACATCATATTTATGGGTCACATTGTAATTCCGGGTCTAGGGGGAGTACACACTGTAGTTCTGGGTATATGGGGAGTACACATTGTGGTTCTGAGCCTCAGGAAAGCACAAATAACACAAACAATGCTAAAGGTGTTCAAATAGCTCAAACAGGAATATCCCCACTGAGACATAACAAAAATATAACATGGAGAGCTATGTACGTCAACGCACACAGTTTAGGAAACAAGATCCTGGAATTGGAAACAGAAATAAGGAATGCCGACCTGGATGTGGTGGCGATATCCGAAACCTGGCTCACAGACTCCCACGGGTGGGATATGGTCATACCGGGTTACAACTTGCTTCGCCGGGACAGAAAGGGTAGGAAGGGAGGGGGTGTAGCATTATATACTAAAGATGACATTAAGGTCACGAGAATCTCAGATGTCCAGTATACTGGGGAATCCCTTTGGGTTAATTTGGCCAGAGGGAAGGACAAATGCTTGTATCTTGGCGTAATTTACAGACCCCCAAGACAACAGGATGACCTGGATATGGAAATAATCGAAGATATAGAAAATATCACCTTGCGTGGGGACACAGTATTGCTAGGTGACTTCAACATGCCTGATGTGGATTGGGTTACACTTACCTCTGCTTCCGGCAGCAGCAGGAGGCTATTAAACTCTATGAAAGGAGCAAGCCTCAGGCAACTGGTGTTGGAACCGACAAGGGATCAGGCAATACTGGACCTGATACTTACCAATGGAGAAAGTGTCACAGAGGTCTCGGTGGGCGACACATTGGCCTCCAGTGACCACAACATGGTATGGTTCAATATCAAGAAAGGTTTCACTAAATCTACTACACTAACCAAAGTCCTCAAATTCAAGGACACAAATTTCAAAGAAATGGGAGACTTCGTTCACCAGGTGCTACAAAGCCAAGAAGAAACCGATAACGTGGAAGACATGTGGTCGACTTTGAAAGCAACCATACAAGAAGCAACAAACCGCTATGTAAAATCAGTAAGTAAACGGCGAAGGAACAATAAGCCACAGTGGTTTACTGCGGAGATCTCAGACCTGATCAAGGAGAAGAAAAAAGCATTCATCTTTTACATACAATCAGGGAAGCAGGACTCTAGAGCAGACTACCTGGCCAAATCAAAAGCCGTCAAAACAGCAGTCAGGGAGGCTAAATTCCTCATGGAGGAGTCTCTAGCAAAGAACATCCAGAAGGGAGATAAATCCTTCTTCAGGTATATCAGTGATAGAAGAAAAAACTCAGGCGGGATTGTACGTCTTAGGAAACCAGACGGAGACTATGTGGAAAAGGATTCGGAAAAAGCCCAACTATTAAATGAATACTTCTGCTCAGTCTTCACCCGAGAAGCGCCAGGGCTCGGCCCTCAGCTACAGACAAGGGTTGGCTCAGTTGACCCGTTTAGTAACTTTGAGTTTATGCCCAGCAGTGTCTACGGTGAGCTGTCAAAGCTATAGGTTAACAAAGCAATGGGGCTGGACAACCTGCACCCCAGGGTGCTTAGGGAGCTGAGTGATGTCTTGGCGGAGCCACTGTCCGTGCTCTTCAACCTCTCCCTTAGTACAGGCAGCGTCCCGTTGGACTGGAGGACGGCTAACGTCATTCCACTCCACAAGAAAGGCTCAAAGATGGAGACAGCAAACTACAGACCAGTGAGTCTAACATCGATAGTGAGCAAACTAATGGAAACTCTAATCAAACACCAATTAGATAAGATCCTGGATGAGGAGAATCTACGGGATCCCTGACAACATGGATTTACTAAGGGGAGATCCTGCCAATCCAACCTGATCAGCTTCTTTGACTGGGTAACGGGGAAGCTGGATATTGGAGAGTCCCTGGACATCGTGTACCTGGACTTTAGCAAAGCATTCGATAGCGTACCACACCACAGGTTACTGAGCAAGATGAGTTCTATAGGATTAGGTAACACATTGACGAAATGGGTTGGGAGCTGGCTTGGAGGTAGGCTCCAAAGGGTGATGGTGAACGGCACCCCCTCCGAAATGACAGAGGTGATTAGTGGAGTACCACAGGGCTCAGTCTTGGGCCCAATCCTATTCAACATCTTTATAAGAGACTTGGCAGAAGGGCTTCGAGGTAAAATAACATTATTCGCCGATGACGCCAAACTGAGTAATGTAGTGGGCAAATGCACAACAGACGAAGATTCAGTGCCCGACAACATGATGCACGACCTACTCCTACTGGAGCGATGGTCTAGGACATGGCAACTCAACTTCAATGCCAAAAAATGCAAAGTTATGCACCTGGGCAGCCAGAATCCATGCAAGTCTTATACCCTTAATGGCGAGATCCTAGCAAAAACGGTAGCAGAACGAGACTTGGGGGTAATCGTCAGTGAGGACATGAAGTCTGCCAATCAAGTGGAGCAGGCTTCGTCCAAGGCAAGACAAATCATGGGCTGCATACGAAGGGGTTTCGTCAGTCGTAAGGCGGAAGTCATTATGCCATTGTATAGATCCATGGTGAGGCCCCACCTGGAATACTGTGTGCAATTCTGGAGGCCGCATTATCGCAAGGATGTGCTGAGACTGGAGTCGGTGCAAAGAATGGCCACCCGGATGGTCTCGGGACTCAAGGATCTACCATACGAAAAACGGCTTGACAAATTACAGCTATACTCGCTCGAGGAGTGCAGAGAGAGGGGGGACATGATCGAGACGTTCAAGTATCTTATGGGCCGCATCGAGGCGGAGGAAGATATCTTCTTTTTCAAGGGTCCCACGACAACAAGAGGGCATCCGTTGAAAATCAGGGGCGGGAAACTACGAGGTGACACCAGGAAATTCTTTTTCACTGAAAGAGTGGTTGATTGCTGGAATAGTCTTCCACTACAGGTGATTGAGGCCAGCAGCGTGCCTGATTTTAAGGCCAAATGGGATCGGCACATGGGATCTATTCACAGGGCAAAGGTAGGGGAGGGACATTAAGGTGGGCAGACTAGATGGGCCATGGGCCCTTATCTGCCATCTATTTCTATGTTTCTATGTTTCAATTTGGGGTAGAATCAGAGTCTATAAAAATATATTGACTCTGACTCCAGATTCAAAATAAAAACTTATATAGAGAGACCGTACCTTGACCCCCAGTGATCCTGAGTGCCCTGAGAGTACTTCAAACAAGAAGAGGAAACAAGTGCCAAAGTCCTGCAGACTATGCTTCTCCTAGTAAGCCCTTGGCAGCCATTTGAAAATTTCAAGGATGACTATGAGATTCAATACATCAACTGGAACATGGAGAAAGAGGATACCATCTTGGAAGCATAGTACTAACTAAACTAAACTAAACCTTAAGTTTATAAACCACATATCTCCACGGATGTGGAGCTCGGAACGGTTTACAAGAACTTAAAATATAGGAAGAGAAGGAAAAAAAACAGTTTACATGAACTTATATATAGTAGAGAAAGTTTGCTGAGTTTGCCCAGCAGTTTGTGCCACAGAATTCATATCAAAACATCCATGCTGTCTCTACCACAATGCTGAATGACATTTTGAAATCCTTCTCTGATGTAAGTGTGATCCAGGTTGCTGGCGGGTATCTCCTCATGCTTGCATATGCCTGTGCTGGGACTGTTCCAAATCCCAAGGTGCTGTGAACTAGTTTGGAGCCCTATCCATGGCATCAGGACTGGGGCTGTGCTTTCTGCTCGGGCTTTATTTCAATGCTGCCATCACTCAGGTGCTACCCCTTCCTGGCTCTGGGTACTAGAGTAGATGACATGCTTGTTCTAGCACATGCCATTATCCTTCCAATATCAATTAGCAAAATGCTGGAACCAACTACCACTTATATTATGATGTTGTGACCACATTGAGATTCAGAAAACTTTTAAAAGCATTTCTATACCAAGACAGGGAGCCAACCCTGGATTAACTGAAATGGCACATTTCTAGACTGTCTAATGCAACTCCTGGGACATAATGATTAGCCACAATGACCTACTTGAACTTGTAACTATGACCTAACTGCATTAGTAACTGTACTGATCTACCTGCACTACCAACTCTACTGAATGTCTGTGTCAAACTGCTCATTAATCCGACCTTGAACTGAATAGGAAAAGGTGGAATAGAAAACCTATTAACATAACATGCCTTCACTGAAGCTGGATCCAACACCCTAATCAAGTAGCAGACAAGGGAATGTCTCCATTTTATGCTATTTAAACAGCAGAGAGGAAAGCAAAATTGCTCCCTCAATCATTCCTCTAAAGAGTATGTTGAAAACTCATAGTTAGCTTATACATATTCCTTGGAGTAGATGTAAATGCTGATGTATAGATTTTTTTAAAATATGTGTGTATGTTTCCTGCAAAATAGGAAATATATGAATCTTTCTCATGTCTACCCAAAATACGGCTCTTTGAAAACTCTGCATGCTGCCATCATACATATGGCAGGCTTTCCTAAAAAGCAGCTACATATATGCAATGGGCCACTTACATGAGTAAACAAACCCCAAACCCACTACTTACATTACTCAGTATTTTGCCTTATTTCTTACTCACTTTTTATTGTCATTTCCAGCTCAATCTTATTCATCACGAGTCATCTTCTTACCCTCAGTTCATTCCGGTTCTTTTAGGCCAACGTCCACTTTCCTACCATATTAAACCTTTTTCTCATGTTTCCCTTCAGTGATTCATCATTTCTATCACAATGCATGCATCGTCTTGCTCTCCTCTCTGGAGTCTCTTAGCATTGGTTTACTTAACTGTAGATCCCAGAGATCAATTGTTATCCTCCCGCTATCACTTATTATGTCTGTCAGAATCTTGGTTAAAAAAAGAAGAAAGTTTTCTCTTTCAATGTCTCCCATCAGGTTATGGTGATCTCTTCTCCTCTCGTTCTTCTGAGGGGAGGGGTACCTGTTATGTACTCCACATCTCTCATTGTTTCTGAATCCAAGTTCAAAGCTCTTTACTCTGAGGGTCTCACTGTTAAAATTAAATGCATCCATCCCATTATTTTTTTTATTTCTCTTCCTGCGTGCAAGCCAATAGGACTCTTATCAGACTATTGCAGATCTTGTCACTTCACTTCCCAACCTATTAAAATTAGGTGACTTCAGTCTTCATATGGTTGTTTCCAATAACCCATCAGCAATACACTTTTGCTCCTTCCTTACAGATCTTACTCTGCAGCAGTCAATTGATTTCCCCACTCATATAGCGGATCATACCCTGAATTTATTAATGTCCCCTACTCACTCTCCTTTTTCTCTAAACTTTTTCTTGAGTCAGACTTTCCCTTGGACTGATCATTGTCTTATAAAATTTTCTCCGACAATTACAGGACTCTGTAAATGAGTGATCACCCCTTGAACCTTTTCCAAGCATTCTCATAACAATGATCCTGCTCTTTGGCCATCTCTGCCTCCCTCTTTTCCTCCTGATTTTGTGTCTTTGTTACCATCAGATCAGGCACATTTTTCATTTGAGTTTCTACTGCCTCCTCTTCACTTCCACCAGTTCAGTGCTATTGCTCCAGAGGAAGGAGTGATCCTCCGAAACGGAGCCCCATAGAGCTTCAATATTACAGCAAGAACGATGGACTGAATGTGTTTTCATTGATGCTCTCGCATTGCAAGATAAATACCTGTTTCTTTGATCTTATGAACTGTTTCATTTATCAACTTTGGATACTAGAGGAAGATATATTTGAAAGTTGAACCTCAAATTGACTTTTGTAGCAATAATATATTGCACATTAGTATATTAGACAAATGGTGATTTATTTTTGGTTGTGTGTATTTGCACGTTTTTCATTATTTAAATTGGGTCCAGGGATGTTTCATGCTTGAATAACCCATTTGGGTTAACACAACTCTCAACTTGATGTTACAGGCTGGGCCTGATAATCGAGCTGTGTAAACTGAGGACCCATCACAAAATTTAAATTTAAACTTATATCAACACTTAAACTACTATTCTGTTAATTATAAATATATCTCCAGTAATCTCCTAATATACTACACAACGTAGGAATAATTTTTTCATTGTAGCATTTCTACTATTTAACCGGCAGACTGTCTAGCAAACTTTTTTCAGTGATAAAATCTCAACACTATGTAAAACTTTAATTCCAGTGAACAGACCCCCTGTGACTATGATAGATAAATCAGATGTTTCCCAGGTTAATAGTTCTTCTCTTGCTACATGGTCCAATTTCTAACCCCAGACCCTCTTTTTGCTCTCCAAAATCATTACACCAATGAGTATCACCTTTTGTGCTTTAGACCCTTTCCCATCATATTGGATTAAACTCCCTCACTTTGAATTGCTTCCATTTCTCTTGACCATGGTTAATTCGTCACAAACAAGGTATTTTGATCAACGCCTGAATAAGTGCCCTTATTTTCCCTATCCTAAAGAAACTTTCTCTCAATCCCAGTCTTCCCTCCTATTACTGTCAGGTTTCTAATCTTAGTTTCATTGGTATTGATAGAAAAAGTGGTCTTTGTTCAACTTAATAAATTTGTTGAGAAGAAACTCGTTCTACATCTTTATCAGTCAGGCTTTTGGCCTGTACACAGCACAGAAACTGTCCTAACCTCAGTACTTAGTGAAACCCATTCATTTTTCAATAGATGCCAGGTAACTAGTTATTTCACTTGACTTGTCAGCTTCATAATTGATGATGAGATGCTTATTACCCATTTACAGAATATAATACTATCACATACAGTCCAAACAAGGTTCAGATCCTTTCTTTCTAACTATATTCATTGCATAAGCTTTAATCACACCACTCCAAAGGCTAAATCTCTTTCCTGTGGGGTCCCCCAGGGCTCAATCCTTCCTTCATTACTTTTTAACATTTTCCTTAGCCCCCTTGCTACTATTCTCCAGAACTGTCATTCCACATATACACAGATCCACATCCTTCATCACACCAATGCTTTCTCCCCAGATATTTCCACCCTGCAGACTTGCCTAGACTCCGTTGCTTACTGTCTATCTGCCCACCACCTGGTACTTAACCCTGATAAAATAGTTGTTTGCTGGCTCACTAAGCATCTTCCCTCTCCCAATATTCCGCTTTTTCTATTAGGGACCACAGTCATCACTATGTCTTCTTTCTGCTACCTTAGCATCATACTTGATTATAAGTTGACATTCGTATCTCATGTTGTTGCTCTTTGAAAAACTGGTTTTTACATATTACGACAACTTCACTCAGTCCGCTCATTCTTTGATATGTCTTCTTTGCAATCTCTGATTTTTTCTTTGGTAATTACACTTATCAACTATTGCAATATAGTACTTCTAGGTGTGACACAGTCTATTACTAAAAAATTCTAGACATTACAAAACATTGCTGTCTGCCTAGTAACACACTCCAATATTACTGATCAGGTGACCCCATTATTAAAACAATACCACTGGTTCCCAATTATATACTGTATTTAATTCATGCTCCAACTGTTTTACTGTGGAGGACTCAGATGATTATTTTGCTGATCTGGGAATGCTGGGGGGGGTCCGTGACCGCTCTACTTTGCAGAGATTGCGTTTTACATCTACCTTTAAGCCAGCTGAAAAAGAGGTAGGGGACAGTACTGTCAAAGAGATGTGAGGTATGGTAGGGAAGAAGAGATACTCAACTATAGGCATGGTAGGGGATGAAGTATACCAAAAATTCACCTAGGATATGATACTCTGGGGGTGGGGTGGCAGCAAGGAAGAAGAGTTGCTCAACTACTGGGGGGGGAGGAGGAATGCAGCATGCTGAAGGTTCACTTAGAATACCTGATACCTCTGAGCCAGCCTTGGCCAGAGTCTTCCAAAGAACAGCATACCCATTGACAGCTTAATAACTTTACTTTCAGTTCCACTCCTAGATCACCTCTCTTGTTTACTATACTGCTCCTACTAACTGGGGAAAAAAAATCAAAGCTGTTGAAAGGAGTAGTCTAATGGTTAGTGCAATGGCCTGGGAAGTTGAATTCCCACTGCAGATCCTTGTGATTCTGGGCCAGTGACTTAGTTAACATTTCATTGCTACAGGTACAAAAAAAAAGTACCTGAATATATAAACCACTTTGATTGTAAGCACAGAACGACGGTATATCAAAAGATTCCTAAAATGCACCCTTCCTTAAACGCATTTAGTGACCGGTTTTCCTCGGTCTCTAGCATGTCTCCCCCTCTTTGCGAACCGACGCCTCACCCCCATCAAACTCATACTAGAGGTTTTCCGCTAATCCCGATACTTTCCTTCTTCGATGTCCCCGTAAGACACAACTTCCTTCCCTCTGAGACATCCCACCTCGCAGGAAACAGAAAGTTGCATTCAAGGGAGGGACACCGGAGAAGGAAAGCTGTGGGACCTTGTCGCAGGCGATCTTTCAAATACAAGATGGAACACAGAGCACTGCACTGGGACGGCGTGTGCGGGAATGGACTCAGTTACTGTACGAGCCTCTCGGTGATCACCTACCTACCAGCGTTCTCCAAGGCTTCTATCTCTTACTTCCTGCGCCTGTCAATAACTCAGCGCAGCCGCACTCGCTGTCTGCCCGGGTTAGGGCGGCGAGACTCACGCGTACACAAGCAAGGACCCAGCAGCTTTAGACGTCACCTGATCTACTGACGCATGCGTGTCTGGCTGCTCATCCACGCGCCAGTAGATCAGGCGGTGGCTTCTGATGTCGCTGGACTCTACATTTGTCAGTATGAGTCTGGCCGAGCAAGTACAGTTGTGCTGAATTATTGAAACTAGGATGTTTGCCACCAAAGTGGTGGTAGTCCACGGGGAGTTATATTTTCAAATTTATTATTTTTTTTTAAATTCGCGCCAGTTTTACAAACTGTTGTGTATAAAACGAAATATAAGGAACTGCTGAAAAGCTTTACACATAGTCCAGTAATACTCCACTTTTTTTTGTTCGGTCGGAAAAATACGGAACGAAAAAGTGGAAAATCGCAGGACTAATAGGCCTCGATGGAAACTGCCCCAACTTTGTTGGTTGGGCTGAGAACTTTTCAGCTGCTCCTCATAGATTTAGGCCAGCATTGGTTATAAGTAAAGCATAAATTTAAGCGTTTCTGAATATAACTTAAGTCAACTAAACAAAAGGTCTACCTTATATGCATAAATGGTGACAAAGTTACTGCTTATATGGATTAAAATAGGTTTAATTAAAAAAAGTATCGCCCCCCCCCCCCTTTTTTTTTTTAACAAAACCATAGCACGGTTTTGGTAACAGCTCCTATCGTTCATAAGAATTCTATGAGCACTGGAGCAGTTACCGCCACAGCGAGCACTAAGAACCATGCTATGAGTTTGTAAAAGGAGGGGTTATTCTTCTATTTTTATTTATTTAGGCCCTGTTTTACTAAGCCGTGGTAGAGGTTTCTACCATGGCCTGGGGTGCTAAATCTAATGACTCATAGGAATTGTACCAGTGTGGGAGCATTTAGCACTCTGGGCTGCTGTAGTAACGTCTACCTTGGCTTGGTAAAAGGGGAGGGGGTTGACTTTCCATTTTAAAATAGACTACAGGCAATCACACCACTTTATCCATATATATTGAGGTTAGAAATTTATTTATTTTTTTTAGTGTTTGTATTTTTATTGAGAAAACAATTTTTTTTACACAAAGTATCATCTAATTTTGTATAACCAGTACCGTTATCACAACAATTGTGAAGCAAACCTAAGACAATGTTGTAGATATGTCCTCTTTATCAACAAAAGTAACCATTTATCAGTGTTTTTTTTAATGTAATAAGGAGTTTTAGGCTAAGTAGGTTTCATATCAGTGTTAAGCAAACCAAATTCCATCAATGTATGCAATGGATTTTGGATAGGTCTTTCCAAGAGTTTAAGCTAATTTATTTATATTCTTTTTACAAGTTGAAAAGACATCACTTGAAAAAAAAATATAATACATCTACTAAAGAAAAAGTCAACCATAATGTAGCACATAAAATTACCATGAATATAGTCCACATTAGAGAGAAGAGATCAATCACATCCAAGGGAAGTTGGATAGAAGAAATAAATTAAATCAAATTACATGGCGCAGTTGGAATCAATTACATGGCCTGATTAGCAATTTCGACGGGAGTCTCTGGAGCTTTTGAAATTGCTGCTTTACCTTCAATAAAAAATTGTAACTGATCGGGTTCATAGAAAATATATCTACTAGCCTGATATGTAATGCAACATTTTCAGGGGAAATGCAATTGAAAGGATGTTCCTAAATCAAGAACAGACTGACGATAAACCAAGAATTTCTTATGCCTGGCTTGTGTCCATTTCGATACATCTGGAAAAATTGAAATTTTGAGTCCATGAAATTCAACATTATCAGTCCTATAGAATAGGTGAAGAATTGCTTCTTTATCTTGAAGAAAAACAAGTCACCGATAAAGTGGCTCTATACATACTTTCTATCTGAGATGACTCCAACATTCTAGTAAGATCAAGTTCTTTGTCCACTTTTTCTTTATCTTCTTTAGAAACATTTAGGTAATACAACTTTTGCAATGGTAGCATATTATTTTTTGAATATTTCAAAACAGAAATTAGAAATGAATGAAATAGATCCCTAGAAGACTGAAATCTAGAGACAGGAAAATTTAAGAATCACAAATTTAAATTTCTGTTTGCATTCTCCAGATTTTCAATTTTTCTAGTAAGTAAATTTTTGTCTTTCAGTTGCAAATTAGTAGAAATCTTAATTTCTGCAACTTATTTTTCAACTTTGTCCATTCTAATGGATTGTTGTTGAATTTTATCTTCAAAATTCTTAAATTGAACATTAGTATTTTGTATTGAGGAAATAAACTGAGAGCAAACCTTATGTAGATTTTTCACTTCACTCCAGATAGCTTCCATTTCAATTACTGCTGGACTAGTCATGGGGGCAGGGAGAGAAATCACCGGGAATTCCACCACAGAAGTCACCTCCTCTGATTGTAAAGTGGGGTTCTCAATCTCTGCCTCACTCCATACTGCACGTCCTTCACCCGCTGAAGCCGGCTGCAAAGAAGTCGGCAAGTTACAATTCCCATCCGGGGTCAGGGGTGAAACCTGCAGCGCCGACGAAAATAATAGCTCCAGCGCTTCCTGTATAGCTGTAGGCATCCCTGACATCATCCCTGGATGCAGGGGAACTGCAGGCCCCAATGGGCTCAGCGAAATGTCGCCTTCCAGGACCGAGGTCTGCCCTCCTCGGTCAGAAGAAACGCCCATATCAACCGGGACAGTAAAAGCTGTTATCCTGTCTGCCGTGTTATTGAAGTGGAAGAGGAGGCAAGAAGAACACTCCTCTGCTTACCCTTGCACTTCAGCATCGTAGAAAGTAACAGGTAACTTTATGAAAGTAGTTGTTAATTATTGCTGGTAGCATGCAGGAACCACTTGAAACGCATCTCACTCCATCGCCATCTTGAACTCCTCTCTAAGCTAATTTAAGCTAATTTTTAAAGCAATGGATAATAGCTAGTCTAACAATTAACATTGTTGTTGATTTAAATATTGGAAACGTAGATTGCAAGATAATATCTGTATGTTAATTTGTTTGTCAAATTAAATATTGAATAGTATTCCATATTTCTTTCCAGTATAATTGACATTCAAACAACATATGCTTTACTGTGCCTAAAGCAATTTTTCAAGACCATCAGGAATGGTAGAAAATGTAAGCCCACCAAAATCCCCCTAAATCCTACTGTAATGCCATATAGGTCCACCTGCAGCCATTAGGGCTATTGGGATTGTACACAAGTGGGTATAGTCTGTTTTGGAGGGCTCACCATAACCTATAAGGGAGTTCTGGTGAGATGTTTATGTGGCACCCTTTTTTGTGAAGTTCACAGCAGTGCCCTGTAAGGTGCCCCTCTGCTCTGACATGTCTGGGTGGCCAGCCCATCATAATGCTTGCCCCTCCCATGTCCAAAAGGTCTTGTTCTGGGCGTTTGGGACTTCGATGAATTTTTGGTCAAGAATGTGGTATAAAGATAGACATAATGGCGGTCTGGACGATCAAATGCCTGGATGTACAGATAAACGATTAAAAAAAAATTTTTTTTAGACATACTTTTCAAGAATGGACATTTTACCACTGCCAACTTTGGGCGACTAGCGTCCTACGTCCAAATCGGACTTAGAAATGTTTTGATTATGCCCCTCTTAAGTGTATAGCCCTTGATGGAGACTGCCCCAACTTGTTGGTTGGGCTGAGAACTTTTTAGTGGTCCCTCTTAGAAAGTAATGATGTTGGTAAACACACGCCTGGAACTCTAATTAAAGGTGTTAGTTCTTTATTCATTTTCAGACTTACAATAAGTGTGACAATATGTCCAAACAAATTAAAAATAAATATATCACTTAATAATCCTCAATAATACAAATAATATGCTCTTATCACCCATCCTTCCAACCCATTCCTATCATATAGTCAAATATCATGTACAATATGTGATTATAAAATTACCCCCCTCCCCCCTTACCAATGAACTCATATATTTAAGGGAAACAATGTCATCTAATCAGTACAATACTTTGTTAATGGCTCCCACACATCTTGAAATTTCCTGAAACAATCCCGCTGTATTGCAATAAATCTCTCCATTTTATAAACATGACACAAGGAATTCCACCAGAAATTATAATTCAATCTACTCCAATCTTTCCAATTATACGTAATTTGTTGAATGGCAACACCAGTCATTATGAGTAATAATTGATTATTATTTGTAGAAATCTGACTTTTTGCTCTCATTGCCATACCAAACAGCACAGTATCATATGATAATGCCACTGGGTTGTCCAATAAACAATTAATTTGGTCCCAAATTGATTTCCAAAAATTCATAATAAATGATCTAAAGTCCCCGCTTCGAGATGACAGTGCCAATATTTATTAGACTTAGAGCTATCCAATTTTTGTAACCGAACAGGGGTCCATAATGCTCTATGCAACAAAAAAAACAACAAGTTTGTCTCATAGATGCCAACACTGTACATCTCATCCTCCAAGATCAAATTCGTGGCCATTGAGATGTAGTAATTTGATGCTTAATCTCAATGCTCCAAATGTCTCTCAGACCAGTGTTTGGTTTCTTTTTAATAAATCCAGTCAGCAATTTATACCACTGGGCGACCTGGTGACCCAAGAAGTCCGCCTGAAAACATAAGAACTCCAAATTAAATTGATTACTAAGGTTTTTCCATTCAGGGAACCCCGCCTGAATGGCATGCTTCAGTTGCAACCATTTAAAACTTTCTAATTTATTGAGACCATATTTATGTTGCAACTGTGAAAATTCCAGCATTTTACCATTAGAGATAACATCTTCTAATAAACGTATTCCTGCTATCATCCAATGCTTCCAGGCGAATGTTAGGATATAAGATTGATTGTTCAATTTGTAACCATTTTTGTGAAGATACGAAATTTGTAGATGTTAATCATACTGCCCCATGAGGCAGTAAATAAATTTTAAGATAATACTTAAACCTAAAAACTTAAAACTTAAGATAATACAAAAAGATCAGGAAAGTTAACTCCTCCCATTGATTTCAATTTATTTACGTTTTTAAAAGGATATTCGTGGTGTTTTTTTGTTCCATAGAAAATTAGTCATTACTTTTTCCAGAGATTTGTAGAAGGGATTAATATTAGGAATATAAAGTTTGGGGACTATTGTCATTTTAAAAAAATAGAGAAAAAAACTATCAAAGCAACTCTCATTTTTAAAGAATCCAATCTTCCCCACCACAATAAATGTAAGGGTGATCAAGAATTCATAGTTGCTTCTACTTTATCCATGACCTTTGACATATTCAGTTTATAAGAAGAAATTTAATATTTTTTACCCATGTAAAAAGGACAATCAGGTATATTAAATGGAAAGCAGTAGTTAGTGGCATCAATTCAGTTTTATTCCAGTTTACCTTGTAACCAAAATATGAGAAAAACATAGATTATTTCAATAAATTCTACTAGAGAATTTTTAGGGTTGGATAGATATCATCTGCTTAAGCAGATCATTGAATTCTGTATCATTAATTTGATGTTATTTAGCAAATATGTCTTGCAATGCTAATCCAACGTCTGTCTAATAATAAGCGTTGAAATGTAATTCCCTGAAAATGTCCAGTAGGCATTCCTCTTGCTGCTCTACAGAAAATGGTACGTGGGGGTCTGGTGGGGTCCCTGCTCATATGACCAGATGTGTGTGTGTGTGTGTGAGGGGGGGTTGTTAAGCTGGGTGCCTGGCCAGGCCACTAGATTACCAAAAGTATTTGGGGGGATCAGGGGTAGCAAGGGGGATTGGATCGGCCACTGGATAACCAGGGATATTTTCAGAGAGTAGCAGGGGGATCAGCCTGGCTTGGTCACTAGACCAACAGGAATAGTTTTTGGGGGTTGGGTTGGGGGTTACACTGGACATTTTATTTTGGCTCTGTTGTCAGTGCCTGAGCCAATCAGTGCTCAGGCACTAACAGGACAGCAAAGGCAGGGGGGCACACCAACAGCTTTGACAGAGGTTTTGTGCAGCCCGTTATTCTGGGCATTGCATGGAATCTGTTAATGAGCTTGTTTTAATACTAATGAGTTCAGTCTTCCATGCACTGTAAAGCAGTGGCCAAAAACCTCTGTGCATTGGCCACAGAATAAACATTTAATTTAGACTGGGTGGGGGCTTTGTGTTTCTATCCCTTAGGACCTCTTCTATCAAACTGCGCTAGCAGCTTTTAGCACAGAGAGCCGCCCTGAATGGTCCACACTGCTCCCGATGCTCATAGGAACTCTATGAGTGTCAGGAGCAACACAGGCCATTCAGCGTGGCTCACCACGCTACAAGCTGTTAGTGCAGTTTGATAGAAGAGGCCCTTAGTTTCTGGTGGTTCATTCTGATACAGGTATGTTCTTAAGTTGTACCTTGCAGTGACTTATTAATTATTTATTTATTTTCTTCCACTTTTCTCTCTTTGAAATTTCATTTTTAATAAAATATCTGCATTGCTTGCATGAAGATTTCTGTTTGCATGTTGTGAAAAATGCAGTTAGAGTGAACACAAATTAAAATGTGTTTCAAAGTAATGTAACATTATTCTTCAGGGAGAATTAGATTGAACCCTTATATGTACAAAATACATTAGAGGCTCTGGCAGAGACCCATTTACAAAGTATGTTTTCTTCCCAATTAATTTTTCCAAATTCATAAAGACTTGGAAATATTAATTGGGAAGAATGCTTACTTTGTAAGTGGGTCTCTGCCAGAGCTTCTAATGTATTGCTATAAAGCATTACAGATAATCTAAAATGCTGCTTCATGATTGATTTTTGGCAGCAATAAGTTTGAGCATGTCAACCCATTATTGAAGCAATTGCATTGGTTATCTGTGGAATCATATATGTATTATGTTTAAAGTACTGGTGTTGATTTTTCAGGTCATTAATTTGTGTATACCTTGGTACTTTTCTCAAGTTTTGACTTTATACCACCCTCACCGTTCGTTGAGATCTGAGACAAGTATGCGTCTTTGTGCTAATGGATTGCTACAGATAAGATATGCAGAAACAAGAACTACAGCTATATCAGTGGCAGGTCCTGTTCTCTGGAACAAATTACCGGGCATTTGTCAATGAGTAATGGATTGCGACAGTTAAGAAACTGTTAAATACACATTTATGAAACCTTTTTTTGCTGAGTGGAATAAAAGGGGGTTTTATGCAATATGCAGCATACTTGAACTATGGAAATACAGTAGTAAATCTATAATGCTATTGTTGGTCATTTGTGATTTTGTTTTGTTCTGTGTATGTATGATTTTGTGTTGTACTTTTGTAACCTGCTTAAGGTTAGGTGGGCTAAAAGTAAAAAAAAAAAAAATTACTACTCCTGAAGGTTATGGGTATAGGTGAGGACAGAAGAGATTACTTCTGGGGACAGGTGGGGATGGGTGAAATATATGTCCCTGTGCAACTCTCTAGTTGCAAGATAGGGCAGGGGCAGGGACTTTGAGAATGGGGGAGAGATGTTTGATTGGGGCTAGGGATTTGAGATAGTGATAGAGAAGGAGATATCAAATGGGGACAGAAGGGAAGCTGATGTTCAAAGCTGGGCGCAAAAGCCCACAGTGCAATAGCACAGAAAAATAGTGCAAAAAAAAAAAAATCTTATGCAAATAATTAATTGGTGCTAACAAGAGCAAGGGGAGGATCATGCCTGGCACATGCATACAAAGGGTTTGCGGTAAACCTGGCTTTTAGGTGCATGCCTAAACAAACTCAGAAGTGCAAGCACACATCAGCGCTATTTGTACACTTCCCCCTCCGTATTCGCGGTTTCAGTCGCAGTTTTGGTTATTCATGGTTTTTCGTTTGCAGGCTCCGCCCCCAAAATTGCATCAGAGAAAATAGCTGGGAGCAGTGTTGTACAGAGAAAATCGCTGCACTTCCTTCACAGGAACAGGTCAGGTTATTTGCAGTTTTAGCATATTCTCTAGGGTTTTAAACAGAAAACCATAAATAAGATGCAAAAAGTTATTCGCAGTTTTTCTGTATTTGCTGAGTTGTTTTTCCTCTACCACTGCAAATATGGAGGGGGAAGTGTATATGCTTTTATATATGAGCCTTTCAAAAATTGTTTGCAGTTTAAATTATTGAAAAGCTCATATTTAAGCACAGAAAAAACAGGTACCAGTTCAGTTTTGGTTAGGCTTATGCACAGTATCCGTCATGAGAGTAATCCACTCAGTGATCTGAAGAGGCTTGCCCTGCCTGAGAGCCTCCCCCTGAATCCATCAGCACAGACTGCTGCAAACTGGCTCTGGGGAGTGGCATCTGAAGGAGATGACATGACTCCTGCAGAGGTCACATATGCACTGGGCTAGGACACTGGTTCCAGGGAGGCTGCCATGGACCCCAACACCTGCATATAATGCCAGGCTGTGGGAACTTGAAGCGCCAAGAAATTCACGATTTGTTACTGAAGCTTCTGTCTGTGCGGCTCGGGAAGATAAATGCATCTCTGCAGCGTGTTGAAATGAACATCCAAATATTCCAAAGTCTGTGATGATGTCAGCTGATTCTTCTTGAAGTTGACAATGCAGCCCAAGTGCTGCATGAGAGGCACCAACCACTGTCTCCACTGCTCGTTCACACTCCTGTTCAGATGGAGCCTGGATTAATCAGTCATCCAGAGAAGAATGGACCTGTAAATCCATCCTGCGATGGAAGACTGCCACAACTACCATGACTTTTGGGAAGGTGCGGGGAATCGCCGCCCAAAGGCCAGAACTTCCTTGTGTTTACTGTTTGTTAAGTATGTCTTTTAGTCTTTTTGGATGTAAAATTGTTAACGTACTATATTGTTTCCCAAAGATTGTAATTTTTTTAAAATGTTCATCGCTTAAAAAGCGATTAATCAAAGATTTTATTAAACTTGAAGAACATGAAAACGATGATCCGGGTAGATCGGAATTTGGAGGTAAGCTCCTCTAAAATCCAAGGACGCCAGAAACTCCCCCAGAGAAACAGCAGCTATTACCTTCTTTAGATCCAGCATGAGTCTCTAGACCTCTGATCTTTTGGCACGGGCTCTACCACTCGGATGTCCAAGAGATGCTGCAGGGTAGAGCAAACCTTTTTCTCCTGACTTCCTGCCGGAGAATCAAGGAACAAATCCAGAGGAAGGCAAAAGAAATCTATCTTGTAGAAATTGAAACTGCAGGGGGCTCTGTCTCTCTTTTTCAATAGTAGGAGGAGCACGTGGTGAGAAAAATGTGTGGATGTTTGCAGGTCCCAGATCACTGGAATGGATTGGACACCTTGCGTATAGAATCAAGAAGGGAAGTACCAGAATAGTGAATAGCATAAAAAAAAAAAAAACACAAGAGGGTGTTGGGGTAGGGAGGAAACACAGGGCTGTGAGCAAGTAAATAATAGCATTGATTCCTGTAGGTATGGGTTAGGCTCCTTTGGTGATGCGTGAAATATCTGTCCTTGTGCAACTTTCTTCTGCACAACTCCTTAAACAAGTGATGGCACTGGAAAATGTAGATTCTCTGCCTCTATTTGCTGGTAGGGTGCATTAGCCACTGGTTTAGCCTGGATGAAAAGGAAATACATGTTACAACTCCCAGAAATACCCATCTCCCCATAAGAATTCAACTGAAAAAAAAATTAGCAGGGGAAGAAGCAGCACTAAGAATCACTGCTCATCTGCTCCACTTGTCAACTGCTGAACAATGCACAGGGTTAGAGAAAACAAACAAATCCTTTAAAGGCTGGGTTAGCTCCTGTCTTCCTTTTCCAACTCTGCTTTCTATCACCAGCTAATGTACCAGAGCAAAAATCTACCTTGGGAATCGATTAGCACATCAGAGAGCAGCCATCGTAAATTTTTAGAGTAGTGTAGTAGAATGAGAGTAAGAGCTTTATTGGTTTACAGACAACACATCGACCATTTTAAGGACTTTCCTAAATCACGTTAGTTTAAAAACGCATGCCCGAACCAACCTCCTTTCATTTCACCTCTGAGAAAAAAAATCCCCCAATCAGATCAAGAAAGTGCCGTCACCACAGCAACCAAACCAGCTACTGTAAACCCAAATAACAGCCCCTTTCCACTACACTCCTTCCCAACCAATCCCAAAAATCCAGGATATGTCCGACTCGTCCAATCATCGTTTTCTATCGTCATCGCTGACTAATCGGAGCACACACTAGAGCGTGTTTCCCTCCGACCCAATGAAAGCGTCGGAATTTCCTGATTACAACCAATCGGAGGTGCCGACGCTTGACTATGCTCATCACGGCGGCCGCACAGTGCCAAACGTGCTCAGATTATCGCGTTAGTTGCATTCTGAACTCATCAAGCTTTTGTTCTTTACAGATTCTGGCCGTTTGTATCCTTTGCGAATCACGGCTCCCAAGTTTCTTTTTTATTATTTTAATAATACATAAACCCCCCCATTTATAACAAATTAAGAGCTGTTGTGCTTCTGGCTCTATGTAGCCTCCTCCCTTGGGAGCTCGTATCTTGCACATGCCCGGCCTTACTGTGCGCCAGGCCCCAGTGAGCCCATAGCACCGTTCCACCTCCTGCAGCTTCGCCGTAGCCACCGCCACTGTCAGCTTCATCCGCGGCCAGGAAACCAACATAGGCGCCTCGGGCACCAAGATGTCCAACCGTGTGCTCTGCAGGGAAGCGAGTCATGCCGGGAGTTGGTACACCGCCTCAGGTATCGGAGAGGAAGGGGGCAGTGTTGTGGTAACAAGATCCCCCTGGTTGGGGAAGTCAGGTAGTGTTTGAGAGTTAGCTTTTGTCACTTGCTCTTTTTTTTTTCTCTTCTTCTTCTTCTCTCTGCTGTGTTCATCATCCCCGAAGAGAAAAAGAGGATCGAGGATGTGCAGGCGGGGTCATGAGGAGTTCTGCTCTTTTATTTCTTTCTTTCTTTCTTATACACAAGAAGATTTTTTTTTTCTTCATCAAGGGCTGAATCTGGTTCCTACCACTGGTACAGGCTCCGCGCTGAACACCTCCCGGATTAGTGGTTTCCCCTGGAATATTTCCTTGGCATCGGCAGAGTTTTAATAGTTTCCTCTAAGCTTCTGTATGCTTTATGGGGTTAAAAACCTTATGGATATTATTTTAATTTTTAACTGTAACCAAGTTTATATATGGTCAGCTGTGTAGAAAAGAAACAGACAAAGGCCTAGGAGCCAACTTTTGAAAATGATTGGAGGTGCTCAGCTCTTAACAGTTTTTCCCTTACTCAGCAAAGGAAAAACAAAATACATATGGTAGCCATGACCAGTCTGTATCTAAATGTCAAGAACAGGGGCAGGGAATTCGGACAAATCAAAAGCTAGGGTCCAACCACTCTTTACTTCCCCTACCAGCTTGTCAGAATCATTCTGTCTCTTCCCCCCTCTCCATTCAAGTCATTTACAGCACTTTTCTCCAACCATTCCCTCAGCCCTGCACCACACTCTTATTTCTCCAAATTTTCCCTAATTTTATCAACTAAACTAAAACTTTAGTTTTATAAACCGGGTCATCAGCCAATTTGGAGCTCGACTCGGTTAACATTAATAGAAGGAAAAATACAAAAGAACTACATAAGAAAAGAACTAAAGCAGGAGAGGTAGAAATAGTTAATTTCCAAAGTGCTTGGTAAACAGAATTGTCTTCAGAGCCTTCCCTCTAAATTACAATGACAGCAGGAGACCGCCCCTCCAAAATGGTGGGCCTTCCCCTTCCTTGTGCATCCTGTGATACACGGGGAGGGACCTGAGGCTCTGATTGGCTCAGATACCTAAGGCCTCTCCCTGTGCATCCCAGGATGCACTGAGAAGAAGACCTGCCATTTTGGAGTAGCGGGACTGGGCATCCCTCCTGCTGTCATCATGATTCTGAAGTACGGGGGAGGTTTGTGGGGGTCGGGGCATTCGGTAACTGGAGGGAGTGGGCATCCCTCCTGCTGATTTTTGGTAAAGTGGGGAAGAGGAGGGGTCAGTTCAGGGGAGTCGGGGGGGGTGGTCTTAGTGGCAGGAGGGAGTGGGCAATCTCCTGCTGATTTTTATTTAAGTGCGGGAAGGGGGAGACCTGTAGGTGGTACGGTTTGCTGTGCTGATAGGAGGGACATGGGCAAACTACAGCCGTCTCTGATGTTGCGGGCTGGATTAAAAAACTAAACAGGCCAGATTTGGCCCGCAGGCTGTAGTTTGCCCATGTCTGATCTAGCCCTTAGTTGCCATTATATGCAGGTTTGGCTCACTGATTCTCACTCTCCTCTACACAATTTCTTTGACTGGTTGACTAGAGAACTGGATAGAGGGAGTGCACTAAATGTGGTGTATTTAGATTTTAGCAAAGCCTTTCATATTGTTCCACACAGACATCTAATAAATAAACCGAGTATCCTCGGGATGGGTCCCAAAGTGACGGGCTGGGTCAAGAACTGGTTGAGTGGAAAGCGAGAGAGGGTAGTGATCAATGGAAATCGCTCTGAGGAAAGAGATGTTACCAGTGGTGTGCCTCAAGGTTTTGTTCTTGGGCCTGTTCTTTTTAACATTTTTATAAACAATATTGCTACAGGGCTGTCGGGTAAGATTTGCCTCTTTGCGGATGATACCAAAATTTGCAATAGAGTAGACACCCAGGATGGTGTGAATAAAATGAAGAAAGACCTGGCGAAGCTTGAAGAATGGTCTGAAATCTGGCAGCTAAAATTTATTGCTAAGAAATGCAAGATCATGCATTTGGGCTGCAAAAACCCGAGGGAACATTACAGGTTAGGGGGTAAAGAACTTAAGTGCATGACAGAAGAGCAGGACTTGGGTGTGATTGTATGTGATGATCTTAAGGTGGCCAAATAGTTTGAAAAGGTGACGGCGAAAGCTAGAAGGATGCTAGGTTGCATAGGAAGGGGTATGGCTAGTAGGAAAAAGGAGGCATTGATGCCCCTGTATAAGACACTGGTGAGACTTCATTTAGAATATTGAGTACAATTTTGGTGGCCGCACCTTCAAAAAGATATAAAAAGGAAGGAGTCGGTCTAGAGGAAGGCTACTAAAATGGTGCATGGTCTTCATGATAGGGCCTATGGGGACAGACTTAAAGATCTCAATCTGTATATTTTGGAGGAAAGGCGTTAGAGGGGAGATATGATAGAGACGTTTAAATTCCTATGTGGCGTAAATGCACATGAGTTGAGTCTTTCATTTGAAAGGAAGCTCTGGAATGAGAAGGCATAGGATGAAGTTAAGAGGTGATAGGCTCAGGAGTAATCTAAGGATACTTTTTTTACAGAAAGGATGATAGATACGTGGAACAGTCTCCCGGTAGAGGTAGTGGAGACAGAGACTGTGTCTGATTTCAAGAAAGTCTGGGATAGGTATGTGGGATCTCTTAGAGAGAGGAAGAGATAATGGTTACTGTGGATAGTCAGACTGGATGGTCCGTGTGGCCTTTATCTGCCATCATGTTTCTATAACTATGGTACTGCTGATCATCGGGGGTTAAATAGAGGACAACAGCCTTAGTAATTGGGTGGTGGCTCAATTATAAACCAAGACCCCCATTTTTGAACCATTTCTTTTGCCCCAAAATCTCAAGTTTATATAGTATTCCAGTATACAGTATACACTAAGCAAGAAGAAAGCTAGGGAGCCAACCAGGAAACACAAAGTCTCTGAGTCAGCATGTCCCTTCTTCCCCCTCCCCAATACTGCCAGTGGTCTCCTGCCACTTTTCCTGCTACAGCTGCAGTGCTTTTTCTTTAGGCTTTAGTGCCCCCATCATTTCTGCCACGTGTGAAATATAATGGGGGAATAATATTTGTAATTTTTGTGAAGAATGGAAACAATGCTACTCTCCATTCTCCCTCGGTTCAATCTCTGACTATAGCTCCTCTCAGTATTAGAGCTGCCAAGAGAAATAAAAGATTAGGTCTTATCTTTGATAATCTTCTTTCTTGTAAACATGAATATCAGTCTTGACCAATGGTAAAGGAGTGTAAATACCTATTGGTCAAGACTGATATTTACCCTCCTTTACCAACATGTATTTACCCCCTTTAACGTTGGTCAAGACTGATATTTCTGTTGCACTAGATACTAGAAGTAAGTTTTAAAGGGAGATTATCAGTTCATGGTATTCCATCTTTCCACAGCCTTCTCCCTTTTCCCCATCCTAATGAAATACCTTATTTACCCCCTCCCCCCCCAGTGACTGCAAGGTTTGAAGAAAAGAGCAGACTGCTGCTATAGATATGGTGGATTGATTTGAACAAGGAGCACAAAAATCTAAAAATTGTCTTGTAGTTGCTTTTTTTTTCCATCCTAGTCTCTCACCTTTCCTGTCACTTCCATTCCTTGTTCACCCCATAGTGCTTCTTCCTTCTATCCTGATCCTCTCTGCTCAGAAACCTTTTCTCAGCCTATCTCTCCTATCAGTCCCCTGCTTTTTGAATCTCACACAATTTCTCTCCCTGTCCTCATCTGTTTCTCTTTCTTCAGCCCATCCCTCACCTACTTATCTTTGTATCTCTGCCCATACCCCCTTCCAGCTTTTATTCACTTCAGCTCTGTTTCCCCTTTCACAGTCTATATATCTTCTTTCAGCTTCTTTTCCTCTCATAAACTATCAGTGCCTGTATCTGTTCTTTCCTTTCCTATCATTTCCATACTCTTCAAGAAAACTCTGAAAAAAGAAATAATACCGCAAGTCTCAAACTCCACCTCTCACTAAAGCCAACTACCCCAAACAAATAACCTTACCCATTTCTTACTCTTTTTGAAAATGACCAATTTTTTTTTAAGTTCTTGTTGTAATACATCTTGGATAATTATTTTGTAATCCGCCTTGAACTGCAAGGTAATGGCGGAATAGAAATCCCTAATGTAATGTAATGTCTTTCCCAGTGCCTCCCTCCAGCAGTTCTTCCACTCTCTATGGTAGATGAAAGGCAGGAAGCCTCTTTGACTTCCTTCTGTTCTTCTTTGCGTTCTATTATGAGCCCATTGCTCAGCTGTTACTTAGCCAGTCACTAACTACAGGGAGAAACAACACCAGTAGCTTAGAAGACATCAACGTTTTACAATCAGGGCTGGATTAAAGGGTAGGCCCAGTAGGCAAGTGCCTCAGGCCCGAAAACATCAGGGGGGCCCAATGGCATTAGGGAAAGGCAAACAAGCTGTCCGAGCATCACTTCCCCTTCCTCTTCCAGGGCTGGTGTTAGGGAGCAGCAAACAGGGCAGGGGGCCCCTGGCTGTGTGGTGAGGTGATGTAAACTTCCCTCCCTTCAACTCCCTCGCTGCCCTCTCTCCCGCTTCTGCACAGACTGTAAGCAAATTGAATCATGCCACGGGGCTGCTCTAATACTTTGTGTGCCAGCTTTCCTTCTCTGATGAAACAAGAAGTTACTTCATGAAGGGGAGGGAGGAGAAGGGAAGTAGACATGCACAATATTAGAGCAGCTCCGTGGCAGCGAGAGAGAGGGCACCAAGGGAATCGAAGGGAGGGAAGCTTACATCACCTCACCAAGCAGTTGGGGACCCCCTGCCCTGTTTGCTGCATCCTAATGCCGGCCCAGGAAGTGGAAGAGATGCCTGGACAGCCTGTTTGCCTTCCCCTAACGCCAGTGGGCCCCCCTGATGTTTTCGGGCAGGCAGTTGGGGACCCAAGAGGAAGAAAATAATTTGTGCGCTGCGACGGGTGTGTGAGACAGAGAGAGGGAAGGGGAGGGGGAGAGAAATGCTACTGCACCCAATTGGGGAGAGAGAGGGAAGGAGGGAGAAGGAAGACCAGGGAAGGGAGAGGAGAGGAAGAGAGATGCCAAGACCATGGAAGGGAGGTAAAGGAAGGAAGGAAAGGAGATACCAGACCATGGAGGGGGAGGGATAAATGTTAGACCAGGGGAAAGGAAGAAGGGAGGGAGAGAAAGGAAGAAGGGAGGGAGAGAAAGGAAGGAGAGGAGAAGCTTTATAATGGAGGGAGAGATGAAAGAGAAGGAGAGCAGAGAGATGCCAGGGCATGGCAGGAGGGAAGGGAAACTAAGGAGACATGCCAGACCAAAGGAAAGAGAGGAGATGCCAGAACATGGAGGGGGGAGGGAGAAAGATGCTAGAGCATGGGGGGAGGGAAGAAAAGGAGATAGAGATGCCAGACCAGAAAAATAGAGAGAGGGGTAAAGCTGAGATGAATCATGTACAAAAAGAGAAGGGGCACAGGATATTGAAGGGAAATAGAAAGAGGGAAGATGCCATATGGAAGAGAGAGAGAGGGCAGACAGTGGATGGAAGATGAGAAGATGAGGAAAGCAGAAACCAGAGAACAAAGGTAGAAAAAAAAATTTTATATTTGTTTTATTTATTTATTTTTGCTTTAGGATAAAGTATTGTTGTAGCTGTGTTGAATCATTTATTAATAGAAAATGGAAATAAGGTGATACTGTTTATTGGACTAATTTTAATACATTTTTTACTAATTCAGAGAACATAATTCCTTTCCTCAGGTCAGGACAGGGATACTGTAACAGCAGTATACTTTACTGACCTGAAGAAAGAGGTTTTAACCTCTGAAAGCTAATTGAGAAATGTATTAGTCCAATAAAATGACAGGCACTAAATTTTCTTCCGCCATGCCCCATGCCTCCTACCCAAATGCAAAATATAAATTGGTGGGCTTCCCAAAGCCCTGCCAGCTGAAGATCTCTTCCTTTAGGAAGGAAGGGGAGATTTGGTCAGAGATGTTTGGAGGTTGCATAGAAGAAAAACTACACTGGCACTGGTATGATAATCTTTGTTGTTTGTTTTGAATTTTAAAAGAAAAGAAATCAAGGGGAAATAAAGAAGAAAATAAGAAAATGGATACATAAATGGGGGTGGGGCAGGGGTGTGTGGAAGGGGCGGGGCATGGTGGGGTGGGGTAGGGGGCTAGTGGATGTGTGTGCCTAGGGGTCCTCGACAAATTAATCCTGCCCTGCCTACAGTATAGAATGTACCACTACCCCTGTACCCCAAACACTGAATACTACTGTGACCTGTTCTGGGTAGGACAGGATATAAAACTGAAATAAATAAATAAAATGTGCATTCCCCTGCAGCCTATTGCCTCCTAAGCCACTGGTTCTGCCTCCTTTACAGCTTATTGGCTGGCTAACGAATGTTTGACAAATAGACTGCAGGGGGAGGGAAAGTAGTAGCTGAGAAACACAGCCTTCCTTCCTGCTTTCCCCTTCAGCTCTACGTCAGGAATATTTCAGCTATGATGTCTGGGCAGTGCTGCAAAAAATATTGGGGGTGTTCTAGTATGGCGCGTATGGACAAAGGATCCCTTTCCCTGCGTTGTACAGGCCTTTTAGGGGATTTAGATAAATCAGAGTTTTGGATTTCTGAGTGATTTGTTTTTCACAGTACAAGCGAATTTTACAATTGTCGTCGTTTGCCAAAGTTGCTTCCCAATGCTGAACCTGCAGTTTTAACATTTTAAAGGGTAGTTGAGGGAGCTCTAGAACCTTTTTAATTCAAATTAGAAAATCTTCAAAGATACAAGGAATACAAGTTAATGATATAGAATTCAAGGGTCATTTCATAAATAATGCACAGATTGGCAACATTTGGGAGTGGATGATGCAATTGCAGTAAACCTTGTTTCACTTTCACTTCAGTGCTTGAAGCAGCAGGACGTGTGCTTAGGAGCTCTGTAGTGTACAGTGTGGCTGTGACAAGTGTGAGAAATGGAGGCTGCAGGTGTCTCGGGTATTGTGTCTGTTGACAATCAGAGGTCATACATTAAGATTGAAACTGTACAAGGCAAAAACCCGACAGAAGTCCACAGTGCGTTATGTGAAGTTTGTGGTGAGTTAACAGTGGACTGTAGTACAGTTTCTCGGTGAGCAACTTGTTTTCGGAGTGGTCGTGTGAGCATAGATGATGATTCAAGACCAGGAAGGCCAAAATCAACAACCGAAGAACGATGTGTGGAACTCGTGGCTGATGCTCTTGAACAAGATCGTCGTGCAACATGTGAGGAACTTTCTGAAACCACAGGGATTCCACCGACATCAGTATTCTGAATTCTGACAAATGATTTAAAAAAGGGAAAAATTTCTTCTTGATGAGTCCCCCACTTCTTGACTGCTGAACAGCAGCAGAGACACCTGGACAATGCAACCATGCTGAAACAAAGATTCGACGTTGAAGGTCAGGCATTATTGAATCGCATTGTTGCTATTGATGAAATGTTGGTCAGACACTTTGAGCCGGAGCTGAAATCACAGTCCAATGAGTGGAGAGCTTTATCTTTCCCACGACCAAAAAAATTTTGACGAGCTCAATCAAAACTCAAACAAATGATGATTTTTGTTTATGATCATGAAGGCATCATCATAACAGACAAAGTTCCATGTGGAAGAAGTGTCATAGCAGTGTATTATTGTGATATTTTACAAAAATTGTGCAGAAAAATGTACAAAACCCGACCTCAGTTGCTCTTGGCTTAACCACTCATTCTTCACGACAACGCTCGCCCGTACTTAGGGAATGTCATCATTAAAACTCTAAGCGAATATGACTGGGAGGTGTTACCTCATGCTCCATTCAGTCCAGTCCACCAGACTTCGACCTTTTTCCAAAGTTGAAACAACCTATGCGTGGACATCGTTTTGCATCTCTGGAAGAGCTTTCTTCTGCCGTTAACCGAGCCATTCGGCAACTGAACAAAAACGGTGTCTTGGATGGAATAATGAAGCTTCCCAAACATTGGAACTTGGTCATTGCAAAGCAGGGAGCCTATATTGAAGGATTGTAAGGAAATACTTGAAAAAATAAAACGTGAAAATGACCCTTGTATCTGCATATGCAGTTGACCTCTTATATTTATCCAACTCACAAAGTTCTTTGGTAAAACTTATAGAAATAATCATTTATACTGGAAAGAAATATGGAATACTGTTTGCTCAATATTTAATTTGACAAACTAACATACGGATATATTATCTTGTGATCTATATATTTCCATGATATCCTAACTCAACAACAATGCCTATTGTTAATTTTTAAAGCAATTGATAACAAATTATCTATATTAAATTCTTGGAAAGTTTTACCAAATTACACTATATGCAGTGGTGGAATTTAGTTAACATATCTATATGAAACTTACCTAACCAAAAATTCTCACTACATTCCAAAAACACAGTCTATTTTATTTACTTATATGGATATACAGTAGATGACATGTCCTCTGTATTGTCTTTGGTTTATCTCTGCTCATGTTGGAACTTTTACTTTTTATTCATAGTTATTCTAACAACAATTCTTACTATGTAAAGTTTACTGATTACATTAGTTTTGTAAAAAAAAAAAATTCAATAAAATATACATAGACTAAAAAAAAGGGTAGCTGAAGGCTGAACTTTTTCTCCTTTGAACGGTATAGGGTGGGGAATGTGGTTGTATGACATCTGTTGTGCAGACCTGATTTCTCTCTTCCACTCAACTACTCACACTCTACTACATAACTTGAAAGAGAGAGGCAGCAACCTATGGCTGCTATTTTAATTGTATATTGCTTTATTACTTTATTACTGTTTTTACTTCATTTGCAGTTGGATATGTCTTTGTCTTTCAGCAAAGCAGCTACTCTATTTGTATCAGGTTGTAGAAATTTTTGGCACAGGCCTTTCCAGGAGACCAAGCCTAGGAGATTTTAATTCTATGCAGCGCTGTTGGATGGGGTCAGGGTCAGGTCTGGATTAAAAAAAAATATAAGTTTTTTATTTTATGACTTGAAACTAATTGGCCTGACGGTAACTTCATATTGTGTTAGGGAAGAGGACAAGCAAAAAGTGTGTGTGTGTCTATCTCTAGTCCTTAGTATTTGTTGTAAAAGAGATGGAACTTGATATGCAGTTTGCATATTTTAGATAGGGCAACAAAGTTTTAAGTGACTTGCCCAGAGTCATAAAGAGCTGCAGTAGGAATCAAACTCACAACCTCAGGGCACTGAGGCAGCTGGCTCTAACCACTCTATAAAAGGTTCAAAAAACCCACCACCACCACCAAAAGAAGGAATATAAGGTGATGGTTCAGTAAACAAGTAACTTAATACATTTTTTTTGACTAGCATTTAAGGGGTTCTAACAGAAAACCCTCCCTGAGGTCAGGTCAGAATAAACAAAAGATGACAGTACTTCAGTATATGAGTGAATCATTATGGGATCCTTTTTATTAAGGCGCACTAACCAATTTAGCACACGCTAAATGCTAAGGCATCATAAATTGGTTAGCGCTCCTTAATAGGACCCCTATATGAGTAAATCGGTTGGAAAAGGTGACGGGAGAGATGAGTGATCAGAATATGTCAAAACAGTAGAAGTCTGTGGTTTATATTCTAGGACTTGCAGTAAGATCTGGATTTCCTTTCTTGTATCATAACATCTAAGTCACTGTTCTTCAACCGCTGGTCCGCAGGAAATTTCTGCCGGTCCGTGCAAGGCTGGCAAGTTTAAGGTCCCGTTTTCAGATCTCCTGTCACGTTGTCCCCACACACAGCTTCGGGACGGCATCCCGAAGCTGTGCTCGGGGACAACGGGACAGGCGATCATTTCTTGTCCCTACCTGTCGCGCAAAAAAAAAAGCCCCCTTCCTTCCTTTCCCCCAGTCCCCTGCTCTTACCACCCTGCTGCTGCTGCTAAAGCCGACAGGAAGTCTTCTTTCCGACATCAATTCTGACGTCGGAGAGGACGTTCTGGGTCAGCCAATCGCTGCTTGGCTGGCCCAGAACGTCCTCTCCGATGTCAGAATTGACGTTGGAAAGAAGACTTCCTGCTGGCTTTAGCAGCAGTAGCAGGGCGGTAAGAACTGGGGAAAGGAAGGAGGGAGGGTTTTTTTTTTTGCATGACAGGGAGGGAGGGAAGGAGGTAGGTAGGCAAGCAGGCTGGCTTTGGCCAGGGAGGGAGGGAGAGAGGTAGACAGGCTGGCTTCAGGGGTGAGGGTGGGGGGACGACAAAGTGTGGAAGGTAGTGAGAGGGACATAGGAAGGAGGCACTGGGGGCACTAAAGTGATAGGAAGGAGGCATTGAGGGCACTAAGGACATGGGAATGAGGCACTGGGGGCACTAAAGACATGGGAATGAGGCACTGGGAGCACTAAAAATAGGAAGGAGGCACTAAGGACATGGGAAGGAGGTACTGGGGGCACTAAAGACATGGGAAGAAGGCACTGGGGGCACTAAAGACATGGGAAGGAGGCACTGGGGGCACTAAGGACATAGGAAGGAAAGGGGAAAAATTCTTGGGCCTGAGTGCAGAAAGAAAGAAATGAAAGAAAGGATACATAGACAGAAGGAAACGCAACCAGAGACTCATGAAATCACCAGGCAGCAAAGGTAGGAAAATGATTTTATTTCAATTTAGTGATCAAAACGTTTCAGTTTCGAGAATTTATATCTGCTATCTATATTTTGTACTATATTTGTCTATTTTTCTATAGTTACTGAGGTGACCGAGCTCGCAGAGATGGGGCGGAAATGGGGTTTTAAAATTTTAGTCCTAGTAGTTTGCCGGTCCACAAAATAATTCTTTTATTTCTGTCGGTCCACGGGTGTAAAAAGATTGAAAAACACTGATCTAAGTCACACCCCTTCTCATCAAAGCTCACTGGCTCCCCATTGAGCACCGAATCACTTACAAAATAATGTTACTGACCTTTAAAACAAAAATTGCCGGCTTACCAGAATTCATCAACAAGCTATTAATTACTCACACTACCCATCGTACTTTACATTCCTCAAACTGAAACTTACTTTCTATCCCTTCATTAAGATACATTAACACTATGCGTACTAGTATTTTCTCTGTTACGACCCCCTACAATTTGGAATTCAGCACCAAATCACATAAGAGAAATTACATCCCTCGACAAATTTAAAAGCAGCTTAAAGGCCTTTCTCTTTAAAAATGCATGTGATATATGATAGTCCTTTTAAGGATAGTAATGGAAGTCTGTTCCCTTCCACTAGCCTCATATTTTTGATTTTTCCCTTCCACTTATTTTACCCTCTTCCCATCTTTTTTCTATCTAAATATTGTATTGTTGCCCAATTACCTCTCGTATCAGTAAGTCATTGTCTGTCTGCATCAGACTTTTATTGCATTGAAATTTGTTTTTAATATATGTTTTATTTCTTTTTTTATACTATGTAAAACCGCTTTGATATTTGATAAGGCGGTATATCAAATTTCTTATAAACCTGAAACCTAAGTTCAAAAGTTTTATGTTCTTGGATCGGTTTATAATTTCATATTGACATCTCTGCATGAATAACCTTATGATACTATCTTGATTTTTTTTTTTGTGGCTTCTGATGCGACATCTCTGTGAATTGATTTCCTGTCTAACATCTGGCCCTTTTTCATGTTTTCCGCAACAAGTAACATACTACATTATTAGGATCTCCTTACTTTGAATGTTTTTCCTATATGGCTAATTATGGAGGCCTGTGATAATGGGCTGTCACAATTTGCAGCATAGTATATATTGCAGGATATCATGCTATTCTTTGCTTAGTGAAAAGCAGCTTCCCAACAAAAGTTCAGAAAGAAGAAAATGACACATCAAATGCCACAAAGCAAATAGGGGGGATGACTGAAGGAGGGTTCATAGACAAAACCGCCGAAGACAAAAGCGCACGCCGACAACTGAGCAACAAGATGGAAACGCGCACTGAAGAAAAAGAGTGTTTTTAGGAGCTCCGACGGGGGTTTTTGTTGGGGAACCCCCCCCCCCACTTTACTTAATACAGATCACGGCGGTGTTGTGGGGAGTTTGTGGGGTTGTAAGTGCCCTCATTATACTGGAAACTTAACTGTTTTTTAGGGAAAAAGTGAAGTTTTCAGTAAAATGTGGGGGGTTACAACCCCCCAAACTCCCCACAACGCGGAGCGATCTGTATAAAGTAAAGTGGGGGGGTTCCCCCCACACCTCCAGTCAGAGCCCTTTAAAACAGTCATTTTCTTCGGCGCATGCCTTCATGTTGCGCTCAGTTGTTTGCGCGCACCTTTGTCCCGGCGTGCTTTTGACCTGACACCGATGTTCCCTGCAGGGACAGCTCCGACTGCGGGAGACCGCAGACCTTGGGAAAAGTCTGCTTCTGGAGGGTTCCCTGCTTGTCAGTAAGCCCCCTGGACAGCCTGCACATCAGATCGTGACTCAGAGACCGTTCCCTTGGTAGCTTGCTTACCCCAGGTTCGTCTGCTAGTGGGTTGAGCACAGGCTGTGTGGTTCTGAGGAGGCGCGCCCGAAATTGGAGCCAGACTGTGTTCCTTCTCCAGGCATTCCGCACGGCATGTCCAAGGGTGGCGGAGGTACCTTCAAATGACTCTCCCATACATAAGAATAATATAAGATATGGCTTGTAGAAATTACATTGTAGAAATATCAAGTGTATTGTTTTTTTGTTTTTTAAATCTTTATTCATTTTCTTATGTTACAACAAGTGTTCCAAATAAACTCATTAGAAACTTGAATATATACACTTGATTAACTCATATATTAACATCAAATTTAACATTTCTTTAAAAAATTAATATTATATAAAGTTATAATATTATGCAAGAAATCTAAATTTATATAATTCTTATTGAATATAGTAATCCCTCATCCCTCCCTCCCTTCCAATCAATAATACATACAATCATCTTTATTGTAAATTCATTCAAATATTGATTTAGTATGTAATAATCAGGAATAAAATCCCACCCCAATCCCTTCTATTCAATTATCTTATTTTGGGAAAAGTTAATAATTTATTACAGTATTCTGTTAATGGTCCCCAGATTTTTTGAAATTTACTCACATTGTCTTTTTGTATTGCAATAGTTAGTTCCATTTTGTATATATGGCATACAGAATTCCACCAAAAAATGTAATTTAACATATCATGTTTTTTCCAGTTATATGTTATTTGTTGTATTGCTATTCCAGTTAAAATAAAAAGGAGTTTATTATTACTTGATGAAATTTGGCTTCTTGCTCTCATGGTTGTTCCAAATAATATAGTATCATATGACAAGTGTATTGTTAAGATAAATTGTATGAAAAATTATAACACTTGTTGCTATATGAAAAAATCAATAAAAAACTTAAAACAAATGACTCTCCCATGCACTCTAGAAGCCTGCCTTAGTATGAGTTGATGGGTCCATTCGTGGTCGTTATTACGGGGCATTTCCCTCAGAATAACTTCATGGGTGATTCTCAGAATGGATGCCAGCCTGTTCAGCTGGGGAGGTCATTGCAACAGATGCCTAGTCCAGGGGTGGTGGTTGGCCTCCTAGAGAAAATGGTCCATCAACAGACTGGAACTTCGGCCCATTTGATTGGTGTTACAGAAGCTGGAGAAGAGTCTGGAAGGACAGGTAGTCCAAGTCTTCTTGGACAATGCTACAGTGGTGCCATATGTCAATTGTCAAGGAGGCAACAGGAGTGCATAGCCCACTTATTGTTCCAGTGGGCAAAACTACACCTGCAGGCAATCTCTGCGGCACATGTAGCGGGAGTGGACGATGTCCAGGCCGATTACTTCAGCAGGCAGGCCTTGAATCTAGGAGAATGAACATTATTTGCAGCAGCATTCTAGTTCATCGTTCATTGTTTTTCTTATATCTAATGCCATTGTGAAAGTTTTTAGTGAGCCTGCATATGGATTTATTATTTTTATCAAGATGCCAGTAAAGTTATAAGAACACATTATTTTATTACTTACATACTACTTATATTATAAGCGGTTTACATTGAATAGTAATCAGGTACTCTAAGGGCTCCTTTTATCAAGGTGCGGTAACGCGGGTTCAACCTCCTGCTGTGCTAGTCGCTAACGCCTCCAATGACGAGGCGTTAGTTCTTAGGCTTGCCGCGGGGGTTAGCGTGTGATGAAATGTCCGACACGCTAACCCCCGTAGTGCGCCTTGATAAAAGGAGCCCTAAGTTGCCTTATCTGTCCTGGTGGGCTCACAATCTAACTATGTCCTTGGGGCAATGGAAGGTTAAGAGACTTGTCCAGGCTCACAAGGAGCTGCACTGAGATCGAATCTGCAGCTTTAGGGTGCTGAGGCAGTAGCTCACAAAAGCAGGACTTGATTTATTAATGCTCTTCTCTATTTGTATTTTAGTAAATCAGACTCATATTTTGAAGGGGGGGGAAGTAAATTATTTTTGAAATAGAAAGTTTTGGTTAAACATTGCAGTAACTTTATAAACTCAAAATATATGTTGGAAAAACTAGCCTTGCAGCTTCTTTTGATGACTTTTGTTTTTCTTATTGGCAGAGTATATGAGAGAGGAAAATGAGATTTGAAACAGAATTTGGGTTTGTGTGAGTAGTAATATTTAGATTCTCTGGAGGTTGTATGAGTACATAAATCTGTTCTAAGTGAGGTTTTTTTTCTGTTTTGCAGGACCCCAGCTGAATGCACAGTTAGATGGCTGGCTTTCCCAAGTACAGTCCACAAAACGACCTGCTAGAGCCATTATTGCACCGTAAGTTGGAACTGCACTTTCCCTAAATGTTTGATGTAAATTTAATTTATCCAAGCAATATTTGCAATGCCAAGATGTATCCTTAATCATTTCAGTAGTTGTATATTACATCCAATGTCATCTGACTTTGGGTTGTGTCATCTGACCTTTCTATAATAGTGCAGATCATAAGGATTAGTGATTATTACAATTCCCATACAAAACTTTACAACAAAACTAATCACATAAAATGTGTAACAAAAAGTATAAAACTAACAAATCATATACATCAAGCATGTCAAACTCGTGGCCTATGGGCTGCATGTGGCCCACAACAAACATCTTTGTGGCCCAGCCAATGTAATCCAATAAGTCATAACTAGAATTGCAAAATTTCTCCTGCAATCCGTTGGCACTGGCACTTATCTAAGCCAGTCGAAAACAATGATACAATGTACGAGTATAACCAGTTGCTTATTCTTATTAAATACTATGAAGTGGATGGATGCCTTTGGTAACCGAGACAAGGTCCCTCCTCTAGTCATAACGCACCATTTCCCCCCACTAATACTAGCAGTGAATCAGATGATAATAATACCTACCACGCCATTAGTCTTGTATTTACTTGCTTGATGCGCCTAACAGGAAATGTTTTACCTTCAGAGTTCAATAAAAATATGAATTCAGGTTTATTTATGTTATACTTTTTATTTGTGCAATTATTCTGTGTCTGGTAAGTTAATATTTAAGAAAAGATGTTTATTTTTATTGAAATATATATATATTTTTTTGTGTTAACGATTACTCATTTATTTCAGCTCTTTGCATTCAGTATGTCTTTATTGAAACTAAGTGGCAGTGAAATTAAATGAAAAATTGCTGACGAACATCGAAATTTCCCAGAAAAGTGGGAAGTGGAGTATTTTTTTGCTGTGAAGTAAAAGATAAAATAATTTGCTTGATATGTAATAATGCAATTAGTGTGCCAAAATTATATAACATTAAACGGCACTATGAACAGCATAAGTCAAAATATGACAATTACAAAGGATTAATGAGACAAGAAAAATTGAAAGAGCTCGTTGGGATTGAAAAAAAAACAACAGTTCATATTTACTAAAGTATCAGAAGAAAGTGAAGCGGCAGTGCATACAAGCTACAACTTGTAGAAGTTGATAGCTAAACACTCGAAATCTTTTACCAAAGGTGATTTAATCAAGGAATGTCTAATTAAAGCTGCAGAAATTGTTTGTCTTGGAAGTGTGAAGGTTTTTCAAACAATCTGTTTGTCTCGAAATACAGTTGTAGAAAGAATTACTGATTTGTCTGGCAATTTAAGTGATCAGATCAAAGCAAAATCATCTAGTTTCGAAGCTTTTTGCATTGCCTGTAAAGAGAGTACAGACATTGGGGGGTGTAGCTCATTTGTCTGTGTTTCTTCGTGCTTGCAACACAAATTTCAACATTTTTGAGGAATTATTGGAACTAGTACTGATGCGTGGCACTACAACGGGACAAGATATATTTAATAGTGTTTATGAACTTCTGCAAAAATACAATTTACCTCTGTCAAACTTCTGTAGCTACAGATGGAGCTCCTTCAATGACCGAAAAAAACAACGGGTTTGTGGTATTGCTGCGAAAAAACTAAAGTGAAACTTGTGATGGATCCAAGATTCACCATACACATTGCATTATACATCAAGAAGTATTATGCAGAAAGGTAATAAATATGGAAAATGTGTTGACACTGTCAAAACGAAATATCAATTTCATAAGATATCAAGGCTTAAATCGGCAACAATTCTCTGCTTTCTTAAGTGAATTAGAGAGTGACTATTCCGGTTTGTCCTACTTTATCGAGGTTCCAAGGTCCTTAATTCTGGGACTTGAAAGAAGAAATATGTCAGTTTTTAATAACTAAAAATCAAGACACAAGCACAAGGTTGTTTTCTGATCCAGTATGGTTACAAGATTTATCCTTCTTGGCTGATATAACAAAACACGTAAATGATTTAAATTTAAAACTGCAAGGAAAAGATCAGATCATTACGAACACTTGTGATCAATGTAAGCTAGTTCTTTGGGAAAAGCAGTTGAAAAATGAAACTTTAACACACTTTCTGATATGCAGCATAAACAAATCAAGTTTAGGTGAAATTGCATTGTATCAAAAATATGCAGAAAATAATTTTAAGCCTTAGAACTGAGTTTGAAACAAGATTTGCAGATTTTAAATCTTTGGAAGACAAGTTTTCTTTGTTTTCCTCAATAAATATAGAATCAGTACCTAATCCTATGCAAATGGAAGTAATTGAGATCCAGTGCGATTCAGATTTGAAGACAAAATACAGTGAAGTTGGCTTGCTTGAATTTTACAAATATTTGTCAGCCAGGTTTGAAAATACTCAAAAATTTGTATATGAAATTTATTTCCATGTTTGGAAGTACTTATTGGTGCGAGCAGTTATTTACACTTATGAAAGGAATTAAGTCTCCTATCAGATCCAGAATTACCGACATTCACCTTGGGTCAGTTTTAAAAGTAATCACTGCGGACAAAATTTCCCCCCAAATAGGAAAAATAGTAACAGAGAAGAGATTCCAAGTGTCAGGAAGAAAGCATTAATTTTATCGTTGCTCTTGTTCTTTTTTTATACTTACTTTTCGAAATAAGCCTAAGTTTCTATGAAAAATTACGTTTTTGCTTTTTTGTGGCCCACATAAACAAACCTTGTTGATTTGGCCCGTGCCAGCCTTTGAGTTTGACATGCTTGATATACATACATACAAGAGCTTTTCAGAAACACTTCTTATTAATCCACGTTATGATCCTCAATGCAATGGCCTGAGAGCACATGGTCTATAGAAGAGATGTTGCAGCAAGGTGGGTGAATCTTCTGGTTTTATGGATGTTGGTGGTTTGAAATCTGGTCCAATGAGGCACCAGGAGCAATTGTCCAATCCCAAGGCAGGAAGTTGGGGGCTATATCTCCTCTCTGAGGCTGGCATTGCATCTAATCACAGAGCAGTATTTCAATTCCAGCTTTTCTCTCTGTTTCTAGGTGGATGATGTCATCTGATTAAATTTTGTCTGAGTGTCTTATTGTCCTTTCAGACTGGGGGTAGTTCATAGTTGAATGTGGTGTGACATGATACTGGCACACACCCAGCCATCCTTTTTTTCTCCATTGATACACCTTCTATTATGATGCAGCAGCACTGGTATCCACCCTGCCATCCTTTTGGCTTTCCTGAACAGAGGCACCTAACACTTCTGGCAGATGGCTTGGAAGCATTGCTGACTGAAGTCTTTCAGAAACCAAGTTAGAAATACACTTTATTTTAAAGCCATCAAAATTAATAATTTCTTGATTCAGGCAATAAATTTATAATTTAACTCCAGCAGGGAACTGGGTTTGATTCCCTCTGCAACTCCTTGTGACTCTGGACAAGTCACTTTCTTAGGCAAGTCACTTGACCCTCCATTGCCCCAGGTACAAAATAAGTATACGTATATATTCTCTGAGGACAGCAGGACACATTAGACCCTCCTACTTCCCTTAGGAGTTGTATTCTCTAAGCTTTTAAGAGAAAAGTTAGCTGCTAGTCCCAAGCAGCTGAACTGGGTGGGAAGGTATGTGTGCATATTTGGTCAGGACTACAAAGGCTTCTACAGAAGAACCTGGAAAGAATCCTATAACAGTATAGTTATCTAGTGGTGTGAGTTTTGAAAGCTATGTATTCATGCTTTGAATCATGGATGCTTTTTGCGATACATGAGACAAGCATAGTTTGTGGCCCTGCATAAAAAAGGGTCTTACCTAAGTAGGATCCCTCCTTATCATTCCATATCCCTAATCAATATAGATGCAAAATTCTGGTGTCTGATGGTGAATAGCTTGAGTGTAGTAGTACTTGATTTAGTAGTGGGAGACCAAAGTTTTTGTTAAGGGTCAAAATGAAATGAGGAATGTCAGACGTCTAATATCGGGACAACACAGGAAGGAATTATCTTAGTTTAAATTCAGAAAAAGCTTTTGATAAGGTAACTTGGGATTATACTGTATGTTTTGGACTCTAGAAAGGTGGGGAAGAGAGACTTTGGGAAGACTAAAGTTGCTATACTCCCAATTGGATGCCAGAATTCTCATGAATGGAATAGTCTCTTTGGTGAGAGAGACACCAGGGGTTGAAAAGAATTCCATGAACCATGCTTCTCATGCTTTTTCCACTTGTCTTGTTTTTCTGATGTGTGTGTAATACAAACATGGATTCTTCCATTGATGCATAAGAATTGAGATAAATTTGAAAGATGAAGCATAAAGAAGAACTTATATTTGGGTTAATATTTTTGCATTTCAAAGTTCAAAATATTGATTGGTACATGGTATATAATGTAATGGTAAATTTGGAAAAATATCACTAATTATTTCATTTGCTTGATTGTGGGTTTTTTAAAAATCTAACACTGGCAAAATTAATATTATGTTGTGTTTTACAGCCATGCAGGATACACTTACTGTGGCTCCTGTGCAGCTCATGCCTACAAACAAGTTGATCCTTCTATAACGTACGTACTACTGCCTAAGAAAGTGATTATTACAAAAAAGGATGATTGATGGTCAAGTTCTGCTTTTTCTTCCTCCTCAATTTTCTGAACACCATTTAGTTCCAGAGGCGTGATAAATGGATTCCAACAATCTCCCATAATTTATGCGCCAATGGGCACAGCCAAAACATTGTCGCACCCAATTGCCCACATTTCAAACAACAGTCAGTGGAATGAAGCATAACTTTGAATGCCGTATGTGATGATATGTATAATCTTATGAGAAACTTGTAAATCTACTTTTTGATTATTTAAAACATTTGTAAACTGCCTTTCCAATTACAAAAATCATTCAAGATGTGCTATACCAAGGATAAAATAAACAACAAATTAACCTTTATAAAAATAAAGACAGCAATATGCCACCCAAAATAAAGATGGAAAAAAGAATATCCTTCCCACCACATGAAAAGAGCCAAATTTTTATCTATCTACAAAGCACAGATAGTTATGTTCTATCCTCATCTCCAGTGGCAACTTGGTTCAGAAAACCGGTGTCACCACAGTCAATACACTGACTCTTACTTCAGATTTTTTCACCACATTACAAGAGGAAATAGTGAGCTTGACTAGAATGCAGTTGGGAGATCTACCCCCTCTTCTACGAAACCGCGCTAGCGGTTTTTAACGCAGAGAGCCGTGCTGAATGGTCTGCGCTGCTCCCAACGTTCATTGAGTTCCTATAAGTGTCGGGAGCAGGGCGGGCCATTCAGCGCGGCTCTCTGTGCTAAAAACCACTAGCGCGGTTTCGTAGAAGAGGGGGCTAGTGTATACCAATTCAGTTTTGTTTTTGAATACCTATGCCTGTTTCCTTGCAAAGTTTAGAATGCTAACTGTATTCTAAACTGAGTTCTTGAGACTAGTTGGAAACCATTCTAGTCTCTAGAGCTGGGTGAATTGTCATTTTAGCCTAAATAAGAGAAAATAAATTTCTATAATGGGAGTTAATAAAAAAGAAAGAAAACAAAAAAATAAGGTGATACCTTTTTATTGGACTAATTCAATGATTTTATGATAAAAAAATATCACTTTATTTCCTTTGGTTTTTGTTTTATTTATTATATTACCTTGAAAAGTGGACTAACAAGGCCACAACACCATTTCACTTATAATGGGAGTTGAATGTAGGTCATTTGTGTGCAAATCAGAAACCCTGACCCATAGAGCATATGAGAGAGAAGTTCTCCTAGTGCTTCTTTAGGTTTTCTTCCTCTGTTCTGCTGCCTGCATTCTTCCAGTCATTTAAATCTAGACTGACTGACTACCAAATTGGGTACCTCTAATTTTTGCAAGTCATGTATTAATTACTTGTGAGCACTCAGAGCTTTATCTTAGCACAAGCAAGCAGCATATTCTCACATGTGGGTGATGTCATTCATGGAGCCCGGTATGGACAGTTTTTAAAGTGTACTGTAACTTAAAAAAACTGAAAATTCTAGACTGCCTGTAGTGTTCTTGCGCTGGTGCCTTTCTGCCTGATGTCAGCTTGTGGGACCATCAGTTCTCAGTTTTCTGTGGCGCTGAGAAGCTATGTCTTGATTCCGAACATCAAACTATGTTTTGTAGTACCTTCCTGGTCCTTTTTGCTTCTTTTCTTCATTATTTTTATTTTATTGTTATTTTCTGCATTCCGGTAATTTTTTTTTTTTTGAAATTTTACCATTTCTTTTTGTTTGTTATTGGGTCTTTGGAATCATATTTCTACAGCATGCTTAAACTATGGAACCAACTCCCCCCTGCCATCAGGGCAGTTGACAATCTAAGGTCCTTACGGAAGGCAGTCAAGACACTACTATTCATGAATCAGTATGCTTCTGGTCTCAAACTTTAATCGACCAAGATACCTGTAACACGGACACCTGAGACTTTCTGTCAACCATTACATGTTCTTAGATTTACTATAGCATATGTGTTCTTAGTTTCTCCTTAGCGTGTGTGTTATTGATACCTGTCTTAAATTTTCTGTAATATGTGTTGTAGATCCTGATAACGTCTTGTGTATGTATCCTTGTAACCCGTTCTGAGCTCCAAGGGAGGACAGGCTATAAAACTAAATAAATAAATATCTTAATTTCATCCCCAGACATCCTCAATCATTGAGGCAAAATAACTGAATTCTTCCCTATCCATCCTCCCCCCTCCCCACCCCAACTTCTGCCTCTCCACTCCCTCCAGTGCCCTCCCTCCTTACCCAACTATTCAGAGTGGGATCAAACCATCTAACACCATAATATAAGGAAGTATTAGTAGCCTATTACACATCCCCAGCATCCTCCCCTACCATCTCTCCTGTTATATAACATGTCCACCTTCCACACTTCCACTCCCCAGACATTCACTTCTATAATACCCTTTCCCTCTAACCTCCCCTCTCTCCCCTCAAGATTCCCATAGTTTAAGAAAGACAGACATACTCATCCTTCCTGACTCTCCCAGTAACGCTCATTCATCCCCCCCCCACCTCCCCCAACCTTCCCCGCACACACCACCAACATCCATGGGGTTTATTTCGTCCAACATCTGTCTCCCTCCATTCATACCCCCAACCATCTTCCCCCACTTCATCCTTACTCACGCATCTCCCCTGTCCCACCTAAAAACCATACTGTCCATTGGAGCTGAAATAATTAATGTCCATCAGTACTGTCCAGTGGAAATATACCATGCCCTCCTCTCATCAAGTAGTCTGCAACTGCAGTGTTTCTTGGACATACTCCCAGGGATCGCTCATTGCCTCTCGCCAGACTTGAAGTAGATGGCCGTACCAACGTTCTGGCCTTGCGTTCCACCCATTACTACCAGAAGCCTGCCAACAGCCACAGTACTCTCCTCCCCCTCCACTGGAAGCCTAATGCCTTCTTTTTGCAATAAATCCTGTGCTTCTTGAAATGTTGAAATTCTCGTGTGCACTCCATTATGGTAACAAGCAGGCCAAATGAAAAAGTCCATCTATAGTAGTATTCTCAAATTCTTAGCCCATGGGCCTCATACGACCCGCTAGGTACTATTTTGAGACCCTCGGTGCTGATTTGACCAGGTCTCCTAGAGCAGGAGCTTTCCTTAATTGTTTCTGATAATTTCAGGTATACACAGGTGAAAGCAGTGCAACACGCAGAAAGTGAAAACTATCTAAACTTTACTTTCTGCATGTTGCACTGCTTTCAGCTATGTATAGCTGAAATTATCAGAAGCAATTAAGGAAAGATTTATAAACTAACAGTTTTACCTCGTGCAAAGTTGTCATTTCTTTAATAAGACATTATTTTTTCTGTGGCTCTCTAAGTACCTAGAAATCCAAAATGTGGCCCTGCAAAGGGTTTGAGTTTGAGACCGCTGATCTATAGCATACATTTGTTTTGGTCAAGTTTGGGTCGTTGACTTAAATGTGTGCCGTTTTTGAAGAGTGCTAGCAGGCAGATCTTAAAACAGTTCCAGTCTGTGGCTCTCCCAAGTGACTGTCCATAATTCTCTGACTCTCCTCTCTATGCGCTCTTTCACTGTAAAGCTTTGCAGGCCGACCACCACATCTCGAGGTCACTGAGCAAAGCAGGGGCCCAACACCTAATGTGCTCTCTTAATATCTGACTCCAATTTATATTCTTGAAGCATCTTATAATTCTGGTGATCACATCTCGGGTGTCTCGATAAGCCCCTGTATCAGGGATGCCTCTCATCCTCAGGTTATTCTTGTGAGTACTGTTTTCCAAATCTTCCAGTTTATCTAACAGCCCCAGGACCTCAGACCTCACATAAGAATAGCCTTACTGGGCCAGACCAATAACCAGTACCCTGTTCTCACGGTGGCCAATCCAGGTCACTAATACCTTGCCAAAACCTAAGGAGTAGCAATATTCCATGTTACCGATCCAGGGCAAGCAGTGGCTTCCCCCATGTCTTTCTCAGTAACAGACTGGACTTTTCCTCTAGGAAATTGTGCAAACTTTTCTTAAAACCAGCAACGCTATCCGCTATTACCACAACCTCTGGTTTCACTATTTCTCTGAGTGAAAAAATTTCCTCCTATTGGTTTATAAAAGTATTTCCCTGTAACTTCATCGAGTGTCCCCTAGTCTTTGAAATTTTTGCAGAGTGAAAAATTGATCCACTTGTACCCATACTACTCCACTTAGGATTTTGTAGACTTCAATAATATCTCCCCTCAGTCATCTCTTTTCCAAGCGGAAGAGCCCTAACCTTTTTAGTCTTTCCTTATACGAGAGGAGTTCTATCCCCTTTACCATCTTGGTCGCTCTTTGAGCCTTTTCTAGCACCACTATATCTTTCTTGAGATAAGAAGACCAGAATTGAATGCAATACTCTAGATTAAGTCGCACCATGGAGTGATACAGAGGCATTATAACAGTCTTTTTAACCATCCCTTTTTTAAATAATTCCTGTTTACTTTTTTGGCCGCTGCTGCACATTGGGCGGAAGGTTTCATCGTATTGTCTATGATGAAACCCAAAACCTTTTCTTGAGCACTAATCCTCAAGGTGGACTGTTGCATCCGATAACTCAGATTCGGGCTATTCTTCCCAATGTGCATCACTTTGCATTTGTCTGCATTAAATTTCATCTTCCACTTGGACGCCTAGTCTTCCATTTTCATAAGGTCTGCCCGCAATTTTTCACAATCTGCATGTGTTTTAACAACTTTGAACAGTTTAGTGTCATCTGCAAATTTAATCACCTCACTCGTCGTTCCAATTTCCAGATCATTTATAAATAAGTTAAATAGCACCTGTACAGACCACTGAGGCACTCACATCTTCCAGGCCACGTTGTGTCTCCCTGATACTGTCTTTACAACCTTTCATCCTGGTTTCCACTGTGTCTATGTGTACACCCATGTCAGAGATGTCTGACTTGATCTCCTGAAGGGCTCCCATGCACCTGTGTTGTCACTGCCACTATTTCGGACTTGACTTCTGCCAGCTACTCCCTCATGTCAGATTTAGTCAGCAAGCCTGTGGCATCTGTTAGCATAAGGGCTGACTCTGGGCTAGAGAGTTGCACGGGGACAGAAATCCCACCCATCCCCGCCAGGATCCTCTCCGTCCCTGCTAGGATCCTCTCCGTCCCCGTAAGGAATTACTTCCATCCCCGCCCGTCCCCATAAAAAGCAGCAATTACTTCTGACAGGATCATCAATTCCACAGTTTCTTTTGTGTTTGCGCTGCTGTTTTCCTTGTGGAATCTCTTTGGTGGACCCCTTTTTTTGTTTTCTGTTCAGGTAATTAACTTATAAACCCCCTCTTTTACTAAGGCTGACGTGTCCATTATATTATATGGATGAACCCTGCTTCCAAAGCCTTCCATCCCCATGGAAGTCCCATTGGCTAGAGGGGGGTCCCCATGGGAGTCCTGTGGGCCAGAGGGGGGTCCCCATGGGATTCCCACGGGTTAGGGGGGGATTCCCGCGGGACCACCGCTATTCCCGTTCCCGTGCAGACCTCTACTCCGGGCTCTCCACTCCCATGGCTCCCAACATCAGACCTCTGTGCACGTCCTCCCCCAACCCCTTTCCACTAGCGTGAGGATCCGCTTTATTACCATCTATCTTTTGTTTTGCTTTTTTGGGTCGCCATAAGATTGTCTCCATTCCAACTGTCCTTCCCTAGAGAGAGAGTGCAATCCTCCTCCTCTTAATCAGCAATTTTTGAGGATTTGCTCAGATCGGAGTGCACCATTCAAGCTCCCATCTTCTCCAGTGGATGTCACTTCCTCCATTAGGTTGTCAGCTCTATTGAACAGGGATTGTCTCTTACATATTTAGGGCTCGTTTTACTAAGCTGCGCTAGCGGTTTTAGCGCACGCTGCATTGCCTCGCGCGCTAGACGCTAACGGCACTATTGAGTTGGTGTTAGTTTTTGGCGCATAGCGCAGGGTTAGCACGCGCAGCAATGTAGCGCGTGCTAAAAACGCTATTGCACTTTAGTAAAAGGAGCCCTAAATGTACAGCACTGCATATGTTTAGCAAGCACTGTAGAAATAAGTACTAATAGTAGTAAAATGAAACTATACTACCAGAATGCCTACTTAGCTGAATTTCTTTAAGTTAGGATCAAGCTCATGGTCTTTGTACTTACCTCCGTAGACTAATATTTTGCCTGTGTGAAAGGGTACCATATGCAGCCATTTTGTATTTTGCTAGTCCGACCTTCTAGAGAGCATGCGTATTATGCTGCTACTTTGTCAATAGACCTGCCTTATTTAGCCTTGATATTAATCTTGTAGCTAATTTTGGTTTTAGGCAAATCTTTGTAATATGAATATATTTTCCTTATTAATCCAGGAGAAGAATTTTTATCCTTGGACCTTCTCATCATGTACCCCTTTCCCGATGTGCACTTTCCACTGTGGATATTTATAGAACACCCCTGTATGACCTTCATATTGATCAAAAGGGTAAGTATAAAATTATAAATTCTACCTGTTATGTGTACAATGAGCTTTGCTAGTCTGTTTTAGCAGCTTCCATGGAGCTTAAGAAAATGGTAAAATCACAGGAACAACCAAACTTTACAAGAAAATTATATGCATTTGGTAATGTTAATATGGTAGATAATAAACTAGAAATATACCCTTTTTGCCCCTTCTTCCTGACAAAGTTTAAGGAAATGGTGGTTAAGAGCAAGTTCCTTGGGATGTGGAGAAAACTTGATAGAAGAATGAGATAGTAGTGTACTTCAATATTTTAGCAGATTGGTGGAGCAGCTAGGGGAAGAAGACAATAGACAGGTTAATATAGAAGCTTTAGAAACATACTATGTATGTAAACCATTTAGTTTTAGATCAGGGATCTCAAAGTCCCTCCTTGAGGGCTGCAATCCAATCGGGTTTTCAGGATTTCCCTAATGAATATGCATTGAAATCAGTGCATGCACATAGATCTCATGCATATTCATTGGGGAAATCCTGAAAACCTGACTGGATTGCGGCCCTCAAGGAGGGACTTTGAGATCCCTGGTCTAAAACTAAATGGTTTACATACACAGACCTGTTTTAGACGGTATATAAAGTTTAAAAAATAAAAAAAAAATAAGTGACATACTGGAACAGACCAAAGATTCATCAAGTCTAATATCCTGTTTCCAGGACTAACCAATTCAGGTCACATGTCCCTGGCAAAATACCCATACAGTTATGATCATAAGTTTACATACCCCTTGTAAGATGTATACCATTTGTGGAAAATATGAGTAATCAGACATTTCTTTTTAATGTGTTTCAAATTAAACCATTATGCATCACAGAATAGCACAATCATAAAGAAATCCCATGATCCCTGTTCAAAAGTCAGTGCTATAGTGTGCTTATAATCATAGGCATGAAATTTTCAGCAAAAATATAGAAGACAATTTTTTACGCTAACTAAATGTTCCTGTGCAAACAGCATACAATTCCTTACAGATGAGTTGGATTGTAGAAGGCATCAATTATTTTTCTCAGGTCTGCCTCCTTGTCTCTCTGGGCAGTGCCCGCTCTCTCTTCAGTCTTAACTTCTACAAGTGAGTTGAGAAGATGTCTTTTTTTTTTCTCTACTCTGCTCTAAATTTATTTTGGGGTATTAATCTGATCTTTGTCAAGATTTCTCTATGCCAAGAGGTCAGGTGCAGGGTCAGGTGCTTGAGCACATGTTGATTAGACACTGCAACTGACCGGGAGGCTTGACTGAGGATTTATGCACCCTCCTCAAAGAATCGTGTAGGAGAGTGAGGGTCAAGGATTTCAGGTTTTGGAACCTGAATAAAAGGCAGCCCAATGAGGCAAACCACTGCAGCCACCCTTGCTTGTCTGAGGCAGAAATTCCTTCTCCATTTTCAGCTGCAGTGAGAAGCTGATGCAGGCGCACAACACATGGCAGTTCTATGAGTATAGCTCATTATCCCAGGACAAATGGGCAGCATATTCTCAACAGTGGGCGACGTCACCGACAGAGCCCTGCAGCGGACATCCTCGAAAGCAGACTTGCTTGAAGATCTTTGTAAGAGCTTCCGAGTGCTGCACTGCGCATGCGCGAGTGCCTTCCCACCCAAGTAAGGGCGCGCATCTCCTGTGAGGTACCTCAGTTCAACGTTTTCCGCAGAGCTGAGAAGTCCTATTTACTTCAGCTCTGCAGCCTTCGTTGCATTCTCTACTCCGTGGCTTTCTTCTTTTTGTTAGTCGCTGTGTTCGCGTTCTTCTTTGTTTTTTAGTGTTTAAAAAAAAAACAACCTTTCATTTTTCATTATTATCGTTATTATATTCGTTATTATTATAGGCCTTTGGGCCTAAGTCTGGCCGCTTACCTTGGTCGTTACGTCTGCCTTTATTTTTTCTATGTCCCGGCCTCTTACCGGCTTTAAAAAGTGTAGCCAGTGCAGCAAGGCCATTTCACTCACCGATCCTCATCGTTGGTGTATTGCTTGCCTGGGTCCTGAACATTGCGCCGATGCCTGTTCGTGCTGTGCTACCCTTCATCCTCGAGCCCTTCGCAGATGTGCCAAACTATTTGGCCCTATGGAACCGTCTGCTGAGAAGGTCTCGACCTCGGCTTCGGCGTCGGCCTCGACTTGCAAGACCTCGACGCCCACATCTGCCTCCACCAAGGCCTCGACCTTGACACCTCCGGTCTCGAAGGCCTCATTGGCAGTTCCTCAGAAGTCTTCCTCAATGGGTAAGTCTCCTGTTTCTCCTTCAGGTACCATTCTTAAGAAGCCTCCAGAGTCTCAGGCATCCCAAGTCATGTCCACGGTCCTGCCAGCCTCTTCGAGACCTCCAGCTAAGCATGCCTCCAAGCATTGGGAATACTCATCCTCGAGGTCACCCTCCTTGGAGTGCACTGCTGCACCTTCGAGACCTGATCCATTTGTCTCGGTGCCTATGTTCGAGGACATGCTGAAAGCCATTCTGACCACTCAGATTTCCTCGATTGTGGCTCAGCTCCTCCCGGCCTCGACCCTGCTTCCTGTGAGCCAGCCTAAGCGGCAGTCTGAGGCCCCTATGGTAGCACCTCGTGGCAAACCTAGGAAGTCTCGTCGCTTATCATCAAGTGACTCTTCACCTACTCCTCGGACACAGTCTCCACAACATCGATCGAGGCATCGCTCGAGGCACTCGAGGCATTTCACTTCCAAGCTCAGTCAGGAGACTTTTCTACAGCAGAAACCCTCTCCTCCTCTAGATACTGATTCTTCTATGCCTTGTTTATCAAAGGCTACCAAGACTTCTAAATCTAAACATAAGTCTCGTAAAGCTATTACACCGTCTGCTTCTCCTCGAAGTCCATCGAGGTCACAAACTCCTCCATCGAGACTGCCTCCGAGGGAGTCTTCGCCTCCTGCCTCGACTCACTCTGTTCCTCAAACACCGGGGACTTCACCATCAAGGCTTTTGAAGTGCAAACACTCTCAGACTCCTCCTGTTGCAGGTAGTGGAGCTTCTTCGATTACTGTGTGCCTGGAATCCGAGCCTCCGTCTCAGAATTCCAGAGAGGCTTTTCCTTCCTATTCAGCGCTTCCTAAGTCTCGCACTCCTTCTCCTGAAAGTCCCTCGACCTCAAAGTCTGCCTCTTTTGCCAGATTTGTCTTTGACATGGGGAAGGCCCTTCAGCTGGATCTCCACTCTGATTCCAAGTATACTCCTGAATACTTAGCTGACATGGAGCTGCCTCATCCACCCAAGGAGACCTTGAGGCTTCCTATAACTCCAGTCTTAAAGCAAACTTTCTTCAGGAATATGGAAATTCCTTATTCCATTACTGCAATTCCATCCAAGCTGGAATCCAGATATCGCACAGTATCTTGCAAAGGCTTCGAGAAATCTCAATTGTCATACCAGTCCTTGGTTGTGGAATCTTCATTAAAGAAAGCTAAAACATCTAAGCTCTATGCTGTAGTACCTCCAGGAAGAGAGGGCCGTACCATGGACAAGTTTGGCCGTAGGCTCTATCAGAATTCCATGATGGCTAACAGAATTCTAAATTACAACTACACTTTCACTGCTTATTTTAACAATTTCCTCAAATTGATGCCTAAGTTCTACCCGGCTCTTGAGGAGCAGTGTCTTCCAGAATTCAAACACATTATCAGAACTCTGTCTCAACTTCGACTCTTCATGCTGCAAGCCACATACGATGCCTTTGAGCTCTCTTCCAGGGTCTCTGGTTTTGCAGTAGCTTTGCATTGTTGATATGGATCCCAATCTGCAAAACCTCTAGCCAACTTGCCTTGCCAGGGAAATGAACTTTTTGATGATTCTATTGAAGCTGCTACAAAGCGTCTCTCTGAACATGAGCGCTCTTTTGCTTCCCTGATTTGGCCGAAGCCTAAGACTCCTCCTGCTCGGCCATACAAACAACCACCATGTTGTTATCCTCAAAAAACGACGCCAGCTTTCTCCATGCCTCCGCCTAGAAGACCTCCACAGCAGCAATGACAGCAGAAAGCTCAGACTCCTGCTGCTGCTAAACCAGCTCAGTCTTTTTGACATTCCCAGTCTGAGCATACCAACCTCCCTTCATCAGACTTCTCTTCTGCCAATAGGAGGTCGTTTTCAGCATTTTTATCACCAGTGAGAGATGATCACTTCAGATCTCTGGGTTCTCACCATCCTTCGGGAGGGATACTCACTTCACTTTCTTCAGGTGCCTCCAGATCACCCTCCAAGAGAATGTCCTTCAAATTTGTCGCAACTTCCTCTTCTTCTTCAGGAAGCTTAGACTCTTCTTCGCCTTCGAGCTGTAGAGGAAGTTCCCTTAAACTAATGTGACACGGGCTTTTATTCCCGTTATTTTCTAGTTCCAAAGAAGACGGGGGATTTGCGACCCATTCTGGACCTCAGAGCCCTCAACAAATTTCTAGTCAAAGAGAAGTTTCGGTTGCTTTCTTTACCAACCTTATATTCCCTGATGGATCAGAGAGATTGGCTATGCTCTCTGGATCTCAAAGAGGCTTACACTCATATCCCGATTCATCCAGCCTCTCGCAAATATCTTCGATTCCGGTGGGGAATCTTCATCTCCAATACAGAGTTCTTCCTTTCGGACTCGCCTCATCCCCCAGAGTCTTCACGAAGTGTCTGGTGGTGGTGGCTGCAGCCTTCTGTGCCCAGGGTCTTCAAGTTTTTCCATACCTGAACGACTGGCTCATCAAAGCCCCCCTCTCAACGAGGGGTTATTGCAGCGACCCAACAGACTATTACGTTCCTCCAATTTCTGGGGTTCGAAGTCAACTTTCCAAAATCCCAGTTGACCCCATCTCAGTCTCTTCAATTCATCGGGGCCACTCTGGACACTGTCCAACTCAGAGCATTTCTACCTCCACCACGTCGAGATACTCTCATTCGCCTTTGCCATCAAGTGTCTCATCTCACATCAATTTCAGCAAGACAAATGATAGTTCTGCTCGGTCACATGGCTTCTACAGTTCACATGGCTTCTACAGTTCACATGACTCCTTTTGCCAGACTTCACCTTCACATACCTCAGTGGACCCTGGCATCTCAGTGGCAACAAGCTACCGTTCCACTTTCTCAACAAATTACAGTAATTCCTTTGTTGCAGCAGTCTCTCCACTGGTGGATGCTCTCTTCCAATCTTTCCAGAGATTTGCTGTTCCACACTATTCCTCATCAGAAGGTTCTCACAACAGACTCGTCAACCTACGCATGGGGAGCCCATCTAGACAGTCTCCGTACCCAAGGTCATTGGACCCCTGCAGATCGTCTTTGTCATATCAATCTGTTGGAACTCAGAGCGATTTTCAATGCTCTCAAGGTTTTTCAACACCTTCTTCAAGACCAGGTAATCCTTGTCCGGATGGACAACCAAGTCGCCATGTACTATGTCAACAAACAGGGAGTACTGGATCTCACTCCCTTTGTCAAGAAGCTCTGAAGTTGTGGGATTGGGCAATCCATCACAACATCTTTCTCAGAGCTGTCTACATTGAAGGACAGCACAACTGTCTGGCGGACAAATTGAGTCATCTTCTGCAACCACACGAATGGACACTCAATTCCTCGCCTCTATGTCAGGTGTTTGCTCGATGGGGGACTCCTCAAATAGACCTTTTTGCCTCTCCCCTCAACAGCAAGCTGCCTCAATTCTGCTCCTGAATATACTCTCCCCAGCGTCTTGAAACAGATGCTTTCCTACTGGATTGGACGGATCAGTTTTTCTATGCCTTCCCTCTATTCCCTCTGATTCTCAGGACTCTAATCAAACTCAAGACAGAACATGCCACCATGATTCTGATAGCTCCTCGGTGGCCCAGACAACCGTGGTACTCCCTTCTACTTCAACTCAGCACCAGGGAGCCTCTACTTCTACCAGTTTTTCCCTCTCTGCTTACTCAGAGTCAAGGGTCCTTGCTACATCCCAACCTGCAGTCTCTACACTTAACAGTTTGGTACCTTTCAACCTAACAGACTCTCTACAGTTCTCTCAGTCTGTACAAGATATTTTGGTAGCTTCCAGAAAGCCGTCCACTAGGCAGTGTTACAGCCAGAAATGGACTAGATTTTCTGCTTGGTGTTCCACTCGCCATATGGAGCCAATGTCTACCTCCTTGGCTTCTGTTTTGGATTATTTACTTCACTTATCGCAATCTGGACTTCAGTCTACATCTATCCGCGTCCATCTCAGTGCGATTGCTGCTTTTCATCAGCCTCTTGATGGGAAACCTCTGTCTGCACACCCTGTGGTTTCCCGCTTTATGAAAGGACTTTTTAATGTTCATCCACCGCTCAAACCACCTCCAGTGGACTGGGATCTCAATGTTGTTCTGGCTTAATTGATGAAGCCTCCATTTGAACCAATTGATACGGCTCATCTCAAGTATCTTACTTGGAAAGTAGTTTTACTGATTGCCCTCACGTCTGCTCAAAGAGTCAGTGAGTTATAAGCTTTGGTTGTGGATCCACCTTTCACCATTTTCCACCATGACAAGGTGGTTCTCCGTACTCATCCCAAATTCTTGCCTAAAGTTGTTTCAGAATTTCACATCAATCAATCTATTGTTCTTCCAGTATTTTTTCCAAAGCCTCATTCTCACCCTGGAGAAGTGGCGCTCCATACTTTGGACTGTAAGCGTGCCTTGGCTTTTTACTTGCAACGCACTCAACCTCACAGAACAGCCCCACAACTTTTCATCTCCTTCGATCCAAATACGTTGGGGCATCCTGTCTCGAAGCAAACCATATCCAACTGGATGGCTGCTTGCATCTCTTTCTGCTATGCCCAGGCTGGTCTCCCTCTGCAGGGTCAAGTCACGGGCCACAGAGTTAGAGCTTTCCTCAGATCAACTCCTATTGAGGAAATCTGCAAGGCTGCCACTTGGTCCTCGGTTCATACATTCATCTCTTGTTACTGTCTGGATACTTTCTCCAGAAGGGATGGCCAGTCTGTTTTACAGAATCTTTTTTCTTAAATTGCCAACTCTCCCTCCATCCCATTATGCTTAGCTTGGAGGTCACCCACTGTTGAGAATATGCTGCCTGCTTGTCCTGGGATAAAGCACAGTTACATACCGTAACAGTTGTTATCCAGGGACAGCAGGCAGATATTCTCACAACCCACCCTCCTCCCCTGGTTGGCTTCTTAGCTAGGTATCTGATCTGAGGTACCTCACAGGAGACACGCGCCCTTACTCGGGCAGGATGGCACTCGCACATGCGCAGTGCAGCACTCGGAAGCTCTTACAAAGATCTTCAAGCAAGTCTGCTTTCGAGGCTGTCCGCTGCAGGGCTCCGTCAGTGATGTCACCCACTGTTGAGAATATCTGCCTGCTGTCCCTGAATAACAACTGTTACGGTAAGTAACTGTGCTTTACTGTCTATGGGAAAATTGGGTGGTTCAGAAATTGGAAAAACTAAGGTTTTCTGGGGTTCTCCCAAGGGTCTCCCTCCTCTAAAATCCTATTTTCAGTGTTTTTTGAACTTTTAATTTTGCTCCCACAGGCTGTTCTTTATTTTTTTAAGTGCCAGAATGCTGCTGTGGTGGCCATCTTGGATTTTCCTATTTTATTTTAAAAGCCTTTATCTGCCTCCAAAATAGTTCAATTTTGTTTTATATTAATTGTAATGGACTCCTCAGGTGGTTTTACCCCTATATCATTCCAAGTTTGTGCTGGATGGGCACCTGGTGATTTGGCGATAGACACTATGCTATTGCTCTGCAAGAAAACATCCGCTTTGGAGGATTCTGTTTTACAGTTTGGGACAGACAGCCAGGAATCAGTGGCAGCCCTGGACTAGGGAGAGGATTTGATGGTGTGAAGACTTTTCACACCATCGGATTTAACTGAGGTTATTACAGTTTCTTTACAGGAGTTGGATCTAGAGTCCATGCAGGTCTCAGCTGCTCAGATTTCGCTGTTATGCAGTAGCAAGTTATGGTCCTTGTCCTTCCCTTCTCACCCAGAGATTACCAGGATGATAACGGGGATGAGGGCAATGACAAAATTGTATCCCATGGCTTCAGAATTTCAGCAGTCATTTACATCATCAAAGGTGAATTTGCTGGTAGTGCAGGTTACTAACCAGACTTTGCTGTCTAGTGAAGAGGGAGTGATCCTGAAGGATATACAGAATCGCAGAGTGGATTTGGTCCTCAAAAGACAATTTGAGGTGCTGATTCAGGCCTTAAAGCCTGGCTCCGTGCCGCTCCCTGAATGGCTGCCATCATTTCTCGTGGGACTCGTGAGAACTGGCGGCAGCCATTCAGGGAGTGACACGGGGCCAGGCTGGAGCATGAAAAGGTCGCTCCTACCTTGTGCTCCGCTGGCCGCAAGATATGATGAGGCAGCCATCCAGCGAGGGAGGGGCATGAGCGTGGAAAGCTCACTCCTATCGGTACACCGCTGGACCACCAGAATTTAAAAAGGCACTGGGGGAGGGGGAGTGTAAAAAATTGTTATAGTCGCTCCATAAAACGCACAGACATTTCCACTCATTTTTTTTGGGAAAAAAGTACATCTTATGAAGCAAAAAATATTACTAAATTAACTTGAGTGCTTAGATTAGTAGCATGTGTGCCCCATTCACATTTAATCCTCCAATGAAGGTCAGCATTTCACAGTCAAAAAAACACTATATTGGGGAAACTCAGGTTTTTGCTGAAATGCACAAAAGCAAAATTACAAGTTAGCCAGTGATGATCTTATCCTCTCACTCATAGAATTTTTGTAACCATTCTTTTCTCAGCTTTGCTTACTGCACATCAAACTGCTAAGTTTATATATAAATAGGCTGAGGTAAGCCAAGTTTATTTATATATATATATATATATATATATAAACTTGGCTTACCTCAGCCAGTTTTTTGCTATAGCCTCACCAAGATTCTCTTTTGTTTCTCTCTCAGCAATCTGTTCTGGAACGTCAGGACTTCCCAAGGCTTGTAACAGCCTATAGCTAGGGAAGCTTCCTATCTTTCTCAGGTACCTCTTCCCATTAACTCCTGCTGTGCTATTTATCCCTCATCTTGGCTGAGCTGTGCCCTTCTGACTCAGCAGGATTACATTTATATATACAGAATCTAATATAATAAAACCCTAAGCCACGCATGCGCACTCACACCTGCGTGAGCCCATTTTCCGTGAGCTGTAGGGACCCGCAGGTAGGAGTGCGCATGCGCGCGGTGGCGCGGAGCCTGTTTGCCGCGGCGGCTCTTGCCATCAGAAGGAAGGAAGGAGGAAACGGGAAGCAATCCCCACCTGCGTCGGAAGTCTGCAGTCGGGGATCTTGAGAGGAGCTGCTGCTGCGTCTTTAGAGAGACAGCTGGGACCGAAGGAGCCAACGGCAGAAATCGTAGCTCGGGGAGCCGCAGCTCCGCCTCTTCCGATCCCGCCACTCCTCCTCTTCGGGCAGCAGCAGCGTTTAAAATTCGCTGCTGTTGCTGGCTCCAGGCCTTCCTCTCTGGTGAGTCCTACCTACTTCATGTTTTCATGAAGACAGGACCCACCAGAGAGGAAGACCTGAAGCCTGCAACAGCAATTCATTGTAAATATTGCTGCTGCTGCTGCTGCCTGATGAAGTTCAAGGAGGAAAGGGAGCAGAGGGGGAGAGAATGGTAGGGCATGGAGGTAAGGAGGAAGGTATGGGGGAGCCGTAGGAAAATGCTGCACAGGGAAGTGGGGTGGGAGGGAAATGTTGCAGCACAGGGAAATGGAGGGGCAGAAAAAGGAAGGGAGGCATACTGCTGGACAGGGGGAGCAGGAAGGAGATGATGATGGACAGGGGGGAGTAAAACAAAGGGAGAAGGGCTGCTGCTGCATAAGGTGAGCAGTGGATGGGGTGGTGGAGGACACAGCGGAGGTAAAAGGAAGGGAGAATGGACAGGGGGAGCAGGCAAGGGGTGGTGGTGAACAACCAAGGAAAAAAAAAAAAAAAGAAAGACAGAAATACAGAAAGCGGCTAAGGAGAGAGAAAAAGAAATAAAGACAGACACACACACATATATTCTAGCACCCGTTAATGTAACGGGCTGTAAGACTAGTGTATAAATAAAGTGTGTGTTATACCTACCAAATTGCGTGCCTGAGTGCTGATCTCTCCTGGCAAGCCAGGCCAGCCTGCTATACCCGTCACAGACTGTCACAGTACCATACAATATATTTTCAACAATTTATATGAAAATTGAAACTGTATAGCTACTGTTATTCTCTTCCCTAACCTTTTTGCCTCGCCTATTTATACTCCTTACTAGGTTATGCTATTATTCAATGTGTTACCTCCCCTTATTATTTACTGTGCTATATGTATCCATACTACTACTGTACCATACCAGCTTGTATCTACAAACCTATTGTGTCTGTCTACACAGAACACAGTATGTTCTGTATGTGTACTATGTAAACTGTTCTGAGCTCTTCTGAAAGGATGGGCTACAAATCCAAATAAATAAATCCACTTTTGTTCTCATTGTTTTAATCTCTTAATCCTGTCACTCCCTCTTATGTCCAGGGGTACATAGTCCAGTACAAAACAATATAAATCATTAAAGATATGATTTGAAGGTCAAGCAATGCTAAACAATCAGGGCTTCCTTCCTCTCCTTTTTAATTTAAGCGCACTACAGTATTTATTCATCTGAGTCCGAAATTATCTTGAAGTTTGCCCAATGTATAATTTCTTACATGGGCATTGTATACAGTAAACCACAAATTCAGAGTCACAAGTAGTTTAAATGTTTCAATTTGTATGACCTACCATCTGCTGGATTCACAAAATAAAATCGAAATCAATGTAATTTCATGCTTTACAGGCTGAACAAGGAAAATGACCCCCTTCCTGGAAAGGATTATTCACTTTGGAATTTAAATGTTCTTTAAGATTCTTATTCCTATGATATGCAAGATGCAGCCGATGGTCACTCTGACATGGTACCCAGCATCGTAGCTCAAAACACAGGTCATAAATTCACTTGACTCTTCTTCCTATCTCGGTTTAGCGTGACATAAGTCTCTATCATTGAACAAGGCATGTTTATAAGCTCGTCTCAACAAATCTTTGGAATAACCCCGTTGTAACTTTTTGGACAAAAATTTTGACTGCTGCTTAAATTTTTCTGTAGATAATGCAAAAACTGAAAAAAAGGCAGGCTTGTCTTTACACTAAGATGACACTTTGGAACTCATATTTGGAGTTTATATCTGTATTTTTCTGGAATACAATGGTAGAAAATTCCATTTCAGTTTTTGTGATCAAGATGTCCAAATAGGATAACTTTGATTCAAGAGAATTTAATGGAAACTACTTTTGGATGACATGCTTTCGATTCATGGATAAATGAATAGAGATCACTTCTGGAGACCTCCCACAGAAAAAAGATATTGCCTATGAATCGTACCCATAATTTAATATTTATTTATTTAATTAGATTTTTATCCCGTCTTCCCAGTAGCTCAGAACGGCCTACAAGCAAACATTCACAGTGGAGTATATTTGGACAATACAAAGACTATACAGTAGTTTAAATACAAGGACTATACAGCAATTTAAGTACAGGTTAAGAATGGACTATACAGCAATTTAAGTAGAGGATCAGCATGGAGAAGGGAGGGAGAGTTTAGGGGGGGTGAGGGGTAGATTGCAGTTGTAATTTTAGCTGAAGAGGAGGGTCTTTACTGCTTCCCGTAAGGTCATCAATGAGTTCTGTAATTTGGTTTGCGGGGGGAAGTTGGTTCCAGAGTTGGGGGATGAAGTGGCTCTACGAGCGTTGTGGGCGGTTTCTGACAGGAGGGACCTTCCTGGAGGGATGCATAGGCATTTCTTCATTTCTGAGCGGAGGGGGCAGGTGGGGGTATACAGGGTTAGCTTGGATTCTATGTAGGCAGGGGTGGTGGTGTAAATTCTTTTATGTGCTATTACCTGGGTCTTGAATACGTAGCGTTGGTTAATTGGAAGCCAGTGCTCTGCGCGGAGGGCTGGGGAAATGGGATCGCGGTAGTTGAGGGAAAAATACCTCGAAGGGAGGACCCAGAATTCTTCAAATGCTATCATAAATAAATTAGCTATAGAGAGGGCCATCATTGCCTCCCATGGCAATCTAGAAATCTGTTGATATAAATGCCCCTCAAAAAAAATCTTTCGAAGCTAATTCAGTGAACTGAAGTAACAAAAAGATGGGAACTCTCTTGTGTTCAGGTCTAGTATCAAGATAGCTCTTTCAAATACCATATGCCTCACCTTAAGGGATTATGGCATATAATGCTTTAACTAGGCATCGGTGTCTCTGATGCATAGCAAGTGTCAATGCACCGAGGAACACTCACAATTGCTACAGATAATATCTCCTCTCAAGTGTGCCTTGCAGTGGCGTACCTAGCATATATGACACCTGGGCCCATCATTTTTTGACATCCCCCCATCTATATGAAAAATATTATTTTTAGTTACATAGAAATATAGAATATGACGACAGAAAAGGGCCGATGGCCCAACAAGTCTGCCCACTCAAGAACCCTCCCTCCCAAATAGCCCACCTACTCAAGAACCCTTCTTCCCTGGAGTATCTATTGAATGAGCATAACTTTGTAGTACTCCCACCTGTGTGTCCCAGTGACTCTTGAAGTCGAGCACGCTACTAGCCTCGACCACCTGGCGGGGAAGATCATTCCATTGATCAATCACCCGTTCGGTGAAGAAGTATTTCCTGGTGTCTCCCTCCCTTAAGTTTTAATGGATGCCCTCTTGTCGCCGTGGGACCCTTTAGAAAAAAGATTTCCTCCTCCACTTTGATGTGACCCATGATGTATTTAAATGTTTCTATCATGTCCCCCTTCTCTGCGCTCCTCGAGAGAATATAAGCGCAGTCTGATCAGGCGTTCTTCATATGGGATGTCTTTAAATCCTGAGATCATCCTAGTGGCCATTCTCTACATCGACTCCATTCTCTTCACATCCTTCTGGTAATGTGGCCTCCAAAATTGGACACAGTACTCCAGGTGAGATCTCACCATGGATCTGTACAATGGTAATATGACTTCTGGCTTTCGGCAGATAAAGCTCCTTCTAATGCAACCCAGCATTTGTCTGGCCTTTGCTGAAGCTTTCTCCACCTGATTAGCAGCCTTCATATCTTCCCGGATGAGAACTCCAAAGTCCTTTTCTGCAGTAGTTCTTGTTAAGTTTTCACCGTTCAAGGTGTATGTTTTGCATTACTTTACATTTCTTGGCACATATCGCACAACAAGAGTGTACCTAGGAAAAGGCAGCATCTTAAACACTGCAGTGAGCACTAGAACACCAACACATACATTGTAAAACTAAAGCCAGATCCTGCAGTCAATTGATCCTGTACAATCGATGCTATGAGAAATCCATGTCCCTTTCATACACACAGACAGATACACCCTCGTCCAATATAGAATAATCACAAGCTAAAAATAGAAATATGTAGACAAAAGTTAAACTGAACTGCCAGGAAACCAGACTCTGCATAAAATGCAACACCACAACACCACAAAAACAGTAATACATGTCCTCTAATACTGTGCAAAATATAAAGACAGTAGATGTAAATTTGATAAAACTGATACATAACAATCACCACTTTACAAATTAACAAATAAAAATAAAACAAATAATGAGAAATAAGAAAATACCATTTTATTGGACTAATCCTCGTAAGCTCGGTCCCCATCCCCACAAACCACCTGATTCCATCCACACAAGCCTTGGATTGTTTTATATTGAACTTATATTAAAGTATAAAAAGAAACAATATTCTGTACAATTGTCAATTTATAAATCAGCGTCTTCTCCCCACTTTCTTCCCCTTTTCCCTTCAGCGTCCTCAACCCACTTTCTCTCCACTTTCCTTCAGCGCACGCACATAAAAACAAGCAAGTAATTTTATATCATTTTCATTCTATTCATTCATAGAAATTAAAGTCTAAATAATGCCAGTCACATAACAAAACATGATTTTACAAAAATAATTCCCTGCACAGTCAAGCCTACAAGGATTACTAGATATCTTTCAGCAGCTCCCTTCCCTCCCTCCATCCCCTTTACCTTCGTGGCCAAGTCAAAATGATCTACCAACAATAAAATTTTAAAAACACAAAGCACACTGTATGCAGAGAAAATGTTAATTATCATTTATATTCCGCTGGTTTTCAAAGAGGTCAAGGCAGATGACTTTATGCAATGTCACCTCAGTAACAACTATACAAAAATAGACAAATATACCCCCTCCCTTTTTACTAAACCGCAATAGCGGTTTTTAATGCAGGGAGCTGCGCTGAATGCCCCACGCTGCTCTCGACGCTCAAAGGCTCCCTGCGCTAAAAACCGCTATTGCGGTTTAGTAAAAGGGGGCATAGTGCAAAATATAGACAGCATATATAAATTTGCAAAACAGACACATTTTGATCACTAAATTGAAAATAAAATCATTTTTTCTACCTTTTGTTTGGTAATTTCATCAGTCTCTGGTTGCACTTTAATCTTCTGACTGTGCATCCAATATTTCTTCCCTTCTTTCAGCCTCCTGTATGCTTCCTCTCCTCCAGACCTCATTCCCTCCCCCCAACTATTTCTTTGTTTCATCCTGTCCCCTTCATTTTTTCTCTCTCCATGCCCACTTTCTTTCTTTATTTCTTTCTCCCTGCCCCCTTCTTTCTCTCTCCATGTCGCTTTCTTTCTCTGTCTGTCTTTCTCTCTCTCTCTCTATGCCCCTTTTCTTTCTTTCACCCTGTCCCCTTCTTTCTTTCTCTCTCCCCATGCCCCCTTTCTTTCTGTTTGTCTTTCTCTCTTTCCGTGCCCCTTTTCTTTCTTTCTTTCACCCAGCCCCCTTTCTTTCTCTCTCCATGCCCCCTTTCTTTCTCTGTCTATCTTTCTCTCTCTTTCTCCCCATGCCCCATTTTTTTCTTTCTTTCTTTCTCCCTGCCCTCCCCTCCCCCATGCCACCGCCATTGGGAAACATGCTGCTGCTATCGCCACAGGGGAAAGGCTGCCACTGGCCATCGGGAACATGCCGGCGCAGAGTTCACCCTGCTTCTCTTCCCCGCGGGGCCAACCAACTCTTGCCACCTGACGTCAATTCTAACGTCGGAGAGAACGTTCTGGGCCAGCCAGGCAGCGATTGGCTGGCCGAGAACGTCCTCTCCGATGTCAGAATTGACATTGGGCGGCTAGAGTTAGTCAGCTTGCGGGGAAGAGAAGCAGGGAGGGAGAACTCGGCGCCAGCTTGTTCTTGATGACAGCGGTGCTGCCTTATTTCCCAGTGGGTGGCCAGCTGTGCAACCCCTTGTGGCGTGCACCCAGGGCGGACCGCCCCCCCCCCCCTTGGTACGCCACTGGTGCCTTGACATAAATAAATGCCTAGACAAACCAGTACCACAGACTGCTTCCTTGTCTATGTCTCATCAGGTGCTGACACTCTCTAGAAGGAGATCAGGGCTATACTAAGTCCTTTTGGGGCTAGTACAGTCACAGTCTACACACCTGCCTCAGGTGGGTGACGTCACCGACGGAGCCCCCTAGCGGACGTTATCCCAGGACAAGCAGGCAGCATATTCTTGACTGATGGGTGACGGCACCGACGGAGCCCCGGTATGGACAATTTTAGAGTGATTGCACTCTAAGAACTTAGAAAGTTCTAGCTAGGCCGCACCGACGAAGGCACGCGGTCCCCAGTTTCTTAGTTTCCGCGGCGCTAAGAAGACGCGTGTTTCCAACGGCTGTTGGATACTCTTTTTTTCGCCTTCCCGCTCGTGTATTTTTTCTCGTGAAATTCTTCACGTTTTATTATTTTCTTGATAAAATTTCAAAAAAAAAAAAAGTCTATTTTTTTCGACTTTTTTTCGGTCGGCCCCGGCGGGGCCTGTTGGCACCATCGAAGCCTCGGGCTTCGATTTTGCTACGGCCGTTTTTCCCTTCATGCCCCCTTTACTGGGTTTTAAAAAGTGTCAGCGGTGTGCACGCCCTATTTCTTTGTCCGACCCGCATAAGTGGTGCCTCCAGTGTTTGGGTCCGGACCATAGGGCAGAAACGTGCACCCGCTGTAGTTCTCTTCAAAAGAGAACTTTGAAAAATCGCCAAATTCAACAGCGGATTCTTTTCGGTGCCGCTATGGAAGTTCCACCAGCATCGACTCCAGCAACTTCCTCTAAGTCGACACCGGTGGTTTCGACACCGCAAGAGATATCGTCGGTGTCGCACCCTGTAGGTAAGCCGGCTAAGAAGCCATCCCCTACTGTTCTTGGCCCGCCAGTCGAACATGCAGTGAGCCAAGTCCTGCAGACTGCGCACCGGCCCCGCAAACGCTCCGCTCCCATAGAAGTCACTGCCTCTTCATCGGTATCAACTTCGCCTGAGAATCAAGCTGCACCGCAGGTACCGAGCAAGAAAAAAGCGGTACCGGTGCCTTTGGGACCGTCTCTGGATGAACGTATAGCATCCATCCTTCAGGTCCAGCTTAAGGAGCAATTACCACACCTGCTCCCGGCTCTGCTAACTCTGAACCTTCCGGTGTCGGTCCCCACTGAGCCTATGGTACCGATTGTTGACCAGCCTATTTTGTCGGCATCGGCGTTATCGGCACCGCTTAAATCTGCCTCTTCCATGTCTATGCCTATTTTATCGGCAGAGCCAAAGTCTCTTCGACGTACGGCTCACTCGGCCTCTGATCCGGTACCGCTCTCTGACACCCGTACCGCTTTACAGTCACCGGGTACGGTGTCGATGCGTTCAGGTAAATCGGTACACAAAACCAGGCATACCGAATACTCTACTCCTCTATCTCAGGGCCGTCTTCCATCGGCACGTGATCCTGATTTATGGAATGACTCTGACGATCCCCTTGGTACCGAGGAGGATTTTTCATCTGATGAGGCTGACCCATCGGTGCAAGATCCTGCTAGTAAGCCAGAGCACTCTTCCTTCACTAAATTTCTGAGGGAGATGTCAGACACCCTTTCTCTTCCCTTGGAGTCTGATTCTAAAAAGTCAAAAGCATTCCTGGAGGCTTTGGACTTTGACCAACCTCCCAAATAATTTTTAAAGTTACCCCTTCATGATATATTAAGGGAAACTTTTTACAAAAATTTGGAAACTCCTCTCACCATTCCAGGAGCTCCAAGGAAATTGGAATCACTTTATAAAGTTATTCCTATTCCAGGGTTTGACAAACCTCAGCTTCCACACAAATCTTTGCTGGTGGAGTCAACCCTCAAAAAATCTGCAGGCTCTAGTGTGTATGCCTCTGTCCCTCCTGGCAGAGAGGGCAAGGCCATGGACAAATTTGGTAAACGACTTTACCAAAATGCTATGTTGGCCAACTGTTCAGGTAACTATGCGTTCCACTTCTCCTTTTACCTGAAACATCTTATCCAGCAGATGGCCACTTTTCAAAAATATATTCCTGACTGCAAGCTTTCTGCTTTTCAACAATGCACTGCCAGTCTCTTGCAACTCAGGAAGTTTATGGTCCGTTCCATCTATGACACTTTTGAACTGACATCCCGAGCTACTGCTACGTCTGTAGCGATGAGACGATTGGCATGGCTTCGCATCTCAGACCTTGATGTGAACCACCAGGACCGCCTTGCCAATGCTCCCTGCCTGGGTGATGAGCTGTTTGGTGAATCTCTAGATACCACCACTCAGAAGCTTTCTGCCCATGAGACGAGGTGGGATACTTTATTGAAAAACAAAAAGAAACCCCCTCCTCCTCGTCCTTTTAGGCAGCAGACGTCGTATCAGAGGCGTTTTTCAGCTCGGCCGATTCAGCCTCATCCTCCTCAGCCTCGGAGGCAACGGCAGCAGCAACAACAGGCTCGCCAACAACAGCCACCTGCCATAAAGCCTGTTACTCAGCCTAAACCGACTCAGCCCTTTTGACTCGCTTCTCCAGGGCATTGCCAGTCTTCCTCCCTCATGTCCTCTTCCACAGCCCATAGGAGGTCGACTAAACATTTTTCTGACTCGATGGGAAGTAATCACCACCGACCAGTGGGTGCTCTCTATCATAGCCCACGGCTACTCCCTCAATTTTCAGACTCCTCCGCCGTTAGGCCTACCAAAAGAATCTGCTTCCAACAAGTCTCAGTCCCTCCTTCTCGCTCAAGAGGTTCAATCCCTCCTTCTTCTCAATGCCATCGAAGAAGTTCCTCAAGATCAGCGAGGCCAGGGATTTTACTCCCGGTACTTTCTAGTTCCCAAAACGACCGGAGACCTCAGACCAATCTTAGATCTCAGAGATCTCAACAAATGTTTGGTCAAGGAGAAGTTCAAAATGCTCTCTCTTGCCACCCTCTACCCTCTTCTCACTCAGGGCGACTGGCTATGCTCCCTCGATCTAAAAGAGGCTTACACACATATTCCCATCCATCTGACGTCCAGGCCATATCTATGCTTTCTCATCAATCAAACTCATTATCAGTACAAGGTGCTACCCTTCGGTCTGGCCTCCTCTCCCAGGGTATTCACCAAGTGTCTGATTGTGGTAGCGGCCTATCTCCGCTCTCACAATTTTCAAGTCTTCCCTTATTTGGACGAATGGCTGATCAAGGCTCATTCTCCTCAGGCGGTTATGCTTGCCACCAACCAGACCATTCACTTTCTTCAACTGTTGGGTTTCAAAATCAATCTACCCAAGTCACACCTCATTCCGACCCAGCGACTTCAATTCATTGGAGCCATTCTGGACACTGTTCTGATGAGGGCGTTTCTTCCATCCAACCGCCTTCAGACCATCCTTCATCTCTGTCGGCAAGTGTTTCAACAGATTACCATCTCTCCCAATCACATGATGGTGCTATTGGGGCACATGGCGTCCACAGTATGTTACCCCCTTCGCACGTCTCCATCTGCGTACTCCTCAATGGACCCTAGCAACCCAGTGGTCGCAAGCGACGGATCCTTGCTCACAACACATATCTGTGACCTCGTCTCTTCGACAGTCGCTTCTTTGGTGGTTGACATCTTCAAATCTATCCAGAGGTCTACTGTTCCATCTACCTCCTCATCATTTCGTGATTACCACAGACGCATCCCCCTTATGCCTGGGGAGCTCACTTGAACGAATTTCAAACTCAAGGGTTTTGGACTGCCCAGGAAAAGAAACACCACATCAATTTCCTGGAACTCCGAGAGATGTTTTATGCCCTCCATGCATTCCAACATCTTCTCTTTCCTCAAGTACTACTCTTTTGCACAGACAATCAAGTTGCAATGTACTACATCAACAAACAGGGAGGGACGGGCTCTCGCCTGTTGTGTCAGGAAGCCCAACGGATATGGTCTTGGGCGGCAGCTCGTCATTTATTCCTGAAAGCTGTCTACATTCAAGGGGAGCAGAATTTCTTAGCAGACAATCTCAGCAGAATTCTCCAACCTCACGAATGGACTCTCGACCCCTTGACTCTCCAGTCCGTTTTCGCTCAATGGGGCACTCCTCAAGTGGACCTTTTTGCAGCTCCTCACAATCATCAGCTGCCCCTGTTTTGCTCCAGACTCTACTCTCCTCACTGTCTGGCACCCGATGCATTTCTCCTGGATTGGACCAATCTCTTCCTATATGCATTTCCTCCTCTACCGCTCATGCTGCGGACATTGTTCAAGCTCAGGAGGGAACAAGCCACCATGATTCTCATCGCTCCACGGTGGCCCAGGCAACATTGGTTCTCCCTTCTACTTCAACTCAGTTCCAGGGAACCCATACTTCTTCCACTGTTTCCTTCTCTGCTTACTCAGCATCAGCAGACCCTGCTGCATCCCAACTTACAGTCTCTGCACCTGAGAGCTTGGTATCTCTCGGGCTGACTTCGGCTCACTCTCTCCTTTCTCAGCCTGTCCATTCTATCATTGATGCTTCCAGGAAACCGGCCACGCTTCAGTGTTATCAGCAGAAGTGGTCTCGGTTTTCTTCCTGGTGTCTCTCACATCACCATAATCCCTTGTCTCTAGCAGTGGGACTGGTGCTGGACTTCTTCTTTCCTTGTCTGACTCTGGTCTCAAATCTACTTCTATCAGAGTTCATCTTAGTGCCATTGCTGCCTTTCATGAGCCAATTCATGGAAAACCCCTCTCGGCTCATCCTTTGGTTTCTAGGTTCATGAGGGGCCTTTTCAATGTGAAACCACTTCTCAAGCCCCCTCCTGTGATCTGGGATCTCAATGTGGTTCTTTCCGCTTTAATGAAGCCTCCTTTTGAACCTTTGGCCACAGCACATTTCAAATTTCTTACTTGGAAAGTGGTCTTCCTTATAGTTCTCACTTCTGCCAGAAGGGTCAGTGAGTTGCATGCACTAGTGGCCGATCCACCTTTCACTGTTTTTCACCATGATAAGGTGGTTCTCCGTACACATCCAAAGTTTCTCCCTAAGGTTGTGTCTGACTTTCATCTTAATCAGTCCATAGTCCTACCTGTATTTTTTCCGAAGCCTCACTCTCATCCAGGTGAACAGGCTTTGCATACCTTGGACTGTAAACGTGCTTTGGCTTACTATCTTGAACACACTAAACCTCACAGATCATCTCCTCAACTGTTTTTGTCCTTTGACCCTAACAAGTTGGGTCATCCTGTATCTAAACGCACTCTATCCAATTGGCTTGCTGCTTGCGTTTCATTCTGTTATGCTCAGTTGGGCCTGACACTGGAAGGTTCTGTCACGGGCCACAAAGTTAGAGCTATGGCAGCGTCTGTAGCTTTCCTCCGCTCCACTTCCATTGAGGAAATCTGCAAGGCTGCTACTTGGTCCTCAGTTCATACTTTTACATCTCACTATTGTCTGGATGCATTCTCCAGACGGGATGGACACTTCGGCCAATCTGTTTTACAAAATTTATTTTCCTAATGGCCAACCTTCCCTCCATCCCGCTTTTTGTTAGCTTGGAGGTCACCCATCAGTCAAGAATATGCTGCCTGCTTGTCCTGGGATAAAGCACAGTTACTTACCGTAACAGGTGTTATCCAGGGACAGCAGGCAGATATTCTTGCGTCCCTCCCACCTCCCTGGGTTGGCTTCTTAGCTGGCTTATATTAACTGGGGACCGCGCGCCTACGTCGGGCGGGAAGGCACTTGTGCAAGCGCGGTGCGGCCTAGCTAGAACTTTCTAAGTTCTTAGAGTGCAATCACTCTAAAATTGTCCGTACCGGGGCTCCGTCGGTGCCGTCACCCATCAGTCAAGAATATCTGCCTGCTGTCCCTGGATAACACCTGTTACGGTAAGTAACTGTGCTTTTTCGCAAGCAGACTTGCTCGAAGACCTTCAGGCTTGCGATTGGCCCGCGCATGCGCGCGAGCCCCTCCCGCCCTGCCTAGGGCATGCGTCTCCTCAGTTCTTAGTTTTCTGCGGAGCCAGAAGCTCTGCCCTTGCTTCGCGCGATCTCTTTGTCCCTCTTGCACCGTGGCTTATTTGATTTGTTTCTTTTGAGTCGCTGTGCTCGCGTCTTTCATTTTCTTTATTTTTGTTTTTTTCGGTTCGTATAATTTTGACCGGGTTCCCGGTCTTCCTCTGGCTGCCTGGCCTCGTGGGGCCGCGGCTCTCTTTTATCTTATGTCCCGGCCTTGTTCCGACTTTAAAAACTGCATTAAGTGCAACCGGGTTATCTCCATCACCGATCCTCATTGTTGGTGTGTGGAGTGCCTGGGTGCAGAGCACCGCGCTGAGTCGTGTCCCCATTGTGTGACTTTGCAACCTTGGGCTCTTTGTCGGAGGGTGGCCAAGATTCTCCAACTCTTTGGCCCCATGGATCCTGCGGAACAGGCCTCGAGCTCGGCCTCTGCACCCTCGTTTGGTGCCTCGACCTCAAAGTCCTCGGCCTCGAAGTCCCCGTCGGCCTCGAAGGCTCCGGCCTCGGCCCCTCCTGCTGCTTCGGGTAAGTCTCCTCTTTCCTCCTCAGGTGTGCTGACAAAAAAGCCTACCTCGGAGTCTCATATCAACGCCGCCTCATCGGCGTCTTCGAGACATCATGCTAAGCGTGCCTCCTCACGTAGGGAATACTCTTCTTCGAGATCGCCCTCGAAGGAGCGCACTGCTGCACCTCTGACCCACCTACCTTTGGTCTCGGTGCCTATGTTTGAGGACATGCTTAAGGCAATTATTACCACGCAGTTTTCCTCGGTGGTAAGCCAACTAGTCCTGACTTCGACTTCTCTGACCTCAATCTCGACCCAGTTGTGGTCTGACCAGCCTGAGCGTCCTCTCGTCTCTCGAGGCCTTCCCTATAAGACCCATCGGGTTCCCTCGAGCGAGTCTTCCTCCCCTGAGACACTGGTGAATTTTCGGGAGTCCAGACTGGGGGCCATGCTTTCCACCGCTACTGCGACGAAGCTCACCTCTTCTAAAATGGTCAGGTCTTCCCTGCCCTGTCGACCTCGAGACCATCCAGACACACATTTGTCCTCGAATTGGACTCTAGTGTCTGTTCCCCATTGTGGCGGTTGGCGGCTTCTAAAGGGCCCGCTTTGAAGCCAGTTGGGGATTTTTCTTATACCCCGTCTTCTCCAAGGCTTCCCCAGCATTTTCCTCGGACCCCGGGGTCTTCCCCGATCCATCTGGCACGGGGCTGTTCCTCGACGCCCCCTACGTGCCTTGGTCGAACCTCTTCGGTCTCCCGTTCACGGGACTCTGAGGCTCCGGCTTACTATTCCAGGGAAGTTTCTCCCTCTTTCTCTGCTGCACCCAAATCTCGGTCAGAGTTTCCCCCAGAAGATGAGTCTTCTTCTCGGACCTCCTTTTCTCGTTTCATCTCTGACATGGGCAGAGCTCTGAACTTGGATTTTCAGTCCGACTACCGCTTTACCCAAGAATACCTGGCAGAATTGGGAGTTGAATGGGAGTTGACAATACGCCTCATGAGGCGCTTCGCCTTCCGGTGCATCAGGTTCTCCAGCAGACTTTTCTTCGGAACCTGGAGACACCTTATGCTGTCATGGCTATTCCCTCCAAGTTGGAGTCCTATTACCGGACTATCCCGGTTAAAGGATTTGAAAGTGCTCAGCTTTCCCACCAATCCTTGGTGGTTGAGTCTTCCTTGAAGAAATCAAACCCCTTGAAGGTTTACACGGCTGTTCACCCGGGCAGGGAAGACTACACGATGGACAAATTTGGTCGCCACCTTTATCAGAATTCGATGATGGCGAACCGTGTCCTTAATTACAACTTCTTCTTCACGTCCTACCTCTGGTTCTGTGTAGATGCCCTCCACTCATTCCGGGAGGTCGTTCCAGAGTCTCGGCATCTGGTGTTTCGTCTCCTCGAGGAGACCCTCTCCCAACTCTGCCTGTATCTGTTTCAGGCCTCTTATGACGCCTTTGAGTTGTCCTCGAGAGTTACAGCCTTTGCGATCACCATGCGTCACCTCGCTTGGCTCCGGACCATAGATATGAATCTACAGGATCACCTTGCCAATCTCCTGTGTGTGGGTCATGAGCTCTTCGATTCCATCGAGGCTGCCACGAAGCGCCTCTCAGACCACGAGTGGTCCTTCGCTTCTCTGGTGAAACTTAAGCCGAAGGCTCCTCTGGCTCGCCAATATAAAATTCCTCTCCGGAGGTACCCACAAAAATCCACTCCTGCTTTCTCAAGGCCTCCTGCAAAATGGCCCCTGCAGCAGCAGCCACATCAACCTAAGACTTAGCCGCCGGCCCCAGCGAAGGCCGGGCCGTCCTTTTGACAATTCGAGTCCGAGCCTTCAGGCTCCCTTTCTGGAGTCTTCCCCCTTCTCCATCGAGGGTCGTCTCCATCATTTCTATACCCAGTGGGAAAGTCTTACCACCGACAGTTGGGTACTGTCTATCATCCGGGAGGGGTACTCCTTCCACTTCAGTCGCGTACCCCTGGACATGCCTCCAAGAGAGTTTCCTTTTACTCAGTCTCAGCTTCCTCTCCTTCTGCAGGAAGCTCAGGCCCTGCTTTGCCTTCGGGCGGTCGAGGAGGTTCCCCTGGAACAGCGGAACTCTGGATTTTATTCCCGGTACTTTCTGGTACCCAAGAAGACGGACCTGCGTCCAATCCTGGATCTCTGTGCTTTGAACAAGTTTCTGGTCCGGGAACGATTCAGAATGCTCACCCTTCCCACGTTGTATCCCCTTTTGGACGAGGGGGACTGGCTGTGCTCAATGGACCTCAAGGAGGCTTACACGCACATTCCGATACACCTGGCCTCTCACCGGTATTTGAGATGGGGGTTCTCCATCTCCAGTATCGTGTTCTTCCCTTCGGCCTGGCGGTGTCTGATTGTGGTAGCTGTGGCCCTGCGCTTCCGTGGCTTGCAGGTGTTTCCCTACCTCGACGACTGGTTAATCAGTCCTGCGAGCGACGAATCAAATCATCGTGCTCCTTCAGAGTCTTGGCTTCAAGGTGAACTTTTCCAAGTCTTACCTCTGCCCGTCCCAGTCTCTTGAGTTCATCGGAGCAGTCCTGGGCACGGTTCGTCTCCGCTCCTTCTTGCCTCAGCCTCGTCAAGAGGCCCTTATCCGTTTGTGTTGAATGGTGACCCATCTGCCCTCGGTGCCAGCTCGGATCCTGATGGTCATCCTAGGCCACATGACTCCTTTTGCCAGACTTCACCTCCGTATTCCTCAATGTACTCTGGCGTCCCATTGGAACCAGGATCGGGATTCTCTCTCTCGACGCATTGTCGTGACTCTTTTGTTGACGAGGTCTCTCCGTTGGTGGATGCTCTCTTCCAATCTTTCCAGAGGTTTTCTGTTACATGCTCCTCCTCCGCAAAAGGTCCTCACGACGGACTCGTGGACCTTTGCTTGGGCTCATATAGATGGTCTGCGCACCCAGGGTCTTTGGTCCTTGCCGACCGCCTTTGTCACATCAATCTCCTGGAGCTTCGAGAGATTTTCCTCGCTCTGAAGGCCTTTTGTCACCTGCTTCGCGACCGGGTGGTGCTGGTTCGCACGGACAATCAGGTCGCCATGTATTATATCAACAAACAGGGGGCACGGGGTCCAGGACCCTGTGCCTGGAGGTGATGCGGCTCTGGGATTGGGCCATCTGCCACAACATATTCATTCATGCTGTCTACATTCAGGGCCAGCGGAACTGTCTGGCAGACAAGTTGAGTCGTCTTCTGCAGCCCCACGAGTGGTCTCTCCACTCCGGGACTCTGCGTCAGGTGTTTGCTCATTGGGGGACTCCGGACATCCATCTGTTCACATCCCCCCTCAATCACAAGTTTCCCCGCTTCTGCTCCAGGGTTTATACCCCTCTCAGAATTGAGGCGGATGCTTTCCTTCTGGATTGGACGAACTAGTTCCTCTATGCGTTCCCTCCATTCCCTCTGATTCTCAAGACTCTCATCAATCTCAAGTCCACGAGTGCCACCATCATTCTAATAGCTCCTCGGTGGCCCCGACAGCCGTTGTTCTCCCTTCTATTGCAACTCAGTGCCAGGGAGCCTCTTTCTCTGCCTATTTTTCCTTCTCTGCTTACTCAGAGTCGGGGGTCTCTGCTTCATCCCAACCTCCAGTCTCTGCACTTAACAGCTTGGTTCCTCGAGACTTAATGCCCTCGTTCCAGCTCTCCCAGCCTGTGCTGGATGTCCTGGAGGCGTCTTGGAAGCAGTCCACTCGCCACTGTTACCATCAGAAATGGACCTGCTTTTCTTCCTGGTGTACTACTCGACAGCTGGAGCCTCTGTCTGTCTCCTTGTCTGCTGTCCTGGATTGTCTGTTGCACTTGTCTGGCGCTGGGTTCAAGTCCTCTTTGGTTTGAGTCCAACTTAGTGCTATTGCTGCTTTTCATCAGCCGATTGATGGGAAGCCTATCTCTGTTCATCCTATGGTTTCCCGCTTCATGAAAGGTCTTTTCCACGTTCATCCACCCCTTAAACCTCCTCCGGTGGTTTGGGTTCTTAACGTGGTCCTTGCTCAATTGATGAAACCTCTGTTCGAGCCGCTAGCGCGAGCTCACTTAAAATATCTTACTTGGAAAGTTGTGTTTCTTATTGCTTTCACTTCTGCAGTCGGGTCAATGAACTTCAGGCCTTGGTGGCGGACCCACCTTTCACTGTTTTCCATCATAAGGTGGTTCTCCGTACCCATCCTAAGTTCTTGCCTAAGACTGTTTCTTATTTTCACATCAACCAATCTTTTGTACTTCCTGTGTTTTTTCCGAAGCCCCATTCTCACCCTGGAGAGGTGGCTCTTCATTCTCTTGACTGTAAGGGTGTGCTGGCCTTCTACTTGAAGCGCACCACTCCTCATCGTTCTGCTCTCCAGCTGTTCCTCTCTTTCGATCCCAATTGCTTGGGTTGCTCTGTCTCTAAGCGGACCATTTCTAACTGGTTGGCCGCTTGTATCTCTTTCTGTTATGCTCAGGCTGGTCTCTCCTTGCTGGGTCGAGTCACAGGCCACAGGGTCCGAGCGATGGCGGCGTCAATTGCTTTCCTCCGCTCGACTCCCATCGAGGAAATCTGTAAGGCTGCCACTTGGTCCTCGGTTCATACCTTTACCTCGCATTACTGTCTGGATATTTCTCCAGGCGTGATAGCCATTTTGCCAGTCCGTTTTGCAAAATCTGTTCTCCTGAAATTGCCATCTCTCCCTCCATCCCATTCTGGTTAGCTTGGAGGTCTCCCACATGTAGAGAATTTGCTGCCTGCTTGTCCTGGAATAAAGCACAGTTACTTACCGTAACAGGTGTTATCCAGGGACAGCAGGCAGATATTCTCGCAACCCACCCACCTTCCAGTGGTTGGCTTCTTTGCTTGCTATCTGAACTGAGGACACGCTGAGGAGACGCATGCCCTAGGCAGAGCGGGAAGGGCACGCGCGCATGCATGGGCCAGTTGTAAGTCTGAAGATCTTCAAGCAAGTCTGCTTGCGAAAACGTCTGCTAGGGGGCTCCGTTGGTGACGTCACCCACATGTAGAGAATATCTGCCTGCTGTCCCTGGATAACACCTGTTACGATAAGTAACTGTATCATCTCTGCTTTCACATAGGATCTTGACACTTCTAATATAAGCTCTTACCATTCGGTCTGGCTTCCGTGCTTCAAGTATTCATGAAATGCTTAATAGTTGTAGCAGGAACCCTTCGCAAATGGGGATTTCACATCTTCTCCTACCTAGAAGACTGGTTGATCTAAGTGTCATCATTGCAGAATGTGATCAACTCAGCTGTTCATCTCCTCAAACTTCTAAGGTTTGCTGTGAACTATCCAAAGCCTCATCTACAGCTGTCTCAGATCTTGGAATTCATAGGAGCTCAGTTGGACACTATTCAAGGTCAAGCTTTTCTACCACAGCAGAGTGGACAATTTCATTCACCTGTGTCGCACAATCTCCAAACTTGGGTGCATTTCCGCATGTCAGATGGTACATCTCCTTGGTCACATGGCATCAATAGTTCACGTGACCACATTTGCCTGGCTTCATTTTGGAATACCTCAGTGGATTCTGTCCTCCCAGTGATCTCAAGCCATGGGACCCCTGTCTGCTTGCATTCAAGTGACCCTAGATCTTCATCACTCTCTGTAATAGTGGAAGGTTCCATTCAGTCTCACCTGAGGTAATAGTGGAAGGTTCCATTCAGTCTCACCTGAGATTTTCTATTTCAGCCCCTTCAGCATCATAATTTTCTAACTACAGATGCTTCTATGCTAGGCTGGGGAGCTTACCTTAAACTGTCTACATGCCCTATGACTGTGGACGTCACAAGAGGAATCTACATATCAATTTCCTCAAGTTACATGCAACAAGTAATGCTCTCAAGACATTTCATGACTGTCTATTATACAGTACTCCCCTGAAATTTGCGGAGGTTCTGTTTCAGGAGCACCTGCTAATTTCAAAAAACTGCGAATGCAGTTTAGGAGTGGATTGGAGGCGGGAGAGGGCTGCAGGGGTGACGGCGGGTGCTAAAAAAAACACATAGTTAGGCTGGCAAGCGGTTTGGCTGTGCAGAAGGCTGACTGTGGGGGGGGGGGGGGGGGGGGGGAGGAGGAGGAATCGGCTGTGCAAAAGGCTGATTGGAATCGACTGTTGTGCAGAAGGCTGATTCGCAGACTCAGTCATGCCCTGTATTTTCTGACCGGAAGAGGCAGTCAGAAAATACCACGAATGACTGAGTCTGCGATTTGTGAACTGTGAATTCACAGGGGTCTACTGTATAGTACTTATCTGTACTATTGCAGAAAATAAATAACAAGAGAAAAGGGAAACCATTATGGTTCTCCAAACTAGTGGTGGAAAAAATAAAGGCAAAAGAATTGGTGTTTGTGAAATACAAAAAAAACTCAAGAAGAGGAGTACAGAAAGGAATATCGCAGTGTCTCAAACTTTCTAGAGCCGGGGCACACTAAAGGTAGTGGCCACGGCTTGAGGCACCCAGAAGAGCACGACGTCGCCGTGATGACATCACACATAAGGGTGACATCATCACAACCGCACATGTGCAAAGGCCCTCCAGATGGGTCCTGAGATGGCAGTAGGGGGTGCCAGCAGGGAAGAGGATTGGAGAGAAGGAGAGGCCCCTGGCACCAGCTGATTGCCTACTGTAGGGGTGCCCACACTTTTTTGGCTTGCGAGCTACTTTTAAAATTACCAAGTCAAAATGATCTACCAACAATAAAATTTTAAAAAGCACACTGTATGCAGAAAAAATGTTAATTATCATTTATATTTGGGGTTTTTTTTCAAAGAGGTCAAGGCAGATGACTTAAAAATATGCAATGTTACCTCAGTAACAACTATACAAAAATAGACACATATACCCCCTCCCCTTTTACTAAACCACGATAGCGTTTTTTTAGCACAGGGAGCTGTGCTGAATGCCTCGCACTGCTCCTGACGCTCATGGGCTCCCTGCGCTAAAAGCCATTATCGCGGTTTAGTAAAAGGGGGCCATAGTGCAAAATATAGACAGCAGATATAAATTTGGACACATTTTGATCACTAAATTTAAAATAAAATCATTTTTCCTACCTTTACTGTCTAGTGATTTCATGAGTCTCTGGTTGCGCTTCCTTCTTCTGACTGTAAATCCAATATTTATTTATTTCTGCCTCCAGACCTCATTCTGTTCCTCAACCAACATCTCTCTCTGTCCAACTTTTTCTTCCTCTCTCCCTGCCCCCTCCCCTGTCTTCCTTTCTTTCTGTCTTTCTCTCTCCCTGCCCCCCCTTTCCTTTCTTTCTTTCTTTCTTTCTCTCTGTCTTTCTCTCTCACTGCCCTACCCCAAGCCACCGCCACTGATTTCTCCCTGCTTCCTCGATGCCAGTCCAGGTGCGTACAAGATACATCTAGCGAAAGTGCAAGCAGAAGAGCAAATGGCTATAAATATAAGAAAGGGAGACAAAATTTTTTTCAGTATATTAGTGAAAGCAGGAGGACAAAAAATGGAATTCGAGACTGAAAGAAGGAACTGCTATGTGGAGAGTAATGAGGAAAAAGCAAATGTGCTAAACAAATTCTTCTGTTTGGTGTTCACAGAAGAAAAACATGGAGATGGACAGCAATTAGTCAGCAAAGTTAAACCTGAGACTGAAGTGCATACCACACCATTCATGGAAGAAAGTGTTTATGAACAACTGAAAAATTGAAGATGGACAAAACTACGGGACTGAATGGGATCCATCCCAGGATATTGAGGGAGCGCCAAGAAATTCTGTCGGGTCCTCTTTAAAGATTTGCTTAATAAATCTTTAGATATGGGGAGAGGTTCCATGAGACTGGAGAAGAGCGGATGTGGTCTCCCTTCACAAAAGTGGTTGCAGAGATGAAGCAGGAAATTATAGCCCAGTAAGCCTCACTTCAGTTATTGGAAAAATAATGGAAATGTTGCTGAAGGAAAGGATAGTGAAATTCTTAGAATCTAATGGAATACAAGATCCGAGGCAACATGGGTTTATTAAAGGTAAATCATGCCAAATGAATCTGATTGAATTCTTTGACTGGGTGACCAGAGAATTTGATTAAGGACATGCGCTAGATATAATTTACTTAGATTTCAGCAAAGCCTTTGACACCTCATAGGAGGCTCTTAAATAAAGAGCCTCATAGGCTTAAATAAAGAGCCTCATAAATTTAAGAGCCTCATAGGAGGCTCTTAAATAAACTCCATGGGCTAAAGTTAGGGCCCAAAGTGGTGAACTGGATTAGAAACTGGTTGACGGACAGACTCCAGAGGGTAGTGGTAAATGGAATTCACTCAGAAGAGGGACAGGTGAGTAGTGGAGTGCCTCAGTGATCGGTGCTGGTACCGATTTTGTTGAATATGTTTGTGAGCGACATTGCTGAAGAGTTAGAAGGTAAGGCTAGCCTTTTTGCGGATGATACCAAGATTTGTAACAGAGTGGACACATCGGAGGGAGTGGAAAACATGAAAAAGGATCTGCAAAAGTTAGAAGAATGGTCTAGTGTCTAGCAATAAAATTTTGGGGGGTAGAAATCCAAGGGAACCGTATGTGCTGGGAGGTGAGAGGCTGATAACCACAGATGGAGAGCGGGACCTTGGGATGATTGTTTCTGAGGATCTAAAGGCATCTAAACAGCGTGATAAGGTGGTGGCTGCAGCCAGAAGGATGCTAGACTGTATAGAAAGAGGAGTAGCCAGCAGAAGAAGGGAGATGTTGATGCCCCTGTATAAGTCGTTGGTGAGGCTGCACTTGGAGCATTGTGTTCAGTTTTGGAGGCTGTATCTGGTGAAGGATATAAATAGACTTGAAGCGGTCCAGAGGAAGGTGACGAAAATGGTAAGAGGTTTGAACCAAAATAAGTATGAGAAGAGACTGGAAGACCAAAATATGTATACTCTGGAGGAGAGAAGGGATAGGGGAGGTACAGATATTTAAATACTTGAAATATATTAATATAGAACCAAATATTTTCCAGAGAAAATGGTAAAACTAGAGAGCATAATTTGAGGTTACAGGGAGGAAGATTTAGGAGCAATGTTAGGAAATTCTTCGTTACGGAGAGGGTGGTAGATGCCTGTAATATCAAAGAAGAGAAGTTAATTTAAGCAAGTTTTTTTTAATGGGTATAACTTATGGGCAAACTGAATGGAACTTTCAGGTCTTTATCTGCCATCATTTACTATGTTACTTTGACCAAGTCCACTGACACAAGGAAGCAGAGTTGAAAAGCTTTAGATAATTCCTTCTACAAAAACTTGTGGGTAGATGTAAATAACCCACTCGTCATGACTCATGTTCCTTTATACTGGAAAGAAGATTATCAAGGTAAGAACCTAATCTTCAATGGCTTCCATGCAACATGTAATAAGTATTAGTCATATATGAGAGTAAAAAGGATCTCAGAAACCTGCTCAGAAACTGATGAAAATAACTTTAGTCTGAGACTTATCAGTTCCAGATTCCAATCACTGATCCTGCAAAACCCCCCCCCCCCCAAAAAAAAAAAAAAACCAACCCTAATTTTTCAAACACCATATTAAATGTATGCTGATTTATATATATCTCCAAGGACAAGCAGGCAGCATATTCTCACAGATGGGTGACATCATCCAAGGAGCCCGGTATGGACAGTGCTAAAATGCACTGTTACTTTAAGCTTTTAGTGAAGTTTTGAGACTGCCCGCACCATGCATGCGGGAGTGCCTTCCCGCCCAACACCAGGTCGCAATGTTGTCAGTTTTTTGTTTTCCGTGGAATGAAGTCAACGTATTTGGACTTTGTCCACTCAAGTTTACTTTCCTGCTTTGACTGTTTTATTTTCTTCTTATCTGCTATTTTCTTTTTAAGTAGTGGCTGTACCATAGTTCTTTGTATACTCTGTAATAGTTGAGATCAGTAGTTGCTTGGTATCGGTTATTTCTTGGTACCGTCTTTTCTTCTTGCACCGATGTAATAGTACTAAATGACAGAGGACTCTTATTGGTGCCGTTCCCATTTACTCATCACAGTCCTCCTTTCGGACGGTGCCAAGTGTATCCTACTGTTAAATCTCCAGTGCCTACTGTCTATCAGTGGACATATATTGCTGCGCTTGGCAAGTTTTTCATCCAGAACTTGCATCTACTGTACTGCTTCAACATATGCAAGGTATCTTTAGCGTTGAATAAGACAATGCATGCCAACTTCATCTGTTGTACCCCAGCCATGTGTATCACTGGTCTCTGCAAGTAGAGATTTTCAGTGTCTGGACCAGAGCATTTGTACAATATTGACCTACTTCTGCAATCCACACACCTATTCCACTGCACTTCACGTCTGGCTCCAAGCTTCATCAATAGGAGCTCTACCAAAGGAATTCACTAATTTCTTATACGAGTGTAGACCCTTTTCAATTGTATCATTTCTTCCGCTGCATAACCCGCTGCAGCTCCTTTGCCTGACTTCTACAGAATGCCCTTAATAAAGGATGATATATTTAAGAGCAATCTACATTTTTTATTTATCACAGAAACCTGGCTGGCTGAAGGAGAAGAAGCATATCTATCATACTGTTGTCCCCCTAACTACGAGTATTTATTCAACCACCGCCATAACCGTAAAGGTGGAGGTCTAGCAGTTATTTATAAACATGATCTTCTAAACATATACGATTATTCCCCAAAGGATGCTACAATTGAATGTCTTCACCTCAAATATAATTCAAATAATCAAATCAATTTTCTTTTACTCTATGTTCCTCCCCCTGTAGGACAAAATAAACTTTCGCTTCTTCAAGATATCATATTCGACTTTTGTTCTGTGACAACTACTCCATTTATCTTAGGCGATTTTAATATCCATTTCGACGACCCTAACAATTCCAACGCCAAAGACTTATTAAATATTTTATTACCTCTCAATATCCACCCAAAAATATCAGTACTAACTCACATAGCAAATCATACTTTGGATATGATCTTCGTCCCGCTATCTCAACATTCAAACTTCTCTGATCTGTCAGTTGCTCCGGTTCCCTGGTCCGACCACCACTTCATATCCTTTTCTCTTGATCTACCAAAACTCAGTCTACTACAATCATTTCCTAAAACCAAAACAATTATTGTAACTCAAAGCGCAATCTCCTTTCTCTTCTCCTACTTATGCTCTGAATATCGTCGACTGTATAATGCTACTCATTTTGAAACCGTGTAATACACAGACCCTGTAACTCTCCTGTTACTATCACTAGATGTTCAATGCTATACTCTGTAATTCGCTGTCTGTACAGTTTCTCTTCATTGTAAACCGCCTAGAAGTCGCAAGATTGTTGGCGGTATATAAGACTAAAGTTGTTATTATTATTATTATTATTATTGTCCGAGATTATACTAACTTGGACAATATAGACATAACTTCATTTCTTGACCCAACAATCTTAACGTCCTTTCCAAACTCCATTGAAAACCAACTATCTGCATGGAATTCATCTTTGATATCCCTTCTTGACAAAAAAATCTCCTCTAATATCAAAAACCATTCCCTTACGAAAAACTTTAAATCCTTGGTACACGACTGAACTTCGCCTGATCAAACAACAACTGCGCTCTTTGGAACGAAAATGGTGACACAATAAAACTTCAGATAATCTTCAATCATATAAGGACAACATCTCACACTATAAAATAAAAATTAACCAGGCAAAAAAAACATATTATTCTAATAAAATCGAAAAAGCAAAAAATTCGTCTACACTGTACAATATCCTAAAATCAATAGACCCAAAAAACAAAATAAACAATCCCACTCAAAAATCCACATTAAAAGCCCAAGACTTAGTTGATGCATTTACACAAAAGATCAATAATATTCGCAATTCCTTTACTCATAACACAACATCCAAACCTACCAGCCCTGATCACCAAAAATCCATTCCAACAGCAAGATGTTCTAACTTTAAAATCCCATCTGTTCAAGACATAGAATCCCTTTTTCAACAAGTCAATCTAAAAGGCTCCCGCTCTGAACTCATTCCACCTTTTTATTTGAAAAAACACTTCGCACACTTTGGGCCTTTTATTCATTCTCTCATTCAGAAAAGTTTACTCACTGCTACAGTTCCATCTCAATGGAAGACTGCCATTATTACTCCTATTCTAAAGAATCATAAAAACAGCATTAACGAACTATCCAACTACCGCCCAATAGCCAATTTACCATTCTTAGCGAAATTGACAGAAAAACTGATTTTCAACCAGCTATCCGATTTTATAGAAAACACTAATGCATTGCACCCCAACCAAACAGGATTTAGAAAATTTCATAATACAGAATACTCCTTAATAGGCCTAACATCTAATATTCAATACTATCTCGATCATCACAAATCTGTCATTCTTTTTTCTTTAGATATTTCCGCAGCTTTCGACACTATAGATCATAACTTGCTCCTCTCTCGACTAGAAGAACTAGGAATAAGTGGGAATGTTCTCTCATGGTTTAATTCGTATCTACTTAACCGCACTACATCAGTTAGATTTAATAATGAAGACTCTACATCTTATTCTTCCTCATTTGGAATCCCGCAAGGATCTATTTTGTCCCCTCTATTGTTTAGGTATCTGTCAATCCATCGGTTTCGTTCCATTTTCTTATGCAGACGACATACAACTCATTCATCCGTTAGACCCAGAAAATAACTAGGTATCTGTCAATCCATCGGTTTCGTTCCATTTTCTTATGCAGACGACATACAACTCATTCATCCGTTAGACCCAGAAAATAACACTGATATCACATCCATCAATCACAAATTGGAAAAAATTCAAGACTGGCTTAATACAAATAAACTAGCATTAAACATCAATAAGACAAAAACAATGTTATTCACATGGAAAAAAGATATAATCCTGTCTAAACCGTTTATTCTTAATAACATTTCACTCAACTTGGTTCCCTCCATTAAAATACTAGGCGTAATTATAGACGATAAACTAACTTTCCATGAACATATCTCTCTTATTGTTAAAAGCTGTTTCTTTAAACTACGATAAATACGCTCAATCGCTAAATTTCTCAGCTTAACATCGATAAAGATACTCATTCACTCCCTAGTAATCTCAAATATCGACTACTGCAATGCTCTTCTACTTAATATCACTCTGAAAGAAAAAAGGAGACTGCAATTATTACAAAATACAGCCATTAAACTAATATATAATGCCAAAAAGTATGATCACATCTCTCCACTATTAAAAGACGCCCATTGGCTGCCAATCAGCCACAGGATTACCTTTAAAATCTTATTACTTATCTTTAAAACATTAGCCTCTAATGAACCACTTTTTATTTCACGATCTCTAATCCCATATAACTCCCAACGCTCTCTTCGATCTTCCGACCAAAATATGCTTTCAGTACCTTCCTTGAAAATCATAGGTACAAGGAGATCAGACATGTTTACAGTCATGGGACCACAATGGTGGAACGCCCTCCCTCAATATATTCGACCTGAAAAAGATATTGTAACTTTTAAAAAACTTTTAAAATCTTACTTATTTAGGGATGCTTTTAATACTTAAAACTTTTAAAACTTAAAAAAAAACTTTAAAATCTTATTTAAAGTTTTGGACACTTTTAATACTTCTAGGATGTTTCGAATTGTGTTTTGGATTTTAGCCCCTTACCTCTTGGCCTACCCTTTCTACCAAATATAAGATTGTAAACTTTAATCCTTCCCTACCCTTTCATGTTTGTTTTTATGTTATTATTTTTTTTGTTAATTGATAGTTTCTTTGTATTAATCTCTATATGGACTCTGTATATCGCCTAGCAATTTTAATAGGCGATTCATCAAATGAATAAATAAACTTGAAACTTAATATGCACTTTCCCTGAGCCTGGGTTTCTTTGCGACCGGATTCTTCAGACTCCATCTGATCTACCTCATAACTCTGTGTCTCTGATCTTCATATCAATGTCCAGGATCGTCTAGTGCATATTCCTTGTTCAGACGAAGAATTATTTGGTGACAAAGTGGAGGAGATTCTGCAAATGCTTACTTGTCACTAGCAGAGCATATCCACTGTTAAAGGGTCATTCCTACTCTCAGCAGGATCGCCCAGGTTCTTGGTAGGATCCACCAGGTTCTTCACACACTTTCCTGTGCCGCTCAAATGCGTAATCTTTTGGACATGCCTCTGCTCCTTCAGACAACCGTCCAAGAGAGTCTTCTATCAATTCTCTTCTCTTCTTCAGGAAATCGAGGCTCTTCTAAAACTCATGACCTGGTACAGCGGCATGATAACCTTCTCCGATCTGTTAGTGATTCACTTCTTAATTATTCCTAGCATTCTTTTCGCCACTGCCGCACATTGCGCGAACAGCTTCATTGACTTGTTGACCAGTTCTCCAGTCTCTTTCCTGGGGGTCTCTCTGATACTTCACGGACATCCTGTATTAGTGTATAAGATTTTTGTTACCGACATGCATCACCTTACTACACCTTCCAGATGAAATGGTTGGTTTAGCCAAGCAGTGCTATAGAATTTATTTTCTTCTTGAAGGCCAACTCTCCCTCCATCCCTTTTAGTTAAGCTAGGGAGTCCCATCTGTGAGAACATGCTGCCTGCTTGTCCTGAGATAAAGCACATTTACTTATTTGTAACATGTGTTATCCAGGGACAGCAGGCAGATATTCTCACAGCCTGCTCACCTTCCCTAGTTGGCTTCTTCACTTGGGCATAGAACTGATGATCTTGTGACCTGGTGTCAGGTAGGAAGACACTCGTGCATGCGTGGTGTGGGCAGTCTCGAAGCTTCGCTAAAAGCTTAAAGTGACAGTACACTTTAGTACTGTCTGTACTGGGCTCCATGGGATATATCACCCATCCTGTTACAGGTAAGTAACTGTGATATATATATATTGAATCAACACATTTAGTGACCTTTTTGGACTCTTAAGCTAGTATCCCCACTCTTTGGCTGTGCCTTCACCATCTACTCTGTGATAAGATGAAATTTGCTTGGTACTTACTGTATCTTCCTTATCTTTAGATTGTTTCCATTGAATTGTGGTTTGTCTCCTATGAATTGTGCTTTGTCTCCTAACTTCTTATAGTGGATTTGAGAGAGAGTAAATGGATTTAAATTTCTATTATAATTATGCTTTAGTATTACAAAAAAAAATTCTTTTTTCAGTATGTAATTATTGATTTATTATTGTACTGTATATCTCTTCTTTGTTGTTTCTATCTTTTCTGATCAAGAGTGTTTTTGAAAATTTGTGTTTAAAATTGCTTAAAAAAAGCAAATTGGAGAAAGCAATTATTACTCCATGCACAATCAACTAGTAGAATTTGTTGCTACTTGTAACCTGGATTGGTCACTATCGGAGACCTTTGGTCTGGCTTAGTATTGCAAATTTTATAATAATGCCATATTAAAAAAATAGAAGCCTATTATCTAAAGGTATGTATTCCAGAATTTGTTGTTTTATGTTGTTTTCCCTTGTTATTTATAAGAATTTTCCCTTGTTATTTATAAGAATTTTGTTGGTTTATAAAGAAATTATTTTGTTACGGAAGCAATATCATTAGTGTGCTCTCTTTTGGAAGAATGTTTTTTTGTCATAATGGGTAGAAAATAATGCAAAGCTTTGGGGAATGCTGCTGTTATTTCCCATTTTAATTTCAAATGAATGCACATTTTTGCTGTTAATCTAGTTAGGAGAGGAAAGTCAACAGAGGGGGGGATGTATGATAGAGAACTTAAATATCTCTGTAATATAAATGCACAAGAGGCAACTATCTTTTGACCAAAAGGGAACTCTGGAATGAGGGTTCATAAGATGGTGAAACGTGATAGACTTCTGTAAGTGGTGAATGTATGGAACAACCTCCTGGTAGAGGTGGTGGAGATAATTATCTGAATTCAAGAAAGCAGGGACAAGGAAGGGATAGTAGATGGTATGGATTGACAAACTGGATAGGCCATATGGTTTTTATCTGCTGTTATTTTTCATGTTTCTGGATTTCTGTGATCTTTTCATGCCAGAGCATCCATTTTGGCCTCTTTCAAAAACTTTCCCACATGCAAGTAGCATTTTTACACATGTAGATTACATATCAGTAAATGGTAATTTCAGAAAAGCAGTTATATACACACGGAGATTACCAGGACACAGATTTCAATGGAGTGTGATTTGTGTGTGGTTTATGCCTTTCTTATATAAGCCAAAAATCTAGATCTTTACATGTCTTTTTTTTTTTTTTGTCTTTTATTTTAATTCTCCATCAGATTTGCAGTAGCTCAGAGCTACATAACGATTTTTAGAGTGCTTGTCACCACTCCTTTTTTTTCTGCCTCCAAAAAGAAATTCGGCCTCATTATTTAAAAGGGACATTATCAACATGGTCTGCCATTAAAATGGGTTATAAAATAGGTCTCATTGCAAAAAATGGGACCAGTACTAAAATAACACAAATTGTAGTAAAATAACCTGTGTTAAATGCTAGCCCACATTGATAATTTTCCTCCTTAATTGACTAAGGACATATACAATATAGCTATGAAAGCAGAAGTACTATTATTAGGGGATGTTGATGGTACAGTGGGAATGCCCTAACCCTCTAGAAGTAGAATCCAGCAGTTGATATTGAAACTCGTATGTCATGAAGCCATACTAGACTTTCTGATGTTATAGTGCAGGGGTAGAGAACTCTGGTCCTCGAGAGCCGTATTCCAGTCGGGTTTTCAGGATTTCCCCAATGAATATGCATTGAAAGCAGTGCATGCAAATAGATCTCATGCATATTCATTGGGGAAATCCTAAAAACCTGACTGGAATACGGCTCTCGAGGACCGGAGTTCCCTACCCCTGTTATAGTGGATAATCATGTGACATCCAGCAATCACTGGATGCTGTGGTTTAGTATTAAGACGTATGGATAATGTTCTTTTAAAAGTGGAGCTTAACTTTGTTAAGATGAGGAAATACCTTAGGACAGGGGTAGGGAACTCCGGTCCTCGAGAGCCGTATTCCAGTTGGGTTTTCAGGATTTCCTCAATGAATATGCATGAGATCTATTTGCATTAGGAGGAGTTATCTAGATGGGAACGTCTGGGGGAAGTAGAGAAGCAGCTGACAAAAATGAAAAGAGCTCTATTAAGGATGACAAACCTGTTTTGTTAGGACAATAAGTAAAAGTAGATGGTTCTCAAAAGTAGCAGCTGAAAAGGTAAGGAAAATATGGTTAGACTTCAGGGTCTGTATTCAAAGGAGTTTAACTGGGCCTACTTTAAACCTTGCTGGCTGACCAGCTGCCAGTATTCAGTGGCATTTAACTAGGTAGTGCTGCTAAATATCTGCACTATCCAGGCATTCTGTAAGTGGTTAGGTTAGGGTGGAATTTGGGAAGAGTCACTACTTAGCTGGTTAGGAGCTATAATCAAGTCTGATAACTGGCTAAGTATGCAGATCATAGAAAGATAAAAAAGGGCAACAATATAATTATGGTTTTATTTGATAGAACTAAACAAAGTGATTGTTGCAGTTGTCTGGGTTAGACCTGGATGGACTGTTGATGTCTTTATCTGTCGTCATTTACTATGACTGGGTAGGTAAAACTGCCATTTCAGTCATCATGCTGTGGCTTTCTTCAGGGTGTGCTGTGAGGTCTGCAGTTTGTCTTTATATATAGTGAGTCCTCAAACCTGATTGGCTGGAGCTTGGGGCAGGAAAGGTTGTTGGTCACTAATATCAATTTTGGCGGGAAAAACATTTTTAAAAATTCTGGTGGGAAAGAGGCTGAAAACTTTGAGAGGGAGGGAGGAAGCGTTGTCCTTGGCCCCATTCTTTATTGCACTATATATTTTTTTTAGATGAGTGGTTGCCATGCTTTGTTTATAGAGAGCTATTTATCTCCATTTAAGTTTTTGAGGTGTCCTGCTATCTTGGTTGCATCTTTGATTCTTCTTGGTCACCAACAGTCTTCTTTCTCCATGGCTTTTATGTTCTCAGATCTAATCATATGAACAGTTGCCTTGGCATGGAGAGCTACAGCAAATTTTTCTGTGTTGCATATCTTGTGGTGTTTCTTATGCTCTTGTGCCTTTCCGCTATAGTAGAGAAAGATGTGGGGAAAAAATTTGTCCCCGTCCCCACGAGCTCTGACCCTGTCCCTGCTCCGTCCCCACAAACATCTGATCCCATCTGCACAAGCCTTGAATAGTTATAATTTTATACTGAACTTATTTTATTAAAGTATAAAAAGAAACAATATTCTGTACAATTGTCATTTTATAAATCACTAATAATACAGAGCAAGGATCAACAAAACCCCTGTCTCCCTTCTCATCCCCCTCAGAAATATCTCCTCCACTATCAAGAAAACTGAAGTCGAATTACTACAGAATGCTACATAGAAAAATCAAGCTAACAGAACACTTCAGTCACACATGGCAGGAAGTGTCGGGGGAGTGCAACTAGGGCAACTACCCCCTGGTCAGAGAGAGCCCTAAGCCAGCTGGAAGCTAAAGAAGCACAGCCTGGGCTTTGCAGTCCCCAGTTATATCTAACACCAGCTCTAGCAGAATATATATTTCAAATCTGATATATTCTAATCACAAAATAGAAAATAAAACTATTTTTTTCTACCTTTTATTATCTCATCATTTTATTCTTCAAATTATGTTGGTCTCAGGTGCTGGTCTCTGTTTTCTTTTGTCTTCTCTTAACTCACTTGCCGGGAAAACCAGAAGTTACATCGGAAGGAGGGACTCGGTGGCAAGTAGGTTCTCCCCCCCCCTCCCATTCCTGCAGGTTACCCAGAGCAGTGCTGCATGCAGGAAGCTTCAACTGGCTGGTAGGCTACCCCGGGAGGCAGAAGGGGCCGATGCAGGAGAGTGGTGGGTTTGTTGTGTGTGCGCTTTTTTTTTTATTTTTTTTTTTTTTGCCACCGGCATTCAGGCAACCAGGGAGGAAGGGTGTGAAGGCTGTTGGATCCACAAGAGGGAGGGGGCTCCTGGACTCATGAGGGTGGGGGCTGCTGACGGGAGAGGTGGGAAGGGAGACAACTCATGGCAGATCCTTTACTGTGGTGACAATGCCATTCACCGCTCTACAGGAATTGACTGCCCCCACAGGTCAGATCCCTTGAAGGACTCCTGAACTTTAAAAAAAGCAATAAAAACTTACTTCTTAACTAATCCCTTTTATTGCCTTATGATTGGCAGCATGGAATGTTGCTACTGTTTGGGTTTTTGCCAGGTACTAGTGACCTGGATTGGTCTGACCCAGTAAGGCTATGCTTATGTTCTTATTAAAAAAATAAATAAAGAAAAGAAATGTATATTGGAACTAGATCCTCTGTATATGTTAAGTTAGGATGGACATGTATTGTAAGTATGGCAAACTGTATCCCATTTTGACTGTCTACTATGCATGTTAACTTGTAACCCGTTCTGAGCTCATTGGGGAGAATGGGATATAAAACAAATTAAATAAATAAGGGAGTTAAATTTCAAAACTTCCTGCGCCGGCGAGTGAAGGAAATCACTCTAGGTATGCTCTGACCGCCTCTTCCTGCACTAAAGTCAGGCCTCACCAATCAGGAGCTGTTCTCTCCTGCCGCTCTGGCTGCCCTCTCCTGTCTCCCCTGCTGAAAACCATATTCACGGTTTTTCAAGATTCGCGGGGGTTCCTGGAACCGAACCCCCTCAAATATCGGGGGAGTACTGTATTATGTTTTCAAATTTCAAGTTTATTAGGATTTTATATACCGCCTATCAAGGTTATCTAAGCGGTTTTACAATCAGGTACTCAAGCATTTCCCTATCTGTCCTGGCGGGCTCACAATCTATCTAATGTACCTGGGGCTATGGAGGATTAAGTGACTTGCCCAGGGTCACAAGGAGCAGCGTGGGTTTGAACCTAGAAATGTTCTTTTCTGAATTCTAGCCTCATGATTATTGCCTGTTAACATCACCATTTGCTTAGAAAATTCTACCAGTTGTCCCACTGATTTCTAGGTAGCCTCAGTTCTACTAACTACTGCCAGTATGTCGACCAGAAAATTTTTCTGTTGTACTTCAGAATGCAATCCCAGAAACCTGTCTCCAAAGTTAAATTATCAAACTCCTCTGGCCGTGATAGTGAAATAAAAGTAGGACCAACAGATACTTCAGCTGCAGTTGAGTGCTTGGGCCTTTGAAATGCTTCTAGCTCATGAGTACAGCCAACTCCCAGAACTGAATGTAGGCCCAGATTCACTAAATATAGTGATTCCTGGCCGATTTTAAAACAGCAATTGATTCACTATCTTTTTTGCATGTAAATGATTTGCACGCAAACTCCCGACTCAATCATTTAGTGAGTGACTGAGTCGGGGCAGCCCTGACAGTAGTGACAGGAGAAGCAGCCACAATTAGATTAGCGGCTGCAGCTGGGAACCTGTGCACCCCTTTCAAAGACTACCGGCAGGAGGGTTGCCCAGTTCCTCCTGCTGGAACCCCCGAAACCGCCCCCCACCCACCCCCAAATGTCCGCAGCAGGAGGCATTCCCAATTCCTCCTGCCGCCACCACCCCAATACATCCCCTGGCAGAAGGGATGCCCAGTCCCTCCTGCCGGAACCCCCCCCCCACGAGACATCCCCGGCAGGAGGGATGCCCAGTCTCTCCTGCCAGAACCCCACCCCCACCCCTCCGACATGTCCTCCAACAGGAATGATGCCCAGTCCCTCCTGCCAGAAACCCCCACCCCCCAAGACACCGGCACCCTGACCCCCCAAAAGTGCTTTATTGAGTTGGCCAGCCGGAGGAATGCTTACTTCCTCTGGCCAGCAGGCCCTCCTCCACTGAATGGCGGGCCTTCCTCTTCCCGGTGCATTGTGGGATGCGCCAGGGAGGGGCCTAAGGCCCTGATTGGCCCAGATGCTTAAAGCCCCTTCCATAGGTGGGGCCTTAGGTACCTGGGCCAACCAGAATCTTAGGCCTCTTTCGCAGTGTGTTCTGGGGTGCACTGGAAGTGGCCTAACATTCTGATTAGACAGATCCCTTAGGCCACCCTCCTGCCATGCAGTGGAGGTGGGCCTGCTGGCCGGAGAGTAAGCATCCCTCCAGCCAGCCAACTCAATAAGGTACTTTGGGGGGGGGGTCAGGGTGCTAGTGTCATTGGGGGGAGTCTGGCAGGAGGGACTAGGCATCTCTCTTGCTGGGGATGTGTCTGGGGGGAGGTAGGGTTTTTTTGATGTCTGAGGGGGGTTCCAGCAGGAGGGACTGGGCATCCCTCCTGCCAGGGGGTGGGGGGTTTCAATGTCTCAGGGGGGTGTGGGGTTCTGGTAGGAGAGACTGGACATCCTTGGGGTGCCTTGGGGTGGTGGCGGCAGGAGGAATTGGGCACTCCTCCTGCTGTGGACATTGGGGGTTGGTGGCTTTGGGGGTTCTGGGCATCCCTCCTGCTGGTAGTCTTTGTGTGTGGGGGGAGGACGGGTTCCCTGCCACTAAACTGATTGCAGCAGGGAGATTCCCTTGCCTCAAGTCAGCTCAGTGGCAACCCAATTCTCTAACCAGCGTCTGTGACATGGACACCGGTTAGAGAATCATGTGTTAGGCAGGCTCAGACATCTGCCAATGAGGACAGACGCGATTCTATATAGGATGCTTGTGTATGATTCTCAAAAGCCGCTTAGGTGGCTTCTGACACCAGGCGTCTTATACAGAATCCGGCCTTTAGAGTCCATAAATTTCTTCTAAAGCAGTGGTCTCAAACTCGCGGCCCACCAGGTACTATTTTGAGGCCCTCGATATGTTTATCATAATCACAAAAGTAAAATAAAACAGTTTCTTGATCTTATTTCTCTTTAGCTATAAATTACACTATTATTATTAAGACTTAGCCAAAAGACAAGATTTATAAGCTATAAAGAGTTTTATCTCATGCAAAATTGTTATTTCTTTAATAAGACATTAACAAATCCAAAATATGCCCTGCAAAAGGTTTGAGTTTGAGACCACTGTTCTAAAGGTAGTAGTATCTTTTTATTTTAACCAGTCTGTAAATCCACCATCTTTTTTTTTTTTTTTTTCGCCCTAAACCACATTTCTAAGAAATAAAAGCTCTTTGTACCTAGATGGAAAGAGGGTCCTCATTTTCTCTTAAATTGATGGCAAAACAGTAAATTTCTACTGCTTTTTATAACTTATGAGTGAAATTGTTATAGAATTGCCATTGTGAAAGATTGCTAGATAGTTATTTAACTGCATTCATTTATGTTATACCGTATACAGACAGAATTACTATCCAATATAAAGTCAAGGCCACAGTGGTTTATATCTATTTAATGGACTTTTCCTTGGCAGAGCTGCGACTTGAGTCTTATTGCACTTTCAACATCACATTATTGCGTGGATTGTGCATTTAGGAGACAGTAACATCAGCTTTCTCAGAATTATCAACTGAATATGGTTGCTCAGAACTTGGAATAATGACTCTATCCATTTGCAGAACTGCTAATCTGCAAAGACTTTTTAAAGGCATGGACATTCACTACTTCAGTCCTCCAATTTAGATTGACCTACTTATGTGGCTGATCCATCCTGTTTGATCAAGTTAACTGTAACTGGTGTTTATAAATAGCAGGATAAATCAGACAACACAATCCCTCCACCTCCCTGAGAATTCATCTTGCCATCTGACCTCATCCTGTTTTATCCCATTACAAATAAGCAGCTTTGCTCTTCTGTGATTAAATACATATCTATCTGTATACAAACATGGTATGGTTATTGGTTTAGGACAGGTAAATTTAGCTTAACTAGGGAGAAGTATGCATGATGAGATGTATTTTCAAACCATGCATAATTTTCTAGCATTTCCTTTTACATCTGGTTTTGGTTTTTAAATTTGTTTTAAATCATTACAGGGTGAGGAATACAACAGAAATGCTTTCATAACAAAGTGCAGTCAACTTAAAAAAAACCCCAACAGTGGAAATCCAGTTGAAAGTGAAATACCAGTTACCAAACCAGTAGTTCAGGCCAACTTACTCTGGTCTGTCCTACCATAGTTATATAAAAACTAGTATTTAAGCCCATTACATTAATGGGTGCTAGAATAGATGTGTGTGTCTGACTTTCTTTCTTTCTATTTCTCTCTGCTTGGCCGCTTTCTGTCTGTCTTTCTTTCTTTCTGTCTCTCTCTCTTTCCTCGGCTTTCCACCACCACTCCTTGCCTGCACCCCCTGTTCAGCAGTAGCCCTTCTCCCTTTCTTTTACCTTCCCCCCTGTCTAGCAGCACCTCTTCCCTGCTCCCCCTGTCCAGCAGTAGGCCTCCCTTCCTGTTATCTCCCCCTTGTCCAGTAGCACCTCTTCCCTGCTCCCCCTGTCCAGCAGCACCCCTTACCTGCTCCCCCTGTCCAGCATTTGGCTTCCTGGTCGTTCGTGTCTGCCCTCCTCTTCAGAAAAGCCTACTGAAGATCGCGGCCGGCTGTAATGAACCTCGCAGGCACTATGTACCTAGGTAGCACGTTCCCTCTGACGCGATCCGGTGCATCAGAGGGAACGTGCTACTGAGGTGCAGAGCGGCTTGCGAGGTTCGCTACAGCCAGCTGCTATCCTCAGTAGGCTTTTTTGAAGAGGAGGGGCAGACAGAAGAGCCGCTTTGGTGGACTGGATGGAGGACTGCCACTCGATGTCTGGAGGAGCTGGAGAGCAGGGAGGCCCGCGCTTTACAATTTCTCTGCCAGTAGCGCGCATGCGCACTCCTGCCTGCCACAGACATACGGATCACGCAGGTAGGAGTGCGCATACGCGCTTAGCCTTTTATTATTATAGATGTTACTAAATACATTTCCTTTCATCCCTGCAAACACTCTGTGGACTCCAACATTTGCTCACACAATCATATCACCCCACCTTCCCTAGACCTCCTATGCTAGACTTTACATCTGTTTCTGATGGTTTTTTAAATTTCATATTTATTGAACTTAGGTTTATTCCTGGTTATTTTTTTTTTTTATGGAAAAAACTGAGATGCAGGCATTTTGAACCTGTTCTGAGGATTTATCATTTGAAAATAACCTTGTAGTTTGACTTCAAACCTCACAAATAATATCAAAATGTTTCTCTATGTGCTTACAAAAAATTGACCCTTGGTGCTCCACAAAAAAGGAATCTGACAAAGACAAAAAAAACTGTGGCGAAAGTGATTTGCTTACAGTAAATTAAGGGATCCTCAGAATGATTTATGAAATCTGTTTAATTGAATACAGTCAATAAATAGACTTCAAAATAGAAAATATCAAAAATACTTTTAAAAATATAGCACAAAGTGTATCCCTTCTTTGTTGAAAGGTTAGATGGATAGTTATTAAGGGGTGTTAAGTCAGGCTTATAGTGCACCTTAGTTTACCACAGGTTAGTCATTCCCTTGATATCTCACTGCAGTTTAGTCATTCCCACAATACATAAATAACTCAGCTTGTGATCATTTTTGCAAACTGTGCTATTCATTCTGCCTGGGAGCATTAGATTGCTAATGCTAATTCACAGCCCTATGCTCCTTGTCCCCATTTTAAAGGGGCTGGGTAAAATGCCATAATTTCCCTCTTCTCCAAAGCCACCCTACAAACACATCCTGAAGGCCCCTGTCACATCCCCCGTCCTTGAAGACCCCCCACCCTCCCAGGCCTACCTTAGAAATCCTTGGGACCTACTGAATATGGAGCAAAAAGATCCCAGTTGCACCTGCCTCTGCTTGTGCCAGGTTCAAAATGACCCTGGTGATCTATGTTCCCTCCAAGAGAAGCACATGAGCAATCGCTCATACGTTGTAGGAGCATCGCTCGCAGATTTTACTTTACAAAGGTTCGCTAGCCGCTACCGCCTCCTTTTAAGCAGGCGGTAATTTTTTGGCTAGTGCGTGCTATAGCGCGCGCTAATCCAGTGCGTGCGCCAAAAACGCTAGTGCACCTTTGTAAAAGGAGCCCCAGGTGGCTCACAAAAATACTTGGAAATCTGGAAAATTTTGAGTTTTTAGAACTTGTTGCTCACACAAAAAATGTTTTTTAGAACTTGTCACTCACATGAGAGAAAATTTGCTCACATCCAGCCAATCCTTAGAGGGAGCATTGCTGGTGACCTCAGTGGTAGACTTGCAGTACTAGCCCTAGGGTTCAAAATATTACCAGCTATACCATCAGTTTGACCCTTAGTGGTAATACTGTGAGACTACTTCTAGGATCACTGGTGCCATGTTGAAGTAACATTTAACCACATCTTGTCAGCTACTATCTTTTTGTTTTATTATGCCAAGTTTACAAGAAGGCACATTGGTAGTGTACCATTTGAATTATTATATTTTAATATTACTGTTTGCAATATTTTCAGTGTATGCAGAACTATGGAAGACTGGAATGTTTGAGCGCATGTCACTGCCAACAGATGAAGATGAGCACAGTATTGAAATGCACTTGCCTTACACTGCTAAAGCCATGGAAAGGTACAGTGCTTTTTAAATGTGCTGCACGAAGTTCCCTAAAGTTATGTTTTTATTGCTTTAGTAGTAATAAAACTCCCACCAAGATGGTGAGAAAGGGATCCTCAGACTTTTAGCAGAGGCCAGATATTGTTGGCTAACTTTAACAACTTCATATTAGTCCTTGAACCCTTTTAACAATCAAAAGAAAGCAGAAGATATGAACTCCACGTTTCATGACAAAACACAAAAGAACAATTGAAGTGACGACAAATAAGTCAATCAGCCGTGCTTAAATAACCTTTATAAAGATTAAGCACTTCTCACTGACTTATTTGTTACCACCTCCACTGTTCATTTGTTTTACCCTTTTAACAGTGACATAACCGATCTGACTCCAAATGTGAATCTGTTCAGAATAAATATGACATTCTAAAAATTTGAGTTCATAACACTATCCCTTCCTTTCAGTCTCACATTAGCATAAATGTATGACTACTGTTGAAATAGTGTCTCACTAGTGCCACCACAGCTGCACTATGTTGAAAGGGTCCTTTTCTCACAATTTTAGTGTGAGTTTTTTCTTTATTTCAGTTTTGTTTTCCTGCCTAAGGTTGTTAATTTTTGTTTTGAAAATGGAACATTGACTAGCTTGGACCAGAAAAGCCTAGAAAACCTCTTTGCTTATGAGCAGCTAGCACTGTCTTTTTCCACAGAACCAGATGGATTCATTAAGCAAAAGCTTTGGTGAGAAGTTTTCTCAGTTAAGTAATCTTTTTCTTTATGTTTTTAAGATGCATGAACTCAATTTAGCTGACACTGTATTTTTCTTGATGGCTGACAAGAAAACCAGAGAGTTTAAGTGAAATATTGCTAGCTATACAAAAATGTTGTCTTTAACTGATCATCCTTCAAAGTATATTTGCCTAGGCCTCAAACATGATGATCCTAATTATTTTGTTATATAAAGCCATTAAACAGAATGGGCTGAAGCATGTCTTGAGTAACAGTCTAAGGCAGCTGATTGGCACTGAATACTGGCTTAGAACACTTCTACTTTTGGTAGGCAAACTAACATCAAAGATAACTTCCGTTTTTTAGAGTTGTATGTGAGGCAAGAGAGTCACCTCAAAATTCAACCACTGTATATTAATTTTTATTGCTGTATCCTTAGAGTAAATCACAAAAAAAATGCAACACATAATTACGGTAGTAATTATTTTGAACTTATTTTTGTTGTAAGCTGTTTTGACTTGAGTTTCATGCAGTGAGATTAAATGCAAGAGTGAGAGCTATCAGTCTAGTCCTGAGCTCCTGTGTTAAGACTTTGGTATCAACTTAGCTCACTGATTATTATCCACAGGAAATGACAATAATGAAATAAAGTTATGCCTGCCTAAAGGGCTTGGGCCCAGATTCACTAACGAGAGCGACTTAATCGCTGTTGGCCGATTCTTTGGCCAATTGAGTTGGTGCAGAGCCCTGACAGTAGTGACAAGAGAAGCAGCCTCCTGTCACTGCTGTCAGGGCTTCTGCTGGGTTTTTTTTATTGCAGACTTAGTCAAAAAATCAAGGGGAATATAGAACATACCAAAAGATATAAACAATGAGGAGTGAAAGTGCAATAGTTGTTTTCAAAAATAACACATCCCTCCAAAATCACAAAACTAGTGTTTATAAAGAAGCTTTACATATGGTAGGATAAGCTCAGAGACATGGAGGGGTAATAAAGGAAGAAGCCTGAGGTGCCTGAGCCAACCAGGGCCTTAGGCCCTTTCCCATGCATCACATGATGCACCGGAATGGGACCTAAGGCCCGCATTGCTAACGGGCAGCTGGCCGGAAGAGCAGGAGGGACTGAGTACCTCTCCTGCTCCCAACTTAAAGGTATCGGGAGGGGGACGATGACGAGACCCGACCGGGGGGGGGGGGGGGACACCGATGGCAGGAGGGAGTGGGCATCCCTCCTGCCATTTCGGCGGTGGGAGTTCGGCAGGCAGGGGCCTATGGCAGGAGGGAGTGAGCATCCCTTCCTGCCATATTTTTCAGTGCGGTGGGGGGAGTGGCAAGAGGGAGGGGGCATTCCTCCTGCCATGTGTGGTTAGCTGTGTGCTGGGGTGTGTGCATGCATTTGTCAGGGGGAGGAGCTGGTTTTTTGACAGGTCTGCCTCTTTGGGGTTTTTTCTTCTTTTTTTTTTATGGGGCAGGTATTATGTGTGTGTAATATACGCAAAATATCTTGTCATGAAAAAAAAACCAGGCAGACCTGTCGGTAACATAGTTACCGACTGGTCTACCGCAGTCGGGTTTTAGGATCGTAAAACCCAATGCAAAATAGCCATGCAAATGTTAGTGAATCAATCACTTGGCTATTTTGCATGGGGTTTTACAAATTTGCATTGCTGGATCGGAAAATGGGCGATCAAGGGGAAGAACAGATGGTGGGCCATTTGGTTTAGCAACTATCACTGACTTTAGTGAATCGGAGCCTTAGTTTGGTGATAAGTATCTTGGTTAAGTTCCTCCATATTAATGTTATTACTTCTGAAACGTATCAATTTGCTCAACTGTAAGTATATTGTATATCTGTTAGTTATATGGGAGAGCATACTGTTTTCCTCTCCATCCCAGATTAAGGCAGTACATGAAAAAGATTTAGATCAGCAATTCCCAAACCTGGCCTGGAGGACTCTCATCCAGCTGAATTTTTAGGCTGTTCATCATTAATATGTATTAGATAAATTTGCACTATGACTAAAGAAGAGTTACAGGATTTAAGTGATATGAATTTATCTATAAAATGTAAGTAATGGTTAGAGGAGTGTTTTTCAACCTTTTTACACTTATGGACCGGCAGAAAAAAAAGAATTATTCTGTGGACCGGCATCGGTCTATGGACTGGCATCGGTCCGTGGACCGGCGGTTGAAGAACACTGGGCTAAGTCGTGGGCCAGACCCCACCCATCTCTACCCAATCTCCACCCCAGACCCTGTCCCCATAATAGTACTAATTGCACCTTGCACGTCCCGTGCCTCATCTGGAAGCCTTCCCTCTGATGTTGCAACGGCAGAGAGAAGGCTTCCGTTTCAGGCGCAGGATGCCCGTAGGAGCCACTGCCCGTGGCTTTGTGCACTGAATCAGTTAGGAAGAGGGAGCTGGCTCGAAGATAATGCCGCATCAATCGCACCGTGGACCGGCGGTTGAAGAACATTGTTTTGGGCCTGATGCATGTGCTGGCCCTGTGGACCGGCATGAAATTTCTGTGGACCGGTACTGCTCCATGGACCGGTGGTTGAAGAACACTGGGTTAGAGCACTGAACTGAGAACCAGGGGAGCCCAGTTCAAATCCCACTGCAACCCACCTTCCATTGCTTCAGGTGCAGATTTAGAATGTGAGCCCTCCAGGGACAGAAAAATACCCACCGTACCTGAATGGACACCAACAGCTTTTGAGCTAGAAGGCAGTATATAAGAAATTTAAATAAAAGATATGCTTGTTATTGTTTTGAAGATATATGAATTTTGGAATAGCTTTTCTGTCTTTAGGTTCTATAGTTGTATTTTAATATTTTTTTTGTAAATCTCTTACATTGTGATAATCGGTATATAAAGATATTAATCCAATGCAATTAAAAAAAAAATACCTGCTGTAATTTCCAGGTTATAAGTCAGTTTTTTACATTAACTTGTGGGTGTGACTTATGTATGAATTTTACATACTGGTAATTTGTTGCCAGTGCTGATTTTTTGACTGCATGCAGAAAACTGTGCTGCTTTCCTGACGTTGTACATAGTTGTTAGCTTCGTGTTCCCTGATGCTCCAAGCCCTCAAGGCTGGTTGTGTTTTCTACCCGAAGAGAAAACTGCCCAGTAAGGAGGAGGAGAGCCATACAGCCATCCCCTTGAAGAAAAAAAAAGTGAACCAGTGCAGAATGGACTGTACACAGCTCCTTTCTCGTGAGCTCTTGGTAGGCTCTGAGCCAAGCACACCCCTCTCCTGTGGTGAACACTTGGGCTCAGATCATGGGCTCAGTGAGGGTGAGGTTGGCACTGTCGCAACATAGCTGGAGCCAGGGAGCATGTGGCTGTGGGAGACATCAGGTTTAGGCCTCCAAGCCCCCTTTTTTGCAGGCCTGAGTGTGGCTAGAGTACTGGCAGCCTCAAGTGGTTCAGATGTTATGATGTGGAATTCAAAATGCTGTTTCGCCATGTCCTAATAAAAGAAGCGACTTGCTATATCAAAGTTGCCTTTTTTTTTTTTTTTACTGTTTTTAATCCGTGCAACTTATGGTATATAAATGACTTAAAACCCAGAAATTACGATATATATAATTTTTAATTTTTTAAACCAAAACATTAAAATATGTGGAAGTTTAATTCAACATGAGCTGCTCAGTCCACCTAACTACAAGACTACATTGCCAAAAATCAACAGGAGCTAAGGTCCCAAAACTTAACTTTGAGGAAGACTTCCATCCTCGCTGCTGCCTCCTGTAGAATGAGAATTGTGGTACAACAGGCTGAAACATATCTGATTTTCTCAGGCTGCCTTTTATAAGGCACAGTCTAGCAAGAGTAAGGGCCTTTGCTGAGCAGTAGACGCTTGCCTCAATGCCTTAATAGCCTATTGATCTTAGAAGGTTCTTTAGGGCTAAAGAAATAAGTTCATAGTAACATAGTAACATAGTAGATGACGGCAGATAAAGACCCGAATGGTCCATCCAGTCTGCCCAACCTGATTCAATTTAAATTATTATTATTATTTTTTTTTCTTCTTAGCTATTTCTGGGCGAGAATCCAAAGCTTTACCCGGTACTGTGCTTGGGTTCCAACTGCCGAAATCTCTGTTAAGACTTACTCCAGCCCATCTACACCCTCCCAGCCATTGAAGTCCTCCCCTGCCCATCCTCCTCCAAACGGCCATGCACAGACACAGACCGTACAAGTCTGCCCAGTAACTGGCCTAGTTCAATCTTTAATATTATTTTCTGATTCTAAATCTTCTGTGTTCATCCCACACTTCTTTGAACTCAGTCACAGTTTTACTCTCCACCACCTCTCTCGGGAGCGCATTCCAGGCATCCACCACCCTCTCCGTAAAGTAGAATTTCCTAACATTGCCCCTGAATCTACCACCCCTCAACCTCAAATTATGTCCTTTGGTTTTACCATTTTCCTTTCTCTGGAAAAGATTTTGTTCTACGTTAATACCCTTTAAGTATTTGAACGTCTGAATCATATCTCCCCTGTCTCTCCTTTCCTCTAGGGTATACATATTCAGGGCTTCCAGTCTCTCCTCATACGTCTTCTGGCGCAAGCCTCCTATCATTTTCGTCGCCCTCCTCTGGACCGCCTCAAGTCTTCTTACGTCTTTCACCAGATACAGTCTCCAAAACTGAACACAATACTCCAAGTGGGTCCTCACCATCTATAGCTTTGGCAGGCCTCTTGATGCCCAAGACATAGCTGCATGCCTGCTGCTTTGATGCCTGCAGCTTCAAAATTATAGCTATTGAGCTTTGAAGCCATGAATTACTATGAAATATTGACATTCAGAATGGGACAGCACAAAGTTATCACTCTTAATGCAATTGGAAAGTGAGTATTACTGATATTGGAACAGTGATTAGGGGGCCACATAGCCAGACCTCAAGCACCTGCTTTGTCCTAGGTCAAATTTATCTTCTTTGCCAGTAGGAATACATTGTCACTTTTTTTTTTTTTTTTCTGGCATTCATCAGGAAAACTCCCCAAGCTATTTCTACAGAAGTTCAAGAAAAGCCTGAAACCCGAATACTTTCTGTTAATGTATCTGAGATACCATAATGTTTCCAAACAAACTTGGATGATTTCTATTCAGAAATTCTTAGACCTGCAAATTCTCCTCAGTACACCCCTCTGTAATTAAAAAGAGTACTTCTAAAGGGTAAGATAACCATATTTGAGCTTTGAAAGCCATAATTGGCTCACTAGTCTGTGGTAATGGAGTCTGCTTTGTGAAGATCCAGAAAATTTAGGCAAGATGCTTTGGTTGTCTCGATATGAATCTCTGCCATAAAATTATTTCTGAATTCTGTTGCCTGGCCAGGTTTCAACTTTTCAGCTTCTTACGGTATAATATCTTTACTCCATTCTTATGAAACTATAAGACTATAGCTAAAAACAAGCTGGATGAATTTCAGAATGTGGTATGGATCTGGTTTACTTAGCACATAGCAGTTTTGATACCTCAATAGGGGTTCTGCCTTTTCTATCAGAGTTTGAAAAATAACTGAACTCTAGTATTTGTGATTCAAGAGAGGTTATGCATCGGCGGTTATTTGCATCTTGTGAGAAACCATGGTACAGATTCTTTCAGCAGTGGTTTCAGAACATCCACTTACCACTTAAAAAAAAAATCATATTCCTTCCCCAATGTGGTGGTTTTTTTAAAGAAAAGAGTAGCAGCTCATGTCACCAAATGAGAGACAATCACCCCCCGCATCCAAGAATTTTGGATTAGATCTTCCAGCAAAACAGACTCTTGACTTCCTACTGAGAATAGAAGGAATACTGTGGAGCATATCAAGCACAAAGGTCCTTCAGGAAGTTGCCTTCCTTTCTTTGCAACGTGGTACTCCCATATTTAATTGGACTCCTTGGTTCTTTGCACCATCAAGAGTTACAGGCTGCATGTTCTCAATGCATAGTAGAGTTAAATAGCTATTTTTCTCAATGATGGAGGTTAAATAATAGAGTGCTGCAGGGTTCTGTACTGGGACCGGTGCTATTAACATTTATAAATGAACGGGAAATCGGAACAAGTAGTGAGGTGATTAAATTTGCAGATGAGACAAAACTATTCAAGTTGTCAAACACATTCAAACTGAAAAATTCAGGCAGACCTTAGAAAATTGGAAAACTGGGCATCGAATGGCAGATAAAATTAATGTAGATAAATGCAAACTGATGCACATTGGGAAGAATAATCCAAATCATATAGGGTCCACCTTAGGAGTCGGCACCCAAGAAAAAGATCTGAGTGTCAGTGTAGACGTTAAGCTGAAATCTGCCCAGTGTGTAGCGGCAACCAAAAAAGCAAACAGAATGCTAGAAATTATTAGGAAAATGATGGTAAATTAAGACTAAGAATATTATAATGCCTCTGTACTGCTCTATGGTGCAACTTCATCTTGAGCATTGCTTTCAGTTTTGATTGCTGTATCTCAAAAAAGATATAGCAGAATTAGAAATGGTTCAAAGAAGAGCGACTGGAATGCTTGGGAAGAAGATGAATGGCTAATCTGTTGCTCTCTCCACAGCTGGCACTAATTAACTGATAGAGAAGACACATTGAATCAGTTCCCTGGTAAAACTAGTCTTGTCAGAAGAGCAAGAATCAAACTTTCACTGGATCAACCTTTTTAAAAAAAAAAAAAAAAGGCTTCTAATAAGGGTGATAAACGAAACAAACCAGAACCTCTTACTCCTGCTAAAGCGTCATTGCCTTTACCGGAAAGCAAAGATGCAAATACTGAAATACTAGAAGAACTAAGGGCACTGAAAGAAATTATGAACAACACCAGAGAAGATTTAAATGAAAAGCTTACCAACCTCACCACTGAGGTGTTAGAAATTAAAATAAAACTTACTACCCTTGAAAATAAAACAACTGCTGCAAAGAAGAACGACTGGATTGATAAAGGGGATGGAATTCGTCTTATATGAGGAAATGCTGAAGAAGTTAGGGCTTTTCAGTTTGAAAAAGGTGATATATAGAAATAAAACAAAAACCAAAGGAAATAGGTAATACCTTTATTATTGGACTAATTCAATGCATTTTATGATGAATTTTCAAAGGTAACCCTTCAGATCAGAAATAAGCAAATGTTGACAAATATCAGTATATATAAGGAAAACATGAAAACATTTCAGTGATAATTTCACAAGAATTTCACAGGAAAGAGGGATGGATGGATGGATGGGTAAGTAGGAGACAGAGAGGTGACAAAGCAGTTTTAAATTTCTTTGTAGTATTTCTTTCCTGTCTGGTAAGTGTCAAAATATTTCATCATTTTAATTTCAAAGGCATTTTGTTCTAGGATTATTTTAAATTTTCTTTTAGTATTCTCACCATAAAAGCATTGGTGCAGTGGTCAGTTTTTCCAAAGTGTTGTCTGACAGAGGTGACATCCTGGTTGGTATTGCAATTTTTAATATGATTATCTGTGTAAGTTGATCCTAGTCTTTAGCATCTGGCCTGTTTCACCAATGTAATATCCTTCTTTGCACTTTTTGCATTGAATGACATTAGAAGATAAACATGTGAAGGATCCCCTTATGTTGAATGTTTTTTTTCCATATGAGTGACTGTGGGATCCTTTGAGATGTGCTCACAGTTTGCAGCTTGCCACACTGCAGGGATGTTAGCCATTCTCTTTGTGGGTTTGTGTGGGGAGCTTGCTTTTTACCAATTTCTGTTTCAGATTAGGTGGCTAACAGAAGGCCAGCACAGGTGGAGCTGGGAATATTTCTTTTAGTAATTCATCTTCTTGGAGTAGTAGTTGTAGATCTCGTATAATTTTTCTTAGTTTTTCCAGCCCTGGATTGTATGTCACTACCAAGGGGGTCCTATCTGAGGGTTTCTTGTCCTTTAGTGCAATAAGTTTTCTCTGGGTGTTTTAAGGGATATTCTTGGAGACTATTTTATGGTTGTGTCCTCTTTTGTTTGAAGGATTCAGTCAAGGTCTTTAGGTATTTATCTCTGTCTCTTGGGTCAGAACAGATACAGTGATATCATGTGGCTTGGCTGTATATAATGGATTTTTTTTATATGTGGAAGATGGAATTAGGAGGTAGCTGCATCTGTCTGTAGGTTTCTTGTAGATAGATGTTTGTATGTAACCATTGTTGATAGAGACTGGTGTGTGTAGAAAATTGACTTTTTCTGGGGAATAGTCAATTTTGAATTTGATTGTAGGATGGCATGTATTCAAAGAACTGTATAATTATTTGAGAATCTCTTCTTCCTTAGTCCAAATCATAAAAATGTTATTAATATACTAGTGGTATTTCAGGAGTTTTGTCTGACATGTATTTACAAATGTCTCTTCTAATTCTGCCATGAAGAGGATTGCATATTGTGGTGCCATTCTCTTGCCCTTAGCCTTGCCCATGATTTGTAGTTAAATATCATTATTAAAGCAGAAATGGTTGTGAGTTTGAATGAATTTGATTAATACTGTAATAGCTTTTGGTGAGTGTTGATGGTACAGGGTAAATGTTTTTAGGAATTTTCACATGCGGCAATGCCTATTCATGGGGGATGTTGCTCTATAATGATTCTACATCTATTGTGACTAGAAGAGAGCCGGGTGGTAGCTGCTTGATATTATTTAATTTATTCAGGAAGTCTGTGGTGTCTTCTATGAAGCTCTATATCTTCTGCACTAAGGATTTAAGATCCCTTCTATAAATCCAGATAGATATTCCAGTGCAATAGGAATGGTATGCTTAACCATGGGTCTTGCATCTGCTCCCATAAGTCCATTGCAGGAGATGCTGATCACTGTTTTCAGTACCTTCTCCTCCCTGCTTTATGCTGCCCCGATTCAGTTATTTCTTCTGCAAGCGAGCCTGCTTGGTCTTCTATTTTGGTTTTCATGTAATTTTTGTAGGTTTTTGCAGGAATTTGTGTTCCTACTCAGCTCCAGTGACTGCCTAGCCTGCGTGAGAAGAGCAACCTTTGGTCTGCAGCTGACAGGTGGATCCTGCGGGGACCTGCTCAGCCAGCCTGCTGGAACTGTAGAGCTCAGGGGTTTCCCCTGCTGTTTGCCTTCTCCTTGACTAGATCAGGAGTGCAGTGCATGCTGTATGGACACCAATTGGCGTTTCTTTAGAGCTGCATTTTCCTCCCCCCTCTTCATAGCGTTTGGATCCTGGTTCCTGTTTCAGTCCGGATGTGGCCCGACTGGCAGCTGAAGAGTCAGAAGAGACAGCTTTCCTGGTGGCAGAGTTCCTCTCCTTATTCCATCTAATTTAAGAGGAGCAGTGGCAGGTAGCAGCACATCTTCCCAGTCTGGTTTCTGAGAGGGCTGTCAGCCCACAGGGCAGTTCGGGGGGAGGGGTTTGAAATTGTGGTTTTTGAGGTTATATCTTGTAGCCTTGTTCCCCTACCCAAAAATCCTAAAATTGCTGGTTTTGGAGGTCCTCCGGTGGAGTTACAGCTGTTTTTCAGCAGGAAATCCTGGTGGCAGCCATCTTGGATTTTTTTCTGATTTAAATTTGGAGTTTTCAGACTTCTTCAAAAAGCCTCGTTTTTGCCTCTAACCACCTGAGATGGAGTTCTCATGCTCCAATGACATGAATTCATGTTAAGTTTTTTCTGGATGGACACCCGAAGAGCTCCTTGCACAGTGTGTTCTGCTGTGTATGCTGGGGAGGCGAGAACCTTAGCCTCTGACCACCTTATTAGTTCTGCCAAATTACTGAAGGCCCCAAAGCAAAAAGAAAGCACTCTAACCCTGCTCTTAAAGAGGATGAAGGGACATATACTTCTTGTAAGTCTATTCTATTCCTGCTTGTGTAACATATAAAACAAAACTGCTGAAACAGTTCTTGTTTGTCAAGAGGCCACAAGGTCTTTTCTTTTTCTGTTCTATAGCTGATTAGTTTCGCCAAGGTTACCCCCACATCTTGTGCACATCCTGTGTTGTGCTGTGCGTCAGGACTTAGATAAGAAGCATTGCTGGACCTTAGACAAGACAGTATTATATGCCATAGATGGAAACTCCCCCCCTCCTAATGTTTGCTACCTTTTTCTAGTTGCTTTTATATATCCTGTTACCATATATGGTCTTTCCTACAGTCAAATGCTGAGAAAACTGACCCATGTGAAATGCTATATATATGTATGCGGTACTCTGAATAAAAGAGAGACATCTGTTTGGATCATGTGCGTTTGTGTGTGTGTGATTTCTTTCTAAAGTGGTGTCCCCGGATGCATCTGTAGTGAGGACAACAGAACAAGGCTAATACAAATTGGGACCTGGTCGTTTCAGCGGGTTCTTGGTTCTCTATGCCCTTTACACATGACTTCATGAACTTGCTTTGGCAAGCCTATGTTGATGGCGCTGCATCACCTTCTGGGTCATGTATAGCTGAGACTAGCTTTAACCACTGCACCACACTCCCCCTACACACTCTCCAGCATCTGCTTTTCCACAAAGGGCAGTCCCTCCTTTGGACACTGACAGCTGGTTGGATGGGGTTCCTAAAGATGATGATCTGTATGCTTATCCTCTCTCCCAGGGAGATGCCTTGGTCAGAGACAATGCAACACTGGACGATGTGACCTCTCAGTTCACAGGCTGTTCAAGTCTGCTGCTCTGACGGATTTGCTCATTGAGTCTCCAAAGGAACTCAAAATTTATCATCCTCAGCCTATTTTCCACTGTTCCCTGTTGAGCATGTCCATTTTCAGACTACCATCCTTCCATAGCACCAAGATATGAAAATCCTGATTTCTGAACACTGGGAGAACCTGGAGGGTACCCTTAAGATGGCAAAAGCAATATCTAAGCTATATCCTATGGATCAGGAGTTCAGCAAATGTTTGCTATGTCTAAAGTGGACTTTCTGGTGGCTCCAGTGACCAAGTGCACATCCCTTCCCTGTGAAGGGGGCATAGTGCTTAAGGATCAACAGGATCACTGACTGGATATGTTGCTCAAGAGGCAGTTTGAGGTCTTGAATCTGACAGTGAGGGCTGCTGCAGCAGTCTCCTTTGTGGCTCAAGCATGCCACTCTAGATTACACTATTGCGCCTTCTGATCCTTCTTCCCAGCTGTTTACTGGTGGGAGTGGACTATGTGACTGATGCCTTGTATGATCTGCTGAGGGTAGTGAGCAAGGTCTCAGCTTATTCTGTGTCTGCTTGTAGAATATTGCCTGGTTCGTGGACTTGCTGGCGGGCAACCAGAAAGAGCAACCCAGGTCCAGGCGACTCTCCAAAGGTTGCTGGACATTCAAGCCATCAAGCAAGTTCCAGATGAAGATTTGGGCTCTGGCAGATACTCCATATACTTCTTTGTGCCCAGGAAAGGCTCAGAGAACTGGAGGCCTATCCTGTACCTCAAGTATGTCAATGCGGCTCTGAGTTCCACATTTTTGTATGGAGACTCTCTGGTTGATCATTGCTTCTGTGCAACCGGGGGAGTTCCTGGTGGTGCTGGACTTCACAGAGGTATATCTCCACATACCAATATTTCTGGACCACAGGCGCTTCCTTTGATTTTATGTCCTGGAGCAGCATTTTCTATTTAAGTCCCTTCCATTCGGCCTGGCTACAGCCCCCCCAGACTTTCACTAAGGTGATGATTTTAGTGGCAGCTCACCTCCGCAAATTGGGTTGGCTAATCCCCCTTACTTGGACAACTGGCTTATCAGAATGTCTTTTTGGGAGGAAGCGGAGAGAGCGGTTCAAGCCATCTTAGCAACACTTCAAAGGTCTGGGATGGATTGTCAACCTGAAGAAGAGCCAGCTATAGCTTGTTCAGTCCCTGGAGTATCTGGGGGTCCATTTCCACACAGAGAGCAGCCAAGTGTTTCTTCCAGAGGCATGCAGACTGAAACTTAGGAGCCAAATTTCAGCTCTCCTGGTGCAGCAGTCTTAATTGGCTTGGGATTATCTTCAGGTCCTAGGCTCAATGGCGGCCACAATCGAAGTGGTTCTTTGGACGAGAGTGTATATGCGCCCTCTGCAGCTCTCTCACTGGTCTCCGCAGAGGGATTTTCTGCATGTTTGACTGCCCTGGATAACGGAGGCCTGCAATAGCAAGTCCTGGTGGCTTTGCCCTCAGTCGCAATCCTCAGGGATTCCTCTAAGGATTGACTCTTGGACCACGCTGACAACAGCTGGGGAGTATACTGCAAGGATTACCCAGTGCAGAGTCAATGGCCTCCATCACAGCACCGTTGGTCCATCAACAGGTTGGAACTCTAGGCCATCCAGTTGGTGCTGATTCAGTTTCAGCCCCAGTTGTCGAACAAAGCAGTCAGGGTGTTCTCCGACAACACAACAGCAGTGTCTTATGTCAACAAGCAAAGAGGCACCAAAAGCGTCAGCTTCCAGAAGGAGGTGAAAGCTCTCTTCCACTGGGTGGAAACTCATCTTCTGGTCAACATTGCAGCTCATGTCACTGGAATGCAAAATGTGCAGGCAGACTTTCTGAGCAGACATACTCTGGACACGGGAGAGTGATCTCTCTCACATCAGGTGTTTCAGAGTATCGTCAACCGGTGGGGCATACCTATGTTTGACCTCATGGAGATGGCGAGCAACAAGAAAGCAGTGCAATTTTTCAGCTGCAGATGCGAGTGCTGAAGCACAGGGATCGACGTTCTGGTTCAGCCTTAGCCGGTTGATGAACTCCTGTACGTATTCCCTGAAGAGTCCTGAGAAGTATAATCAGACATCAGGAACAGGTTATCCTGGTAGCTCCGGACTGGCCTTGATACCCCTGGTGCGTGAATCTAGTGTGTCTTCAGATTTGCCAATTACTGAGACTTCAGCCTTTCTCAAGATCCAATTGTTCTGCAAGATCCAAAGCGCTTTGGTCTCACGGCATGGCTCTTGAGCATTCAGCTTTGAGCTGGAAGGGCTACTTGGATGGTTGTGTTCACTCTTTTGAAAGCCAAGAAACCTGGCACATTCATAGCATATACCAAGGTATGGGCTACCTTCCAACATTGGTGCCGCAAGGAGCAGCTGGATCCTGCCATGGCTTTGATATCTGCTGTTCTGTCCTTTCTTCAAGAAGGTCTTGATATGGGGTTGGCGGTTTCCTCACTGAAAATTCAAGTGGCTAGAATTTCCTGTTTCAGATCCCAGGGTGCCAGATGTTCTCTTTCTACGAACCCAGATGTTGTCAGGTACTTTAAGTGTGCTCTGAGGCTGTGGCCTCCGGTTCTCTAAGCCTGTCTGTCCTGGAATATGAACATCGTGTTGGAAGGGCTCTCAAAGGCTCCGTTTGAGCCCTTACAGGATGCCACCCTAATGAACTTGACTATTAAGATGGTGTTTCTGGTTGCCATCACTTCAGTGAGGTGTGTCTCTGAACTGCAAGCATGGTAAATGTAAGGTTTAGAGGGGTTATATTGAAGCTGCCTTACACTCCGCAGGTCCCGAGTTCAATGCCGTCACAGAAGTTTCATTAAGAAGTAAAATCACTGACAAAGACCACTAAGAGTGCTTGCATAAAGAATATATGTATATTGTGCAGAAATACAGAAAACAAGATTCATAAAGATACAATTAAGCATTACAATTAAGGAATAAGTTTTACAAATACAGACTGCTTCTGTGCTCTTGTGAATGAGAGAGAAAAACAGCTTCCTGAGTAGGTGTTATGAGGACAAAGAAAGAAAGAGAGAGAGAAAGGGGGGTGGGGAGAGAGAGAGGGGGTGTTGCAGAGAGGAGGCTTTTATAGGTTGGAATAAATAGAAACTATTGTATTTCCCAGTATCATTCTGTTTATAATTTGTAAACTGTTTGAAACAATGGTTAGTTTAATTGTTAAGGAAGGTGTGACACTTGCAGGCATGGTAGATGGGATTAGTCTCTGGCTTCTTTGTCCCGTTCAAGTAGCCTATCTTCTTGATAAGCAATCCAGTCTGGCTGGATGCTTAATGCATGTGAATTCTGTGATGGAGCACTTAGGGTCTATCTGCATCAACATTCCAGAGTCAGATTGATATAATGTCCCATAGGCCTTTGCTTATGTTGGTTAAGTCAACTGAAAATGCTTACTGCTAGCAATGCTAGGTTGACAGTCATATAGGGACCCTTATCTGCGTATCACCTCTTTCTTGCCAAAGGTGGTCTTGGCGTTTCATATCAACCAGAAAGTTTGCTTTCCAGCTCTCAAGTTCTAATAAGACGGACAAAGTCCTGAAGTTGATGAATGTCAGAAGGGTTATTTTGTGTTACCTGGAGGTTACAAATGACTTTTGTCTCTTGGACCACCTCTTCGTTTTGTCGAATCCAGCTAATAAGGGGAGGCCGGCTTTCAAGGCTACCATTTCAAGATGGATTAGGTCAGTTATTTTGTCCTGCTACATTGTCTGAGGTAGGTAGCCTCCCTTCATGCTTCGAGCACATTCGATGAGAGGGATTGCCTCTTCCTGGGCTGAAGCCAGGACAATTCCTCCAGATGAGATTTGATGATCCCTTCACACTTTCACCAAGTTTTATAGGATGAACGTAGTAACTCTAGTGGACTCATTTGGAGCCTCAGGTTTGAAGGCAGGCTTATCTCTCCCACCTGGGGTTTCTGGGACTGCATAGGTACATCCCATAGTTCAGCATACCATGCTTATTAAACTGGAAAAAGATTAGGTTCTTTGATAAGAACTCCCCAGCCATCATTGTCAATGTGCCTGCCTGGACCTACTGCTGCTTGAAGGCTGCATCTTTGACTTTTCTGCCACCTGTTGTAAATTGGAAGACATTGTACATTGTCTCTATATAGTTATTTGGTGTTTCTCCAGAGTTCCACAGTTTCTTATGGCTTTTTGCTAATAAAAGTTTGTTTTTTGTTCCTTTCCTCTCCATAGCGTGGTTATGAGCAGCTCAAAGTCTTGTTGGGGGGGGGGGTCTCCCCGAATTCCTCCTGTAGGGCTGTTGCTTGCTTTTGAAACTAACTGATTGGGGGCTGAAGAGAGCAGGGAGAAGGAGGAGGTACTGAAAACAGTGATCAGTATCTCCTGCAATGGACTTGCGGGGGAGCGAATGCAAGACACATGGTTCAGCATACCATCCCTATCTTCTGGAAAAGATATTATCACGGTCAAAAACTAATCTGTTTTTCCACGAGTGTGCTAGTACCAGATATGATTGGTTTGCCAGGGTTGCCAGATTTATGAATTTTTGGCAGCATGTAGAATGTGCCCACAGAAGGATGGCTAGGTATGAGTTTCTTTAAATATGGTTGTACTTGCTTTGGAAGTGTTTTGAAGAGGTATTTTAGCTGTTTGGTAAAATCTTTTGTGGAGTCTAAAGTCAGTTTGTTTGTTCATTCATAGCCCAGTTTGTTGTAGCATGTGTTGCTTGACAGTTGTGTCCTTTTCCATTGTAATTTTGTGTGTCCTTAATTACTACAGAGCCTCCTTTGACTGCAGGTTTGATTACAATGTTTTGATTATTTTGTAAGCTTTTTATGGCAAAGTGTTCTGGTAGGGAAAAGTTGTACATCATTTTCTTTTGTTTTCTGGAAAGTTGTGATTTTACCCTATGTCTGAAACTTTCTATGTAGTTTTCTAATTTTGGGGTAAAGTATGCATTATTTTGTTTAAAATTGTATTACAATTATGTTGGGAGTCCCTTTATTATGGAAAAGAAATAGCTGAGGGGAAATATGATTGAGGCCTACAAAATCCTGAATGGTGTAGAATGAGTAAAAGTGAATCGCTTTTTCACTCTTTCAAAAAGTACAGAGATCAGAAGACACTCAATTAAATTACATGGAAATACTTTTAAAACCAATAAGAGGAAATATTTTTTTCACTATTAAGAATAGTTAAGCTCTGGAACTTGTTGAAGATGTGGTAATAGTCTAAAATTTGCTACTGAGAGACACACGGGGAAGCCACTGCTTGCTCTAGGATCGGTAGCATGGAATGTTGCTACTATTTGGGAGGTACTTGTGACCTGGATTGGCCACTTTTTGAAAAAAGATACTGGGCTAGTTGGAGCATTGGTCTGACCCAGTATGGCTATTCTTTCTTCTTATGTTATGTTAATGTTTTCCCAGATGGTGCCCAGGCATTGATGGCTGAATAAACAATTGCTCACCAGCCATACTGGTTTCTGTTTCCTTATTTGTCCTGGTTCCTTCATACCTGGATATATCTTTTGGTCACCAGATGTATATTTGCTACTTGTTTAATCAAGGATGGCATTATGGTCTGCAACTCCAGAAAACTCATGGCCAAGTGATTTTCTCTCTGGAATCATAAAAGTTGCATTGCTTCAATTGTTGGCTCCCCACTTCAAGAAAGAAAAGTAAGACTAATCTGATGATGGCACATTGAGTAGCTGGCCGGCACACAGGTTGCTTCTGGATCAACCAGACAGTGCCAAAAGACTGAGAACACCAGTCCCTAGAAAAATGCAAAATTGATTGAGACTTCCTTAAGTGGAATTTTTTACTGGTAAGATCTGGACATGGAAGTAATGTGACCAAATGTTTTGAGGAAACCTCATGACAAAATTCCTTCTTTTGGATTGAAACAGAATTCGATGAACTATCTAGCTAGCTTTGCCAGCTTTCTGGAGGCCTGATATCTAACAAAAGTTTTCTTGTGAAAACGGACAAGGAAAGTGGCAATATTTTTGCATCAACAAATAAGAGGGCTATCTTGCTTAGGAAGGTCCATGCAATAAATTACTCTAGGCTTCATGCACATTTTGCATACAATTTTGTGTACTGTCATTGCACCCTATGTAAAAACATTTAGTGTATGAGCTAACTGCACAAAATCTTCGGTAGACAGCAGTGCACAGTTCATTTAAATACCATGGTAATACAAGTATTAGCTACTTAATGCAGACGCTGAGAAGTATGCATCAGACCAGATGGCTGAGTGCAGCGTTTTCTAATATTGAGGTTTTAATGCAAAGTCTCTGAAAAGGAGTAACAGGTTAGCTCATTCTTTTGTGGTAGTCATAATAAAGGATTTCATGCCTATTTCTTCCCTTTGCTTTGAGCATACAAGCTTTTCTGGCTTTCAGAACCACAGGGATAAGGAGCTATAGATATAGAATGAAGGAGTAGTATGAATAGGGTTACCAAATTTTACGATCGTAAAATCTGGTCCCATGGCTCTGCCCCTGTGCCCGCCAAGTTCTACCCAGCCCCACTGTGTTTCACCCAAATCATGACCTGTTCCACCCCAGCACCCCCCTCCCCCAACCTCTTCTCATGCTTGAAGCTGTGTCGGGAGGGCATCTGCACATCCACAGATGTGACGCGATGAAATCGCACGCATGTGCACATGAGTGTGATGTCACCGAGTTGCATCCACACATGTGCAAATGCCCTCCTGACACAGTCCTGAACTGGAAGCTTTTCAAAACCCAGACAAAGAGGACATGGCCAGGTAAATCTGGACATCTGGTAACCGTAGGCATGAGCATAACATAAGAACATAAGGGTTGCCATACTGGGACAGACTAAAAGTCCATCAAGCCCAATATCCTGTTTCCAACAGTGGCCAACCCAGGTCCCAAGTACCTAGGTAGATCCCAAATAGTAAAACAGATTTTTTTGCTGCTTATCCTAGGAGTAAACAGTGGATTTCCCCCAAGCCATCTTAATAATGGCTTATGGACTTCTTTTTTAGGAACTTATCCAAACCTTTTTAAACCCTGCTAAGCTAACTGCTTTCACTACATTCTCCGGCAATGCATTCCAGAGTTTAATTACACGTTGAGTGAAGAAACAGGGTTTGATTCCCACTGCAGCTCCCTGTGACTGTGGGCAAGTCACTTAAGTTTCCATTGCCCCAAGTACAAAATAAGTACCTGTAAATGTAAACTGCTTTGATTGTAAGCACAGGAAGGTGATATAGGTATATCAAATTCCATCCCCTTTTCTTTCTCTCTCTCTCTTTAAATATACTGTATGTGTATATAGATAGATAGATATGTAATTATACGCATACATGTTATGTATAGGTTCATAAATTAGCTCATCCAGAATATTCTGCTAGCAGTTTTTTAAGTATTAAAATTTGAGTGGATAACGGTCTACCTTGTCAAACACAGACTCTCAATAGACAATCACTAGTTCATCTTTCCATATGCTTCCCCAGGCAGAATGCTGTGTTTGATGAAACTTGATCTGATTCAGCATGGTACCTCTTGTAACTATTTCTAGGTTGAAGAATTCCCACTCAGGGCTTTCAAATGCAAGTGTTTGTTTCCTTGGCATATGACATAGCATATCAAACTCTAATAGCTTTCTAACACCTAAGGTCCATTAAGATAATATTGATATTTCCATACTTTTTATTGTTTTATTTTTACTGCTGTAATTTTCTGTTGCTTATGTTTGACTTAGTCATGCTGTACATTGCCTTGAATGAATTCCTTCAGAAAGGCAGTAAATGAATCCTAATTTAAAAAATAATTTTCTCGAAGAACTCAGGTGATCAATAGAGAGTTGGGAAGCGTAAACTTGATCACGTGATGCCATTGCTTCAGAGTCTTCATTGGCTCCCAGTTTGCTTTAGAGATCACTTTAAGTGTGCCTGTGTTATTTTTAAAATTTTACATGGTATTTTTACTCCTCTCCTTCCTCTATCCTGGAATGTTTATAGATTTTCTTTTGCAAGAGGTGATCAACAATTCAAATTACCGGTATCTCTTCCTTCCAAAAAGGGGATTAAGGGAGTTAAGTTTTTCAGTCACTCTATGATTTTTAAGCTATCTCAACTGTGGAATGACCTTCCACTTCTTTTAAGGAGTTCCGGCTCACTTCAACCTTTTCGCAAATCCTTAAAAACTACTTTATTTGCTAAACACTTTGAAAATTAACTTTACCAAACTTAGTCTTATTCTTTTTGGTTTTTTATTTAATAACTTAACTACTGTAAACCGAGTCGAGCTTTCCTTGAATGATGACTCGGTATATAAAGTCAAGCATTAAATTAGATTAGATTTCTTAAATTGAGACTTAGTGCTTTGTCCTTTGGTATAACTTTTTTTCTTAAAATTCCACAGACATTGTTTGGTGAAGTTTCAGGGAAAAGTCTGCAATATTCTGGTGAGATGAAGTAGGAATTAATGTGAATAATTGTTGTGGATGATTCTATTAGGTAATTAGCATATATACACAGGGTTTAGTTAGATAAGACCAGTTATTTTTACTTATGATTTCCTTAAGGGTTTCTTGTTTTGATTGACAGTGCTCTTCTCCCATTTTCCTTAATTTCTTTAATTCCCTTAGGATAGAGTTTGTATTGATGTTTCTTTTTCTAATTTTGCATCTTCTTTTTAACTGAATCTGTGGGGAAAAAAATCAACAAAAGCAAATCAAAACTTAACAGTAAGTTAATGGTACAAGTAGGTCCAAGAGACTACGATACAACTTTTTTGAGCTTACGCTATTGGTTGCCAGTGGTACAGAGAGTGACGTTTAAGCTATTGGTATTGAGCCTTTTAGTTCTTTTCTGATCTAATCTGAATTTCTATATCACACTTATCCAGTACAGGTTCAAGGCGATTTACAAGTTAAGAGGCCCATAACAAAGCATGGGGAATAGTGGATACATCACATCAATGAGAAGGATACGAAGATAGGGAAGCTGGGAAGGTAATGCTGCATAGAAGGGAGGGGGGAAAAAAACAGTGGAGGGGACGGCAATCACAAGATTACAAATAGAGAAAGGGGAAGTAAACATTGAGCCAGAAGTGTCAACTGAGACCTACTTAATAGCTAGTTTTGAGATATTTGCCCATGCTAGTTTCTCATTCTCAGGATATTAGATTTGCCTTTCCTGCATCAAAAGTATTTCATTCTGTTAGGTTGAGAGCTTGGGCTTTCTTGTGCACCCTTACCGTTTGTGGATAAATTACTGTAGTTATAGCATTCTGATTATTACATGACCTCATGGCATTTAGATGAACACTAAAAATGTTTGTTTCTAGTGGTTAATCAGATAGCCTTATTGATATTGAGAAAATTAGGGACTGTAATGTTCACTTTCAAGCTGTCTCACTATGTATGCTGTTACATGTGTTTTGTTGTACTGATTATGATTTTTTTTATACCCTGCCTTGAACATTATTGTAATAGCAAATAATAAAAAATCAGGTGGCTAAACATGGAGACCATCTCTATTTAGAGACCATCAAGATCTGGAAGTAAGCAACTCATAGCCCCATTTGAGTTTGGCAATAAAAATATTTTGTGTGTGTTTAAACAAATATTTCTGGAACTGGCTTTGTACTTGATTCCCACCAGCCTCAGCTCAATATTTGATTTATAGGCTGCTAAGCCAATAAAAACAAATTTTTCCACTTCATCTTTTTTTTTTTTTTCCCAAGAAATTTTATTGAAAATTTTGTCAAATATACAAAGGGGGAAGGCTGATATAAATCAATATCATGAACAGGAGACTAGAAATCAAGTATAACAATTAATCTGTTCACAACATAGAATAATTTTAATTGAGAATCTTTATCAGCAATTTCTTAGCCCCTAGGAATAAATTAGCTCTAGGACTTTGCAGTATATCTTAAAGCTCACATAAAAGTTTTTGTTTGCTTTAAGATGAACTATTTTAGAAGCCCTATTTAGGGTTACTAGATTTCCGCATTTACCTGGACATATCCTTTTGGAGGATTGTCCAGGCATCCAGCAGGCTTTACCTAGCACTTTGTCCGGGTTTTGAAAAGTGTTGAGATTGGGGCCTTGTCTGGAGGGCATCTGTGCATGCGTGGATATGACGTGGTGCATTGCATCCGCGCATGCCTTCCAGATGTGGCCCCGAAAAAAATGAGGTTTGTGTGGGACCAGGGTTAGTGGGGGTGGGCTGGGGGCAGAATGGGCCAGAGGCGGGGCTACATCTATGTAGACGCGATTCACTTTAAACAGGCGCCAAAAATATAGGCCTAGAAAACACTGGCCTACATTTCCAGTGCCTATTCTTGAAACAGAAACATGATGGCAGATAAAGGCCAAATGGCCCATCTAGTCTGCCCATCCATAGTAACCATTATCTCTTTCTCTCTCTGAGAGAACCCACATGCCTATCCCAGGCCCTCTTGAATTCAGACAAAGTATCTGAGGTAGCCGTGATTCTATGAATGGCGCCATTGCACGATTGACACGCGATGAGCAGCTGTTTTAGGCAGCCGCCAACACTGGTGCCATTTTGTAGGATCCAGCCCTCAATGGATTTAGTCTCCTCCTCCACACCTCACACTCTAAAGGGGATATTGGCTTCTTAACAGCTTTGAAAAACACAGTTGTGCATATTTCTAAAATTGCCAACATACACATGTATATATGTTCTGAAATACTAATACGAGGGTAAATAAAAAAATAAAGGCAAATTACATTTAACGGCTTTACTGTGAGCAATTGAACATATCACTTTTCAACTTAATCCCCATTCATGGCGTTGTATCATTCAACTAGCTTCTGCATTCCTGCAGAATAGTTTTTTGGCTGCTCCCGAAGCCAGGTGAGCACTACTTTATTTCATCATGCTTTGTCTTTTGCTCTCCCGATGCACCCATATCTCGTCGACGGTGACAATTCTCTCCAGAATTTTTGGATCTTCTTAATACCATTTCAGGGACTGGGTCACAACCTCCATACGCTGTTACTTGTGCAGATCAGTAAGCTGTTTGGAAACCCATCATGCACAGACTTTCCTGTATCCCAAAAGTCATACATTATGGCAAATTCAGATCCATAGTTGATATCCAAATTTGCGGCCAATTGAGACACGATTATCCATTAGTCTTCTGTCAATGTGCTCTTGTGTTTGCGACATTGATGGGGAACCAGAACGACCTTCATTGGTTACACCTGTTCTTCCCGCTTTAAAACTTTTTTACCCACTTATAAACCTTTTGTTGATTCATGATGCTATATCCATACTGAGTCAATATCCAGTGGTGAATTTCGACAGGTTTCAAGCCTTCTGCTCAAAGAAAGCGCATTACTGCACATTGTTCTTCGATGGTGCAATCTTGCAATGGAGCGTCCATATTTCTGACCTTATGACTACTACATGACTAAAGGCTAAGCACTGCACTGTGCTTGGATGAACTATCCAACAGGCAATGTATGAGTGCATATGTTGCATTTCGCTAGCTCTTTTCCAGTTATCACGTAATTTAGCAATTTTTGATTCACCTTTGTATATACTGTGTTGATCCGTTATATTGTAGACATTGATGCTTGTTGCATTGATGCAAGTTCAGGATCCTGGCACATATACATTCATCCTTGGATGTATTTTAGAACAGGCTGTGTGTCAGCAGATACTATTCTGAAATACTAGCAGAATTTGACATGACCCAACCTGGTTGTCCCAATCCTGATTTGCACGTCCTTTCTACTTTTACTTAAATAGCATGCAATATTCTTAACATGTTTAAGAGACTATATATTAGTTTAAGTATCTCTGCTTCCTTAGCTACTTTAAATAACTAAACAGTTCATCAATACTAAGATGCAGATGCACTGCAACAGTAAGATGGGGATCACATGTATGATTTTCTTTCAGGATTTCTGCAGCTGGCATTGTGCTTGTTGTAGGTTTCCGGGTCGCAGCGAGACCCAGAAACCTGCAACAAGCACATGCATGATTATTTCTAGTTGGTGAGAGGTCATGTGTATGCACTTGGTGCAAATAGCAACTAGCTCTCAATTAAGAAGTCTGATCTCTGGAAGCTAGAATAACAGATTTGGAGTTGCTCAGGCAGATGAGAAGTATATAAAGGAGACCTTTAGGTCCATGATGAAAAAGCCCTATCTCTACTCTCACTGCTTCTTTGTTGCCATGGAGAAGAAAGGTCATCTGAATAGAGAGCATCACCTTGATGTGGCAGGAAGTAATTCTGTAGCCAGGTACTATTCTTTAGGTGATGCAGCATCCTTTTGCACTAAGGATAGATCTCCAGGGACAGTTGCCCCAGAGAGAAGGGTTAAGATGGCTGTTATAGTTGACGATTGTCATTAGGCTTGTAGATGGATTGCTTGTGGACATGAGACCCATCACCTTCACACCAGGAAGGCAGGTTAAGCAATCGTCTTGCATCACCTAGATTAGGTTTTAAACAGTGTTGAGGAGGAGCTGAATATTGTGGTTGATGTGGGAACCAGAGATATAGGAAGGTACAGGAGGGATGTTCTGGAATCCAAATTTAGTATTTTAGGTAAAAATATGAAATCCATGGTAATATGCTCAGTAGTGCTCCATGATCTATATGCAAGAACCAAAATGTAAGCAGAGCTCTCTAATTTCAATTTGTAGACGAGACTGATGCGGGGATGAGAGATTTTGATTTGTTAGGAAGTAGACAACCTTCAGGGGAAGGGAATGGATTTAGTCAGCTGGTGCTAATTTTTAAAAATGAAAGGGAGTAGCTTTTAAATTAAAACCTGGTGAAAAGCTGACAGCCGCTCAGGAGCACTTGTTTTGGATTGAGGTATTTTTGAAGGATACTATCAAAACTGAGAATTAGGGCATCCTAATAGAGAGGTATACAAATACTAGAAGCTTAAAACATAAGATGGGAGAGTTATAGTATATAACACTGAATGAAGAGGTAGATAAAATAGTATCAGGAGACTTGGTAGAATGAGGAGAATTGGTGGGACATTGATACCAGGGTATAGATAATATCACAATGATAAAGTACTTAGTTACTCCTGAGTTTGCTCCCTTTGACCCATCCCATGACCCCTTATTCTAGAACTTGTTTCCATTGAAAGAGGCCAGCCTCCTGTGCGTTTATTTCTTGGACATATTTGAACTTCTGTGTCACTTTTCCCTTTCAATCTCAAGTACGTATGTTCAGACTTAAGTAGAAAGACAAATCTAAAATCAAGAACCACTGACCTGATTTATACAATGACATTAACTCCTTTTCTTAGTGTTTGTTATTCTACCAATTCACCTGAGCATCCTCCAAGCTTATGATTCTGCCTTATTAACTTATTTGGCCACTTTAGAGTAGTCTAAAATCATCATTAGATAACTTATTTTGTACACCTCAAAACTTCACCCTTATACTATACTGCTTTCTTGATATCTTATAACCCAAATGCATGACACAGATTTTTTTTTTTGATACGTATTAATTCTAGTGCAGTAGGTGTGTCATTCTGGACGAGTGGGTTCTATCCCAGTGCTCTCAAACCTTGCAGAAGGAATTCATTCCAGATATTTTCTGAATCCCTCTTACTTCACAAAGGGCTCCACTGCCCCCTACAGTTTTTTCCTTTTGCACGTGAGCCTGAAGGAGTGTTTCTGCTCTGCTCTGCTTATTTCTTTATTTTTGGTCGTCTTTTTTCTTCATCTTTTGGTACTAAGAACTTCCCTAGTCGAGGGTCCAGCTCTGCCTGTGTGGAGGAGAAGCAGACTGCAGCTGATATGCCAATACCTTGTGGTACCTGTTAGCCAGTCTGCAGAAGCCTTTTTGGAGCTCGGGGGCCGTTCCCTGGTGGCATTGCTCATCCCTGGCTATTTCAGGGGTTTGAACGCAGGCTATTAGGTATCTATAAGGGACTCAACGGGGTCTCGCAGAGTGCCAACTGTGTGTTCACCTCCCACACCCTCCATTTTTGCACATCCGCGGTCCACAGGGGTTAGAGGCTAAGTCAGACACTGGTCAGACTGGCAGTCTGAAGATTCAGCGCTGGAAGGACATTCTGTTTGAGGCAGTGATTTCTTAACCCAGATCCAGCTACCTTTGGAGCTGAGGCAGGCTGCAGCACATTGCCAGCACAGCCTATGAGTAGAATTTGGGGGGGGGGGGGGCAGAAAATGGTATTTTTTTGAAGGTTAATACTGTAGGAAACTCCAGGGGGCCACACCCAAGATCTCTAAGATAACTTCACCAAACAACCAATACAATTTCTCACAGCACCCAAGAAACAACTCAAACATGTCTGACTCATGTCTGAGCTTCAGACAATAACCTCAATACCTCTTCTCTCTGAAACAGCCCTTTATTTCAGAAGCTTAAAAATATCACATACATACAAAGAAAGAAATATCTCATAGCATATATGAGAATACATAAGCAAGAAAAATCTTATAATCCAATATATATTCCAAACCATAGAATAGCTACAAGTTACAGAGAAAAGGGTAAGATATATACTTGTACAAGTAGGGGAGGTAAAAGCAGAAGACTTCTCTAAAGTTTTGATGACTTTCCTTAATTTACAACATGCTGTACCACACACTAGCAAAGAGGAATGAGAGAGAGAGCATAATATGATACTTGCCAGAAAGCAGGAAAAAAATCTCAGGAATGTTACTGAAAGAATGCCTTTACCTAAGTGCAGGCAAAAGCTGCAGCCTCAAGGGTGAAGTATGTGTGTACAGAGAGAAAGATTTTCCTAATTAGACCTAAGGACCACAAGCAAGGCTTTCGCACACACAATAAAAGGGAAATTCAAAGGTGTCTGAAAAATCTGCAAGAATAGAGCAGGCTAGAAAAAGAGAAAATATTCTTATGTCAGTATATAAAGTGAAAAGGGAAGATCTCCTTTAGTTCATAAAGAGATAAGGACCTTTCAATGTAGATGGGAAAAGTAGAAAGTTTTACGGTGGTTACTAGACTGAGGACAGAGAATTATATGAAGGTAGATACACATGACTGAGAAGGAGCTCTATAAGATGTTTGAGCAAGTTTAATCCCTAACTCCAGACAGAAGTACACAGACAAAGAGGAAGGAGAGATACGTCTCACCAAGCACTGAAAACTGCAAACACACAGAAAGACTTAGGGCTAGATGCATTAAAGATAGCAACTTGATTGCTGTTGACAGATTCTCTGGCTGATTCTCGAGCAGCAATTGATGCACTATCAAGTTTGCATGCAACTGATCAATCGCTCAGTGAGCGATTGACACATGCGCCGAGCCCTAACAGCAGTGACAGGGGAAGCAGCCTTCTGTCACTGCTGTTAGGGCTTCTGGGTTTTTTAAAAAAATGGCACAGATGTGCGTGTTATACATGCACAATCTGCCCCATAAAAAACAAACAAACTACCCCTCCCCCGTGCCAGCCACCATCCCACCCAATGCAAAAAATGACAGGAGGGGTGCCCATTTCCTCCTGCCACCGGCCCCTACACCCCTGAACCCCCAAAAATGGCAGGAGGAATGCCCACTCCCTCCTGCCACCGGATGTTCCCCACCCCCACCAACCTGACCCGTACCTTTTAAAAATGTCAGAAGTAGGACGCCAATCTCAGGCTCCTGCTTCTCTGGCGCGGCATGTCTAAATGATGCGCCTTCCCCTCCCTGATGCATCATGTGATGCGTGGGGAGGGGCAAAAGGCCTTGATTGGATCAGACGCCTAAAGCCCCTCCTACAGGTCTACAGCAATCATTTTTTACAATTTCTAAAAAACGATGCAAAATAGCCAAGCGATGTTAGTGCATCAATTGCATGGGGTTTTAGCTAATTAGCATAGCCAGATCGGAAAATGGGCGATTGAGGGGAAAAACATCGAGTGGGCCATTTTGTGCATCGGGTCAGTTATCGGTGATTGTTGCTAAAGGTTTAGTGACGATCGCTGACTTTAGTGCATCCCCCAGTTACTAGGGCGTTCTGTTAGGCCGGCAAGGGCTCACGCAGGCACTAACAGAAGGCAGTGGGTAACTTTGTAACTTAAATATACTGTGTATTTGATATTTAATCAACTCACTGCCAATTCTTCAAAAGCATTACGCTTTTAAGGACGTCATATCACTGGCAGACTGGTGACGTCCTTTAAAAAACGTAGCAAAATCAAATTCAAAGAAACAAAAATCAAAAGATTCAAAGAATGTATATAAAAATGCCATGGAAAAAATCAAGTTAAATATCCTGTTGCTGAACTCCAGATAGTATTACAAGAAGGCTTGCCATTTCATTTCAGTGTTTAAACCACCAGGCTGCAGAGTGCCTAATTTGTAGATCCAGCGTTGTTCCTTAATCCAAAGGACTCTTGATAAATGCCCTCCTCTGGAAAGGTGTGGAACTTCAAGCACTGAGAACTTAAGGTCCTCTAAATTGTGTTGGTTTTTAAGCCAGTGCTGAACCAAAGGAGCCTCCAAAGTTTGAGTTCTGATTTTGATATGGTGTTCACTTATGCTTATCTTAACACTACGAGATGTCTGTGTAGAGTATAGTAATGCACATGGACATTGGATGGCGTATATCACACCACTTGTTCTACAGTCAGATGAAACATGACCGTGTTCGTTCAATACCCACCCTAGCATATTTAACTGGCATAGCAGTTGCACTGTATTGGCACAATTTACACTGTCCACAGGCTTTATGTCCACCTGGTCCTGGTGACTCACTAACTAGTAATGTGGTGAACTGTGATTTCACTAAGCTCTGTTATAATTTCAGAGCAGAACAGACTTGTTCTTCAGGGAGTTTTCCCGTACCCCTACTTCACATCTGTTTCTAGAAAGGGCTATTGACTGCTTTGGAACTAACTGTAGGGGGCAGCAGAGCCCTCTGAAGTAGGAGAGATTTAGAAAAAATCCAGAGTGGATTCCTTCTGCAAAACTCACAAGCACTGGGATATAACCCGCTCGTCCAGAATGATGCACCTATCTGCTAGAAAAGATATTAGCAAGGTAAAAATCTGATCTCTTTCTTTTAGCTACCAACCAGACTGTAGGCCATTCCTCAGTCTTTTTTAAATCATCATGCTTGACTAGGTACCTATTCTCATTAATTTTATATCATATACAAGAAGACGTAGCTTTTCTGGTAGCCCATTCACAGCATCACTTAGAAAAAATACTGAACAGAACCAGATCAGGGACTAGTCCCTATAGCACCCAATTGCTATATCCCGTTCCTTGGTGAACCTAGTAATCATTTTAGAGGATAAGCAGCATAAAATCTGTTTTAATTTTTGGGTTCTAGCTAGGCATTTGTGACCTTGTTGGCTACTGTTTGAAACAAAGATGTTGGGCTTGATAGACTTTCAGTCTGTCCCAGTATGGCAGTTCTTATGTTTTGTATCTAGATGTACAGTTGGTTTGTAAGTCAATAATGTATAACCATAATTGAAATCCAGATACTCTATATTATGCACTCTCCCCAGTTCAAATTTCTGGTCATCCAAAGAAATAGGGCTTGTCAGAGAAATCTGATCAGTCTGTGGTAAAACCATACTACCTCAGATCTAGTAATCCACAGGATTCCAGAAACTTCACTATTCTCTATTTTAGTAGTAATTTCATTAATCTACTCACCATGATTGTAATTAACTGTCCTCCTTAATTATCTGTTAGTTATTGCATTCCCAGCAAAAAAAAGGTCTTAGTGTGCCCTTATGCAGTTCTTTCTGGCATGTTAAAGTTATTTTTACTGTGGCCATAAAAAACAAATTTTCTTTTTTGCATGTGCTAATGTTGTCCTTAGTGAGCAGCCATTTTAAAAATTACCACGAGAGCACTTACCAACAACTATTTTGTAAGCAGCAAGGGTTCCTGTGCTCTGCGATAAGCAGTTATATATTCTCACATGTGGGTGAAGTCATCCATGGAACCCAACATGGACAGTACTGTATCCTTAAACGACAGCCCATGCAAGTGCCTTCCTACTACTACAACTACTACTATTAATTATTTCTAGAGCGCTACCAGACATATGCAGTGCTCGGAAATAGTTCCTGCACAGGTGAGCTTACAATCTAAACAATTAAACAGACAAACAGGATGCCAGGTAGGGGTTACAGTTAGATGGGATGGTTAAACTGATGGCTAGGATGGTGAGCGGAGGACAGAGAGGAGTAGGGTCATGAGCCTAAAGGCTGTCTCAAAAAAGTGGGTTTTCAGCCTAATTTTGAATAAGGGAAGGGGTGTGGTGGACGGACTCAGGTAGTTTATTCCAGGCATATGGGGCAGTGAGCTGAAAGGAATGAAGACTGGAATTGGAAGAGAAGGGTACAGATTAAAGCAATTTGTCTAAGGAATAGAGTTCTCAGGAAGGAGAGAGGAAAGATACTGAGGGGTTTGCAGAATAAACACAATTGTAGGTTAATAATAGGAGTTTGAACTGTATGTAAAGGAGGAAAGAAAGCCAGTGAAGTGAATTGAGGAGAGGAGTGAGGTGAGTGTAGCGAGGTTAGCAGAAGATAAGTTATGCAGCAGAGGTTTGTACAGATTACAGGGAGGAGAGGTGGTTCAGCGGGAGACCAGTTAGAAGTAGATTGCAGTAGTCTAAGCATGAGGTTATGAGAGTGTGAATAAGGGTCCTGGTAGTGTGCTCAGAGAGGAAGGGGTGAATTTTGATGATATAGAGATAGAAGTGACAGGCAGCTTGCAGAACCTGTAGTTCTTTTTTATTTTATTTTGATAATACAATAATAAAGTTATTGAAGTACACAAGAGCCTTGTCATTTTCTATAGAAAAAGAACATTTTTTAACTATTCCAAACATTTTTAACTATTCCAAACATAAATCTGTTTGACAAATAATTTTAAGGCTCAATATCAGTCCACACGCTGGACAAACAATTTCACATATCAGAAGGAGTGATACATATTCCTAAAACTGAAAAAGAAAAAGTAGGAAGTCATCCTCTATTAATGGACCAATCAGTAGGATTCACCTGGTTCCCTGCAGTACTACCCCCTTTCCTTCTTAAAAAAAAAAAATTGTAATTGAGAGGGCTCATAAAAAACACATAAGTAGTAGTTTTCTGCGGAGATGAGAAACTGTGTTTTTGAGTTCTCTCAATCGCATCAGACTCTTCCTATTTTTTGTGCAACTGGTATGTACAATGTCTAGGTCCTGATCATCAGGATATTTCATGCACACTCTGTTCTCGTATGCAGAAGAGGTCACTTTGGGCCAGAAAATTAAAATTTGAAAAACTTTTCAGTACAACTTCAGGAACATCAAATGTGGCCAGAGACTGTCTGATCCCGATGCTCAACCATCGACTCCAGCATTAACAGTGGCTGCATTGAAGGTTCGATCCTCATCTTTATCCTTGGTGTTACCTACATTGGGAGAACTTAAAACATGTGTCCCCCTCCAGACATTCATCATCATAAGCATCAACACACTGATACCAATCACGTCTTAGCAGTTGATGTCTCCTCAGAGGCGTGCCTCAGCATCAGGGTTCCCAACATCTCGACACCCAACTCAACAAGCCCCTAATGTACCCTTGTCCATATCTGTACCGGTGCCATCACTACAATAATAATAATAATAATTTTATTCTTATATACCGCCAAAGCCATGAAAGTTCGAGGCGGTTTACAACAAGAAGCGCTGGACAATCAGCGAAGAGGTCACAATTCAAAGTCGTCAATACAATCTTACATAATGGAAGAAAAGGTTCTCAAAGTCATCAATGCAATCTAACATAATGGAAGAAGACAAGCTCCTGGCTTTGACAAACCCAACTACAACACCAATCTTTGGTAGTTGAGTCAGCCCTCAAGTGAGTGAACAGCTCTTGTACATATGCCAGTACGCCATCAGTCGGAGATGGCAGGACTTTGGACAAGTTTGGCAGGAGAGTATTCCAAGCAACTATGCTAGTCTATGTTGAGCAACATGCTAGTATATGTTGAGCAACATCTTCCAACAGCCCAGCTCAAACCTTTCCAACATCTGGTCCATGTTTTATTGGAGACCAGAAAGTATATGGTCAGATTCACGTTTGATGCTTTTGATGTCACCTCATGGACTTCAGCAGTCTTTATTGCTATGCGCAGGCAGGCTTGGCTCCATATTTCATATTTAAACACCAGTGACCAAGATTGCATTGTCAATGTCCCCTGTATAGGTGGTGATCTTTTTAGTGATCACATTGAAGAGACTACAGAAAAGATTAAGAAATACTAACTGCAAGACAACCTTGCCTAAGGTTCAAGCTTCACAAGCCTCAGTCATTGAGATGATATTCCAATATCTCTAAATGTTCATCTTATTATTGTTTCAAGCATCGTTATAATCTACCATCTTCATCATCGCGATCATCCACTCAAAGGCATCCAAGATAAAAGCCTTAGTCTCAACCGCAATCCAAGCAACAGTAGTCCTTTTAGAGAGCATTGTCAACATCTTGTTACCTCTCCCTCCAGATCTTCCCATAGAAGACAGAATCCACCACTTTTATCATTGTTAGGCCCTCATAACAACAGATCATGGGATCTCCGGTAGTCTCTCAGGGTTATGTACTCCACTTATAGCACAAGCCTCCAAACCACCCCTAAGAGAGTCTCTTTTCAACTCCCTTCAGAAAACCATCCTTCACCAAGAACTCTTGGCCCTTCTTCAGTTCAATGCAATAGAACATGTTCCTCTGCAAGAGAGAGACTGAGGGTTCTACTCCAAGTATTTCCTGATTTCAAAAAACACCAGAGGTCTCCACCCAATTCTAGACCTTCATGTTCTCAACAAATATTTAGTGAAGAAGTTTTGCATGGTCTTTCTGGGAACTCTTATCACTTTGGAAAACAATGATTGGTTCTCTCCCTAGACATCAAGGAAGTGTATCCTCACATACTAATCTTACCTGCCCACAGGAAATAGCTGATTTTGAGTGGATTCTTGCCATATCCTGTGTGGGGTATTACCCTTTGGCCTGGCGTCGGCACCAAAAGTGTTCACAAAGTGCCTGATAGTGAAAGCTTCAACCCTTCACTCATGGGGATTTCATGTCTTTCCTTATCTAGACGATTGGTTGTTCAGGGGCTCATCATCACGCCAAGCTCAGCATGCCATCAATTCCACAGTTTGTCTCCACTGGGATTTGCAGTGAACTACCAGAAGTCACACTTTCAACCCATGTAAACCTTGGAGTTCATAAGTGCTCTTCTGAACATTACTCAGTCAGGTTTTTCTACCGCAGAAGAGAATCTAATCCACTTTCAGAAAATCTCCACTCTTTCATGCATCTCTGCACACCAGATGCTATGTCTTCTAGGTCACATGGCCTTGACAGTGCAAGTCACTCTGTTTGCACCCTATATTTGTGCAGATAAGGATCTGGTAGCTTGAAACCACTGGTTAGATCGCACCAACCCTCATCGAACTACCATTCAACTCTGTGTCTTTCAACCCAAACAAACTTGGAGTTCCTGTCTCCAAAAGAACTGTCTTCATGTGACTAGCGGACTGAATCTCCTTTGCCTATGCTCGGTTTGGACTGACATTGGATGGCCATGTTACTGCTCACAAGTTGAGAGCCATGGCGGTTTCAGTAGCCCATCTTTGTTTTATTTCCATTGAGGACATCTGTAAAGCAGCCACTTGATCCTCAATCCATACTTTTACTTCCCGTTACTGTCTAGAGAATCATTCTAGAAGTGATAGTCAATTGAGCAAACAGTTCTGCAAAATTTGTTCTCTACCTAAATGCCAACTTTCCCTCCAGTCCTTTGGGTTTTGCAGAATTCATATTAGTTTATTGTAACTCTCTTCCCAGAGGTATGATCCTGGCAGCTTGGGAGTCCCACATGTGAGAATATATAACTACTTACCTGTAGCAGGTGTTCTCTGAGAATGGCAGGTATATATTCTCACAACCCGCCCACCTCCCCTCATTGGCTTCTTATCTATCTTACTGAATTATAAGTCCTGCGAGGCACTGTCATGCTCATGGTATAGGCGGTCCTTAAAATTAAAGTAACAATACACTTTTGACTGTGCCAGGTTCCATAGATATCACCCACATGTGAGAATATACGAGTATATCTGCTATCCTTGGAGAGCACTTGCTGCAGGTAAGTAACTTTGCTTTATCTGAGTACTAACCAGTTAGCATGAAGTAATGTATATGCACTAACTGATTAGTGCAGGAACATTACTGTACTCTGCATCTGACAGGCTCTTCAAAAAAATACAACAGAATTTAGCATGGTGAGCACCCGCACGTTACAAATTACCTTTGGTGCTTTATTTTCTACTATATTAAGCATACGTTGGCACTTAATGCGGCTTAGCAAGGGGCCCCTAAATAATTATAAAAATCTGAAAATTTTGGTTTTCATTTTAAACTGAATTATACGTTGCAACAGTTTTCACTAATAAAGATTTTTTTTAAATGTAGATTTAGATTACCGGTACTTCACACATTTCACAGTAGTTCAGAGCAAGTTATATTCATGTATAGTAGATATTTTCCAATACCCAAAGGGTTTATAATCTGAGTTAGTATCTTAGGGGGAATAGAGGGTTAAGTAATTTGCCCAATATCACCAGAGCAACAGAGAGATTTGATTCTCAGCTCACCGCTCTAGCTATTAGACTACTTCTTTTAGTGATAAGATTGATATTTTTCCTTGTATATGCTGTATTCAAAACTGTTTTTTGTTTTTGATTTTAGCCATAAGGATGAGTTTACAATCGTTCCTGTGCTGGTTGGTGCACTAAGTGAATCAAAAGAACAGGAATTTGGAAAACTTTTCAGCAAATACCTAGCAGATCCTAGTAACCTCTTTGTCATTTCTAGTGATTTCTGCCATTGGGGTAAGTGACAGCTTGAACTGTGTATTTAGTTTTTGTTTCTTTATATATATATATTTGCTATGTATTATGGTTTTGAAATGGATTTGAGAGCTATAGTTACTATCCTTATTTGCTGTTCTAAATATGGCATGATTTTAAGGCTGATAATTAAACTAAATATCTAGTTAAAAACAAAACAAAACAGCCACAATCCCGTCTTTGTGGAAACTTGGCTTCTAATGTTAATGTAGCTGCATTCTTGCAGTAACAACAGCAGCAACTTCTCTTTATTGCAACAAAATTAGTACCATGCTAACCCAAAGGGGATGAAGACATTCTGAAAATAACCTACTAATAAGACAGAGAACTTTTAGTTACAGTAATATTCTTGAGCAAAATGTATGGCCCTTTATAAACATCTTTTCAGTGTTCAACCAGCTTTTCAATTGCTCAGTAGATCACATTCTATAACATTAAACAAGATAACACAAATTACATTTTACAAGGTGGTGTTTGGCATAGAACTGTGGAAATGAGCAATGTATTTGCTGTTATTTTCCCTACTATGCCAGACTCATTTTTATTGCTTAAGTCACACTTATTTAATGTTGAGTGGACAGCAATAAGCATTTTTAACTTTGAAATTCTGAACTTTGAATTACCTTTTAAGTTGATAGCAGGCTGATTTTTCACAGTGCTCCTGCTGACCATGATAACAAGTGAGAGTAAATAGTACACAAAACTTAGAAATTGTTTATCAAACTTGATTATTCTGCCTTAGTTGCAGCACAGTTCGAAGTGGTTTACAGTAAAATACATCAATAAAATGATGTGATATTGAAAAAGGCTCCTTATGCAGAATGACCTCCTCCAAGGATCAGATTGCCATCAATGCCCCAAAGCACATTGATAGGTCTCCCTGAAATGGAGTTGACTTAGAAGACACTTGAAAATGTTGTAAAAATAAAAACTAGAAGAAAAAATGACTCGGGAGGGAATCTGTGATCTTATAATGAAAATATTGTTTGTTTGATCTTGGGAATTTAAAAAAATGTTGGTGTAAAATTCCATACTGAAGGCCCTAAAGAGATATATATGATTGAGTGTAAAATATATATATATATATATATATATTTTAATTCTTTATTCATTTTAACACTTTCAATAAGTGAAAACAGTAAAGAAGAAAATTTGCACGTTAAACAACACTTAATATTCTTACATGACTTTTAACATAGTAATATCTTTCCCTCCCTACCCCATATTATCAATCAAATTATCCATTGGTTCTTAGAAGTTATAATACGTACCCTATAACAAATATGTCCTACCTATATATTTTTTTTTTAATTGAAAAGCTTTTATTGAAAAAACACTCCAAACAGTACATAGCAAGTGCACATGAAATGCAAAAACACAAATACAAAAAGCAAAATATCACACTCCAAAATGGCTCACAGAGCTACCATCAACAATATAGACATGTGCAAGCCCTTCAAGCTAAGAATAACAAACTATAAAACCCACCCAGACACAACCAATACCCCCCTCCCACCCCCCAGGGACAAAACACAATACCCACTACTTTCAATACGGTTGAGAATAGTCTATACCAACCATAGACCAAATATTGGAAAGAAATATGGAAATGGGATCCCCCTCAAGCTTCGCCCACCCAGTCCAATTCCAAGGCCAGCTCAAGGCCCTCGACCACCCCTACCACAAACCCCCACAGAGGCCCGAAATTGACGCCACACATGAGCATAGCCATGGAGTTTACCATGCCTCAAAGCCGTTAAGTGATATAGATTCTGCCTAGTGAGCAGACGTTGCTCCACCAGGGCCCACGTGGGAGAAGGTACCTGATTCCACCGAGAGGCAATGGTCAATCTAGCAGCAGTGAATGCTAGTTTACAGAACAAAGAGTTCCCCCGAGCCAGGTCCAATTGATGCCAAAACAACAAGGCGTGTCGCCAATCGGCCGGAATCTGGACATCCAGGATCCGGGACACCCGAGCAAAGACCTCAGTCCAGAATCCACACACCCGCCCACACTGCCACCACATATGAAAGTAGGTACCTACCTCCCCGCAGCCCCTCCAACAAAGCGAACTCGTACCCCCCTGCCAACGAGCCACAGTCTGAGGGGTATAATACCAACGGAATAGTACCTTATATCCGTTTTCAAGCAGCAAAGCGGCTATACCCGCCGAGGAGATCTCCGACCATATGTCGTCCCAAGTGTCCCAGGAAATAACAGAACCCCAATCACCTTCCCAGGCCTTCATGTACGGAAGGGGAGTCCCCCGACAATTAAGACACCTATATATCGCGGAGAGAGTTCCCTTCCGAAGCACTGGGCCCAGTAATAGCTCAAAGGGCGTCTTACCACCCCTCAAGTCTCCCAGAAGACCCGAGGTCCTAATATAATGAAGAACCTGCAGGTAGGGGAACAAATCCCTGATCCCAAGCCCATACTTGCCCCTGAGTTCCGTAAAGGGTCTAACCCCGCCCAAAATCGAGTCCCACAGCTGCCCCACACACACTATTCCCTGTGACTCCCAATCTGCAAACACTCCCCCATCCCCTCCCGGTGGAAAGTCCGGGTTATATCTCAACGGAGTATACCAGGAATGTCTCTTACTCCCCAGCAAACAAGTTCTGGTCTGATTCCATACCCTCAAGGAGGTCACTACCGAGGATACCCCCCCCGTCAAGCGCGCCCTACCAGGCACCCACGGCCTATGTAACAGAGGTACCCCCTCACTCAACCTTTGCTCAATTTCCACCCACGGTTTCGGTGCTTGCGTCTGCCATTCTAAAAGGGCGCGCAGCTGAGCAGCCTGATAATATTTCACCACATCCGGGACCCCCAACCCTCCGTCCCCTCTCCCCATGCACAAAACCCTCCTACTCACCCTTGGCCGTCTACCAGCCCAGATAAAATTAAAGATATGCCCCTGCACCCCCTCCAATATTTTCCTATCCACCCAAAGAGGCAATTCCTACCTATATATTGAACATTAATAAACCTTTAAAAACTGTTAACAGAACCTTCACCCTCTCCCAAATCCTCAAGAAAGATAAGATTTCAAGAACTTTTATTCCCACCCTCCTCCCATCCCCTGGATATGTAAATTAATACATCAATAAAATCAAACTATAATAATTCTACAAAAGACATCAATAGGCCCCATATTAATTTGAAATTTTTTTTTTCCCTGACAGATCAGCATTCATTTTCTCAAATTTATAGATTAAACATAAATTTGCCCACCAGAATGTAAAGTTAAGTCGGTCCCAGTTTTTCCAATTTCGTGTGATCAATTATATAGCTGTCCTTTTAAATTTATCTAAGGGATCTTTTACATATATCAGTGTGCCACAAATCACTGCTTCATAAGTCAAAATATATGATAATTGCCAGCTGATTTACCTAGTTGCCTTCTGCCTACTGTTACCCCAGTTTTGGTGTTCTCTCACATCTTTACCACTCCCCTCTCTATCTGGGCTTGCTTGAATTCTGTCATTGTTTGGGTTAATGCCTAGCACCTCCTATGTAGTATTGACAGCCACATCCATTGAATTATCCATGCTTCACATGTTATTGTAGCTGGGGTTTTAAAGCACTGATCTGATCACATAATAGCATATGTTATGGGTTATCCAGCAGTTGGGAAGACTGTGCTCTCCCTTTTGGCTTCATAAATAATGTCCGTTTTGTTTTGTTTTCAGTTCCAAATTCATCTCCCTTTTTTGTACATGATTTTTGTTTGAAGGTCAAAGGTTCCGATACACATACTATGATGAATCCCAAGGGGAGATCTATAGGTCTATTGAAAATCTAGATAAAATGGTAAGTCTTTTGGTACCTGGAAAATTAAGTACCTGATGTGAACAAAGTATAATTTATACTGTTCTGTAATCTTTTGTTTGCTCTTTAAAGCAGCAGTTCAGTATAGCTAAAGATTTTCATCTGTTATATCTTACAGCTACACTACCCCCTCCAAATCCGCAGTTTCAGCATCCGTGGATTCAGTTATTTGTGATTTTAAAACAAAAACACATTTAAATTTTTCAGACTATTTTAAGCCCTGTAAGTCCCTCCTTAAGCCTTACCTGGTGGTCTAGCGGGTTTTCGGGGCAGGAGCGATCTTTCCACACTCCTTCCCCCTGCAGATCGGTCATAGGAAATGGCTGCCTTGAGCTCCCGTCATAGTCTCAAGAGACTACGGGAGCTCAAGGCAGCCATTTCCTGTGAGCGATCTACATGGGGCAGGAGCATGGGAAGATCGCTCCTGCCCCAAAAACCCGCTGGACCACCAGGTAAGACTTAAGGGGGGGCTTACAAGGCTTTTTAGGGGCAGAACCGGCCCAAATATTATCTGCGGTTTTTTAAAATATTCGCGGGCCGGCTCTGCCCCTAACCCCCGTGGATATGGAGGGAGAAATGTAACTGAGTAGTTAGAAAAGCCATTTTTTTTGTGGATTTAGCTCACACCTTTTTCATTGGTAACTCAAAGCAAGTTAGGCATTTTCTTGTCCTCAGATTTACTAACCTGCGTTAATGCACATTAATTAATGCAAGCCCCATTATTTTCAGTGGGACCTATTTATTAACTAACAGGGGTGATTAACTCACCTGCTCAGGGCTAACTGCTAATTTTCAGTGCCACTTAACTGGTTAGTGCTGTTAAAAACAACTGGTTAGCATTGAACTAAAAAAAACAAAAAACTGGCTGTTTTGGGGGTGTTTCAGGGACAGAGCCGATACTTGTCCAGTTAAGTGCTGACATTTAGCACTTAATTGGCCAGGGTAACTGCATACTTAGGACCTTATAAGTCAGTCCTATCTTTATGTGGTACCCCATAGCCAGTTAAGCGCTGAATATTCCACTTAAATTGCTAATATTCCACTTAAATTGCTATTCGTTAGCTGACTCTGCAAACCTGGATATTCATTGCTAGTGCCTAGATATGAACCAGCATTGAATTTCCAGGTTCAGTGCTGGCGGTGGTCATCACAAAACACTGATCGCTGCTGGCTGAATATTGGGCCCTAAATAAATAACTTGCATTAACACATTTACACAGGCAGTGAATCGGGCTACAAGTTTGTACTTAAGGCAGCGGAAGGTGAAGTGACTTGCCCAACATTACAAGGAGTGTCAGTGTGGGAGAAGCAGAATTTGAACCCTTGCTTTCCTAGTTCCTAGCCTATTGCTCTAACCATTAGGCTACTTAATCATAAAAGTTCATGTAAGTATTTTCTGATTAAACTCTTTGACTGTTCTATAGTAACTGTTGTCATTTTCCTGCAGGACAAAGTAGGGAGCATTTGTAATTGTAGGTGATAATTGGATCAATACTGGAACCTGTATCTACTAGGCCATAGCACTACTGGAAGTGCCACCTGTTTATCTAAAACTTTTCTGTGTATTTTTTACGCCACCTTTAGATTCTATAATATGGAACATGGGATTCCAGATTTAAATTGTAGTATTCAGGACTATCATTATTATATACCTTTAAATTTTTCTTTTTTTCCATTGAAATTTTCTTTAAAGTACATCTCAAAAATGTACAAAAGAGAACGCAGCTGTACATAATATATTCAGGCAAATAGTTGTGAATGAAACAGAGAGAAAAATGCTAACTCCTTCAAATAATTAGCCCACAAATATATGGGGAGATGCGAAAATAGAAGTAGTAATAAGGAAAAAATACAAGGACAAAACCCTAGCATCCTCACCCCTAAATGATATGGGCTGGTGAATTTTGTAAAATGTGAATCACTGAATTAATACTTAATTCTTTTAGATTGCATTTTATTACATTTTATAAAATTGTTCAGAGAAGGTTCCTAGAATGGAGAAAGACATGATGCTTCTGGTTCCATTAAATCACCTGAAGGCCTTTCTGTTTCAGTATCTCTCAAACTTTTTTAGCTCTGCACACTAAATGGAGCAAATGTTTTTCATGGCACATTATAATAGAAAATTATAGAATTGCAAAACCAACAAAAAATTAAATTTGAGAGTTATTTATTTAAAGTTTGTTAGGCTATGTATGGGTAACAATGGTGAAACTAAAGTAGATAGAATAGAATTGCTAATGAGTGCAAATTAACTCAAAATGCAGCTTGATAGTTTACAAGCAAACACACATCTCATTATCCACCATCTGCAGTCTCCCTACCCCCTCCTACCCTCCTCTTCTCTTCTCCCACCCCTCCTCCCCCTTCTCCTTCTTCACTCCCCTCTTTAAGTTGCCTTGAGCCTGCCTAGGTATGAGCAACACAGAAATAAAAGATTAGATTAGATTATCTTTTTTTGATTTTAATTTCTGTCAGAGCTGAAAATCCAAGTTTGCAAAGATCAGAAAATCCAAATGATAACAAAGCCTTGATTGCTTTGTTGCTTAAGTTAGGATAACTACATCCCAAAAGGATGCATCTACAAAAGATTCTTGGACAAAACCCTCTCTTTCCAAGCTGGCAAATGGAATGACTGCTTGACCACCCTCATCTCTCTTGCCCCAACTTACCTATCTTTCGGGAAATCTCTCAAATCATACCTCTTTGATAAATTCCTCTAACTCCCGCCCTCCCAACCAAACTACTAATCTCAACCTCGCCTCCCTCCCTACCCTTCCTCCCCCTCTTCCACGGTTATTGTTCGCACCCCCCCCCCCCTTACCCCGTGCAACAGTTATCGGATCATTTTGTAATGGCCACTGGTTTATACCATACACTTGATAACTAATTCTCTGTACCTTCATTGCATAAATACAGTTCTTATCTCCTGTAAACTACTCTGAATTGTTTTCTGATACTCTGTAACTTCGCTGTATATGTACAGTCTCTTCTCCTGTAAACCGCTCTGAACTGTTTTGTGGTATTGCGGTATACAAAAATAAAGTTATTATTATTATTATTACTGCATAAAAAATAAAATTACTTACACAGACAGAACATTGACAGACGCTTGCGAACTTGACATACATGTCATCTATTCTACATTAGTGTATACTTAAGGGAATTTTTAAAAATAAAATTTTGGAATCTCTCATAGCACACCCGGAATCTCTTTGTGGCACACCACTGTGCCATGGCACACAGTTTGAGACACTTGAAATATAGAAACATGATGGCAGATAAAGGCCAAATGGCCCATCCAGTCTGCCTATCCCCAGTAACCATTATCTCTTCCTCTCTCTAAAAGATCCCACATGCCTATCACATGCTTTCTTGAATTCCCATCTTTCCTCCAAAATATACATAGTGAGATCTTTGTCTGTCCTCTTACACCTTATGATGAAGGCCACACACCATTTTAGTTGCCTTCCTCTAGACAACTCCATCCTTTTTATATCTTTTTGAAGGTGCGGTCTCCAGAATTGTACACAATATTCTAAATGAGGTCTCACCAGAGTCTTATATAGGGGCATCAGTACCTCTTATATCCTACTGGCCATACCTCTTCCTATGTTCCCTAGCATCCTCTTTCGCCAACACCTTTTCAACCTGTTTGGCCATCTTAAGATCATCGCTTATTCCTTACCTTTTCAGCTATCTTTTCTCTTATTTTTACTTAGTTGCCTCACATAAAGGTTTGTCATCCTTACAATAACTCCTTTCAGTTTTGCCCACTGTATTTCTACTCTTTCAAGAAGTTCCTATCCAGACAATAATTCCTTGATGTAATTTCCCATCTGAACAAAGTTAGTTTTTTAAAAGTCTAGAACCTTTACTTTTGAATGAGCCCTCTCTATACCCATCTTAATATTAAACCATACCATGCAGTGATCACTGGATGCCAGATGATCACCCACTGTAATCAGAAACCCTTTCCCTGTTTGTAAGCACCAAGTCCAGTATGACCTCATCTCACGTGAGTTCCATTACCACCTGCTGGCAATTCTCCTTGTAGAGAATCCAGAATCTCCCTATTTCTAGAATAGGGACCCAATAGGGATACCCTAATCAACATCTGGCATGTTAAAATCACCTATTAGTAAAACGTCTCCTTTTTTAGATATATTCTGAATGTCTACTATTAAATCTCTGTTCACTGACTAACTTATGGAAGAGGGAAGCGGCTGTGTCGAGGATTTACTGTAATCTGCAGCATTATGGATGACTATGCAAAAATAGAAAAAATCGTCAAGGGTACTTACGGTGTTGTATGCAAAGGTTGACACAAATCTACAGGCCAGGTTGTTGCCATGAAGAAAATTAGATTAGAGAATGAGGAAGAAGGTGTTCCCAATACAGCCATCAGAGAGATTTCTCTTTTGAAGGAGCTTCGACATCTAAAATGTTCATTGTCTTCAGGTTGTGCTAATGCAAGATTCATGACTATACCTTATCTTTGAATACCTTCCTATGGATCTGAAGAAGTACTTGGATTCTCTTCCTTCTCACCAGTTTATCGACCCAATGCTTGTTAAGAGTTACTTGTACCAAATTTTGCAAGCCATTCTCTTTTGCCACTCAAGAAGGGTCCTGCACAGAGACTTGAAACCTCAGAATTTGTTGATAGACAGCAAAGGAGTAATTAAGCTAGCAGATTTTGCACTAGGATAAGCCTTTGGAATCCCAGTATGAGTGTACACACATGAGGTGGTGACATTATGGTACGGAGCTCCTGAAGTTCTATTGGGGTCAGTACGTTACATAGAAACATGACAGCAGATAAAAGCCAAACAGCCCATCTGGTCTGCCCATCATTCAACTCCCATTGATATGTGGCACATAAGGATTATATTTGCAGAAATGGCAACCAAGAAACCCCTATTTCACGGGGACTCTGAACTTGATCAACTCTTTAGAATCTTCAGAGCTTTAGGAGCTCCAAATAATGACATTTGGCCAGATGTGGAATCCTTGCAGGATTATAGGAATACATTCCCGAAATGGAAAACAGGGAGTCTGTCATCCCATGTCAAAAACATAGATGAAGATAGTCTCGACTTGCTGACTAAAATGTTAACCTATGATCCTGTGAAGAGAATCTCTGCCAAACAAGCTTTAAACCATCAAGTGTTTCATGGTTTGGACAAGTCAAGCCTCCCAGCTCATCAGATTAAAAGCTAAATAAATGAAGAATTCCTGAGTGATTTCAGGAATAGAGAGACAACCTTTGAATCACATTTTTTGTTTTACTTTTTGTGTGTGTCTTTTGTATGTATATATGTATGTTTGCCTGCTGTAGAAATGCAGTAGGAATTTTGGGACACTTCAGTTTAAATGTATTTCTTTAAACATTGCAAATATTAACCTAATATTAGTGCTGAATATAAATGTAATTAAGTTATATGCTATCTTCTCTACAAGTGCAGTTCAGTTTCTATGAATAAATCTTAAGGATATTGAGCACATTAAAAAAAGAAAAAATCTATCCATTACTGTCTGTGAAGGAGGCCTGTATATCACACCAATGTAAATATATTCACCATTCCCTCTTTCCAAATTGATCCACAGTGCCTCTTCCTTGCCCTGCAGATCCTGCAATTGTGTGGCTTTAATATGATCTTTTAACATATAACGCTACTTCCCCTCCTTTTCTTCCTACCCTGTCTTTCCTGAACAGATTATAGCCCGGTATAACTACATCTCAATCATGGTTCTCCGTGAACCATGTCTCTGTGATCGCCACTATATCCAACTCATCTTCTTCCATCACAGCTTCTAGATCCAGAATTTTGTTTCCCATACTTTAAGCTTTCTAGACATTGAACCTCTTTTTCCAACTGTGTAGAGGTATTCAGTGATTTACTTACCTGAGCGGTTATACTGTCCGATTGTTTCTCGTTTAAAGCCCTCATCAATAGATTAACCAGCCTGCTGCTGAAAACACTTCTTCCCTACCAAGCAACTATAGACCTGTAAGTCTCACGTCGGTCCCTGGAAGATGGTTGAGGCGCTGATCAAGGATAGCATAACCCGGCACTTAGACACACACGACCTGATGAGAGCCAGCCAACATGGATTCAGGAAAGGGAAGTCATGTTTGACGAACCTACTTCAATTTTTTGAGACAGTGAACAGACAAATTGATAATGGAGAACCGGTGGATATTATATACTTGGATTTTCAGAAAGCGTTCGACAAGGTGCCACATGTGAGACTCCTCAGGAAACTGCAAGGCCATGGAATAGAAGGAGATATACTAAGATGGATAGGCAAATGGCTGGAGAACAGAAGGCAGAGAGTGGGCATAAATGGGAAGTTCTCAGACTGGGAGAATGTGACAAGCGGTGTGCCCCAGGGCTCGGTACTTGGGCCCATCTTATTTAATATTTTCATCAACGACCTAGAGGATGGAACATCCAGTGAGATCATCAAGTTTGCAGATGACACAAAGCTATGCCGGGCAATCAACTCGCAGAAGGACAGTGAGGAACTCCAGAGCAACTTGAGCCGATTGGAGAAATGGGCAGACAAATGGCAGATGAAGTTTAATGTGGAAAAATGCAAAGTGATGCACTTAGGCAGAAAAAATAAGGAACACAAGTATAGTATGTCAGGTGCGACTCTGGGAAGAACCGAACAGGAAAAGGACCTGGGCGTATTAATTGATAGGACCCTGAAGCCGTCAGCGCAATGCGTGGCGGCAGCGAAGAACGCAAACAGAATACTAGGCATGATAAAGAAGAGAATCACGAGTAGATCGGAGAAAGTAATAATGCCACTATTATTTATAGAGCAATGGTCAGACCACACTTGGAATACTGCGTCCAACATTGGTCTCCATACCTAAAGAAGGATATAAAAATACTCGAGAGGATGCAGAGACGAGCAACGAAGCTAATAAAGGGCATGGAGAACTTGGAATACGAGGAACAACTCAAGAGACTGGGATTATTCTCCCTCGAGAAGAGGAGACTGTGAGGGGATATGATCGAGACTTTCAAAATACTGAAAGGAATCGACAAAATAGAGCAGGAAAAAAAATTATATAAAAAATGTCCAATGTGACACGGACAAGAGGACATGGACAGAAGCTAAGGGGGGACAAGTTCAGGACAAATATCAGGAAGTTCTGCTTCACGCAACGAGTGGTGGACACCTGGAATGCTCTCCCAGAAGAGGTAATTGCAGAATCCACCGTTCTAGGATTTAAGGGTAAGTTAGATGTGCATCTCCTTATGAGTGGCATAAAGTGACATGGGTAAGGGTAAGCTAGACACACATCTCCTTAAGAGAAGCTTAGAGTGATATGGGGTCTAAAACTAAGCCAGGGTAAACCTGGCGGGGCCTCCGCGTGTGCGGATCGCCGGACTTGATGGACCTAAGGTCTGTTCTGGAGATGGCACTTCTTATGTTCTTATGTTCTCAGCAACCCTTGGAAAATCATCCCATGGTCCAGGAAGCCAAGATGCTTTCGAGGACACCATCCACTTATAGGGGTAGTAATTAGTGCTATAAACTAATTATAAGTAATTAGTCCTGAGTTATAAGGCTCTCATGTGTCTAGGGGAAAGCACTGAATTACAAAGCCAGGGAACAAATCTTTCTTCTTGCTTACTCGCTTAGATAAACCAGACCATGTGATACAAATAATACTTTTATTCAGAATTTTTGTATTTCGTAAAAAAATAAAATTCAGGCATACAGTAATGCTAAGGACTAGAGACATGCATAAATATATAGGTATATATAGCACAGCTAGACACATGTGCAACACTTATGAAATTTGGATAAGACACAGAATATGCATAGAAACAGAAATTACCGACAGACAGAAAAATACACAGTGAAGGTTTATAGCTGCTAATTACCATGTCCCATAAACCTTTTCTTATCATGCAAATGCTCTGAATCTATCTATAACCAGTGAAACAATAGGGAATTCCTGCTTTCACCATCAAGCCATAGAAGGGCATCGCCAAGGGTGTGAAGGAATTCTCTCCCCGGATAGTTAGTCAGATGCTTGCCCATGTTTTGCTAGTCTTAGACAGATGATGGCACTGCTGATGTTACCAGGTCATATAAAGTGATGTGTCAGCACAACAGTTGTCAGTCTTTCTTGTGTCTTTCAGAGGAAAAGTTCACAGGTCGATAATCTCATTACTCTCTTCCCAGCGCAGCAAGGCACAAGGAAACTGTTTTCTGTAATCTTGTTTCTGGGGTAGCACATGAAGTCCCAAGTCTCTGCCAAACTTGCAGAGGTTTATCCAGTTGCGCCAGTTGGATTCTGGGTCGGTAGGCTTAGAACGGGAGGAAAGGTTATTGAGAAATTGGGACCAGAAGAGTTCGTTCGTGATTTTTTTGCGGAAGGTGATAGGATTTGTGGCACACGGTGGAGATCCAAGGTGGGACATGAAGATGGGGAGGCAGAAAAAACCTAGAAAGTGATCAGACCAAGGAACATGTTCCCAACGAGCATCCTCGGCAGAGGTTTTGTGTTCAGTCAGGTCAAGGAAGCTGATGATGTCTAGTGTGTGCTCCTTTTCGTGGGTTGAGGAGGATGCAGGAGAAAGGAAACCTAGAGAAGTGAGGAAATTGTTGAATTCGGTTGCATCCTTGCTGGTGATGTCATCTAGGTGGAGATTAATATCGCCAATGATCAATAGTCTCTGAAATTTTAGGAAGGCGCTTGTTATGGTCTCGAGGACGAGTTCAGAGGATTTATTCCAGGGGGTTGGTGGCCGGTATAGTAACAGGATACCTAATGGGTAGGGGGTGGAGTTCGTCCTTGACTGAAGCAAGCATATATTCTAGTGAAGTGTGGCTGCCCTTTTCGAGGAACTGAACATTGAGGAATGATTTGTAGAGGAGTGCCAGGCCTCTGCATCTCTGAGCACAAACACTACACCTCCCAATTAGCTTGCTAGCTGACTACCTTAGTTGTCTGAGGTCACACTGGTTCTTCTTTTGTTTCCAAATAGATTTTGCAAAGAAAACAAATTATATATTAGAAATGTATCTCAGAAAAATTAAAGAAGTTAGCCACTGTATTAACATCTCATACATTAGTCCCTTTTTTCTTTATCAAGTTTGCTTTTTGTTCATTGTTTGCAACAGGACTTTGACATCTCTAATATGATGTATCATTTAGTCTCTCAAGTTGTGTAGATGCCTGATCTGTAAGCCAGAGATGTCCAAAACATTGTTCATAAACACAAGAATATTTCAAACTAGCCTGATGATTCTACTTTCAATTCTTTAGTAGCATGAAAACAAGTTGTTGAGACATAAACATCTTCAAAGCTCTAATAATTGCTCACAAAGGATTCCACAACATAACCCCTACATACATAGCTTCCAAACTACACCAGTACACTCTGTGGCCACCAGGCCTTCGCCTAGGCTGATAGCATCCTGGGTGGCTCACAGGAAAACTGCTCTGATGGGTTGCTCAATATGGAGACAGTCTCCACAGGCAAATTCTCAAACAAAAACAGTCAAAAAGTAAACCAGTCATAACATCGTGTGGTGCAATCACTTCTGGTAAGATATTGGTTCAGGATTCTTTATTCCTCACTGGTGTAAAAAGTAGAATGGCAAACAAGAAACAAACAATATAAAACTCTCAAAATATAAATCCTGCACAGCAAATCAGGATATCCCAAAGTCCCTGTGCCTTAGCAAGTTCAGCACAGCTTTCTGAAGCTAGGCCTCGCCTGGGCCTAAGCCTTACTCTGACCCTAGAATCGGGCCTTGCTCAAAAAAGGAGCTTTAAATTCACTTATCACAGTGCATATAATGTTCACAGTCTTGTTTTCCCAAAACATCAATTGTAACAGAAAATGTTCAGGAGGCCCTCAGCTCTGCTCCTGAGCTGTGGCAGAACTGTCAAGTTTGTCTTCAAGCAAAACACAGCATTCATATAACCCACCCGAGATTTCGACAAACTTCTCCCACAATACAGTTCTCAGTTCCTGCGAATTATTGCATTCAAACAACAACAAAAAATAGTGCTATAAAGTAGAAACATTTCCCATGCAACACAAACTAAGAAAGCACCAGCAACAGCCCTTTATGAAACATCAGAAAAGAGCCCTGCCCCCGCCTAGGGCCTTGGATTGGGCCTCAGCAAATGCTGTTAGCCCAGGTAGCAAAAGAAAAGAAAAACTTGCAAAAATAAGTCACAGGCTGTAGCACAAGTCCCATTAATTGTTCATACAAAAATCCAAAACAGTATTCAAAAACAGTTCAGTTCTGAGCAGTAGTTAGCTATGAAAACTTCCCACAAAACAAACACAAGTTTAGAGCTCAATGGGCCTTACAGGCAACACCTGTTTCCATTCGTATCAGGTTCTGGAAATACCTGTTCACAAACCTCCATTTCTTCCACTTGAGGTATGGCCTCAGCTTCATGGCATGGAGCTAAATTATCTACTTCCATGGGCTTCAGATTATTAAGTTGCTCTGATTTGGCTGGCTGCTGAGCACTGGAGAGAGGACCCTTTCCCTTCCTTGTCCTCTCTAACTCTGGAGAGAAAGCTGCTGGCTTTTCAGTGTGAGAGCCACGCCCTGCTCTCAGTGTACTTGCACTGCTCTGAGGCTCTCTTGGGCTCCCCCTGTGGATGTTGGAGTAAGTGCAAGGTTTTCTCACAGGGGCATTTTGCCTAAACCTAATGTTAACCGGCCTTGCAGAGTCTCCATCTTCTCTACTTCTGAGTGGTCAGAAGGAAACCCATCTTCAGTCAGATTCTCCCTAGTGTAAACAAGGAACCTAGGCTGCTGGGCTTTATGGGGCTTGTGCACAACTTTCCAAGCCCTGTTTCTGCCTCTCCTGGGGCTTTTAACTGGGAACATGTCAGGCACAGAGCCTGACTGGTCACACCCCCAATTGCCCCCTTCACTCAACCACGGAAAAATGACCGTGCATCCCCCATGGAAAATCCCTCCAGATGGAAAAGGCCTGGAGATGCTCATGCAGTCATTTCATCTCTCAGCTGTGGAACCAGTTGCCTAATCAGATAAGATCTCAGAACTCACTGATGACATTCCGGAGAGCAGCGAAGACCATTCTTTTCATCTAAACAGACTCTGATAGACTGCCACCCCCTTTCTGTATCCACCTTTGTGCCTCTGTATTTAATGACCAATCTCAAACTTAGTCTCTGTGAAATTTCAACAATTTTCTCCCGTCATACCCACTTCCCTAAGACCTGTCATGTCCCCACTTTTGTATAATGTCTGCATTGTGAATGTCCTGATGTAACCCGTTCTGAGCTTCAGGGAGGACGGGCTAGAAATCAAAATAAATAAATAATAAATAAATATATTTATTTATAGGAATCGGTAATTTTTCAAAATTCCTTTATTTCATAATTTTCAAATGAAAAAGTATATTAACACGTCTCAAAGCAAACAATCTGGTCCACATCAAGAGAACGGGAGGAAAAGTTGCAGGATTGAGGCCTTTGTGAATTTTGCTGAGGAATAATGACATGCTGTCAACAGTGGACACTGACAATTTTCTACAGACAACAGTGTTCCTCAATTGTGTTCTACAGTGGCAGTCTGTAGGGCTGATGGCACATAATCTCCCCTACCAAGTCAGTTCTAGATCTGTCTTAAGGAATGTAAAATCCAAATGGGAGTGTCAACATCATAATGATTGAACTTCAGTTAGAATTCAGTATCAGCATCTCTTATCATGCTGAGTTTCCAGAATATAAAAGTGGCAGGCAGACAGAGCCCCCCACCCTGAGGAAGCAAGCAGGCAGGCAGGCCCCTTGTGCCTTTTTAAAAAAATCCTGCTTTCCAGCGCTGTATGGCAGGAGCTTTCAGCGCTCCTGCCCTTCCCTCTGCTGACTCACAAACTCTCTTGGCAGCGTCAGAGCGAAGCACTTTTTTAAAATCCTGCCGTCCAGTTTTTCAATCTTACTCTTGATGAAGGGGCAGCGGAAATCATTTTGCATACAGATGTAAGGTGGCTAAGTAGGCACAAATTTCTGCAAAGATTTCGTGATTTGCTGAATGAAATAAGAAGTTTTTTGAAGGAGAGGGTTGATGATCAAGCAGTTAGAAGATGAGGAGTGGTTATATGATCTGGCATTTCTCGCTGAATTAACAGGCGAACTAAATCATATGAACCAAATGCATTGGCAAGATGATGAGTACAGTTTCATCCTACAAGAGAAAATTTGAGCTGATGATGACTGACTTTGCAAACAACACTTTTGATCATTTTCCTAATACGCAGGACCATCTACAACAATATCCAAATTTTGTTTTTCAGAATGAGAAGTATTTGACAGAAATCTGTTCTATTATCCAGGAATTCGAAAACAGATTCTGTGACTTCCAAAAAATTGGAACATTTGTGGAGTATTTGTCATACTCATTCAAGTAGATGTGGACATTAAAGAAACTGCAGCTGCTATCAGTAAAAATTACTCATTGACCAAGCTATCTCTTGAAAACAAAATATTAACCCTTAAAAAGGACATTTTTCTCAAGTCCCGTGCTGAGCAAGAATCGTTTTGGAAGCTAGTGCCTAGAGACAAATTTGAGAAGATGCAGTGAAGCTGTACACTCCTTTTTCGGTTCAACTTATTTGTGTGAATCTGCGTTTTCCCATCTAAAAATGGCAAAGAGTACACAACGTTCCAACATGATAGATGAACATCTCCCGTATTCCCTGAGACTGGCCCATGCAATATTCACCCAACTTCAAAAAGCTGGTGGATGAAATGCAGGCTCAGAGTCTCACTAATGAGCAAAAGTGAAATATTAAAGATTGTGCAAGATCAGCCTGGATCAATACTCGACCTAAATTTAACACAAATTACTCAATAAAAGGTAAAGAAAGTTATTAAGACCATTAAAGAAAGTTATTACTCAATAAAACTTTAAGAAAAAATGTACTTTCCATTTCCCCTCGTAGTTCTTACTGGATCTTTATCTCTCTGTTTTTTGGGTTTTTTTTGCTTAATTTGCTTAACAGCTGATCAAAACCAAGTAAATGACAAAAGGTTCATTAAAAATGGAGGGGGGGGGCAGGAGAATCCTCCAACTTTATTGGATTAAAATTTAATTTGAAACTACCGTATTTTTCGTTCCATAAGACACACTTTTTTCCACCCAAAAGTGGGTGGAAATCTCGGTGTGTCTTATGAAACAAAGGTACAATTTTTAACCCCCCCGTTTCATTTAAAAAATCCCCCCCCCCCGCTGCACGCCCCTTTTTTAAAACATTCCCCACATGCCTGCAGCCACATCTTTTTAAAACATCCCCCCTGTAAACACCCGCCACTGTACCCTTTTAAAACATCCCCCCCAGCAAACACCCACTGACGCACCTTTTTCACAGACACCCCCCTCCGCATACACCCACCGCACCTTTTTAAAACATCCTCCCCCGCAAACACCCACCACTGTCGTACCTTGTTAAAAACATCCTGGTGGTCTAGCATGATTCCTTCTTCACTAGCCGTCTCCTATTTCCCAGACAGGAGCAGCAGAAGTCAGGCACAAGCTTTCCATGCTCCTGCCTGGCCCTGTGCTGCTCTCTGATTGGTTGCCGTCATTTCTCGTATCCCGTGTAACCCACAGATGTGCATGCACATACACATAGGCACAGTAACATAGAAAATGACAGCAGATAAAGACCTGAATGGACCATCCAGTTTGCTCAACCATGCACCCTATAAATTAATCATTTAATTTGAAAAGCATACATAGATAATTTTAGCCCCTTATGAGATATGCTGTGCATCCTTTCCACCACAAACCACCTGCTGCCACACTTCTTGTTGGGTTGTCTCTTACTGATTCAGATGGGTATTTAAGTTTCTTGTTTGTAAATTCTACAACAAATCCTGTTTCTTTCTTAATGGTTGCTTTGATTGGTGACATCTAGTGACTGAACTGTGTAGTTTGCTATTAACTGCTATATGTACAGCTCCTAGTAGTGGAGATACTTGGGTACAGTGGCACCCTATACTTAAAATGTTGGCAGTGACATATAATAGTTGTCACACTTCTTTTCTCTCCTATTTCAATGGGAACTCTACTGCCACCTGCAGTTTTTCCTTCTGCACGCGAGGCGGAAGAAGTGTTCTAATTCTGATGTCCTTTTTCTTATTTTATTCTGCGTTTTTTCAATGTTTTCAGTATCTTCAGTTGTTGGAGCTTTCATCCTTGGCATAGCTCTGCCTGCATAGAGAAGAAGCAGACTGTGGTCTGCAGCTGACAGGCCGATCCCTGGCGGTACCTGTTAGCCAGCCTACTTTAGTGATTTTGGAGCCCAGGGCTGTCCCTGCTTACTTTCCTCATCTCCTGCTTGCAGGGGTTAGGGTGCAGGCTGTCAGGCTCCGTAGGAGGCTCTGTGTTGTTTCGCAGGGTGCCGGCTGCATTTTTCCTACCCCCTCTCCCTCAATGGATTCGACTGTAAAAACTGTTTTCCTAGTGGCCATCACCTCAATGTGAAGAGTCTCAGAATTGCAGGTGCTCTCATGCAGAGAGCATTCCTCAAGCTTTCGAAGTATGGTTCCCCACGTTCCAGGCCACTAGTTCGAATATAAAAGATAAGATATTGGAGTTACTGGATGTTAGGCGAGTTTTTCTCCGTTTTAGCAAACACTGGCAAAGGGGGAAAGACAGTCTCTAAGATGTCTATCTCCAAATAGATTTGCATGGTGATTGCTTCTGTGTACATTGACTGTGGTAAACAGCCACAGATATCTTTGAAAGCTCACTCCACTAGGAAGTGTGGCGGCTTCATAGGCAGATACCCAGGTGATAATGCCCAAAGAGATTTGTAGGGCAGCTACATGGTCCACCCTCCATACTTTTATGAAATTTTATTGAATGGACTTGGCAGCACGTATGGACACCACTTTCGGGTCCGCGATTCAGATTTCAGGCTCATCTATACTTTCCTATACTCCATGGACTGCTATGCTATATCCCACTTGTCAAGACTCCTATACCCTTTGCACCAGAAGGGAAGATTAGGTTCTTACCTCAATAATCTTTCTGGTAGAAGAGTACAGGAATTTTGGCTGCCCACCCTTTCATAATTTAGTCTGCTTTATGTCTCAAACAGGTATATATGTATCTAGAAGTTTGGATTTCTGCCGGTCAGAAGTATTTGAAGAGCATTGTAACTTCTCAATTTTACAGTCATAGGAGTACCTGTGGGATTTCCATAAGTGTTAGTGCTGGTTGCGCTCAGGTAGGTGGTTTGTTAGTTCCACCTTGCTTTTTTCCTTTTCTCATATGTTTTGTACAATGTTTGTTCACTTTTATATTGAAGTTGATTTGATTCTCAACACTATTTAAAGAGCAGAACAGAACTGGCTATGTCAGGGAGAATCCCTATACTTCTCCTATTTATTTCTCCTCTTACAGTGTGCTTTGGTACAAACTGAAGAACAGGATTGCAGCTCAGAGCAGGAGGTGAAGCCAAAGAAAATTTAACTCCTTCTGCACAAACTCGCTGGTGTGGATACATAACCCACTTGTCAAGACTTCTGTACCTTTCTACCAGAAAGAAGAATATCAATGTAAGACCCTAATCTCCATAGTAACATTTTAATTGTAGTTGAAACTAAAAAGAGCGGAGGAATGGCTTAGTGGTTAAAACAGTGAGCTGACAAGCAGGGAAGTCCAGTTCAGATCCCAGTGCTGCTCCTTATGATCTTGGGCAACTCAGCCCTCATTGCCTCAGTTACAGGTTTAGATTGTGAGCCCTCTGGGGACAGGGGAATACCTAGTGTATCTGAATGTAACTCATCTTGAGCTATTGCTGAAAAAGGTGTGAGCTGAATCCAAATAAAGTAAATGACACATGAGACATTTAAACGTAGAAACAAAAAACCAGATAGAGACCATATGACCTATTCAGTTTGCCCAATCATATCAACTATTAATCTCTATTATTCCTTCCAATCCCTCATCACATTCAGTCCTTATCTTCACTGGGAAGGCTATTCTATGCTTTAAGTACTCTTTTTATAAAGAAGTATTTCCTAAGACTACTCCTTAATCAATTCCCTTTCACCTTGGTTACAGAGCTTCCTTTTAATTGAAAGTGGTCTGCCTCCTGTGCATTTGTTCATCAGGAATATTTAAATGTCTCTGTCTCTATCATCTCTCCTTACCTTTCTTTTTTCCAAAGTATACATATTGAAATCTCAGTCTGTGTCTATGTACTTTATGACAAAGACTACTGACATTTTAGTAGCTGCCCACTGGACCGACTTCATCTGAAAACTTTATGAAGCTACACTCTCCAGAAATGTACTCAGTACTCTAAATGAGTGTCTCACCCAAAACTTACACAGGCATTATGAAGGAGTGCTGAAAAGTTCTCAGCCCAACCAAATTCCTAAATTCTGAGTGCCATTTTGCCATTGTAGCTGAAAAGAGTTTATTTTATTTAGCAAAGTGCCAATTTGCAGAATCATAATGCTATGTTATGAAAATTGTTTCAGATCATTGATTGAACCATGTCAACGAAAAGTATGGAATTTTCAAGTGTGGAACTCTGAGCCATCATGAAGTTCCTGTTTCTGCAGAAGAAAACTCCAAAGGAAATCTATGAATGTATGATGCAAACACTGAGTGACAAATGCCCATCATACTCCACAGTGAAGAAGTGGTATAAAAAAATCTTTCAGCATGGAGATTTTGAGACCGAAGATGCAGCAAGGTCTCGGAGGCCTCAAACTGTGTCGACTCCTGAAATTGTTGACCATGATGAAACACTACAGATATCCAAGAAATGTGTTGGGTATATAATCCACGAGCAGTTGGGTATGCAGAAGCTGTCAGCCAAGTGGATGCCCAAATGTTTGAATCCCAACAAGAAATGACATCGAGTGGACACTTCCAAGTTTATTTTGCAGCATTTTTAGCGAGCTGATGCCAACTTTTTGGAATGACTGATTACTGTTGATGAAACCTGGTTACACCACTATGATCCTGAGACAAAACAACTGTCCATGCAATAGCGGAACTCAGGTTCTCTAAGGCCAAGGAAATTCAAGACCCAAAAGTCAGCAAGAAAGGTCATGGCCACAGTGTTTGGGATCAGGAAGGTGTTGTATTGACTGACTATCTTCAAGGGGCCTAAACAGTTAATGCAGAATACTACTGTAACTTGCTGTGCCGATTAAAGGAAGCATTGAAAAAAAAAAGGAGAGGGAAGCTACGGAAAAGAGTTTTCTTTTTGCAAGACCTGCAATGCACCTGTTCACAAGGCTGACAAAACGATGAATGTTTTGACAGCAGATGGGGCTTCAGTGCATAGACCATTCACCCTACTCATCAAATCTTGCTCCATCTGACTATTTTTTGCTTCTAAGCCTTAAAAAGATTTTGAAAGGGTGACAATTTTTGAGTTATTTGGAGGTGATTGCATCAGCGGAGAAGTATTACAGTGACCGGATATATTTTTTGGCAGGGTTACAGAAACTTCAGACACGATGTGCCAAGTGTGTTGAACTTAGGGGTGAATATGTGGACTAACTCGTAAGTTTCATGCCTCCACGTCATTCCCTTCTTGGTTGGTTGGGCTAAGAACTTTTCAGCATCCCCTCGTATCACTACAGTGGTGTGCAAAAGTATGGAACCAGTTGTGAATTTTGCATTCTTTTAGCTTTTTGACCTTTTATTTTAAAAATTTTGTTAACTCAATAGATTTGTCTTGTGTACCACATTGATAAATTTGGCTATTAGAATCAACTTTTTATTCTTGCTTGGCTTTAAATGTTTGAGGTTTTTTTTGTTAAAGTTGCCTTGTTTAATCATTTTTCTGCGTAAATCGAGTTATGTACTTCACTGTCCAAAAAAGTACATACATGCAACTTCTATCTTTCATATTCATGTAGGTGGCCTTGATAAAGACTGTTTGGTACGTCACTGATGGCTCAATACTTGGTGGGTTACCCTTTGTTCTTGATCATCTGTCTATATCGTGTAAGCATTGCATGAACCAGTTTGATGAGGCGATAATGGGTGACAACATGGTTCCAGGCTGTAATGAGTGACTCAATCAACTCACATTTTGATCTTGGATATCTCCTAGTCCACCTTGTACCACAAGTTCTCAATCGGATTCAGATCTGGAGATTGGGCAGGCCAGTCAATTAACTCAATGTTGTTGTGATGCTTCCAGTTGATCACCTGTTTGGAGCAATGGCAAGGTGCATTGTCATCTTGGAACAGGAACTGGCCTGGAAACAGCTGCTGAGCTGATGGCACCATGCACTTTTGCAGTTTTGTGATGTAATTGGTTCTGTTAAGTATTTCATCAATGATGTGTAAACATCTTATGCCAGGATAGCAAATATACAACTGGAGGAAAAAATAGCCAATACAGTAAAACAGGGGGCAAGAGACTTTTAGATATATGTTAGTGAAAGGAGGACATGCAAAAGTGGCATTATAAGACTTGAGTGTAGAAGAAATATTTGTTTATTTATATTCTATAGATACCTAAACGGATTACAATAACACATATGGAATTCAACAACATCACATATAACAACAAAATACCATAAAATCATCACTTTTTGACATACTTACAGAAATAATAATGGCCTCAATCTCAGAAAAGATCAGAACATTTTCACAAACAAATGTGTTTTCAATAATTTCTTAAAATTGCTCTGAGAGGCACACATCTGTAATATTCCTGGAAGGCCATTCTACCATAGCAGAGCTATACAGGAAAAGAAGCTCTAACTCACACTCTGATAAGGTGCCTTATGACAGTGTTTTTCAACCGCTGTTAGTGTGCCGCGAGATGTTGCCTGGTGTGCTGTACGGTGCAGACACTGATTAGGCCTCAGGCCGGGTCCCGCACGCGCTCCCATGAGACTCCCCCGGTCCCCGCTGCTGTTCAGTTTCGATCTTCTGCTCTGACGCAACCGGAAACGGGAAGTTGCAGCAGAGCAGAAGATTGAACACTGAGCAGCCGCGCGTGCATGTCGCCGAAAAACAAAACCTACAAACTAAGGTGAGGCGAAGGGAGAAAGCTGGCTAAACAGTAGGATCGATTGGGCAGGCGAGTGGTGGCTGCGGGGACCGTGCGATCGCTCGTGTTCCCGGCTCAAATTGGAAGGAGGGAGTGAAAGGGAAAAGGATTCTGGGCCAAGGGGATGAAGACGGAAAGAAAAACCCACAGCAGGAAAGAAAGGGAAGGACAGGCAGGTGAGCCAGATGCTAGAAGCGGGGGGGGGGGGGAAAGAAAGAGGGAAAAAAGCTAGATGGGGTTGAAAAGAAGAGACACACTGGTATGGAAGAGGAAGATAGGGGAAATCTGGACACAGGAAGGTAACAGAAAGAGGGGAAATTATGTGCATGGGGCATAGGGACAGAGACATAAAGGGGACATGCCATGGGGATGGTATATGGACACAGGGGGGGGCAATGACAGATACATAGGGGAGATATTAGAAATGGAGAAAATAGGAGCACAGAAGCGAGATGGTTTGTGGGGATGGGACAGGGACCGAGCTCGCAGGCTCCAGTGGCTTGCACAAATTACATTGTAACGTGCCATGAAAATAAGAGGGAGGAAGGTAGATAGATAAGCCACGTGAGAGGAGCTGAAGGGTAGTAGAAAGGAACAGATGGTAAAGGAGGGAGGGAAGGGTGGTGGTGGAAAGGAATAGGACAGACATTGAAGGAGGGTGGAGAGGAACAGACCCCGAAGGGAAATGTGGAAGACAGAGTGGGAAGAAGACAGATGCCAGACTATGGGGGAGCGGAGGGAAGAAGATGGGTGCTAGATCAATTGGGGGGGGGGTGAAGGGAGAGGCACAGTAACAGCAAATGGAAGACGTAGAGAGAAGACACACAGTGGATGGAAGGAATTGAATGAGAAGATGTGGAAAGCAGAAACCAGACAACAAAGGTAGAAAAAATTTTTTTATTTATTTATTTATTTTTTGCTTTAGGATAAAATAGTATATTAGTTGTGTTGATAAAAATTTATAAACAAAGCCCTGCCAGCTGAACATCTCTTTCTCTAGTTCAGCAGCAGGAACTTTGATTTATAAGAAAGGAATAAGCTAAATATTACAGTACTAAGGCTTATATGGATGCAGCGGGGACAGTGACGGGGCGGTGAATGAGATGGCAGTGGCGGTGACGGGGCGGTGAAAGGGATGGCGGTGACGATGACAGGGCGGTGAAGGGAACGGCTGTTGACGAAGAGCTACGTGTGTGTCTTTCTTCGATTCCAGCCAGAATATCAGCTTTGTGTTCAGCCAAACAGGCCCAGGTGTCGCACTGAATAAAGTATTTTATAATTTTTCACTATTCTGTTTACTTAATATTTCATAATAAAGTAATTATAAAATACTTTCTTTGTGTTTATTTGATTCCTATTTAAGAGAATTACTTTATATATAGTCAATATAGGCACAGAGTTAAATTTTTTAACATTTTCTAATGGTGGTGTGCCTTGTGATTTTTTTCATGAAACAAGTGTGCCTTTGCCCAAAAAAGGTTGAAAAACACTGCCTTATGATACACTGCCATAAAAAGTTTAATCCTTGACTCCGATCTCAAAATACAGGGTAGGATGATGTACACATAGTATCCACTTCCAAGACCACAGGAGTGTTACAGTACAACAGTAACTGAACTAATGGTAATATTTTAAATTCTATCTGAAATGTTACTAGCAACCAGGTGCAACATGCTCCCTTCTGGCAGCACCAGTCAAAAGTTTGGCAGCTGCATTTTGGACCAATTGCAGTGCTCTACACCTCTCAGCAGAAATCCTGACGTATAAATCATTACAATAGTCATAAGAACATAAGAATGGCCTTACTGGGTCAGACCAATAGTCCATCAAGCCCAGTAGCCCGTTCTCACGGTGGCCAATCCAGGTCCTTAGTACCTGGCCAAAACCCAAGGAGTAGCAACATTCCATGCTACCAATCCAGGTCCAAACGCAAGATACCAATGCCCCCACAACTGTCCTGAAATCAGATGGTAGAAGAAAGATCTTCAGTCTACTCAATAACCTCATTTGGAAAAACTCACATCTTACAATTTGTAATACAATCTTGCATACTTAAAGCATAATCTAGAATTACTCCCAGAGATCGCAATTTCTTCTTTACTGGCAAAACATCCCTTCCAAAATCTACTTTAAAAGGCCACTCCATCCTTTCCTGCCTCCCAACAATCACCACCTCCATTCTCCCTATATTCAAAAGCAGTTTGTTAGCTTGCATCCACTTTGATATTCTCAAACAATTCTGACAAAGTTGCCATTTACTCCAACTACCTGTCAGTAGAAAATAAAATTGTACATCATCCGCATAAATCTATAAATCTGCTCCTAAAATTCTAAGCACAAGACCCAGATCTGCAAGATAGATGTTAAACAACAGGGCAGATAAGGCAGAGCCTTGTGGTATACCTTTTGACACAGCTCTAATTTGTGATATTGCCCCATTACTTGTCACCTGAAAGGTTCTACCACTCAAATATGACTGAAACCAATTCAGCACTGTTCCTTGAACACCACCCCCCTTTAATTTCTGTTGTAATTTATCCACAGAAGCTCATAAGGATAAAGAGGAATTGTTTATCAAATATGTATGTCCTGTGTTCACAAATGAAGGTCTGTAAATGTAAATGTACAGAAGTACAAGCATAAATAGGAATGGAAATGAGGAAGCCCTTGAACAATTTTCTAAAAACTCCAAGGAGATAGCTAAGTTAAACTAAAAGGTATATTAAGCAAAGGGCTTTAATGAGATACTTCCAAGAGTAAAAAGGGAACTTCTGGGAACTGGATGGCCCTGGAGAACTGCAGATGTGGTCCCGCTCTATAAAAGTTGGAAGTAAGGAGAAGGTTGAGAACTACAGGCTAATGATGGTGAGTAAATTCATGGAAAAACATTTCTAAAACAGATGATAGTACAGTTTCTGGTATCTAAAAGATTTCAGGACACAAGACATCATAGTTTTACCAAAGATAGGCCTTGTCAGACAAATAAAATCAATTTTTTTGACTCTGTGACCACAGAGTTGAATTAAGAGAGAGCATTACAACAGTTATGGTGTACTTTAGTCTTTACTTTAGTCTTTCACATGATTCTGCATAGACAGCTTATAAATAAATTGAGCATCCTCACTAATCTAATCTATTTGTGCGTCGCTCATACCTATACAAGCTCAAGGCGAATGTAAAGAGAGGCAAGAGGGGAGATGATGGGGAGGTAGAGAGGATTGGAGTGAGAGAGGGGAGGTGGATAGGTAAGAGGGAGAGGAAGGGGAGAGAAAAGAGGGGGGAGTGGAGGTGGGAGGGGAGGGGAAAGGGGAGGAAGATAGGAGAGGGTAAAGGAGATTAAGTGTCGAACAGATGGGTTTTTAGTCTTCTTCGTAAAATGATGTGACAAGGTTCAGTTCTGGTCATTTCTGTAAGGCCATTCCAAGTTTTTACTCCTAGAAAGGTAAGCATGGAGTGGAAAACTCATTTGTAGTGAAGATCTTTTGTGAATGGGAGATTTAGTAGCATCCGGTTGAGGGTTCTGTGAGAAGTAGACCACGCTATTTTTTTTTTTTCCATTATTTTTTATTTTCAAATTTTACATAAAGTGTACATAATAATATAATATAATTGATAAATGCATAGTATCACTTTTATATCTAATACATTATATATTTAAATTTGATTTTCCCCCTCACCCTCCCCCCACCCTTTCATTACTTTAATATAAAATTTTTAATTTTCAAATTTTATAAAAATTATACAACATATTAGAATACAATTGATAAATATTCATTAACATTTTTATATATAATACAATGTATTCTAAACAAATTTTGTCCCATTTCCCTCCCCCCATCCTTTTTTTACCTTTTATTCATATGTTACATTTTGTATAATATATTATAACTTATTATGTATAAATTATTTTCCTTACCCCCCTCTATGTGTGTCATAAAAAAATTCCTGAAAAGAAGAAAAGAAGAAAAAAAAACAAACAAAATATTATATTATTTATTCATTATAGTATTTTGTCAAAGGCCCCCATATTTTTTTAAATTTAGTATATGTCCCTCTTTGTATTGCTATTGTTCTTTCCATTTTAAAAATGTGACATATTGTATTCCACCAAAATGTATAATTTAGGTTGTTATAATTTTTCCAGTTATTAGTTATATGTTGAATGGCAACCCCTGTCATAATTAATAAAAGCTTATTATTTTCTGGTGAAATTTGACTTTTTTTTCTCATCAACATTCCAAATAAAATTGTATCATACGTTATTGCAATATGATTTTCCATTAATTTGTTAATTTGTGGCCAAATTGAATTCCAAAAAGTTATTTTGCTCCAGCAGTGGGTAAAAAAGCAGGGGTTGCAATTCTTATAAATAAAAAATGTATGGCCAAGATTAAGGTAAAAAATTCAGATCCACATGGAAGATGGATACATATTGATATAAGTATGGGAAAAGATACCCTGACGTTGTTCAATATATATGCCCCTAATTCGAATCAATCAGAATTTTTTAAAAAAATACAGAATATGTTATTACCACTGACTGCCTCTAATTTAGTGGTAGCTGGAGATTTTAATGCTGTAATGGATCCATTATTGGATAAAAAACCAGGTAAAAGTATTAAATCTTTAGGTCTAGATAATTTGGTTCATTCATGTGATTTGCAAGATATATGGCGTATTCTTCATTTTAATGATCAGGAATTTTCATTTTGTTCACAGGTTCATAAATCATTTTCAAGAATAGATTATATTTTTGTTTCAACAAATAAAGTGCAACAAGTGATTGGAGCTTCCATAGATCCTATTATTATTTCGGATCATGCGGGAGTATGGATAGAATTACAATTAGATCAATTAGAGAATGGTAGACCTCTTTGGAGATTTGATAATGCATTGCTTGTGGATGACAAATTTTTGGAAAATTTTAAAACACAAATTAACGAATTCTTTCAAATAAATTTAGTAGAGGATACATCTATAGAGAATGTATGGGATGCATTTAAAGCAACTATGAGGGGTAATATTATATCATATTCAGCTTTTAATAGGAAACAGATTAAAATGCAATATATAGAATTAGAAAAAGAAATAAAAATTTTAGAAGCTAAATTGGTAAGTAAATGGGAATATAATGTTTTGCAAGCTCTTTTGAAAGCTAAAGGTAAATATAATGAATTAACTTCAAAAATGATAAGAAGAGATTTGTTTTCCAAGCAAACAATGTATTATGGAAGCTCTAATAAGGCGGGGAGACTATTAGCAAATTATCTTAAAGAAAAAAAAAGAAAAACTAATATTAATGGAATAAAAGATGAGAATGGTATAATAACAAATCAAACAAATATAATATTAAAACAATTTTTAAAATTTTATAAGGACCTATATTCGTCCGAGCCTTATTTGGAGAGACAAAAAGACGGGAAAAATTTTTTAGATTTAATTAATGGACCTAAGGTTCCTGATCATATAAAACGGAGTTTAGATGAACCTATATCATTAAAAGAATTAGAAACAGCATTGAAGTCTCTTAGAGTTGGATCCGCTCCAGGTGGTGATGGTTATACAGTAGAATTTTATAAAACATTTCAAAATATCCTTTCCCCACATTTATTAAATTTATATCAGACACAACTTATAAAAGGTAATATTAAAGGTACTATGGCTGAATCAATAATAATTGTTTTGCCTAAGCCAAATAAAGATCCTACTTTGGTTTCAAACTACAGGCCTATATCTTTGATAAATGTTGATAATAAACTTTTGGCGAAAATTTTGGCTTTGAGATTAGCCAAAGCTCTCCCACATATTATAGATATGCATCAAACAGGTTTCGTTGCTAAAAGACATTCCTCTAATAACTCTAGACTATTATTTCACATGCTAAACTTATCAAAAAAATTGAATGAACCGGCTTTTACAGTTTCATTAGATGCTGAAAAAGCATTTGATAGGGTAGAATGGAATTTTATGTATCAAGCTTTAGAATGGTTTGATATAGGTTCTGGATTTATACAAATGGTAAAAACATTGTATAGCTTCCCAATTGCAAGACTAAATATTAATAATAAGATATCTGATGGTTTTCAATTACAAAGGGGAGTTAGACAAGGCTGTCCTTTGTCTCCTTTGTTGTTTGATGTTGTATTAGAACCCTTATTGTTAGCAATACAGCAAACGAAGGAGATACAAGGTATTCCATATTCAGATATGGAATATAAAATTTCGGCTTATGCTGATGATATTTTGCTTTATTTGAGAAATCCAGAATCAACCTTATCTTCTCTATTGGAATTAATTGATAAGTTTGGTAAATTTTCAGGTTATAAAATTAATTGGAATAAATCTGAAATTATACCCTTGAATGTTCATTGTGTAAAAGGATTATTTGATACTTTTCCATTCATATGGAAAGAAGAAGGATTTAAATATCTTGGCATTCAAGTTAAAAATACAATTGAAGATACTGTAAAGGAAAATGAAAAATATGTATTAAAAAAAGTTACGGAGTTATGTGAACAATGGAACCCATTACATATTTCTTGGTGGGGAAGAGTTCAAACTATTAAAATGATGATATCGCCTGTGGTTTGCTATCAAATGAGTATGATACCTATTTATTTTCAGGGGTCCTTTTATAAAAAACTTAATAGTATTTTAACAAAATTTCTTTGGCTTGGTAAAACACCTAGAATAGCTTTAGTAACTTTACAAAAATCAATTAAGGAGGGAGGGGTAAATTTTCCAAATTTCTATAGGTACCATCAAGCCTATATTTTACGTCAGGGTATGTATTGGATCCTCCCAGAACTTATAGATAATGCACCAGATTGGTTGTATTTAGAATGGCGCCTTATGTTTCCCCTAAATTTAGTTCACCTTCCAAGTATTAATATACCTAGAAGATACAGAGAAAATAAAATAATAATGGATACTTGGAAAACGTTAAGATTTATTGATAAATTAACACCTATCCCAATATACAAATCAACTAATCAATCTATATGGATAAACTCCAAGATCAAAATTGGCGGAGCTCAAATCCTTTGGAAGAACTGGATTATTGCAGGCATTAGATCTTTAGACGATGTTATTTCAGAAGGTAAACTGCTGGATTTTTCACAATTGCAACATAGATTTGGTCTTAATAAAACACAAAGTTTTAAATGGTTGCAATTGAAGCAGGCCATTCAGGTAGGGTTCCCTGAATGGAAAACATTGAACAATCAATATAGTTTAAAATTCTTATGCTTTAAAGCAGACTTCCTAGGACATCAAGCCGCATTGTGGTATAAATTAATATCTGAATATTTGAATAAAAAACCAAAAAATGGTCTAAGAGACATTTGGAGCATTGAGATTGGACATCAAATTAATGCATCTCAATGGCCACTAATTTGGTCTTGGAGAATGGGATGTACAGTGTCAGCATCTATGAGACAAACATGGTTCTTTTTACTACATAGAGCTTTTTGGACCCCAACACGTTTACAAAAATTAGACAATTCTAAGTCCAATAAATGCTGGCATTGTAATCTAGAACCAGGGACATTAGATCATTTATTATATCATTGTCCCTATATTAAAACTTTTTGGAATTCAATTAGACCACGCTATTGAGAAGAGCTGGATGAGTGGGGCCGCAGAGTTTCCATAAAGTATGCATTGTATGAAGCAAGATATTTTTATTGTTATTTGAAATGGGATGGGTAGCCAGTGCAATTGTTTGATAAAGGTTGTGACTGAGCCATATTTTCTCAGGTTGAAGATAAGTCATACGGCAGTGTTTTGGATGAGTTGCATTTTGTGAATTAGAGCAGTGTTGATTCCCATGTAGATGGAGTTGCAGTAGTCCAGTTATGGTAGGATCATCAGTTGTATGATTAAGGCAAAGTGGTGTTGGTGAAAGTACAGTCTGATTAGTCTTAGTTGTCTCAGGGTGTAGAGGGATTTCTTTCGGAGACTAGATATTTGAGGTTCCATGGTTAGAGTGGAGTCCAGTATGCAACCTAGGATTTTGGAGGGCTCGTCTATGGAGAGAGTTTCGCCTGATTGACGGGTGATGCTGGATCAGTTCTTTACCATTTTTGTAAGTAAAATTGCCTATTTGCAGATGATATCAAAATCTGCAACAGGTTAGATATCCCAGTTGGTATGGATAACATGAGGAAGGATCTAGTGAATTTTTGGGGGGGAATATCAATCGGAAGCTAGCAGCTAAGGTTTAATGCAGAGTCTGCAAAAACTCAAGGGAGTGGTACAGCATAGGAAGTGATCAACTCTGATATTCTTAAGGTGGCTAAACAGGTAAAAAGAGCAACAGCAAAAGCCGGATGGATGCTTGGGTGTAGAGAGAGAGAGAGAGAGAAATAGCCAGTCTGGAACCACTTGTGAATTTTGCATTCTTTCAGCTTTCTGATACACTACATCAACCGGCTCACCTTTATCCACATGTTAATTCACATCTTCAAAGAAGTCAAGCAAATTGGTGAGGCAAGATCTCCCTCGGCTGAACCCATGCTGACTCTGTCTCATTAAATCATGCATTCCTCCTGTCCCGGCCTGCCATATTGTCTGGGAGGGAGTCGGGTCTTCATTGTATGATGACCCGAATATAGGACGAGACCCCCATTTTTGGGCCATTTTTTGGCACAAAAATCTCATCCTAAGTTCGAGTATATACAGTAAATTAATACGTGCTTATATCCTGCAATTACTCAGAAGAGTTCAATGTGGTTACAAATAAAGAGACTGGACCTTACTCCAGGAATTATAATTTAAACAGGTAAAAACTTTTGACAGAGCTTTAGCAAAAAAGATTAAAAAGATACATCTTTAGTGCTTTTCTGAATGCCATAATTAAACAAAACTGGGGTCAAGGAGAGCTGTGATAGATGACCAGTATGGTATAGTGATTAGAGCTATAGCCTCAATATGCTGAGATTGTTGGTTCAAACCCCACGCTGCTCCTTGTGACCCTGGACAAGTCAATTAATCCTTCACTGCCCCAGGTACATTAAATAGACCGTGAGCCCACCTTAACAGATAGGGAAAAATGCTTGAATACCTGATTGTAACCAATTCTGAGCTCCTTTGGGAGGATGAGCTAAACAATAAAAATTAATTAATTAATTAGTTTTTTTGAGGCTTAAGCACCAGTTTGTGCTGTGAGAGTCAATTAGCCAAATCAGTTAAACAAGATTACAGTGGGCCGAAATCAGTATTGACTGGAAAAACAGGTTAAATGAGTATAATATCAGCATAAAAATAAAAGTTAATATTGAAAGATTGAAGGAGGGTGGCTTGGGGGGGGCTTAAGAAAATATTTACAAGTAATAGTGATAATATGGATCCTTGAGGTATGCCTGATAGAAGAGAGGAATATTTACCAGCAAAAGTTACTGCAAAAGTTCATTCATGCAAGAAAGAATTGAACTGGTCATGTACAGATCCAGTGATCCTGATTTCAGTCAGGTGTTGAATAGGCAAGAAATGATCAATGAGACCAAAGTTCATTGAAACATCATATGAAACAATTAATACAGTATTACCTTGATCCAGGGTTGCATGGAGACCACTATTAAGAGAGGTGATAACTGATTCAGTACTATGAAATTACTGGAACCCCACTTGATGAGAGAGTTTATCATGAGCAAGAAATTGTTGGTAAACCCATTTCTTCACTAATTTAGAGAGGAAACATAAGTTTGAGACTGGTCGATATTGTTGGGTAGGATCAAGCAAAGGTTTCTTTAATCGATTGAAATCATTGTGTGATCCTTTTTGAACGATTAACATTCACGGACATCTAAATTGTGTGTCAGCCTTCAATTTTTGAGTGAAAACTATATAAACTTACAGCTGGGTCTCCTGAAGCAGATATCGAAACGGGGCCGCTTTGGGACCCTAAAGAATCACTCCTCAAAAGATAAGTGAGGTTTAACCAATGTTCCAGTGATTTTTGAATGTAAACATATATACATATATAAAAAACAGAAAAACAAAGAATATAATTGGATTTTTAATAATATCTAAGAAGACATAAAGTGCTTGTTACACCTCAGAGAGTGACCTATTTAATATCAAGTATGCTATGACTGGATGGTAAACTCTTGTTCCAAGAGGGGGTTACCTCCCCCTCTTCAGAGTTTCACTTCTCTGAGCGTATTCAAATATAGGGTCACTCTCTTGAGATCTTTTGTTTATTTCAGTCAGTTTCTTTCTCCCATAAAACGACTTCACTGACTTCCAATATAAAATATATTACCCCTGCTTTTGTTAGAAACTACATCCATCTTTGGCATAAACTTTTAACATTCAGCTTTCTTTTATTTATTTTTTCTTCCTTCTCAATCTGTCTACTTTTCCATGTCTTCCCCTCCTCTCCATCCATGTGCATCATCTCCTCCCTCTCTGCCTTTCCCTTCCTCTCTGTCCAGATGCACCATCTCCTCCCTCTCTCTGCCCTTCCCCTTTACTCCCCATCATTCTTCCCACAGAGGTCAGGATCCAGCACTTTTTATTTCCAGCACTGCAGTCCTGCACGCTTCGGGCTGCAGGCAGTGTGAATGAAGTAAGCATGCTGCCTTCGGCAGCCCCAGAAACTTTCCCTCTGCTACTACTTTCTTTCTTAATAGGCAGGAAGCTGTAGTAAAGAGAAAGCTTCTGGGCCACCGAAGGCAGTGTGTTTACTTCATTCACGCTACCCAAAGAATACAGGACTGCAGCTCTGGAAATAAAAAGAGCTGGATCTTGATTGGGGAGGGGAATGATATTCTGCATAGACTCTAGGTCTCAGAGGACTTCCATTGGCTTGCAGGCCTTGCAATGAAGACCACTTATGTAGAGAAAATAGCTGTGGAAGAGTGTAGAGCAGTCCCATGACATAGGACAGAGATTTTATTGACAAAGTATGAGCAAGAGAATCTACTGATGGATGTGCAGAAGAAGGCTCCATAGAATTAGAGAAGTAAAGCAATTTAATGGTACTAAAACGGCACCTAGAGGGATTATTAGAAGATTCAATTAGACTTGAAAAATAACTCCTTTTATCCTGACATAGCAGGTAGTTAAAGTGACACTATTCTGATGTGCAGATGGTTTAAGGTGACAGTTCTATATCTACACCAAAGGTGCTCACCCCTCCATGCTTTTCACTTTTGGAGCAGCAGACCAGGATGGAACCAAGGTGCCTGCTGGTGAGATCTAATGTATTTTGCAACAGATGCAAAGGAATCAAATCTAATTCCTTTAAACTAATTCCATTGTTGTACTTTATTCTCCAACAATAGATGAGCAAAATCAGATAGAAAGAATCGAGAAAGAGATAGTGGACACATTGCATGGTTGAATTGTTGTAACTGATGGGAGAAATAGGTGGGAAGCAGTGGAGTGGTGAGGGATTGATGGTTTCTTGTAAGTGACAACAGAGGAACATATGGTCTAACCAGGAAACAGGGAACGCTAATAGCGGGAAAACGGTGAGGAGGAATTGGTCAGTATGAAGTCTAGTACATAGTTATGCTGAGTGTGTTGACAAATGAACAGGTTGAATTAAACCTAAATTGGTAAAAATGGAGAGACAGGCAATAAATCTGTTGAAAGAAGGGTTGTACACATGAATGTTGAAGTCACCTAATATCAAAAGGTTACTAAATTTGGGAGTAGCTTCCACCAATGTGTGCAAAAGATCTTACCAGAGGGCAGACTAAAGGAAGGCAATAGAAAACCAACAGGTGAAATGAAATAGGGGCTGAAATATGCATGCCAAGCACTTCTGGATAGGGAAACATGTTGGAAGAGAGAGTTCAGTAGCTACAAAACAATTGGGCAGAATTAACACTGTCCCGCCCCCATGGACAGCCAGGGAATATGCTGGCAGACTTTGATAAAGAAATGCTTCTTCACTGGGCTTTTGCCAGGTCTTGGTGAGACAGCAAATCTGGATGTGAGTATCATCCAAAATATCACACAACTGACTTTGCATGAAGAGAGTGGCAGTTTGAGTCATTTAAAATTTAACATAGCTTGATATGCCACCCAATGAGAGAGCTTTCAGGGTGGTTCACAATAGAAATGAGATGGTTTTGACCAAGGGCTTAAAGGGCAGTTTGTGATAATGTAACCGAGGTGAGTGGTATACCAGTAATGCTGATGGGTGTTGGTTCCAAACCACCAGAATGGGATAGGATTCCATATTTAAAAAAAGGGCACGCTTGGTGTGATTGCAAGAGATGACAATAAAACAGCAATGGGACACAAACATCCTGGAGAATAAGTTGTTTATCTCAAAGAGTAAGACTTGCTCCTTGGATGTGCTGTGGTGTCTGCTGCCGCTGCAGCACAAAATGCCACCAGTGTGTTTCTCTTAAGTGATACCACCAGAAGTATGTTTATATCACTTGGCACTTGGTATATGTCTTGATAGCCCCGTTTTGCTGCAAGCCTGCTAACTGCATCTTAATATTGAATTGTTCTATTCTGTTCTAAGATTTTATAACCTGCCTGATCCTCGACAGTTTGAAGTAACTTAACATAAGAAGAACTATCCAGACAGTTGCAAATTACATAGAACATTATACTTATATGCTAAATTTAGCAAATAAATTTAGCTTCTAATGGATTAGGGATACTTAAGCTACGAGGGCTGATAGAAAAGTAATGAGACTGCCTTTATTTTTCATTTCAAGAAGTAGATGTGGCAATGCTGTGAAGCTCACACATCAAAAGTTTCTGAACCTGCAGTTGAACTGCCATAGTCTTTATTGTTGGGTTGAGAGGAAGAACTTTGTACATTAATAAATTTAACAGCAGATATTAATTCTTGTATTTCAAGAATTCAAGACTGGGCTTCCTCTGTGTGTATGAAATTAAATACCACCCAGACAAAACTTTTATGGTTCGATCTCAAACTAGACCGATTACCATCTTTACTGTGGCTAAATTCTGGTGATACTTTGAAGATTGAATTTTCATCAAAAATCCTAGCTTTTGTTTTGGATTCTACTCTTTCTTTGTCAGATCAGATTAATAATATATTGAAAAATGTTTTTTCAGTCTTCGGATGTTGAGAAGGGTTAGCCATTTCTTTCATGAGCAACATTTTGCTGTTTTAGTTTAGGCAATTATACTGGCTCATTTGGATTATGTAAGCTCTCTTTATATCAGCTTAAGCAAGTGTAACGTGAAAAGGCTGCAACTTATTCAAAACACGGCAGCCAAATTGATATTTGGTAAGAGTAAATATGATCATGTTACTCCTCTGTTGAAAGCCTTGCACTGGTTTCCGGTTTATTGGAGAGTCCAATTCAAATGTAGTTTCAAGTTTATTTTTTAACTTATTGAATTGCTTAATTTAATTTGCTAAGCTATTTACAAATAAAAATTAAAACAAAGGTGCACACATTAGCTTATTTATAATAGATTACATAAATTTGACATACTGACATATAAACTAACAGATACATAAGGAAAAAAAGGGCAGAACTACAATTGTATTTATAAAGCATAAAGGAAACATGAATGGTAAAAACAACAGGTAAGGGAAATAAGATAAAACAATTAAGGAAGGTAATCATCAAGTATGATTATAAATTAAAAGCGTCTTTAAAAAGGAAACTCTTCAGAATGCCTTTAAAATGTTTTAGGTCATTTTCCTCTCTTAGATACTGAGGTAAGGTGTTCCATAATTGTGGGGCCATTACAGAGAAAATATGACGACGAGTTCCAATAACTTTCAGTGATGGAACTGTTAAGAGTTTTTGATTAGTGGACCTTAAAGAACGTGATGTACTATGGGGAATAAGTAATTTGTTAATGAATTGGGGTTCGTTTGAGGACAGTGTTTTGAAAACTAAAAGTAAAATTTTAAAGGTAATGCGATGAGCAACAGGAAGCCAATGTGATTCAATCAGGAGCGGAGTAACATGATCAAATTTTTTGCGATTGTGTATTAATTTGATGGCGGTATTTTGAACTATCTGAAGACGTTTCTTTTCTTTTTGGGTGACATTTATTAATAAAGAATTACAGTAATCAAGTTTTGAAATAATTAATGAATGGATCAATATATTAAGTGATTTTAGTTCTAAAAATTTAGCAATTGAGCAGATCATACGCAGCCGATAGAAACAAGATCTGATAGTGTTGGTTATATGTTCGTGGAAAGATAACCTATCATCTATAGTGATACCTAGTATTTTTAGGGATTTTACTGATTTTAGATGAACATTATCTAATATAAATAGAGCACTTAGATTTATGTCTTTTTTCCAAGGGAAAAATAGTATTTTGGATTTCTGTTTGTTTAAAGCTAACATATTAGAGCTAAGCCATTGTATAACATATTAGAGCTAAGCCATTGTATAACATTCAAAATACTATGCTTCTCCTTCCGTATTCGCTGTGATGGGATTAACAGGCCCGCAAATAACTTTTTCATATGTTACTTGTTGTTTTCTATTAAAAACCATTATGAATATGGTGAAACTGCGAATAACATGGTGGGTGACCTGGCTTGTTCCTGAAGGAGAGGCAAAACACGGTGAAGAAAGTGCTGGGAATCAGCAATTTTCTCTGTAAGCTTGGAATCACAATTTCTCTGTGCAAGCTTATGTAATTTGGTGGGAGGAGCCAGCAAGCTAAAAACTGCGAATAATCGAAACCGCGATTGCTGAAACAGTGATTACGGAGGGAGAAGTGTATATGGGATTTTTTCCCCCATTGATTACTTTCTCGTTAATTCCCAACAGCCTTTATCCTCTAGGGCAGTGGTCTCAAACTTGCGGCCCAGGGGCCACATGTGGCCCGCCAGGTACTATTTTGAGGCCCTCGGTATGTTTATCATAATCACAAAAGTAAAATAAAACAGTTTCTTGATCATTTAGCTATAAATTACAAGACTTAGTCAAAAGGAAAGATTTATATTCTATAAAGAGTTTTACCTCATGCAAAATTGTCATTTCTTTAATAAGACATTAACTATTTTTTCTGAGGCCCTCCAAGTACCTACAAATTCAAAATGTGGCCCTGCAAAGGGTTTGAGTTTGAGACCACTGCTCTAGGGGAATTCATAAATTTAAATTAGCCTTCCCTTCTATTAGGGAAATTAAAGCTTTAGGTAAGATTTGGCAATCTTAGTTTTTTTCCTTTGTAGAAATTTTGAATGATCTTCCTACAGAAGTTAGACTCTTTCCCTCTCTGATAACTTTTCAGAAAACTTTAAAAACTTATCTATTTCAGAAATTTCTAACTGATTAATAAGGGTTTATAACTGATGACTTCTTTGCTCTAATAATTTGTTTTCCTTGTCCTAATTCTTGTGTAAACCGAATTGAGCCCCATAGTTGGGATGACTTGGTATACAAGACTAAGGATTGGATTGGATTGAAATGTTCCCAACCCTGAAAAAACAACTGCGCAGAAAGAAGTTCTCTTCAGATGATGACGTAAAAAACACCACAGCCCAGTGCTAAAAGCGATATCACAAAAGTCTACTGCACATCTTTGAATCATTTTTGAAACCCTGCAAAAATATAGTTAGTGTGAAGGACCACTACTTTGAAAAAGAAAAATGTTCAGATCTTATGGAGTCATCTGATTCTGAATTTTAAAAAAAGTTTCATTACTTGTCAATCAGTCTTCATATTATAGTGTCATAAATTTGCTTGATGTGCTTGTTTGACAAGGACTTGACAAAGAACTTCACTTTAACTATTGCTAATGCTGTGGTCACTCATTTGTTGATAAAAATCCTTAATTGAGTCTCGTAAAATATTTCCCTTTTCCAGTGCAATAGGAATGGTATGCTGAACCGTAGGGTACTCTGTCCTTTCTTGTGAGCATACTACAGAAAGATGTCAATCACAGTTTTTGAAACCTCCTCCTCCCAGGAGTCTGCTGCTCCCTTAAGTTTCTCTTTCTATAGGCAAGCATGAAAAGTGTCTTTTGATCTGCTTGGTTTATTTCTTTTTTTATTTTGCGATAGTTTTGCGGGTTTTCATTCTAGTCACAGTCTTTTTTTATGAATTCAGAGATCCCTTTTGAAAAGGATCTACTCTGCCTGTGTGTAGAGGAGCAGATTTTAAATCTGCATCTGGCAGGTATATCCTTCAGGGACCTGTTTCAGCCAGCCTGCAGAAGATTAATGAAGCCCCAGGATCCGCCCCTTTGACTTGGATGGGGGCTGGAGTGCAGGCTGTTTAGACGCTAATAGCATTCCTTTGGACCGCTCATGGTGCCAGCTGCATTTCATCTCCCCCTCCCCTTTTTTTCATGAGAGGTCTGAGGGGTTGGGGAGTTGGTCTGTGGAGGAAAGCACCTGTTGGCTATCACAGCAGCACACATAGCCGGAGTGGATAATGTGCAAGTGGACTACCCCAGACATTAGACCCGGGAGATTATTAGTTGGCCCTGTGGGTATTCCAAGACGTTGGTGACATCCGACATTTGATCTGATGGCAACAAGAAAGCACCTTGATTTTTTTTATTTAGCTGAAGACACAAGACCGGAAGTACAGTGCTGGACACCTTGGTGCCAACCATGGCTGAAGTATGGACTGCTATATGTGTTTCCTCCATGGCCCCTGATAAGCCGGGTGGTCTGTCACATAGCATATCACCCAGGAAGGGTGATTCTCGTGGCCCTGGATTTTCCCAGGCATCCTTGGCATGTGGATCTAGTACGCCTACAAGTGGATGAATGTCTTCAACTCTAGGTGAATCCAGACTTGCTCATACAGGAGCCAATTGTTCAAGAAGATCCAGGTTGCTTTGGTCTTACAGCATGGCTCTTGAGCGCGTGGCACTAGCCAAGAAAGGATATTCAGAAGTAGTTATTACCACCCTACTGAAAGCCAAGAAACCACTCTTTTGGCGTATGCCAAGGCATGGGATACTTTTCAGTACTTGAGCAATAAGGAGAATATGGAGCCCAACAAAGCCCCAGTATCCTCGGTACTGGCTTTCCTTCAGGCTGCTGATCTGAGATCCCATCCCTTTCTGGAATCTCAACATTGTGTTAAAGGGTCTTTGTAGAGCCCTGTATGGGCCTTTGAAGGAAACTTCTTTCATGGATCTTATGATTAAAGCAGTGTTCCTAGTTGCAGTTACCTTGGCCAGAAGAGTCTCAGAATTGCAAGCTTTGTTGTAAAGGGAACTGTTTCTGAGGATCATGGAAATTGGAGTGACCTTGGTTACAGTACTTTCCTTTTTTGTCAAAGGTTATTTCAGCATTTCACATTAACTAGGAAGTCAGGCTACCAGCATTTCAACCTATAGGTTCTAAGAAGAAAGACAAAGGCTTTAAAGCTGCTGGATGTCCCCAGAGTTCTTTTGCGTTACCTGTAAGTGACTGAGTTTCGTCTATTGGACCATCTCTTTGTCCACCCAAAGAGTCAACCTGAGGCAGACCAGCCTCCAAAGTCACCATTTCCCGGTGGATTCAGACAGCGATTTTCTCCACCTACATTGTCTGCGGCAAATAACTGCTGGTGTCATTGAAAGCACATTCGACCAGAGGAGTACCCTCCTCTTGGGTGGAATCAAAGGCGATATCTCTGGAGGAGATATGTAGGTCTGTGACACAGTCTTCCATATACCCTTTTACTAAATTCTACTGGGTGGATGTAGCCGTGCACGAGGGTTCAACTTTTGGATCCTCAGTACTGGAAGCAGGCTTATCTCTCTCATCCGGGACTTTAAGAACTACTTAGGTACATCCCTAAGGTTCAGCATACCATTCCTATTGCACTGGAAAAAGAGATTAGGTTCTTACCTTGATAATATCTTTTCCAGTAGGAATGGAATGCTGAAACACTCCTCACCCGTTAATCTCTGATGAGCCTGTTTATGCCTTATGCTTCATGGTCCTCTCCATAGCTAAGGCTTTTCTGCCAGTTGGACTAGTTTGTAAATAGAATTTCAAGAGATAATTGAACTCTACTATGCAAGCTGTTGCTTTTATTTGATGTGTTTTGCTGTTAAGTAGTAATGTTCATTCATTTATACATTACAGTTTCATTATTGACTGTTATAACGTTATATGAGCAGATCAGAACCTTAGTTTCGGGGACTCTCCCTCTTCTGTTTTTTACTCTAGAGCTCTTGCATGTTTTGGAATGAACTGAAGGGGGCAGCAGACTCCTGGGAGTAAAAGGAGGTTTCAAAAGCTGTGATCTTTCTACAGTATGCTTGCGAGAATGGACAGAATACCCTAAGGTTCAAATACCATCTATTATCTATCTATTGAAAAAGATATTATCAAGGTAAGAACCTAATCTCTTTTTACTTTCTAATTTAATGTATAAATCCTAGCATGTATCTGGGGTAGTGGGTGCTGGAGGGGGATGATGTAAAAATCTAACACAATAGAGCACTATTTTATAATAGTTCTCTTCAAGTTACTCAGAATAAAATACCTTTTTTCCAAAACCTTTCTTCAAACAATGTTTTCCTGCCAAACATTATAAAAGGCAATTCTTTAAGTGGCATCCATTTAGATGCCCTGTGGTCCCGTGGTAGGAGCTTATTCTATAGCAGAATTTAGGTGATTAGGTTCTGTTAAAGAATTATTCAGCATAACCTAATATCATTGTACCTACCCTACTCAGCATAACCTAATATCATTGTACCTACCCTTTTACACGATTGCAGTTAAAGTAGCCTTAAAGCTGGCATAAATGTAGCAAGAATGCACATACAACAGTATTCTGTATGTTGTGTGCTTAGTTGGGAACCCTGCCTAGGTCCCATCCGTGTTCTTGCCCTGTTCATGCCCCCTTGCAAATATATGCTGTGTAAGTTAAGCGGGTAATTGCAGAATAACGCTTAAGAGATCTGTAGCGCTTAAGTGGAAAGTGCTAGTATTCTAAACATTTATGCATGCAGTGGGAATGTAATTGTTTTATGGAATTGCTCTTTTATGCCTTTATAAAGACAGAATTAACTTTAATTAAAACACAACAACATATTAGCTTACCATTAATAACCTAGGAAAAAATCTAGAAAGCTTGATGCCTAGTTTCTTAGTAAAACAATACGTATTCATCAGCATTTACATCTACCAGTGGAGGCTGCTGTTACTGCTGCTTGTCAGTACTTCCTTAGGACTGAGAGTTATTGAGCTCTTACCTTTTTATATAATTTGTACTTCAAAGACAATTATTTCTAACGTCTTTTTGAGGCTCACATTGTTATTAGTTGGCAGTGACCCTCTCAACTATTTTTCTGTTATATCTTTATTTCCAAACATCTTTTTTAAAGAAATAACACAGGTCTCTTGACCTTTTTATAAAGCAATTCCCTTTTCTAGTTCAATAGGGACGTCTGTTTTGAACCACTGGGTTTATGCACTTTCACCCACGGGGTGTGTGCAGAGATCCTCATTTGCATTTTTCCGCTCCAACTCCCTTCTCCTTGGGCTGTCCTGTACTCTCTATACGTGAAGTGGTAAGAACCTGTCTGCAAAGTAGCTCTTGTATGTGTTCCCCCCATGGCCAGTGATAGGCAGACGGCTTCGATGGATCAGAACACACCAAGGTTGAGTGATCATGGTAGCTCCAGATTGGCCAAGGTGGCCTTGGTACGCAGACTTAGTATGCTTGTAGAGGGACGACGTTCTCAGGCTTCCTTGCCATTCAAATCTTCTGTCACAGAGTCCCATCGCCCTGGAGGATCCGGAGTGCTTTGGTCATACAGCATGACTCTTGAGCATGAAGCCTTAGGGCATAAAAGCTATTCACCTGAAGTTATTGCCACACTCCTGAGGTCTAAGAAGCAGTCCACATTAGTGACCTACACGAAAGCCTGGAAGTGCTTCAGGAACTGGTGCAAGTGACAATGTTTGGATCTACTGTCTGCTCTAGTTTTGGTGGAGCTCGACTTCCTGAAGGAAGGTCTGAAGAAGGGCCTGGCGGTTGACTCTCTAAAGGTACAGCTAGCCAGACTTTCCTGCTTCAGAGCACAGGTCAGCAAGTGCTCGCTGGCGTCCCATCCGGATGTATCCAGATTTTTGAAGGGAGCCATACGTTTTTGCCTTCCAGTGCAACAGCCTTTTCCGTGTTGGAACTTTAATCTGGTCCTGCTGGCACTTGCAAAGGCCCCATATTAGGCTTTGGAGGAGGCATCCCTGATAGATCTGATGGTTAAGACAGTTTTCTTAGTGGCTGTGACTTCAGCAAGAATGGTGTTGGAACTGTATGCTCTATCTTGCAGGGAACTCTCTCTTCACATCTCAGAAGGTTGTGTCCAGTTTTCACGTGAACCAGGAGGTGCAACTCCCAACCTTCTCGCCTACGGGAGTGAAAAAAGCAGATAGTATGTTGAACATTCTGGATGTACGCCAAATTTTGATTCATTACTTGGAGGTGACCAATGAGTTTCGAACATCTCTTTGCACTTACGAATGCGGCATGTTGGGGGAGACTGGCATCTAAAGCAACCATATCCAGGTAGATCAGGATGGCCTATATTGAAAGCGGAAAGCAGTCTCCATTGGCAGTGAAGGTGCATTTCACTCGCAGTGTTGCATCATCTTGGGCAGAGTCTAAAGCAATCTTACCTGCAGATTTGCAGGGCAGCCACTTGGCCCATTCGTCATACATTCATTCAATTTTACAGGGTGGATGTGGCAGCCAAGCTGGACACCTCTTTTGGGTCCTCAGTATTGGCAGCAGGCTCATCTCTCCCACCCTAGGATCTAAGGACTGCTCTGATATGACCCTGTGGTCAAGACTACCAGTCTAGTTGTACAAGAAGGAATGATTAGATTCTTATCTTGCTAATCTTTCTTGTAAACAGGAATGGTAATCTTCATGCCTGCCCTTTCAGATTATATACTAGCTTGCTTTATGTTTCAGATATGCTTTGCTTCTGTCGCCTGCCCAATAAGTCAGGCATAAAGAAGAATTCACACATAAGAGCAACAGAACTATTGGTGCAGATGGTACATAGGTGGCTCCTTTTATTACCACCTTATTTGTTTTGTTTAGTTGTGGTTACCATAATCAGTGTTGTTTTTTAATGTTTGCATTTAGAGCAGAACAGACTTATGTAGTTTTAGGTAGTTTCCCGGCACCCCTCTCTTATATTTGCACTTGCTAGAAGTTGGTACCAACTGAGGTGGATGGAGCTCATCCCAGAGTGATGGGAGGTGGAGAGAGGGTAGAATCAGAGTATGAATGAGCACAACCACTGACCCTCAAGCCTTGCATTGAAGACTGCTAGTGTAGAAGGACTGAGGTTGAGATAAACACTAAAGAATGGCACAAGATTGTTTCCTGTGGGAACAGGAACGATGATAAATTTTGTCACCATGTCATTCTCTAGTGCATGTATTGTGCATTCACAATAGCTGTTCTCTCCCCCCACCAAAACCCCCTTCACAGCTAAGCAGACAGTCCTGCTCTCCCTGCCAGCTCATTGTGATCACGGCTCTAGAGCTGTGAGCAGCTGAGCAACAGGGAAAGCTCCAAATAGTTGAGTGGCAGGAGAAATCCTGCTGGCTCAGATGACTGGGGATTCCCCTGCTGGATCAGCTGATCGCGACTCCAGAGCCACGATCAAGATGAGCCAACAGGAAGAAGAGCATCAGCTGTGACAGGAAAAAATGGATGGAACTGACAGGGATGGGGAGGGGAAGGAGCTGTGCCTAGTGATGTGCTCTTCTGAGTAGATACCCTTTTACTGGGCTGCTCCACACAAGTAGCATGCATATAATTTGCATGCTATTGTACAGCACATCAACCAATAAAAAAAATTGCTCCCAACATGGTATTTAATACTGTATTGTTGGAACTTTGAGCATTGGGGCCTGTCTCACTTTCCTCTTATCATTTCACTTCCTTTGTAAACCACTTGTGATCACCTTTCCTTTTCAAATGAAGGTCTGTATTTAAATTGATGTTTATCTGACACCTTTGAAAAGCATTCATGCTTTTCTTCAACTTGGTCTTTTACTGAGTCAAACTTGTCTACTCTTTGAATTCTCATAACATCCTCAAATGTCTGCCTTACCTTATCCTTCCAAGATTCCACTCTAGATGTAAAAGGGCCATCTGATTTCCCCATAAACAATTTAAAATTGAAGGGAAACAGATAATGGTTCCCCCAAAGGGCTGGAATCTTTCCTTTTGTGTAGAGATGGCCTTTCTTAGCTAATCCAATATACAATTGGCTAACACACTTAATCCCTCGGAAAAGGAGTCTGAACTGGGGAAAAAAAACTAAATAGAAAATTATTTAAATAATGGACATCAGTATGAGCCCTTGGTGAGTAAATGGAAACGTATGGCTCAGGCCGTGTCTCTTAGGTGACCAGCACCAGACCAAAGTCTAAGTGAGAACTGCCCCATACATCATTTAGTCCTTTGCAAAATTATTAAACATGTGAATGAAATCATACTCCCAGAAAAAAGTTTTAATCAGACCTATACACCGAGGGAGAAAGAGTGGAGAAAACACAATAAATACATACACTCCCTAGAAACCAACCCAATAATAGATAAAATATAATATGATATAAATATGATATAAAGTGCAAAAGTGGTAAATAATGAAAGCAAATTGTAATGTAATAGAAAGTGCAAGTGCTCACTTACAATTCATACTATTCATGCTGTAATTAACGCCAAAAAATCATGTAATAATAAGCAAAAAATGCTAATATCTAAAGTAAAATTCATGCAAGGTTCAGGGAACAAAGAGTCAATAAATTCAACTGGCAAACCAAATGCTCCCCAACAAAACCCAATGAGACAAAAAGGACTAGGAAAATGATAGCCACCAGAGGCTTGGTAAACCCACTGGAATTCTGGTCACACTAAGATATCTCGTCAGACTCAGACTCCCTCTCTGTAGACTCTTGGACCAAAATGAGCACGCAGATTCTTAACAAGATGGCCCCCATCAAATTAAGAAAAACAAGAAATAAAAACCTGGACGACTGGTTTGACGCCGAGTTAGGAACAGCAAAAAAAGAATTACAAAAACTGGAAAGACAATGGCTGAAATCAGGAGATAACAAAGAAAGAACAAATTGGAGACAAAAATTAAAAGAATACAAAAAACTTATAACTACAAAACGCACAAATTTTTATGCACAAAAAATAGACTTCCCCAACACCAAGAATCTATTTAAACTAGTTAATAACCTTTACGATATACAGGCCTTTTCCCGCCCCACTACAGACTCCCCACCATCAGCTGATGCCCTGGCTGAATTTTTTAACCACAAAAATCAATAACCTAAGATCCAACCTATCAACCTCCACAACCAACCATTTGAACTATCCAGTCGCCAAACACATTTGCTATCCCCACCTGGAATCAATTCTGCAAACTCTACTCAAAATATGCCGATTCGTACTGCAGATTAGACAGTTGCCCACCAAACGTCATGAAAGACGCTCCAATCACCTTCAAAGCCAAGTTACACGATTGGCTCTCCTCTCTATTACTGTCTGGTACATTTCCCGAGGAGTTAGGTCAGATACTAATCACGCCAATTGTAAAAAATCCCAAGGAATCTATCAAGTTGACATCAAATTACAGACCTATTGCAAAAATTTCCTTTTTTGTAAAGCTGATGGAAGGCTTGGTAAACCAGGATTTAGTATCGTACCTGGACAAATTCAGCATGCTGCATGGCAACCAATCAGGTTTTTGTTCCGGGTTCAGCACGGAAACAGTTATAGCTTCATTGCTTTAATCCCTCCTGAACCTATTCAGCCAAGGTTCTAGTGCTCTAATCCTTCAGTTAGACTTGAGTAGTGCCTTCAATTAGTCGATCATGCCATCCCAATTGACTGCTTGGAGACAATTGGACTCACCGGTAATGTATTAAAACAGTTCCAAGGTTTCTTGACTAAACAATCGTATCGGGTCCATAGCGATAATAATCAATCCTTCAGCTGGGTAAACTCATGCAGAGTCTCACAGGGTTTCCCCCTATCCCCCACTCTGTTCAACATTTACCTAGCATCATTGGCAAATCTACTGCAAAAACTAAAAATCTAATTTTACATCTACGCCGATGACATCACCATAGTCCTTCCCCTAACAAGCCTGACCCCTAAGACGAGAAATCATCTAACTTTAACTCAAATTGAATCATGGATGATTGAGTTCAAACTGAAACTCAACTCTGAAGAAACCAAATTCTTCCTGGCAAGCCCGAAAGACAAAATCAAAGACACTTCAATTTCCCTGAATGGTCATAACTTCCCTATAGTTGACACCATAAAAATCCTGGGAGTGACGCTGGACCGTTATCTCACTCTAGATATTCACACAGAGCAACTGATCAAAAAAGGCTTCTTGACACTATGGAAGCTAAGAACCATCAGAAAGTTCTTTGACGCAGCATCATTCCGCTTACTGGTGCAATCCTTCATTTTAAACCTGCTCGACTATTGTAACATCATTTATCTGGGGTCTCTCAAGAAAACCATTCGAAGACTCCGAATCATACAAAATTCAGCAGTGCGACTGATTTTCGGTACAAAAAAAATGGGACCACATAACCCTCTACTATCAAAAATTCCATTGGCTGCCCCTAGAAGCAAGAGTACTGTTCAAATTTGCCTGCCTTTGTTTCAAATCCATTCTTGGTTTGGCCCCCCTTTACCTGGTCTCCCATTTTAAATTGGACTGTTCCACCAGGCTTACATGCAGAATATATATGTTTATCCACCCAGTAATAAAAACCTGCCAATACAAAAGATTCCTTGGCAGAACTCTTGCTTTCCAAGCAAGTCAAAAGAACGGCTGGCTAGGTAACATCATCAAGCACCATCCTACCTTAACTTCAGAAAACTAGTCAAAACCAACCTGTTTAACCGATTTGTAACCAAGAACTCTTAAAGCCTTACTCCGGTATTCTACTTGCATGTCCCCTGGTATTGTACTTACATGTGACTCTTACTCTGTCTCTCTTCCTCCCCGCAAATATTCATGTATTCTAAGACTTCATTGTTATTTTTTTCGCTGACTGTCCAGCTCTTCTTATTGTAAACCACCTCGAACTACCTTGGCTTTGGCGGTATATAAAAATAAAATTATTATTAAATAAATAAATAAACTCAATCCTAGTTCATAAAATAGGCTGGAGGAATACTAATACTATAAAAAATCCATGCTTTCTCATAATAATTCATAAAGTCACTTAAGCCATTTAAGCATTCTGTATAAGGTTCATGCGTGCAGTCGGTAATTCATAATGCTGCTTGGAGTGGTGAAAAAATTAATCTAACACTCTTCCTTTTTTCCAGCGTTTGACTGCTATACACTGTGGAAGCTTGGACCGACAGGCCCAAGTAGCTGGTGTCGGTTCCCCACACTTTTGTAGGCAATCTCCGCTCCTGACGAAGGTGGCAAAACGGAGTTCTTTCGAGTGGTGATATGTATTCAGTGGTGATATTTATTCTATGTGTGATTTTGTGTGAATGAATTTCCTCATTAAGTGAATAGTGCCATTGATTGAGAGGCGCCATACAACAAACGGTGCCAAGGACACAATCCTAGTTGGACTATGGACATGAACTTTTTCTATTTATTTCCTTTGGACTTATGAATTATGTTCATGCTTTTACGAATTCTTTACGATTTTGGACAGTTAGAATTCGAACATTTAAGTTTAAGTTTATTATTAGGATTTTATATACCGCTTATCAAGGTTTTCTAAGCAGTTTTACAATCAGGTACTCAAGCATTTTCCCTATCTGTCCCGATGGGCTCACAATCTATCTAATGTACCTGGGGCTATGGAGGATTAAGTGACTTGCCCAAGGTCACAAGGAGCAGTGCGGGGTTTGAACCCACAACCCCAGGGTGCTGAGGTTGTATCTTCAACCACTGCGCCACACACTGTTAGATTAATTTTTTCACCTCTCCAAGCAGCATTATGAATTACCGACTGCACGCATGAACCTTATGCAGAATGCTTAAATGGCTTAAGTGACTTTATGAATTATTATGAGAAAGCATGGATTTTTTTTATAGTATTATAGTATTCCTCCAGCCTATTTTATGAACTAGGATTGAGTTTATTTATTTATTTGACTCTTTGTTCCCTGAACCTTGCATGAATTTTACTTTAGATATTAGCATTTTTTGCTTATTATTTGATTTTTTTGGTGTTAATTACAGCATGAATAGTATGAATTGTATGTGAGCACTTGCACTTTACATTACATTACAATTTGCTTTCATTATTTACCACTTTTGCACTTTATATCATATTTATATTACATTATATTTTATCTATTATTGGGTTGGTTTCTAGGAAGTGTATGTATTTATTGTGTTTTCTCCACCCTTTCTCCCTCAATGTGTAGGTCTAATTAAAAAATTTTTTCTGGGAGTGTGATTTCATTCACATGTTTGATAACTTTGCAAAGGACTAAATGATGTATGGGGCAGTTCTCACTTAGACTTTGGTCTGGTGCTGGTCACCTATGAGACACGGCCCGAGCCATAAGTTTCCATTTACTCACCAAGGGCTCATGCTGATGTCCATTATTTAAATAATTTTTTCTATTTAGGTTATTTTTTTCCCAGTTCAGACTTCTTTTCCGAGGGATTAAGTGTGTTAGCCTATTGTATATTGGATTTCATTTTTTGGACTCTATTGACTATTGTCCAAAAGGGTTATAGTTTTGTGTTTTCTTAGCTAAGTCACACATGCTAAAAACTTAGCCAAGCATTAACTCCCTTTCCTTTGATGGATAAGAGAGGTGGCCATTTGAGCAAGCTATTCTACATGCTGAGTTGAGGCAACTTTCTTCCAGTCCTTGACTATGTGTAAATGAAAATCCAAGAGTATCATTAAAAAGATGGTGATACTCAATGCCAGGGAGGCAATAAATCAAAATCACACTCATCTCCTTTAAGTCCCTTAATTTTAAATAAGCAATATTCATTAGGAGCATAAAATGGGAAACCAAGATACTGATAATTTAGAACTATACTCCGTATCCTCTTTCCTATTCCAGATATATAGGGTAACCATGATCTATTAAGAATTGAACTTTTGACCTATATCACATAATGAAGAATAGGCCATCTGTTTAGGCTGACCTAGCATAAGTAAGAACACAATTCCATTAACCCCAGATCATTGCCACAGCTTTGGGTGATTCATATTCAGACTGTAAAATTTGCTGCTATTCCCTCCTCTTCCCCCTTCTTCCTGTGAAATGCAAGGAATAGCTTTCCCTTTCAACATCTTAGATGAACATGTGACAAGTGTTACATGATTAGCCAACTCAAATATAGCTGCAAATTAAATTACAGCGGTTGATCATAAGCATAGTAGCTGTAATCCATTTTCAAGTGATTTCCCAAGGGGTATACAAAAGGCATGTTCTTTTGATGTGCCCCCCTTGGTTCAAAACCTAGAACATGATTGTGCCTCCATGCACAGTCATCTACATAAACAGACTACCAAGCAATGATGTAGCCCAGCAGCTAAATGTGTTTGTCATTATTCAAAAGGATTAAGCATATATCAATGTTTAATCATAAAGAAGTGGAATCTGTGCAGAGTGCCAAATTGGATGAAATGTGCAGGTATTGATCTGCTGGCGTGTTACTATGTTGCAACATATTTTTCAGCATTTTTTTAATAGGCTTATTCTCTAATACAGTTTTCTTCAACCACCTGTCTGTGGATCGGTGCTGGTCCGCAGAAATTTCCTGCCGGTCCACAAATAAGGTCGGCACGTGCATCAAGCCCTAGACAGTGCTCTTCAGCCGCCGGTCCACGGTGAGATCAATGCAGCGTTGTCTTTGGGCTAGCTCCCTCTTCCTCAGTGCTGCAGTGCACAAAGCCCTGGGCAGAGGCTCCTACGCACATCCTGCGCCTGAACCGGAAGCCTTCTCTCTGACATCATAACGTTAGAGGCAAGGCTTCCAGATGAGACGAGGGACATGCAAGGAGCCGCTGACCACAGCTTTGTGCACTGCAGCACTGAGGAAGAGGGATCCGGCCTGAAGATAACACTGGGTGGGGGGGGGGGCAGGCCAGAAGGCAAGGCAAAGCATGAAGGGAGGGAGACAACAACGGTAGGGGGAATGATTTTATTTTTTCATTTAGTGATTGATTTACATCTGCAGGAAGAAATGCATTTGTTTATTTTCCTCTGGGGTTGTACTGCATGCAGAGTCTGGCATCTTAGGGTTTGTTTGTATATATTAGTACTTTTAGTTTTTGGTCCCATATTTGCATGGGGTTATCTGTTTTACGGTAGGAATGAATGTTGAGAAGCATACAGTGTGCTTTGTGTAGTTTAATTTTGTGGTTAACCATTATGTATTGTTAATAAGATTATATTGTGTGTGTGTGTATGTATATATGAAAAATGAATGGAAAAAATGGTGCTACAATTAGTACTATTATGGGGGCGGGGTATGGGGTGGAGATTGGGTAGAGATGGGCGGGGTCTGGCCCACGACTTAGCCCAGTGTTCTTCAACTGCCGGTCTACGGACTGGTGCAGTCCACAAAAAAATTCTTTTATTTCCACCGGTCCATAAAAGGGGACAGATTCAGAACTAATGCTAGGAAGTTCTTCTTCACCCAAAGGGTGGTGGACACCTGGAATGCGCTTCCAGAGGGTGTCATAGGACAGAGTATGTTATTGGGGTTCAAGAAGGGATTAGATAACTTCCTGAAGGAAAAGGGGATAGAGGGGAATAGATAAAGGATCACTATACAGGTCCTGGACCTGATGGGCTGCTGCGTGAGCGGACTGCTGGGCACGATGGACCTATGGCCTGATCCAGCAGAGGCACTACTTATGTTCCTATGTCAAAAGGTTGAAGAATACTGCTCTAATAAAGCCATAATAGCCTTACTGAGTCAGAAAACCCAAATAGTAGCAACATTCCATGCTACCAATCCAGGGCAAGCAGTGGCTTCCCCCATGTCTTTCTCAATAATAGACTATGGACTTTTCCTCCTGGAAATTGTCCAAATCTTTCTTAAAACTAGCTACGTTAACAGCTTTTACCTCAACCTCTGGCAACACTTTCCAGAACTTAACTATTCTCTGAGTGAAAAAATATTTCCTCCTATTTGTTTTAAAAGTATTTCCCTGTAACTTCATTGAGTGGTCCCTTCATTTACAACTGCTTATTTTGTTTCCTCCATCACTTTCCTGATCTAGCTCAGTTCTCACAGGGTCATAGACTAGTGCTGCCCGATTCACGATTCAAATCAGGTGAATAAATTCAAATTGATTCAATTAAAAAAAAAAAAAAAAAAATCAGCCTCCTGATTCAATGACCGACCCTTCCCCCCGTGCCTTCCTAAAGCAGGAACGGCAGTGCTGCCTCTTGCTGGCCATCCGCTGCTGCTCCTGCTTGAGGGGGGAGGGTAGGTCGGAAAGGCCTGCATGTTCCCCCAGCTTCCCTGCTCTTACCTTAAGCTAATACAGCAGCCTGCAGGATCGCTGGTGCTGTAAAGATCCTTGCAGCTGCCCATCATCCTCAGCGGCACGTTCTCTTTGCTACGGTCCCGCCCTCCTCTGAGATCAGGGTCAGGATCGCGACAGAGGAAACGTGCCGCTGAGGACAATGGCAACTGCAGGGATTGCTATAGCACCAGTGATCCTACAGGCTGTTGTATTAGCTTAAGGTAAAAGTGGGGAAGCTGGGGGAACATGCAGGCTTGCGGGGGAGCAGGCCTTCGCAGCAGGGAGGCAGGCCTGTGCAGAGGTAGGAGGAGAAAGGAGTAGGGGAGGGGAGATGCCAGACCTGGGGTGAAGTGAAGGGAAGAGAGACCAAACCAAAAAGAGGGGGAGGCAAGCAGAGGACAGAGAGGTGCTGGACTAATGGAGAGAGGAAGCAAGAAATGCAAGACCACAAGGGGAAGGGTACAAAAGGGACAGATACTGCTCCAAAGTAGGTGGGCAGGATAGCAGGAGAGATCGTAGGAGAAAGCTTGTACCTGGGGAAGGGGATACAGGAGGTAAGGAAGAGATAAAGAAGCTGGATATGGGGAGAGACATGAAACAGAGATAAGATGCTGGGCATGGAGGGAGCATAGGATCAGGGACACAAGGTGAGAAAAGGAGAGATGGTGGATCTGTGGATGGTGGGGTCCATCGTTGCAGCCCTGTGGGGATGGAGATGAAAAAAAGGAAAGATGCCAGACCTCCGGTAGAGGAAAGGAAAACAGAAGGGGAGGACAGAGATGGAAGATGGATGGTTAGCACAGAAAAAGAAGAAAGAAGGAGAGCCTGATCAGAAGACAACCAGAGCCTGGGTCCAACATGATTTGAAAAATGACCAGACAACAAAAGGTAGGAAAAATAATTTTATTTTCTGTTTTGTGATTACAATATGTCAGATTTGAAATGTGTATCCTTCCAGAGCTGGTGTTGGACCATGATCGTGAGCTAGGATTTAACAGAGAGAGGAAAAGTACTTTTTGTTTGTTTATTTTGTTTACACCACAGGACCAGTATGGGTCGGAGAGGGCAAAGGGAGTGAAGAGGCTATAAAAGGGGTGAAGAGGCTATAAAATAAACCCACCAGGATGTTTGGAAAAAAAAAAACCAACACCCTATTGGGAAGGAAAATTGAATCGAAAAATTGATTCAATAGGTTGAATCGAATCAAAATTTTTTTTCCTGAATCGAGCAGCACTATCATAGACAGCTCACTTAAAACTCAGTTTGAGTCTAGCCACCAGATGTCACTATTGTATGATGACAAAGATTATTTTTTGGCCCCCCTTCATAGAGCCTCCAAGTGCTTAATCGGTAGTAGAGAACGACACGTGTCCCCGTGGGAACTCATTGTCCCGTCCCCGGCCCATTCCTGCAAGCTTCATCCTCATCTGCACCAGCCTTAAACACTTTAAAATCATAAGCGTTAGAGGCTTATATGGTTAAGGCACAGCTTACAGGAATGGGATAGGGAGAGCGACAAAACTCGTGGGGATGGGGAAATTGAGTTTTTGCAGGGACGAGGACAAATTTGTCCCGGTGTCATTCTCTAATCAGTAGCATCCCTTGGAAATTGAATTTAGTCTTCTACATGTACATGGTAGTACATAGCACTTCCACTGTGCTGACCCTTTTACTAAAGTAAAAGTATTAGTAATAAATTTAGATAATTCATTTGTAAGTTAAAACAAAGGCCTTAAGACATTTCACTTTTTAAAATTTTTACATTCAGTTTTGGGCATATTTGTGTTGACTTCTTTGAAACTTGACTTTATTACTTTTGTCCTTAATAAATCAAGGAGCTTGTTGGACTGATCTGTTATCAGAAACACTGACCCACTAAAAGCATGAATGCAGCAAACTTTGTGAAGAATTTCTTTTTAAGTCAATATTGGCCAAAAGTTTTTTCTGTATGCCTTTATGTTTTAAACCAAAATAAAATGCATTGATAAAAAACCAAAATATCTTGGAATAAAGCAGAAAACAAAGAAGCAAAGGAACAGTGAAATTACTTTGAAAAATCTGCTGCTTTAAAGTACTATTGGTTGCAACAGTTTTGTTTGGAAAAGCTCAGCATATCTGAACATTTTCCCTTAATGAATTTCAGGGCCAGGGCTTTAAATTTTATGACTTATTTTTTAAACTGCAGCTTCCTTACAAAACTTGAAATGCTTACTTGTTGCTGTCTTAAGAAAGGAAAACTTCACTGCTGGTATTGTGTTCCTGTGAACAATGTTCTTCCACTAGGCAGTATGGGAAGCACATTTGAAATCATAAAGTCTATTCCATTTATCTGAACTCATCTGAAAAGTGCATGTCTTTTAATAAAATATATATCATAATCTCAATGTGTTTGCTTATCTGGAAGAAAAGAATATAATGTGCATATGAAGTAATCCTAGTTGTCTATTGTCTCTTTCAGGGTATGAGCATTATAGAACAGTTAGATCCTGTATCTTTTAGCAATTACTTGAAAAAATACCATAATACAATATGTGGAAGACATCCCATCGGGGTATTATTAAATGTAAGTACTGTTTTGCACTTTAAAATGTTTTAGATGAAATTCTCAGCTTTAACTTACCTTCATGCTTCTATCGCTAACATTGCATAAGAGAGGCTCTACCCAAACTACAGGATAAGCATCAAATAGAGGCTGACAAGAAAACCAAAGTTGTAGGAAAGTAATGCTTACTTTTAGCTTTGGGGTTTTATGTGCATGAGATCTTTTGTTTCTTCATAAGACTTAATTTTCTTGCAGTCCTTGAACTTATAGGCAGGTGGCAGCCTAATTCCTCTCCCCTAAGCTTTCCTGCCTGCAAGTGATAGTCTAATCTTTGCAATGCCAATTCAGAGTGAAACTTTGATTGCATGTTTCCCAGTATACTCTGTAAACATGTACTGTATATATTGTGATTTGGTCAGGAAGCTAGTTCCCTAGGTAGTTGCATAGAAAAATAGTTATTGATAAAACAGTATTAACTCTAAGGTAAAGATGTACATTCTTTATGTACCATAGTATAGTGCTCACAAGGTAACTTAATACTTATTCAACCCTATGCATACACTGTATTATGTTCTGATTAATTAAATGTGTGAAACAAACAGAAACAAAGTCAGAAAATTGAGACATGCCAAAAATAAACCATTTTTTCCCCCATGTAGAATCTACCCTAAAACAAGGGGGTCCAGAAGTGCACAGAGCTCTATAGACCAGACCACCTGTGATAAATAAGTAAAAGGTTAATTAAACATGATAAACTGCTAGATTGGCTATTCTGAAAATATTTGTGAAATACAGTATTTAAAATTGCCAAAAATCTGCTTAATGCCGTTTTCAGTGTATATTTTCCCTGGTCTTGGGGGCCATATAAACTTCAATATCAGACCGTATTGGGCTCAAGGGCTACATGTTGCCTACCCCTGCTCGAAAAGATACTAGCCCAAAATTCTCTAGAAGCCACTACTGTTGACTTGGAAATATGTTCTGCTCTACATATCTACTGAGGACAATGTATCCTGAAACTTCCCAGGCATTAATTAGTGAAAATTGTCTAGGTCAGGGGTGCCCACACTTTTTGGGCTTGCGAGCTACTTTTAAAATGACCAAGTCAAAATGATCTACCAACAATAAAATAAAAAAAAAACCACAATGCACACTGTACGCATAGAAAATGTTAATTATCATTCCTATTCCAGGGTTTTTCAAAGAGGTCAAAGCAGATGACTCTATGCACTATCACCTCAGTAACAACCATACAAAAATAGACAAATATATCCCCCTCCCTTTTTACTAAACCACGATAGCAATTTTTAGAGCGCAGGGAGCTGCGCTGAATGCCCAGCGCTGCTCTCGACACTCATAGGCTCCCTGCGCTAAAAATCTCTATTGCGGTTTAGTAAAAGGGGACCTTAGTGTAAAATATAGACAGCAGATATAAATTCAGACACATTTTGATCACTAAATTTAAAATAAAATCATTTTTCCTACCTTGTCTGGTGATTTCATGAGTCTCTGGTTGCACTTTCTTCTTCTGACTGTGCATCCAATCTTTCTTCCCTTCTTTCAGCCTGTATGCTTCCTCTCCTCCAGACCTCGTTCCCTCCCCCAACTTTTCCTTCCTCTCTCCCTGCCCTTTCTTTCTCTCTGCCTCCCTTTCTTTTTTTTCTGTTTCTCTTCTTTCCTTCTGTCTCCCTGCCTGCCCTTTTTCTTTCTTTCTCCCTGCCCTCCCCCAAGCCACTGCCATCGGGGACCAGGACCCAAACCGCCACCAATAACAGGCCCCAAACCGCCACCAATAACAGGCCCGAAAGCCGACACCGCCCCAACTTCTCCCTGCTTCGGCCGACCAGCATCGCGATCGAGCTGTTGGGGGAAATGCTGCCGGGTCCTGCCTTCGCGGAAACAGAAAGTAGGCAGGACCCGGCAGCAAGAAGAGGAAATGCTTCACTAACCTGTCTCCCGCCTTAGCCCATAGCGAACGCTTGCTTCAGGGATCTCAACATGTGCGTGCAGGCTTCCCTTCTCCCCCCCCCCCCCCCGGACATAACTTCCGGTTTCGGAGGGAAGAGAAGGGAAGCCCGCACGCACACGTTAGAGCCACGGAGCATAAGTTCGCTACAGGCTGAAATCTCCAAGCCGTTTTTTTTTTTGGTTTTTTTTTAATGTTCAGCAGCGGCGGCGGCAGCAGATGACAGCTGGGCGGACCGCTCAGCTAAAAGGCCCTAGAGAGAACACTGGAGAGGAAGGCTGATCGGCCCGGTAGATCAGGACGGCAACACGAGTCTATCACGGAGCCCGGGATGGGCTCCGCGATCGACTCGCGTTGCCTTCCTGAGCTACTGGTCGATCGCGATCGACATGTTGGGCACCCATGGTCTAGGTAGTCATGTCTGTATGAATTTTTCTTTTGCCTCTTGTATGCAGAATTAAATCTTGTACATGGTTTTTGTTAGCTATAAACTTTGTTCCTGAACCAGTGAGTAGTCAATCCCTTCTCATGAGAATTCTTGTAGAGAGCCTCATTTGCATCCTCCACCTTCCATCCCTATTGGTGGTCCTCCAATTCCTCAGTTGTCTTTTCTGCTTATATTTATTTTCAATTTCATTTGGGTTTTTTGCTGACTGTTTGTGAGACTTTTTGGTGCTGCAGAGGATCCCAATCTTGGGGCATCTCTGGCTATGGGAGAGCGCAGACTCTGTTATCAAGAGTCTGCTTCCAAGGGGTAGACTTCTTTGCAGTGTACCCACTTGTACAGCCTGCACTAATAGTTTGGGAGCTCAGAGACTGATCCCTTGGGAGCAAGGATCGCCTCAGGTTCATCCGCAGTGGGCTTGAGCACAGGCTGAATGACTGTGTTAGTTTTTACAGGACTGGGGCCGACTACTTTCCTCCCCCCATTTGCGTGGGTTAGGTGTAGTAGGGGGTTGAGGTCTCTGTCCAGTTCGTTGGGCTCAAGAGTCAGTCTGAAGAAATGATCAGTCCGGATTCCAGGCTTGCTGAGTCAAAAATTCTCCCTGTAAGCTGTTTGCAGCTTCAGCACTTGCAGCTCCTAGCACACAGCATGGCATAGTGAGTAACAAGCTGACAGCTGTAAAACAAAATTGGATGGGGGAGGTTTAAAATCAGGGTTAGAGTCGGGTTCACCCACCTCTAAAATCCCCAAACCACTAGTTTTTGGACCCCATTGTAACTCCCCCAGGCTGTTTTTGGTGCTAAGGTCTAGATCAGGGGTGTCCAACCTTTTGGCTTCCCTGGGCCGCATTGGCCGAAAAAAAATGTTTCTGGGGCCGCACAAATGCTGCAGCAAGACAGAGGAGGGAGCCAGCCAGACGGTAAACACCCAGGGGCAGCAAAGGAAAACATTGCATTGCCCTTGACCAGGGCCACACAAAATACTTCACGGGGCTGCATGCGGCCCTCGGCCCATAGGTTGGACACCCCTGGTCTAGATGCACTAAAGTCAGTCAGTAATACCAACTGGATTGCTGTTTGCCGATTCTCTGGCTGATTGTGGACCAGCGATCAGGGGTCATGCGGAGGGCTGTCATTGGCAGTGGGGGGACTTATTTTTTCTTTTTTTTTCTATTTTATGGGATAGATATTTTACATGTGTAACACATACAAAATATCTGTGCTATTGGAAAGAAATGAAAACAATCCAGGCAGACCTGTGGTGTAACACAGTTACCGACAGGTCTAGACCATAAGACAGGAAAGTCCAGTCTGAGGAAGTGCCATACATAAGACAGGAAGGTCCAGTCTGAAGAAGAATGAGATGAAGAGGGCTCTATTTCAATGCCTTTATTCTCCCAGTCGGGGGTCCTCTGCTGCAGCAGTGTCTTTTGTCATCCGGGCTTGCCTCTTCAAGTTGCGCCATGATACTGAGGCAGTAGCCAGGAGGGATCACCAGTTTCTAATGTCTAGAGTGGATTAAGTTACAGATGTTCTGTATGATCTTTTCAGAGTTGTGAGCAAAATGTCTTCTTATTCCATTTCCATCCGCATTATACTATAGATCAGACAGTGGGTGGTGGATTTCTCCTCTAAGGCGACCTTAAGTAAATTACTGTTTGGGATATTTACTCCTTGGTAAAGGTCTGAATGATCTTATGGCCAGTGTGCAGGATTGCAAGCCGAAGTCTTTACAGGGCAGCAGACTTTGAGCCCCTAGAGGGTCAGGTCGCAGTACTTTTCAGATCTCCAGATGATATCACCAGTTCTCAGGAGGGCTTTTGGGCTAGAGATCTTTTCAAGGCTCCAGACAAAAATTTGGAGGGGCCAGGTGCCCCCAGTCTTCAGGATCCCGCGCTGCCACAACTCCCGAGAAGTCGTTATGACACCAAGCCATCAGCCAAGCCTCCACGCATCAGAGGGAAGTTGTTGATCTATTGGGGAGCATAGGCAGAGATACTATAGACCAGGGGTAGGGAACTCCAGTCCTCGAGAGCCATATTCCAGTCTGGTTTTCAGGATTTCCCCAATGAATATACATTCAAGCTTTCAAGCAGTGCATGCAAATAGATCTCCTGCATATTCATTGGGGAAATCCTGAAAACCCGACTAGAATACGGCTCTCGAGGACCGGAGTTCCCTACCCCTGCTATAGACCACTGGGTACTGGACATTATACAGAAGGAGTACAAGCTTGAGTTCTTTTGTCCCCTCTTGGACCTTTTTCTGGACTCTCTGGCTGGGAAACTGGAAAAAGCAGCCAAAGTTCAAGCAACAGTGCAAAGGCTGTTGGATCGAGGAAGACTTGGACTCTGGCAGATACTCGGTATACTGTACTTCATAGTGCCCAAGAGAGGCTCTGAAGACTGGAGGCCAATTCTAGACCTCAAAGTGGTAAATGTGGCCCTCAAAATATACCCCCTTTCTGAATGGAGACAGTGCAGTCAGTGACTGCTTTAGTGGCGCCTGGGGAGTTTCTCGCCTCGCTGGATTTGACGGAGGCCTATGCACATTCCCATTTTTCCAGAGCACAGAAAGTTTTGCATTTACATGGACTGGAGTAACACTTCCAGTTTATGGCCTTATCCTTCATGCTGGACACGGCACCACAGACCTTCACCAAGGTAATTGTTGAAGTTGAAGCACACTTGCACAGAGTAAAAATACATCCGTATTTAGATATTTGTATCTGAAGGCAGGCTAGCAGCTCAAAGAGTGATTCAGCTACTTCAGAAGCTAGGCTGAGTGGTCCACTTTTGGAAAAGCCATCTGGAACCAATGCAGATCTTGGAGTATATAAGAGTACAAATCGACTCCAGAGAGGACATGGTGTTCCTCCTAGAAGCCCTCAGAAGGAAGCTTAGGTGTTAGATAAAGGAGTTTCGGAATGGGATGGATCCATTGGCCTGGCATTATTTTCAGGTGCTGGAATCAATGATTGCGACCATGAACGTGGTCCCCTGGGCAAGGGCACAGTTGCATTCACACCAGGGTGTGCTTCTCTCTCGCTGGTACCCGCAGAGGGATTTGCTCCAGCAGCAGCTGCTGCCTTGGCTAGTGGAAGCACATTGCAGTCTAGTGGTTGGGGCCTCAATCTCTAACCAGAAGAGTTTCCTTTGCACCTCCACATTCTTTTTAGATCCGCAATTCATCAAATACAAGTTGATGGCACTTTACAACAACAAGAGGATAAGAGCCTACCATCAAAAACAGGGTAGGGGGGGAACAAAAAGGCGATTATAGTAAATCTAAATTTAAAAAACCAAAATAGTATGCAAGATATACTGCTGCTTTAGGATAGCCTAGGAGTAAGTGTTTAAGTCTTTAATTCTGAGGGAATGCCTGTGTGAAGAGAGAGATTTTAAAGGTTTCATTTTTTTAAGGGTGATTCATTCTAATGTCTAAGGGAATATTGTTCCACAAACAGGAGGCATAATGCAGTACTTCATACTAACTGAAGCTGTCTTATTAGATGACCATGATATAAGGAATTAGTCTAGTGTAGCACCTACTAATGTGAAAAGGGGGTGAGCTCAAGAAACGATCTGGTAGACCAAATTTGTCTAAGAATAAAATAGCATTTGGAATCATCAAATTTCTGGACCTCTGTTCTCTTCTCAGCAGGCTGGTGCACCTTTTAGAGTTATTTGGTATAGGTCATTTTACTATGTGCTAGATTCACTAACCTGATTTCTCTGGCTGATCCGTGGTCAATTCCAGCAGGCCCAACCAGTTCACAACAGCAAAAAATTCTAATGAGGGCGATCAGAGGAGCGCCTCCTCTGCCTGTACAGATCGCTAGTGTGCAACCTTGATGCATGCGCAAACCATCTGCATTCCCTGCAGATGGTCTGCGCATGCGTTTTGTGTCAGGGTTTTTGTTTTTGTTGGGTTTTTGTTTTTTGGGGGGACCCCGATTCTCCTGCTCTCCTAGGGTAGGGCAGAAACCCATACTTTCATGCTTTTACTTTTATTTTACTTTTGTAGCCCAGCGAGCCCATGGTTTTAACCCACTTTAAACCCATGGGTTAAAACCACGGGCTTGCAGTGCGGGGAAGGGCAGGAGAGATTCGGGGAAGAGCAGGGTGGCGGGCAGGAGAGATTCGGGGAAGAGCAGGGTGGCAGGCAGAAGCAATTCGGGCAGCGATTTGGGGGAGAGAGGGCAACAGGCAGGAGAGATTCGGGGCAGCAGTGGAGCTGGAGAGGCGGAAAGGATGTTTGCGTCACTCAGCCCTCAGTGAGAAGATCCGCCTCTTCATTGTGCCAAATAGGAAATGGCTTGTTGCCTGCTTTCATTGTTGCTCTCGTTTGCAGATAAACCAGAGATCCCCAGCTCCAAATCTCAGTTTCTGCCCTTCTCTCCCTTCCTCCAGCGCTGCAAGAGGCCAGAAAAAGAGGCTTTTTTTTTTTTGCACGTGGCAGGGAGGGACAGGAAGCGAATGCCTGTCCCATTGTCCCCGCGCACAGCTTCAGGACGCTGTCCCTGAAAATGGGATATTTCGGTATCCCGAAGCTATGTGTGGGGACAACGGGACAGGGAATCTAAAAACGGGACTGTCCCGTTCAAAACGGGACTTATGGTCACCTTATGTTTGTCTGCAGTAGTAGAAACTTCTAAGCCTGCTCCATTTGATACTGAGTCTGAAGCACAATGTTCTCTTATATAATGCTTTTCTTTGTAGCACTCTCGGGAAATTCACTGCTTGGATTTCTAGGTCTGTTCCTGACCATCTACCAGCAAAGAAAAAGCATCTAGAGTTATTGAAGGACTGTGACCTTCTCTTCTCCATAAAATGAGTTTTCATTACATTTCAGAGTTGCTTCCATTGTGTAGGCAGGGAGAGATCCCTCCAGCTGAAGGGAATGAGCCCTCTGTTTTTCGGCTTTTAGAGAGGACCAGCCTTCTATTCTGAATTGCTGGAGACTTTGGAAATTTTATTCTTTTTGTCAAGGGAGAGCTTCTGTTGGAGCTTCTATTTTGCAGAGAATGAGAGAGCCCTTCAAATTTCTTTACCTTGCATGAAGTTATTTAGACAGGTTTAATTGTAGGGAGAACAATGGCTAAACTCAATTTTGGGGTTCCTGAAAACAGAGAGAAATTTAACAACCCAGAGTGAATGCCTTAGTTACACTGGTAACTAAGAAAATTTTTCCAGACAGTGGAAAGAAGTACAGTACTGAAAAATATTTAGGATAGAAAATTAGACTCTGCTTAAGCATTCAGTCTGCAAAGTTTGTTTCTAGATTTTCAGTTTATTTGTTCCTTCAACCTAATTTAGTTTTTATTGCAGATGCTTTTAATGATCTCCTTCACACTTCTGCTTGAAGCATGGCTTTAGCTGTATCATCTAAAAGGCTCCTATGGCTAAAAAATTGGTCTGTAGATGCTGCATCTAAATCCTATCTTAGCAGGTTATCTCATAGAGATAAGATTCTGTTTTGATGATTTAGAGAAGATCTGGGTGACTCTAAGCCTCAAAGACTTCCTGAGGACAAACCCAGACTCTCAACTTGTTCTTCCTCTAGCAGATCCAGATTCAAAGATGTTAAGTTGCATTGTTCAGGATGTTCTAGTATAACCAGTGTCTAGACCAGTGGTCTCAAACTCAAACATTTTGGATTTGTAGGTACTTGGAGGGCCTCTGAAAAAAATAGTTAATGTCTTATTAAAGAAGTGACAATTTTGCATGAGGTAAAAACTCTTTATAGTTTATAAATCTTTCCTTTTGGCTAAGTCTTAATAATAATACTGTAATTTATAGCTAAAGAGACATATGATCAAGAAACTGTTTTATTTTACTTTTGTGATTATGATAAACATACTGAGGGCCTCAAAATAGTACCTGGTGGGCCACATGTGGCCCCCGGGCTGCGAGTTTGAGACCACTGGTCTAGACTGACCTTTTTAACAGTCTTCCTTTTGTCCTGATAGAAAATATGATACCCATGGATCACGATGGTCGATGCTGTCAAATCTTTACAGTGAAGCCATTGGGATCCATTCTCCTCTTCAGATAGGTCATTCTCTGAGAGAATGGAGTCGTATTACTTCAGTGGGTCATAGAGGATGTAGGACAAAAGAATAAGTTGGAATTTGCCAGACTTCTTCCAGATTCCTTTCTAATTTCTCCGTCATGCTCCTTTCAAAATTTGTTGTTCAGTCAAAGCTTAAAAATGTTATCAGTCTAGCAGCAGTTATTCTACTTCCCAGATTGGAGAAGACAACTGGATGATATTCTATATACAGTACTTTATAGTTCCAAATTAGTAAGATACCTTTCTCCTGTTCTGAAATTAACAGGAGTAAATCAAGCCTTTAAAAATTCCTTATGTCAAGATGGAAACTCTAAGATCAGTTATAGCAGGTTTTGGCTTCCCTAGATCGTAAGAAAGCATTACCTTCATGTTCTGATCTAGGCAGCCCTCAAAGATTGCTTGAAATTTGCAATTCTATGGCATCATTTTCAGTTTCAAGCCATGCACTTGGATCCAATGACAGTTCCCAGAACCTTCTCCAAAGTTGTGGTGGTGATGGCACAAGCCTTCATGTGGCAACAAGATGTCCAAATTCATCCTTATCTGGAAGACTGCTTGATAGCGTGGAAATCTTTCAAGGAAGCAACCAAGCTACCACAGAATTGCTGTGTCTCTTGCAGACTACAATAAAATGTGAATCTGGAAAAGAACAAGCTGCTCCTCACTCAGAACAATTGAGGGATGTTTTTTCTCCCCAGACACAGACTAAACAAGTTACAATAGCAAATGTAAGCTATGCTGTGCCAGAGGGTGCCATGGGTATGGGACTAGCGCAGGTTCTCTGCTCTATGACAGCGGACATACTTTTAATTTCTATCTGAAAGATCAGGATAGAATCAAGATGAACATGTTCTCTTGTCTAGTAATTGAATATTCCCCCCAAAAAAATCCTGTAGTTGGTTTAGTAGCAAATTCTTAATTTTTTTTTTCTAAAAATAACAAAGAAGTGGGACAATAGTTGTCCACAGAGGCCCTTTCCAGCTTTTCACTTTTCAGCAAAAGTTCAACTACGAGTACGTCTCTTTTTTTAATTTATCAGGGTAGCAACCTGCACTTTAATGATTTATTGATCATGTTGGTCAAGAATGATACTGTCTTCTTTTTTTTTGCTTTCACTACTAATGGTAGGCATACATCTAAGAACATAAGCCGTGCCTCTGCTGGGTCAGACCTGAGGTCCATCATGCCCAGCAGTCTGCTCATGCGGCGGCCCATCAGCCCTCTATCTATACCCTTCTATCCCCTTTTCCTTCAGAAAATTGTCCAATCCCTTCTTGAAATCCAATACCGTCCACTCATGCAGTGGCCCATCAGGTCCATGACCTGTATACTAGCCCTCTATCTATACCTTTCTATCCCCTTTTCCTTCAGAAAATTGTCCAATCCCTTCTTGAACTCCAATATCGTACCCTGTCCTATCACTCCCTCTGGAAGCGCGTTCCAGGTGTCCATCACCCATTGGGTGAAGAAGAACTTCCTAGCATTGGTTCTGAATCTGTCTCCTTTTAATTTTTCGGAATGCCCTCTCTTTCTTGTAGTTGTCGAAAGTTTGAAGAATCTGTCCCTCTCCACTTTCTCTATGCCCTTCGTGATCTTATAAGTCTCTATCATATCCCCTCTAAGTCTCCGCTTCTCCAGCGAAAAAAGCCCCAGTCTCTCTAATCTTTCAGCGTATGAAAGGTTTTCCATACCTTTTATCAAACGCGTCGCTCTCTTCTGAACCCTCACAAGTATCGCCATATCCTTCTTTAGGTATGGCAACCAATATTGGATGCAGTACTCCAGATGCGGGCGCACCATCGCCCAATACAATGGCAGGATAACTTCTTTCGTTCTGCTTGTAATACCCTTCTTGATTATTCCTAGCATTCTATTTGCTTTCTTAGCAGCCGCTGCGCATTGTGCCGATGGCTTCATTGTCATGTCCACTATTACCCCCAAGTCCCTTTCTTAGGAACTCTCACTCAATAACAGCCCTCCCATTGTGTAACTGTACCTCAGGTTTCTGTTTCCTACATGTAAGACTTTGTATTTCTCTACATTGAACTTCATCTGCCATCTCGTCACTCACTCCCCTAGTTTGTTTAGGTCCCTTTGTAAATCTTCGCAGTCCTCTTTAGTCCTAGCCCCATTGAATAGCTTGGTGTCATCTGCAAATTTTATTACTTCGCTCTTCGCCCTCGTTTCTAGATCATTTATAAATACATTGAATAGCAGCGATCCAAGCACCGACCCCTGCGGAACACCACTCCAGTCCGAGTAGTGGCCCTTCACTCCTACCCTCTGCTTTCTGCCCACCAACCAATTCCTGATCCATCTGTGTACGTCTCCTTCCACCCCATGGTTCTTTAGTTTCCGAAGTAGGCGTTCAAAGGCTTTTTGGAAGTCTAAGTATTCAATGTCTATAGGGTCCCCTTTGTCCATCTGTTTGTTAATTCCTTCGAAGAAGTGCAATAAGTTCGTCAGGCACTATCTTCCCTTGCAGAAGCCATGTTGGCTTGTTTTCATAAGTTTATGCCTCTCTAGATGCTCCTCGATGCTATCTTTTATCAGCGCTTCCGCCATTTTCCCCGGAACCGAGGTCAGACTTACCGGTCTGTAATTCCCCGGGTCACCTCTCGATCCCTTTTTAAAGATGGGCGTAACATTGGCTATCTTCCAATCCTTCGGGATCATGCCTGTTTTCAGAGATAGATTACAAAACTGCTGTAGTAGTTCCGCTATTTCCTCCTTTAGTTCTTTCAATACTCTAGGGTGGATTCCGTCCAGGCCCGGTGATTTGTCAGATTTTAATTTTTCTATCTGCCTGTGTACGTCCTCAAGGCTTACTTCCATGGATGTTAATTTCTCTGTTTGGTCTCCTTTGAAGATTTGTTCAGGTTCCAGTATGTTGGATGTGTCTTCTTTTGTAAATACTGACGAAAAGAACATGTTTAGTCTTTCCGCCACTTCTTTCTCCTCCTTCACCCCTCCCTTCCTATCTCCCTCATCCAGCGGTCTCACCTCCTCCCTAGCCGGCTGCTTCCCTTTAACATATCTGAAGAACGGTTTGAAATTTCGTGCTTCCCTGGCTAGCCTCTCTTCATATTCTCTTTTTGCTTTTCTAACCATGAGGTGACATTCTTTTTGATACTTCCTGTGTTCATTCTGGTTCTCCTCGGTTTTGCCCTTTTTCCATTTCTTGACAGAATTCTTCTCATCCCCTATCACTTTCTTCACTTCTTTAGTTATCCACGCCAGGTCTTTTGTTCGGCTCTTTTTGCACCCTTTTCTGAATCTGGGGATATACCGATTTTGTGCCTCGCTTACTGTGTCCTTGAATAAAGACCAGGCTTGCTCTACAGTCTGCCATTTCTTTGTGTTGTTCCTGAGTTTCTTCCTTACCATTACCCTCATTGCTTTATAGTTTCCTTTCTTGAAGTTAAAAGTTGTTGCTGTGATTCTCTTTCCCTTTGGTATTCCTACTTCAACTTTGAACTTGATCATGTTATGATCGCTGTTTCCCAACGGTCCCGCTACTTCCACGTCCTTTGCAGGTCCTCTTAGCCCATTAAGGATTAGATAGATCCAGAGTGGCATTTCCTCTTGTCGGTTCTCTGACAAGCTGATCCATGAAGCAGTCCTGTATAGCTTCTAGGAATCCGGTCTCCCTAGCGCATTTTGAGTTTCCAAGACTCCAGTCTATTCCAGGATAGTTGAAGTCTCCCATAATGATCGTGTTACTGTTTTTGCATTCCCGTTTCATCTCAGCTTCCATTTCTTCATTGGTAGTTTTGTTTTGTCCAGGTGGACGATAGTACAGGCCCATCTTTATCTCAGGCCTTTTCCTTCCCGGTATTTTAACCCATAGCGATTCCAATTTGTTGGTCGTCGCTGCTGTGTCCACTCTGGTCGAGTGTATGCTTTCTTTTATGTACAGAGCTATTCCTCCTCCTTTCTGCCCTGAACTGCCTCGCAATAGAGTTTGTACCCCGGCAGTGCTATGTCCCATTTGTTTTCTTCATTCCACCATATTTCGGAGACCCCAATGATGTCTAGGTTCTCAGGCCATGACTTCTAGTTCCCCCATTTTGTTCCTTAGGCTCCTGGTAATTTTTTGTCTTCGTTTCCTTTACCTGTGCTTCGATCTTTATTTTCTTCTCCTGTGCTACAATCCTCTTATCCTCCTCCTCTGGTTCAATCCGCTCCTGTGTTTTGCCCGTTGTTTCTTCCCAGCATTTTTCCCTCATAGTATCTTCACAGGATACCTTTTCCCGAATCGTCAACACTTGGTCGACTGTCGGCTTTCCCCTTCTTCTTAGTTTAAAGCCTGTTCTATTCCTCTCTTGACGTTGTTTGCCAGAAGTCTAGTTCCCGCCGCGCTCAGGTATAGTCCATCTCTCCTGAAGAGCTTGCTCTTGCCCCAAAACGTTGTCCAGTTCTTCACGAAGTGGAACCCCTCTTCCTCACACCATCTCCTCATCCATGCATTTATTGATTATAGTTCTGTCTGCCTCTTCACATTTGCCCTTAGTACTGGTAGGATCTCTGAAAACACTATCCTCTGAGTCCTCATTTTCAACTTCCTTCCCAGAATCTTGAACTGTTCTATCAGTGCACTTCTGCTATAGTCCCTCCTGCTGACATCATTTGTTCCGATGTGGATTATTACTGCAGTCTCTTCCATCTCTGCTCCTTCTAGGATCTTTCCAATTTTGTCCACGATGTCCTTTGTTCTCGCTCCTGGGAGGCAGGTCACCAGTCGATTCTCTCTCCCACCTGCTATGTGGCTGTCCACTTGCCTGAGGATTGAGTCTCCCACTAGGATCGCGGACTTCCCCTTCATCAGTTTTTACTCCGGTCGCAGGTCTATGTTCTCGGAGTGCTTCGCTGCTTCTTCTTCTATGTCCTCGGTGTGCTTAGCTGCTTCTTTTTCTGTGCATCGACTAGACCATTTCTCCCCTTCCTTCAGGATTCCTCTGTGGGTATCTTCCTTGGAGTCGTCTTCCACTTGTTCTCCCTTCCATGTTGGTGTGTCTTCATCTTTCCTCTGATGTTTGTGTTCTTCCACCCTCCCCCTGTAGGCCTCCTCAATGAATTCATCGAGTTCTCTGACTTCTTCCTCAATGTGTCTCCCTCTCATGAAGTCCTCCGCTGTCCTGAGTGGGTCTTCTGTGATGTAGAGTCCTTCCAGTTCATGAATCCGGTCCTTCAGTTACCTGACTTCCCTCTTCAAGCTTTTCAGTTCCTGACACCGACTGCATACATATGACAGTCTGTGCAGAACACTGGAAAGCTCATCTTCTGGAGTAGAGAGTTGCATGGGGACAGAAATCCCATCCGTCCCCGCCAAAGTCCCACCTGTCCCCGTGAGGAATCCCTCCGTCCCCCGCGAGGATTCCCCTCCGTCCCCGCCCGTCCCTATAAACTTAAGAAATAGTTATTTCATTTAATTATGCTACTGAATTAAAGGCTCTGATAGAAACCCATTTACAAATAAGCAAAAAGACTTTATTAATTTGGAAATATTAATTGGGAAGAATACATACTTTGTAAACGGGTTTCTACCAGAGCCTCTAATGTTTATAAATTTTTATCATACAGCAAAACTGAAAAGGAAGATCTTGTAATGTGAACTTTACTTCAATATATAAACTTTCAACCAGAGAGGTGCTCAGAACCTTGAAAAACAAGGTGGAATAAATGCTAACTGGGGACAAGCCCCTATAAGCATTTCAGTGTTCTATCATTGCATCCTCTCCCGTGATAGAAAGAAATATGGTGAAAAATATTTTACTGATTTTACCAGGAAGTGATGTAATCAAGGGTGACGAGGAAGGAAGAAGTTTTCACTCAGTTCCAGCTTGTTTGGCGGCTCTCTGAAGAAGCCTCTGGCAAAACGCATTAGAGTCTGCTGGAGTGAGACAGCTTCCCCAAGCACCTTTGCAAGTTAAGTTCACATTTGAAAAGCGTTGAAGTTATTATTTTTTCACATGATTGATTTGGGACATTAGTAAAATATTTTTCACCATATTTCTTTCTATCACGGGAGAGGATGCAATGATAGAACACTGAAATGCTTATAGGGGCTTGTCCCCAGTTAGCATTTATTCCACCTTGTTTTTCAAGGTTCTGAGCACCTCTCTGGTTGAAAGTTTATATATTGAAGTGAAGTTCACATTACAAGTTCTTCCTTTTCAGTTTTGCTGTATGGTTCTGCTTTTTGGGAGATGCAGTTTAAAATTTGACCCAGTAGTTTTCATTATAAATTTTTATCAACACAACTAATATACTACTTTATCCTGAAGCAAAAAAAAAAAAAAAAGAAATAGAATTCTTTTCCTACCTTTGTTGCCTGGTTTCTGCTTTCCTCATGTTCTCATTCAATTCCTTCCATCCACTGTCTCTCTTCCCTCTGCGTCTTCCATTTGCTCTGTTACTGTGCCTCTCCCTTTCTCCCCCCTTCCAAATTGGTCTGGCACCCATCTTCTTCCCTCCACTCCCCCCATAGACTGGCATCTCTGTCTTCTTCCCTGCCAGCGTCTTCTCCCCACTCTCTCTTCCCCATTTCCTTTCAGCGTCCTTCTCCCCCCCCCATCTTCCCCATGTCCTGTCAGTGTCCTTCTCCCCCCTCTGTCTTCCACATGTGCTTTCAGTGTCCTTCTCCCCCCCCTCTGTCTTCCCCATGTCCTTTCAGCATCCTTCTCCCCCCCCATCTTCCCCATGGCCTTTCAGTGTCCTTCTCCCACCCCCAACCCACCTTCCCCATGGCCTTTCAGCGTCCTTCTTCACCCCTTTGTCTTCCCCAGTGCTTTCAGCGTCCTTCTCCCCCCTCAGTTTTACCCATTTCCCTTAAGCGTCTTTTCTTCTCCACTCCACCTTTCCTCTCTTTCTCCCTCCCCACCCCTTACCTTTGTGGCGCTTCCCCACCCAACCGACAACAGAACAGGCCCGGTTGGACAAACCTCCCTGCCCTGTAGCCGCGGATCTAAATTACCTTCTTACAGCTGCTGTAAGAAGGTAATTTAGATTCGCGGCTACAGGGCAGGGAGGTTTGTCGGACCGGGGCTGTTGTCGGTCGGGGAAGCGCCACAAAAGTAAGGGGACCTGGCCGGCTGTGCTGCACCTGGGGCGGACCGCCCCCCTCCCTTGGTACGCCACTCAAGCCGCGAGGCTACTCTTCTTCTCCTTTCCTGCCCTGCCTGCAGCACAGAGCCGAACGGAAGTCTTCCCAACGTCAGCGCTGACATCGGAGGGAGGGAGGGAGGGCTTTGTTTAAGCCCTCCCTCCCCTCCGACGTTAGCGCTGACGTGGGAAGACTTCCATTCGACTCTGTGCTGCAAGCAGAGCAGGTAGGGAGAAGAGCCGCACGACTGAGTACATCCAGCCCCGCAGGAACCCCGCGACCCTCGGAGGCGTCCCCACGGGATCCCCGTGACCCTAGGGGGCGTCCCCATGGGATTCCCGTGACCCTAGGGGGCATCCCCATGGGATCCCCGTGACCCGAAGGGGGAACCCGCGGGATGCCCACGGGTCCTGTGGGATTCCCGTCGTCCCCGTTCCCGTGCAGCTCTCTATTCTGGAGTCCCTCTGCTTCCATTGCTGTCCGCCTTTCTGGAGTACTCTCTTTTCTTTTACTGTTCCTTTTTGCTTGTGTGAATGTGTGTTCTCTTCTGTGCCTGCTGCTTGCTACTTCCTTATTTCCTTGTTATATGTTTTTCCCTGTATCCACTCCTAATGTGCCGCGTTTGTCTAGTTTCGACTAGTGTTGTGGTGTCCTGTGTTGGTTGGTGTTCCTAAACTTAGGATAGCAGTTTGAGTGTGTCCTGCTGTTGTTACGTATATATGAGCACTTGTTTGGTTATTTGTTGGCTTCAGTGGCGTACCTAGGGGGGGGGCGGGGGAGGCGGGCCGCCCCGGGTACCAGCCCTAAGGGGGTGTTCCCGGCCTTGCCGTTCAGTCCCCCGCCACCCCCGAAGGACCGCTCGCCCCACTGACCTTCCTGCACCACCTGTGAAGCAGCCTGCAGCAGGATCGCGAAGTCAGCGTCAGCATCCCTGCGCTGCTTCCTGCGCCGCGATCCCGCCCCTCCTCTGATGTCAGAGGAGGGGCGGGACCGTGGCGCAGGAAGCAGCGCAGGGATCGCTGACGCTGACTTCGCGATCCTGCTGCGGCTGTTCATAGGTGGTGCGGGGAGGCCAGGGGGGCGAGCGGTCCTTCGGGGTGGGTCGGGGCATCAGGCCTTCAGGGTGGGGCGGGCGGGCAGGCAAGCAGGCTTTCAAGGGGGAGGGGGTGACAGGCAGGCAGGCAGGCCTTCAAGGGGGGACAGGCCTTCGGGGGGGGGGGTGCAGACCTTCAAGGGGTGCAGGCCTTCAAGGGGGGACAGGCCTTCAAGGGGGGAAAGGCAGGCAGGCAGGCCTTCAAGGGGGGACAGGCCTACAAGGGGGGGGGAGAAGCTACAAGGGGGTGGGACAGGCCTTCAAGTGGGGGACAGGCCTTCGGGGGGGTGCAGGCCTTCGGGGGGTGCAGACCTTCAAGGGGGGGACAGGCAGGCAGGCCTTCAAGGGGGGGACAGGCCTACAAGGGGAAGGGACAGGCCTTCGAGGGGGGTGCAGGCCTTCAAGGTGGGACAGGCAGACCTTTAAGGGGGGACAGGCCTTTGGGGGGGGACCATGATTTAGAAGTACACGGAGGGAAGGGGGTGTTCAAAGAGACATGCATATGCCAAACTTTGGGGGGGGGAAGAAATAATGGGTCTGAAAATAGAGGAGAGGGAGAGAGATGATGGACCATGGGATTTAGGGAGGGAAGGAACAGAAAGGGAGAGAAATTGGACACAAGGGATGGTGTGGAGGAGGGATAGAGATACTGGATAGGAGGGTAATTAGGAAAAGAAACGGAGAGATGGTGGACTCTGGGATGGTGGGGAAGGAGGGAGAGATGCCGGATGAAAGGGTATTTAAGAAAAGGTGGATCTGTGGAGGGAGATGAAAAAAAGGAAAGATACCAGACTTCCTGGGAAGGGAAGGGAAATGGAAAGGGAGGACAGAGTTGGCAGATGGATGGTTAGCATGCAGAAAGAAGGAGACCCTGGCAAGCAAGTTATCAGAAGAAAACCAGAGCCTTGGACCAACAAGATTTGAAATATAACCAGACAACAAAAGGTAGAAAAATTAATTTTATTTTCTGTTTTGTGATTATAACATGTCAGATTTGAAATGTGTATCCTGCCAGAGCTGGTGTTGGACTGCAAACGTGAGCTAGGATTTAACAGAAAGAGGAAAAGTCCTTTTTGTTTCTTTATTTTATTTACACCACAGCGCCAGTGTGGTTAGGAGAAGCCAAAGGGGGTGAAAAAGCTATAAAACCCACCAGGAGTTTTGAAAAAAAATCACCCAACTGGGCAGGAAAATCGAATTGAAAAACCAATTCAAGGGGCGTGGCTTGGACACGCATGAAGAAAGTCGTGTAATTGAAGAGCTCTGTTAAAAAGACCTTGAAAGATTAAATAAATTGAATGAAAACGGAAGATATATTAAAATTTCACTGGTCCTATGAATAATAAAGAAGAAAAAAGGATGGCAACTGGTAAACAAAATAAAAACGACTTTGCTGTATCAGGAAGTAGCAAAAGGGCAAAACCGGAGCAGGAGAGCAGTTTAAAACTGACAGACACAGAAGTTATGAAAGAGTTAAAAGAAATTAAAGAAATGCTTTCTATTATTACTAAAAAAGTTACCGATTTAACAGAAGAGGTTTCAAATATAAATAAGAAGATGGATGTGCTTGAATTGAAATCTAACAACTTAGAAGAAAGAATGCTGACAGTTGAAGAGGAAATCTGTTATAGCCAAGCAGACAGGAAAAAAATTGAAATACTTATTAAAGACCTGGAAGATTTTTCGAATCGTGAACGAAGAAGTAACATCCGTCTGATTGGCTTGCCAGAAGGAGCAGAAATAGGAAATCCTGTCACCTTCATTGAAAAATTACTTCCCAAGCTACTTCCGTTGCAAACGAAATTTCCCATAGAAATAGAAAGAGCACATAGAGTGCCTTTAAAAAGAGCAGTAAACCAGCAAGGACCAAGACCTTTTATTTTTAAACTATTGCGACACCAACAGGCCATAGAAATATTACAACTGGCCAAGAAAAATAAAGGTTTGAAGTATCAGGATGCTTTTATACATCTAGTGCCGGATTTCGCAAAAAATACAGCTGTTAAAAGAAAGAAGTTATTGGATTTAAGACCAAAGCTGAGAGAATTAGGAGCGAAGTTTGGATTGGTATACCCTGCTACTATGAAAGTGACAATTGGAAACAAAACTTTATCTTTCAATGATCCAGAGAAATTAGAAAAATTTATTCAAAACCAGGAAGTACCAATGTCTTCTTAAATTGTTTATCATATTTTAGTTCCTATTTATAGATAACTGAATATAGTTAAATAACTAATTTGATAAAAAGGTATTATAAATTGATTTGGAAAAACGATATAGAATGTAATATATTCAATTCAGTTCAAATATTCTACACTAACGATATTCAAAAATGGAATTCAAATGAAATCAAAATTCCAAAAAAAAAAAAAAAAAACTTCTATTAAGGGAATAAGTGAATGTTTTAAACATGAACTAAGTTTATTAAAGGAAGATATGAATGTATTAAAGGAAAATATAATATAATATTAAAGAATGAATTTATAAGGAAAGATGTTCAGGAACATTCAATATTAATTAATAATTTTCAGATAAATGATTTTCATTTTTAGAAAAATAGAAAATATTTGAAAGACTACTTTATAATTTTAATTAATTTAATACAATATAAAGTAAAGATCTTCCTCCATGGGGGGATGCGCAGTGGGGGTGCATCTCGAACATATATAACACTAGATACAGAGGAGAGAATAAAGACTCAGATTCCCAGATGTCAAAGCGAGGGAACTGCATGTGATGGACAGAGCAGACACCGGAACTATAAAGAAAGACTTTTGTATAACCGTTGAACTTATGGACAGATCTTGTTGCTGCATCGTATTGATCATATAAAGAGAAGAACTACATACATTGGGAAAAGAAGAAAAGAAGAGAAAATGAAAATTCAAAACGGAATAGAAAACTACAATCAAGAATAAAGGTGGACTGAGATATACTTGAAGGAAATGAGTTTGTATTGAAATTATTCTCTCTTCTAGATTCAACTAACATAAAAGTAAAAGAAATATATATGTGAAATCGAGATGTGCTTTTACGGTGGGTTCCTCCATAGGAGGGGGATTTTTTGATCATAAAATACTTAATTATATATCATTGAATTCCCATATTATTTAAAATAAAACAAATAAGAGATTATTTATTGATATATATTTATTACAAATATAACAATTTAGATAAATTAACAATATAATATGCTTTGAATATTATATATATATATATATATATATGTGTGTAACATGGCTAAATTATATTATATTTCATTTAAATAACAAATGTTTTAATTTATAGAATACAATAAGAACAGGTCTTATGGAGTTCTTTATTATCGACTTAAGATGCGTGCTACCAAGTATACACAATTTTTAATTAAAAGGGAGGGTGGGGTGGGGGATGGGAATAGGAAGAGGGGAAAATTAATAATTAAATCTAGAATAATTAAAGAAAAGTGCAGATATCTGATCAAAATTTTATTATTAAGAAGATATTTAATTTTACTCAAATTATTAAATGACAACTAAAATTTTTTCAATTAACGTCAATGGTCTGAATCACCCAGTAAAAAGAAAAAAAATGTTAGGTTTCCTTCACAAGCAAAACGCGGATATTTATTTCATGCAAGAGACACATCTTACAGGGAATGAATCTAATAAACTAATTGGGGGATGGGTATCTAAATGTTTTTTTGCTCCTGCCTTAGGGAAAAAGGCAGGAGTAGCCATACTTATTAATAAGAAATGTACTGCTGATTTTAAACTTATAAAAATTGATCCATTAGGAAGATGGGTACATATCAAAATGATAATGGGAAATACAACCCTGGACTTATTTAATTTATATGCTCCTAATTCAAATCAAATGGAGTTTTTTAAAAAAATTCAACAGATATTACTACCATTGGCTACTTCAAATTTGATAGTAGCTGGAGATTTCAATGCTGTTATGGATCCTATTTTGGATAAGAAACCTAGTAAAATTATAAAATCATTAGGGCTAGAAAATTTGATACAATCTTGTGATTTGGTAGATATATGGCGTATTCTTCATTTTAATGATCAGGAATATTCTTTTTGTTCTCAGGTCCATAAATCATTTTCAAGAATTGATTATATATTTGTTTCTAGTAATTTAGCACAAAAAGTTATGAAAGCAGTTATTGATCCTATTATAATTTCTGATCATGCTGGTGTGTGGATTGATCTAAAAAATGATATAAAAACAAATTTTACATCAATTTGGAAATTTGATAATGCCTTACTTGCTGATGAAAATTTTGTAACAGACCTAAAAGTAAAGATGAAAGAGTTTTTTCAAATTAATAGCACAGACAATATGAATATTGAAATTATATGGGATGCTTGTAAAGCGACAATGAGAGGAAACATTATATCATATTCGGCTTTTATGAAAAAACAGCTTAAAAAACAATTTATGGAATTAGAGGAAGAAATTAAATCATTAGAAAAAAAATTAATTATTAAATGGGAAAATGTAGTATTACAAAAACTATTAAAAGTTAAAACTAAATATAATGAACTCTCTTCACAATTTGTTAGAAAAGAAATGTTCTGTCAGCAATTTAGATATTATGGAAACTCAAATAAAGCTGGAAAAATGCTAGCAAATTTTCTTAAAGCAAAAAAAAGAAAAACTAAAATTATTGCAATAAAAGATACAAAAGGTAATACACACACCAGCACTAAAGATATTGTAAAACAATTTCTTGATTTTTATAAGAGTCTATATACTTCAGATTCTTGTGAAAATAAAGAACAAGATGGCTTAGAGTTTTTAAATTCATTTATTGGACCAAATATTCCAGAACATATAAAAGGAAGTTTAGAAGAACATATATCATTAAAAGAAATAGAACTAGCATTGAAATCTCTTAGAGTTGGATCCGCTCCAGGTGGAGATGGATATACTGTTGAATTTTATAAAACATTTCAAAATATTATATTGCCTTATTTATTAAATTTATATCAATATCAGATACATAATGAAAATATATCAGGTACTATGGCAGATTCTGTAATTATTGTCTTACCAAAACCAAACAGGGATCCTACATTGGTTTCAAACTACAGGCCCATATCATTGTTGAATGTAGATGAAAAATTGCTTGCTAAAGTATTAGCATTAAGATTGGCAAAAGCTCTTCCTTTTATTATAGATGTACACCAAACAGGATTCGTTGCTAAAAGACATTCCTCACATAATACCAGACTGGCACTTCATTCTTTAAACTTAGCGAAAACTATGAATGAACCAGCTTTCTTAATATCGTTAGATGCAGAGAAAGCATTTGATAGAGTGGAGTGGAAATTTATGTATCAAGCTTTAAAATGGTTTGGAATAGGTCCCTTTTTTATTAAAATGATTCAAACATTGTATAGCTCTCCTGGAGCAAGATTAAATATAAATAATAACATTTCAGAAAGATTTAACTTGTTACGGGGGGTTAGACAAGGTTGTCCTTTATCTCCCTTACTTTTTGATATTGTTCTTGAACCCTTATTAATTGCAATAAATCAAACTAAGGGAATAAAGGGGATCACATTTTCAAATTGGGAATATAAATTATCTGCATATGCAGATGATATTCTTTTATATTTGAGGAAACCGGAAGATACCATTCCATGTTTATTAAATTTATTAGATAAATTTGGTAAATTTTCTGGATACAAAATAAATTGGGAAAAATCTGAAGTTCTTCCAATTAATGTCCATTGTACCAAAGGATTATTTGATTCATATTCATTCCAATGGAAAGAGGAAGGAATAAAATATTTAGGAATTGTTATTAAAAATACAATTGATGATACAGTAACAGAAAATGAAAAAATTCTATTAAAAAAAATAACAGAAATGTGCGAGCAATGGAATCCTTTACATCTTTCATGGTGGGGAAGAGTTCAAACAATAAAAATGATGATCTTACCTGTGGTTTGTTATCAAATGAGTATGATTCCGATATTTTTTCAGGGGTCATTTTATAAAAAATTAAATAGAATACTTACAAAATTTGTTTGGTTTGGGAAAAGGCCAAGAATCGCTTTAGCAACATTACAAAAAACAATTAGAGAGGGAGGGGTAAATTTTCCAAATTTTTATAGGTATCATCAAGCCTATATTTTAAGACAGGGTATGTATTGGATCCTCCCAGACCTCATGGAGAATGTACCAGACTGGTTATATTTAGAATGGCGACTCTTGTTTCCATTATATCCGGAACATCTTATAAGTATAACAATGCCCAAGAGATATAAAGATCACAGAATTTTATTAGATACATGGAAAACATTAAGATTTATTAGTAATATTACAACAGATCCAATAACTAAATCGTTAAATCAATCCATTTGGGTAAACTCCAGGATCAAAATTGGTGGATTCAAAATAATATGGAAGCAATGGATAATTGCAGGTATACGGTCTTTAAATGATATTATAGTAAATGGATCCATGCTTAGTTTTTCACAATTGCAACAGAAATTTGGATTGAACATAACACAATATTTTAAATGGATGCAATTGAAGCAAGCCATCCAGGAAGGGTTCCCTGAATGGAAGAATCTTAATACTCAATATAGTTTGCAAATCCTTTGCTTTCAGGTAGATTTTTTGGGACACCAAGCCGCAAAATGGTATAAATTATTATATGGATTTTTAAATTAAAAAAAAAGAACAGGACTTAGGGACATTTGGAGTATTGAGATAGGACAGACAATTTCTGCAACTCAATGGCAAAAATTTTGGTCCTGGAGAATACATACTACAATGTCAGCATCTATGAGTCAAACATGGTTGTTTTTATTACATAGAGTTTTATGGACCCCTACTCGGTTACAAAAAATAGATAGTTCTAAATCTAATAGATGCTGGCATTGTAAGGTAGAAATTGGGACATTAGATCATTTAATCTATTTTTGTCCCTGTATAAATGCCTTTTGGAAAACAATTTGGCCCCAAATTAATATATTATTAGAAAATCATGTTGGACTTACATATGACACAATTTTATTTGGAACAGCAATGAGAACACAGAGTCCAATATCAGCAAACAATAATAAACTTTTATTGATATTAACAGGGGTCGCCATACAACAAATTACTCAAAACTGGAAAGATCACACAAAATTAAATTTCACTTTTTGGTGGAATTCTATTTGCCATATATATAAGATGGAAAAAGCAATAGCGTTACAACATGGTTATATTAAAAAATTTAATAAAATCTGGGGACCATTGGCTCTTTTTTCTAAAGATCAGATATCATAGCACAAGGATAGATCATATAATAGGGGTTAGGGTGGGTACAATATTATAATAACAGATGATTTATAATTTATTGCAAAAGGGGTCTTTATATATGTTTGTATTAAAATATATATTGATGGATATTCAAGTGTATATTGAAAATTATATGTATTATATATTTATCACTTGATGTAAGAAATTTAAAATGAATAAAGAACTTTAAAAAAAAAAGAAAAACCAATTCAATAGGGCTGAATCGAATCAAAATTTTTTTTTCCTGTATCTGGCAGCATTAGTTTGCGCTACTGTCTTAGACTTTAGGACCTGGGATTGGGGAGAGATGGCATCCTCAGTACTTTATAATGCAAGTGAAACGAGGATTTGGTCAGACTTTTGAAGGGTCTGCAGAAAAAAATATTGTATAGGCCGGGGACATGAGACAGCAGGAAATGGGAACTTTTCTTCCTTCTATTTTTGTGAATGGAAAGGCTGAGGATGTCAGAGAGGTCAGTTAAAATATGTGCTTTATAAGAAAATATAATAATGTGTTTTATAAAGTTTATAGCATAGCTGGCCTACCCAGTGAGGTGTTCCTAGTGGTGATGGTGGCAGTGTGTCAATGTGTTGAGAGGAAGAGGTGGTCTGGGAAATTCTGCTGAGCAAACTCCGGGCCCATTTCCACCCCCCAGTTAGTCCACTCCACTCAACTGATTCACACACTGAGTGGGTCTTTGGGTGTTGTTTTGGGATCTCTTCCAGTGGTTTATCTCCTTCTGGTCCAAGGAAGGAAACTTTGTTATCCTTAGCATTGACCTACAGAATATGTTTGTAACAGCGCTGCTTGTGTGGCATTAGGCTATGTAGTGATCGAAAGAAAAAAACAGACCTTTGCACATTTTTGCACTATATGGTGGGTGTATGAGGAGATTCACATTTCCTGCACAGCTAAGTCCATGTGAAGTTACCTTGTGCTGTATTTGACATCTAGCAAGGTCTCTGTTTGAAAGGAAAGATCTAAACTTAAAAATGAAGTGGCCAGAAGTTATGGTAAAAGCAGATAGTGTAGCTGGTTTTAAGAAAGATTTGGACAAATTCCTGGAGGAAAAGTCCATAATCTGTTATTAAGACATGGGGGAAGTGTCTGCTTGCCCTGGATCGGTAGCATGGAATGTTGCTACTCTTTGGGTTTTGACCAGGTATTAGTGTCCTGGATTGGCTACCATGAGAATGGGCTACTGGGCATGATGGACCATTGGTCTGACCCAGTTAGGCTATTCTTATGTTATGTTCTCATCTGTAGGGGCCTTTGTTTTCACTTCTTATTTTAATGTATTTTTTTTCTGGGAACTTATCAGTGTTTTTTATAATGGGAACAAAAATGGAAGAGAATTAATGTGTGTGGAATGGGGGGTAACTAATTTCTTCAGCTAAATAATTCAATCCACTTCAAACAGACATAGGAGAACTTGTGCACCATTCACACACCCTCCAACCAAAAACGTCAAAAGAAAAAAACTGTTCGACAACCTCCTAGCCATTCGAGCTGCAACACTCGACCCCCAACTCTACAACCAATTGATATCAACCACAGACTGCAAAACCTTCAAAAAGAAATAAAAACCCTTCTATTCAAAAAACACATAAAACCGAACTAACACAATCAGAACTGTCCCAAGCATCACCTGCAACTTCTCCATATGTACTTCTAATGTCATGACAATTTAGACATAATTTATGTTATGTTATGTTTGGAATAATGGTTACATATATGAGGTTCAATAAAAGAAAATTTTCACTGCCTGTTTCTATTCTGACCATTTATTCCATTTCATGGTTATTGCAAAAAAAAAAAAAAAAATTTTTTTTACATGGGGGGGGGGGGGGTGTCAAAAAATGATGGGCCCCGGGTGCCACATACCCTAGGTACGCCACTGGTTGGCTTCCTTACCTTGATTGCCCCTCCTTGGTTTCCTTGGGTGTGGTGACTGCCCTTCTTGAGGCCCTTCGCAAAGAACTAGTTGAGAGATTGTATTAAAAGCATGTGTAATTTGCTGTGAAGTAACTAAAGAAAACTTGTGCCAATTTGGAGAATTCAAATTGTGTTGTCTATGGTAGTGAAAGAAGTAGGGAATCCAGTGAAAGCCTAATTTGATGTACATACCTTTTCACAAAAACCATCTGCAAGCTGTTGACTAGATGGACCAATGTAATGTTGTGATTCTATAGAAATTGTTATTAGTAACTTTACAACATTAAAAAGTTCTGTTCTAGACCCTACTCTTAAAATCAATTGATATTAGTAATCTTTTTTGGCAATCAATAGCTTTTTGATAAGACTCTAAGCTTGCATAATAAGAGATGAGGTAAAAAAAAAAAAAAATCAGGGCTTTTCCTCCAGTGTTGCTCTTTTTTATTTGTAAAAGTTGGTTTTCTCCCTGGAGCTTTATTGGTGTTATCTGGTTAAGACTATTGATCAGTGACTGCCTCAATAGCAGACTATGGACTTTCCTCCGAGGGAGATATGATGGAGATGTTTAAATACCTCTGGGGTACAAATGCACAGGAGACAAGTCTCTTTCTTTTAAATGAGGGGGGGCATAGGATAAAAGTGAAAGGAGACAGACTCAGAAGTAACCTTACAAAATAATTCTTCACGAAAAGGGTATTGAATTTGTGGAATGGTATCCTCATGTGCGAACGATTATTATCCCTTGTGGATGGTTCGCGGGGTTACTGAGACCTTTTTCCTCCATGTTAATAACCTATCTTTGGCTTTAACAAGAGATTTTGGATTTGGTTATAAGATATGTTATCTCTTGATCCTCATTGGATTTTGTCATAGGGATTTGAGAGGGACCAGGGGAGGAGAGGGGACCATTTGTGGGGGAGCTTGGGGGGGGTAGTGTAGGGGGGGGTTCACAGCAGCGGGAGGGAGTAGGCATCCCTCCTGACAAGTTTAGTTCTGGGGTGGTCATTGGAGAGGGGGGGACAGTATTTTTTTTATGGGCCAGATATTGTGTATGTGTTACACAGCGCATCTGCGCCCATAGAAAATAATGATAAAAACAGGCAGACCTGGCAGTAACACACAGTTCTAGACCTGTCAATTTTTTTGGATCAGTAGAAGTGATCACTAATTTTTGTGCATCGCCTCAGTTGGCTAGTTTGCATAGGTTTTAATATTAACAACCTTATTTGCATGGCTGAGTCAGAGAATGAGCAATCACATGGAAAACCACGTGGTGAGCCGTTTTGTGCATCAGGTCGACAAATATGATCGAGTGCTAAACCAGTCAAACTGGTTTAGCGATGATCGGAGATTTTAGTGCATCTAGCCCTTAATCTCATCTGATTTAAAAACTCTTAGATTTCTGAAGAATATAAGAATTGCCATACCGAGACAGCTCATGTTGCAAGATGAAGATTGACTTTATTTTTTTGTGTATTAAATCATACTGTTCTTTAAGACAGTTCTTATTTTTGTTTTATGTGTAATTGTGAAATGAATAAGTAGATGTAAAAATAGAGAGCAAAAAACCCTATAGATAATTGCTGCTTGAGATTTTGGGGAGCTGCATAGAGCAATTGACTTTTCAAAAAAAAAAAAAAAAAAATGGTTTTCACAATAAAAGTTAAGTGGTAGAGGTTGGTTATTTACCACTTGCTGTATATACGAAGTGAGCTCCTATAACAGTGGGAATGACTTAAAGAGCTGTATTCATAGGAGCCAACTTTTTAATATAGGGGGGAGGGGGATCAGGGATGCTACCTTCAACAAAATTATCCCCCTCTTGATATAATAAAGGAGTTTCTTCAATATTGGGGATACTCAAAACCCACTACCACCCACAGACTGTGTTAAAAGCTTATTTTCACCTTGTTTCTAGATTCTGCAATCTGAAACTACTTCACTTTAAAACTCTAATTTTACTTTTTTCTAGGCTACCATGGAGCTCCAGAAGAACGGAATAAATATGAGTTTTTCATTTTTGAATTACTCCCAATCAAGCCAGTGTCGAAGCTGGCAGGACAGTTCAGTGAGTTATGCAGCTGGAGCGCTAATGGTTCACTGAACCTCTAATTCCTCAGGAACACCACCAGGCACAGACCCAACCATACTATCTCTTCTCTTTCTGTATATGAGGTCCCAGCCTAACCCTTACAGAAATACAGCTGGTCTATGGGTTTACGGAATCCTCAGTCTAGTAGAAATCTCTTCTTTTCCAGTAGTTGTAATACTTCCTTTTTTTCCCCTTTTCTTTTTTTTTTTTTTTTTACTCTTTTTATATTCTGTTTAAAAATGCTTTCCTGTTTAGGACATTAGGAGGAAAGGCTGGCAGCAAAGCATGCTAGAAATAGCAAAACAAATGGATCGTCAAACATTGTGGCAGTGATTACTAATGCTGGTTATGAGAGATGGGCGTGAGCATTTTATCATATCCTATATTTGCACACTTTGCAAACCTGTGACCTTTACACGTGTACTCTGCTTTCAGAACAGTTTTGCAAGGAGTAATATGTAAAAGAAGAGTGGTAGCTTTTTAATTAAAAAAAATAAAATAAAATAAAAAAATGCATTTATAAATGATTCTGTATTGGAATATAATACAACTCCAATGTAGTCATTTACTACCCATGTTGTACAACAGATACCCTATATTTTAGTTGCTAATAAAGGGCTACCCAAACAAAAATGGTCTGTTTTAAACTTATTTTCTCTTGATTAGAAGGTGAAATAATTTGAACTACCTTATCTGCGAAAATAAGGCTTTTGGGTAGTGTACACGGTGTGCAAGATTTCCAGTTTAGTTTAGCTCTTAAAATTTGCTGTAAAAAAAAAAAGCAGCCTGTACGGTAAATACTGTAGCTGTTTTAAGAAAGGTTTGGACAAGTTCCTGGAGGAAAAGTCTATAATCTGTTATTGGGGAAAGGCATGGGGGAAGCCACTGCTTGCCTTGTATTGGTAGCATGGAATATTGCTACATCTTGTGTTTTGGTCAGATACTAGTGACCTGTTTTGGCCACCATGAGAGCGTGCTACTGGGATTGATGGACCGTTGGTCTGACCCAGTAAGGCTATTCTTATATTCTGTCTTGGCATATACTACTAGGAGACTACCTTTTGCTCATTTTCTTTTGATCGCATAAGCATCTTGAACTGAGCAATGTTTTTCTCTATGCTAAAAAGGAATATAAAAAGTTACTTCTATTTATCACTCCATGGCTAGTTTAATTTATTCTTATTATTTTCACAAAGCGTCCTAATCATTAATCATACAAAATATTTGTATTATTAAAAAGTGCTCAGACCACCAACTCAAAACTTATAAAAGGAAGCATAGGTTGTCATTGGGACCATCACCACAGTTTCACTGTCTCTTGTTTAATTTTATAAACATATTTATAGTCATCGGTTTACAGAAAGAACCTAGACAGGACAGCTTTCAATGACCAAGCAATAATGCATACAATGAAAGCAAGCATATAATATACTCTTAAAATGCAATCAAAAGACCCCAGGTAACGTAGTCATTATTTCAATTCTTTATCAGAAGAAAACCAGGACAATTCTTTGTTTCTGTTAAATCTAATAGGAGTTAATTCCATAAATTCAGAGGCATGCTGCTGTATGCACTACCTCGGGTTGTCTTGTGAATTTGTTCTTAGCTGTAAGAGTCTGAAGTTTTCACAGACTAGAATGTAAGGTCTTAACTGGTTGATAGCATACCATTTTTTTAATCCCAGGACAAGCAGGCAGCATTCTCAACATGTGGGTGACTTCACCAACGGAGCCCTGCAGCAGACAGCCTCGCAAGCAGACTTGCTTGAAGATCTTTTAAGAGCTTGCGAATGCTGCACCGCACATGCACGAGTACCTTCCCACCCGAGTTAGGGCGCGCGTCTCCTGTGAGGTACCTCAGTTCAACGTTTTCCGCGGAGCCGAGAAGTCTTGTTCACTTCAGCTCTGCACCTCTTCGTTGCCTTCTCGCACCATGGCTTTGTTATTTTTTTTTTCAGTCGCTGTGCCCATGCCAGATCTCCCTCCAAGAGAGTTTCCTTCAAGTTCGTTGCAACTTCCCCTTCAGGAAGCTCAGGCTCTTCTTCGCCTTCAAGCTGTCGAGGAGGTTCCCTTGAACCAACGAGACATGGGGTTTTATTCCTGTTATTTTCCAGTCCCAAAGAAGACGGGGGATTTGCGACCCATTCTGGACCTCAGAGCCCTCAATAAATTTCTAGTCAAAGAGAAGTTTCGGATGCTTTCTTTACCAACTTTGTATCCCCTGATGGATTAGGGGGATTGGTTATGCTCTCTGGATCTCAAAGAGGCTTACACTCATATCCCAGTCCATCCAGCCTCTCGCAGATACTTAAGATTTCGGGTGGGGAATCTTCATCTCCAATATAGAGTTCTTCTTTTTGGACTTGCCTCATCCCCCAGAGTTTTCACGAAGTGTCTGGTGGTGGTGGCTGCAGCCCTCCATACCCAGGGTCTTCAAGTTTTTCCATACCTGGACGACTGGCTCATCAAAGCCCCCTCTCAACAAGGAGTTATTGCAGCGACCCGACAGACTGTTATGTTCCTTCAATGTCTGGGGTTCAAAGTCAATTTTCCAAAATCCCAGTTGCACCCCTCTCAAACTCTTCAGTTCTTTGGGGCCATTCTGGACACTGTCCGGCTCAGAGCGTTCCTGCCTCAATCATGCCAAGATGCTCTTATTCGCCTTTGCCATCAAGTGTCTCCTCTCGCATCAATTTCAGCGAGACAAATGATGATTCTACTCGGTCACATGGCCTCTACAGTTCACGTGACTCCTTTTGCCAGACTTCACCTTCGCATACCTCAGTGGACCCTGGCATCTCAGTGGCAGCAAGCTACTGACCCACTCTCTCAACACATTAATAATAACTTTATTCTTTTATACCGCCATAATCGTGTGACTTCTAGGTGGTTCACAACTGAAGAGAGTTGGACTATCAGCGAGTTACAATATGCAGATAGTCAGTAAAATTACAGTATACAGAATCTTAAAATGCAGCAAATTACAATATACAATAACTCCTTTGTTGAGACAATCTCTCCACTGATGGATGCTCTCTTCCAATCTTTCCAGAGGTTTGCTTTTCCACTCTCTTCCTCATCATAAGGTTGCACAACAGACTCGTCAACCTACGCATGAGGAGCCCATCTCGATGGTCTCCGTACTCAAGGCCATTGATGCCCCCCAGACCGTCTCTGTCACATCAATCTGTTGGAACTCAGAGCGATTTTCAATGCTCTCAAAGCTTTTCAACATCTTCTTCATGACAAAGTAGTTCTTGTCCGGACAGACAATTAAGTCGCTATGTACTATGTCAACAAACAGGGAGGCATGGGATCTCACTCCCTTTGTCAAGAAGCTCTGAAGCTGTGGGATTGGGTAGTTCATCACAACATCTTTCTCAGAGCTGTATACATTCAAGGTCAGCACAGCTGTCTGGCAGACAAATTGAGTCGTCTTCTGCAACTTCACAAATGGACACTCAATTCTGGTCTATGTTGTGTTTGTTCAATGGGGGACCCCTCAGATAGACCTCTTTGTGTCTCCCCTGAACAACAAGCTGCCTCAGTTCTGCTCCCGGACATACTCGCCTCACCACCTCGAGGCAGATACTTTCCTCCTGGACTGGACGGGTCAGTTTCTCTATGCTTTCTCTCCATTCCCTCTGATTCTCAAGACTCTTGTCAAGCTCAAGTCTGAATGTGCCACCATGATTCTGATAGCTCCTCGGTGGCCAGACAACCATGGTACTCCCTTCTACTTCAACTCAGCTCCAGGGAGCATCTGCTTCTACCAGTTTTTGCCTCTCTGCTTACACAGAGTCAGGGGTCTTTGTTTCATCCCAACCTGCAGTCTCTACACTTAACAGCTTGGTACCTTTCAACCTAACTGCCTCTCTTCAGTTTTCTCAGTCTGTACAGGACATTTTGGAGGTTTCCAGAAAGCCGTCCACTAGGCAGTGTTACAATCAGAAATGGACTAGATTTTCTGCTTGGTGTACTACTCGCAACATGGAGCCAATATCTACCTCCTTGTCTTCAGTTTTGGATTATTTACTTCACTTATCGCACTCGGTCCTCAAGTCTACATCTATCTGAGGCCATCTTAGTGCGATTACTGCTTTCCATCAACCTCGTGAGGGGAAACCTCTGTCTGCACATCCTGTGGTTTCCAACTTCATGAAAGGACTTTTCAATGTTAACCCACCGCTCAAACCGCCTCCAATGGTCTGGGATCTCAATGTCATCCTCGCTCAATTGATGAAGCTTCCATTTGAACCAATTGATAAGGTTCATCTCAAGTATCTCACTTGGAAAGTCGTCTTTCTCATTGCCCTCACGTCTGCTCGAAGAGTCAGTGAGTTACAAGCCTTAGTTGCAGATCCACCTTTCACAGTTTTCCATCATGACAAGGTGATCCTCCGTACTCATCCTAAATTCTTACCTAAAGTTGTTTCAGAATTTCATATTAATCAATCTATTGTTCTTCCAGTATTTTTTCCAAAGCCTTATTCTCACCCTGGAAAAGATTTTACACTTCATACGTTGGACTGTAAACGTGCCTTGGCTTTCTACTTACAACGCACTCAGCCTCATAGAACAGCCCCACAACTTTTCATCTTCTTCGATCCTAATAAATTGGGGCATCCTGTCTCAAAGTGAACCATATCCAACTGGATGGCTGCTTGCATCTCTTTCTGCTACGCTCAGGCTGGTCTCCCTCTGCAGGGTTGAGTCGTGGGCCACAGAGTTAGAGCAATGGCGGCGTCTGTAGCTTTCCTCAGATCAACTCCTATTGAGGAAATCTGCAAGGCTGCCACTTGGTCCTCGGTTCATACTTTCACCTCTCATTATTGTCTGGATACTTTCTCCAGAAGGGATGGCCATTTTGGCCAGTCCGTTTTACAAAACTTGTTTTCTTAATTTGCCAACTCTCCCTCCATCCCATTATGCTTAGCTTGGAGGTCACCCACGTGTTGAGAATATGCTGCCTGCTTGTCCTGGGATAAAGCACAGTTACTTACCGTAACAGTTGTTATCTAGGGACAGCAGGCAGATATTCTCACAATCCACCCTCCTCCCCTGGTTGGCTTCTTAGCTAGCTATCTGAACTGAGGTACCTCACAGGAGATGCGCGCCCTAACTCGGGCGGGAAGGCACTCGCACATGCACGGTCCACTCGCTAGCTTGAAGGTCTTCAAGCAAATCTGCTTGCGAAAACATCCGCTAGGGGGCTCCGTAGGTGACGTCACCCATATGTTGAGAATATCTGCCTGCTGTCCCTGGATAACACCTATTAAGATAAGTAACCGTGCTTTTTGGTGACATCTAAAGATATAATTTAATAATTCATCTCCAAATTGAAAACAATGCTAATAGGGCTTGCAATTTACATTAGCTTAATTTTCCAATGGCTTATTTTCTGTCTCCTTTAGAGTTGTTTAAATTGCATTCTAAGGATATCTTACAAATTCATATTGATCAGTATAACCCTAAAAGGGATAAAACAGATTTATCAAGAAGGAGAGTTTGATTCTTAGAATATTTTCTTTTTTAATTTCTTGTTGTTAGTGTCATACTGTTTCCCCTAGATGTGTTATAGACACATTTAATAACCATTTTTATTTTCTTTCTTACTATGATAGTTACTTGTGTTCTCTATTCCTTTCATTACAACTGTTGTAATTGAAAACTCTTAATTTGCAAGATTACCTTGGAAGACTAGAAGACTGGGCCTTCAAATTGTGGATGAAATTCATAGTGGCATTTTAGAAAGGGTGTTTATAAGTGTTTTTTATTGTTGTATACTACCAACAACCATATCAATATATGCAGATCACAATAACATTTAATTGTAATGACAATTCCTTTATTACCGTATTCCTTCCCTCCTGCTAATGTACAGGGCAAATGTGAAACTAGTAATCTAACTGTCCGTCCTAATGCCCCATGTTGGAACCCTCGGTCTATATTCAAAGTGTTCAAAAATATGGAACGAATGCACATAGGCAGCGTGTTCAAAAAGGGAAGCCAGGTTTTTTAAGCTATTTGCACCCTCTCTCCTCTGTGGTTAATTTTTCCATGTGCAAAAGTTCATGCATCTGGCTAAGGGTTGGAAATGAAGATATTCATTGAAGCACAAAATGTTTTGCAATGAAACAGGCTTTTCTCAGAAAATAACAGATATCTGTGTACCTTCCACTATATCATCCAACAAACAACACTATGGAGAAGCCTCCCAGCATTTGGAGTAGATCACACTCAAATGAGACCATAAGGCTTTCCAGAAAAATAGAACAGAAGGACATTCCAGACATAGTGCTTATAACTCACTTCCAGCATACCATATTTCGTACAGGCCCCAGTCTAAGGGAGATGCATCTTTACTGCTCTAGCTGGGTGAATATACTGTACATTCACAACAAAAACGTATAATGGAGTTTTTGAAGTTAAGTACGCCCCACAATTTTGGAACTGTCCTTCAAGCTCTGTAAGAGATGGTGTAAAGTACAACTCCCAACATCATTAACCCATTGCCCAACAATTCTGGTGAGAGGGGATGACCTAATATTTTCATGTAAATGCTCATAATACTTCCCCATTAAATCTTTCATTATTGCCAAAAGCAGCCAATTATAATCAAAATCAGATTCTAAAAAATCTATGCATTATGAAGTTAATAAGTTGTGGGTATAATGGGACAGCTGTAAATAGGGATACCAATCATTGGATCTCAATGCATATGTAATCTTTACATCTTCAAAAGGTAATATATGAGCATCCTCATCATCTGCGTGAACTGCTATCCATTTAAACCATCCCCTTTCCTAGCAACGAAAACAAGATCCCCCAGACCATGGAGCAATTCTGCATTACCCAAGATTGGCAAGTATTTTGAGCAGCAAGAATGCAAGCCAAATGTGTTTTGTTGCATCAACCACACCCATCCCAGGGCTTTAAGCAATACCTTTGGCAAGAATCTTGGTTTGGCATGTATCATATATGAAGGTGCTAAATCCGTACTCAAATATCTTTCAAAAAAAGGGGGGGGTCATAAAAATAAGATATGCCTAATATCCAATCTCGAACATAGCACAATTGGAAAGTAACATAGTAGATGATGGCAGATAAAGACCCGAATGGTCTGCCCAACCTGATTCAATTTAAATTTTTTAATTTTTTCTTCTTAGCTATTTCTGGGCAAGGATCCAAAGCTTTACCCAGTACTGTGCTTGGATTCCAACTGCCGAAATCTCTGATAAGACTTATCCAGCCCATCTACACCCTCCCAGCCATTGAAGCCCTCCCCAGCCCATCCTCTACCAAATGGCCATATACAGACACAGACCATGCAAGTCTGCCCAGTACTGGCTTTAGTTCAATATTTAATATTATTTTCTGATTCTAAATCCTCTGTGTTCATCCCACGCTTCTTTGAACTCAGTCACAGTTTTACTCTCCACCACCTCTCTTGGGAGCGCATTCCAGGCATCCACTACCCTCTCCGTAAAGTAGAATTTCCTAACATTGCCCCTGAATCTACCACCCCTCAACCTTAAATTATGTCCTTTGGTTTTACCATTTTCCTTTCTCTGGAAAAGATTTTGTTCTACGTTAATACCCTTCAAGTATTTGAACGTCTGAATCATATCTCCCCTGTCTCTCCTTTCCTCTAGGGTATACATATTCAGGGCTTCCAGTCTCTCCTCATACTCTTCTGGCGTAAGCCTCCTATCATTTTCGTCGCCCTCCTCTGGACTGCCTCAAGTCTTCTTACATCCTTCGCCAGATACGGTCTCCAAAACTGAACACAATACTCCAAGTGGGGCCTTACCAATGACCTGTACAGGGGCATCAACACCTTCTTCCTTCTACTGACTACGCCTCTCTTTATACATCCCAGCATCCTTCTGGCAGCAGCCACTGCCTTGTCACACTGCTTTTTCGCCTTTAGATCATCAGACACTATCACCCCAAGGTTCCTCTCCCCGTCCGTGCATATCAGCTTCTCTCCTCCCAGCATATACGGTTCCTTCCTATTATTAATCCCCAAATGCATTACTCTGCATTTCTTTGCATTGAATTTTAGTTACCAGGCATTAGACCATTCCTCTAACTTTTGCAGATCCTTTTTCATATTTTCCACTCCCTCTTCAGTGTCTACTCTGTTACAAATCTTGGTATCATCTGCAAAAAGGCACACTTTTCCTTCTAACCCTTCAGCAATGTCATTCACAAACATATTGTACAGGATTGGCCCCAGCACCGAACCCTGAGGGACTCCACTACTCACCTTTCCTTCCTTCGAGCGACTTCCATTAACCACCACCCTCTGGCGTCTGTCCGACAGCCAGTTTCTGACCCAGTTCACCACTTTGGGTCCTAACTTCAGCCCTTCAAGTTTGTTCAACAGCCTCCTATGAGGAACTGTATCAAAGGCTTTGCTGATATCCAAGTAAATTACATCTAGCTTATGTCCTCGATCCAGCTCTCTGGTCACCCAATCAAAAAATTCAATCAGGTTCGTTTGGCACGATTTACCTTTTGTAAAGCCATGTTGCCTCGGATCCTGTAACCCATTAGATTCAAGGAAGTACACTATCCTTTCTTTCAGAAACACTTCCATTATTTTTCCAACAACTGAAGTGAGCTCACTGGCCTGTAGTTTCCTGCTTCATCCCTGTGACCACTTTTATGAATAGGGACCACATCCGCTCTCCTCCAATCCCCAGGAATCACTCCCGTCTCCAGAGATTTAATAGGACTTGCCAGAACCTCTCTGAGCTCCCTTAGTATCCTGGGATGGATCCCGTCTGGTCCCATCGCTTTGTGATATAATAAGTTCTCAAATCTGGAAGGCCTAGATCTCCATTGAGTTTATTAAGTTGCATATGAAACATATTGAGGCAAGGTTTTTTTGAGCCTCCCCCCCAAAAAAAAAAAAAAATTACGCACTTATCTCTTTCCATCTCTAAATCTTTCAGTTTTAATTTTCTCAGAAGATGTTGCAAAATATATATCCACTTGGGCAAAATTGTCATCTTAAGGAATTGTACTTTACCCCACAAGCTCAATTCCAGGTTTTAAAAAGTCTATTAGGTTTCTTAAGTAATCTAGAAACATTAATCAAATAGATTTGGATAAAATCAGTGGAAATATACATCCCCAAGTACTTGAGCCTACCTACTGCCCACTTTAAGGGAAAAACCCCTTTCCAGTGAACAGACAATGATGGAGTTAAACTTAAGGCTTCAGATTTTTCTGCATTAATCCATTACCCTGAAAAAGAACCAAATTCATTCAAATATTTTAACAATATAAACAACAACTTCGTAGGATCACTCAGTGTCACTAAGAGATCATCAGCAAATAGGGCCACCTTGAAAACATGGCCTCTCACTTTGATCCCCGTCACACCAGGATCTGACAAAATTTTTAAAGCTAAAGTTTCAGTACAGAGTATTAAGAGTAGAGAGACAGGGAGTGACCAATTTTTGTAAACAGCAATTTTACATTTTAAATCCAAGGAACATATTGTCCTAAATAAGTTCCTTGCAACATCTATTATTTGATTTACCCTAAACTTAGCAACTCCTCTGAGCCCAAATTGTTCAATGAACAATACAATACAATACAGTGTTTGTATGTGCAAAACATAAAAAGATAATATCCTCTTGGACGTATCCCAACACCATTTTCAATTGCTACAATCTGAATCAGATGCAACATCTTTCTCCCAGACCTTTTTCATCTTTCTAATACATTACCCATTGGCTTGAAAAGCTATTACAATTTGGAGACTGGCAGCGTAGAATCCAGGGGCTCCTTTTACTAAGCTGCGATAGCGGTTTTAGTGCGCGCAGAATTGCCGCACACGCTAGTGCCAGCATTGAGCTGGCTATAGTTTTTAATGCGTAGCGTGGGGACAGCGCGTTCTAATCCGCAGCACGTGCTAAAAACGCTAGCGCATCTTAGTAAAAGGAGCCCCAAGACTTTTTTTAAAAAAATAAATATTAATGTGCTCTACTACTTCAGAAGCTCACCAGGAACAATAACTGTGCCAATATGCACTAAAAATGAGACAAACTACCACTTTATAGGAGGAAAAAGTCTCTGAGGACTCGCAGCTTCTGAAATGTTAAAAGCTCTTGGTTCCAATCATTGGCATTAAAAAAAACCTACTATCAGTGGAAATAATAAGAAAAAAGAATGCACTCAAGCAAAATATAGAGACTTATCTATGACAAAACAGTAGTGACTGGTCCCTCTCTAGCAGTGATCAGTATTTCATGATAAGTATATCACTTCATCAGTGCAAAATGGATCCAAATCTACCAAAAAAGCAAAACGTATATCAATTACAGTTATATGCTTCCTAAAAATGAATGTACTGAATAAAACACATACCTCTTAAACCCTCTCTATTGAACCTCAGTGCAATGTGAGATAACAAAAATAGTGGCTTGGCATTTTTTAAGCCAAAGAGGAACAACCATGACGAGAGAAATTGAAGCACCACAGAAGTCGTGAGGAAGAGATGTTTCCTAAGGGGACAGGTTCACTCATAAAGTCTTTATCTGTAGAGTAACCAAACTCTATATGGCTAGTGTTTCAGCACAATTAGTGCCTTCCGCAGGAGTCTACAGACATAACAGAAAGATTAATGATACTTACAAAGGTGCAAATCAAATGAGAGCACTTAATAAAACACTTTCCTCTTATACCCCCTCTATTGAATCTCAGTGCAAGGTGAGATAACAAAAATGGTGGCTTGGCATTTTCAACAGCTTGGGGACTCTGGCTTGGTGACATCACAGATAATCTTGTGAGACCCTTAGGGGTGAGAGTTCCCAGGGTATGTATAAATCTAGAACTGCTCTCTTTGCTGAAGCTGGAACCTACAGATTACATCAACCAGCTCATCTTTAGCCGCATGTTTATTCATGCCGTCAAAGAAATGAAGTAAATGCTGCCAGGAAAACTGCCTATTAAGTACAAAGGTGAGATTTTTAATACACATGGTAATAAACAAAAAAGCGCATATAAAATGAATCCGTGAGAACATTTATAACCCTTTTTGTTTCCCTTCCCGTATGCCTACTTTCCCACCTGTGTGTTTCTTCTTAAAGATCCAGGTTCTGATGTTGTGCTTCATTTTTCCCTCTATGCATCATCCCCTCCCCTCCCTAGTGATTGTCCAGGCAGGGACATATTGCCCTGAGGGACAGTCAGGGGGTCAGTGGCTTCCACAAGAGTCCTAGACGCAAGATGTTGCATGATCAGTTGCAGGGAGGCAGCAATGCATTAGTGCCAGATGGTTGCTCTGCAGTGCAATGTGCTGCTGCATCTCCAGCTGTTTGTCCTGCAAGTCTGTGAGTTGCTAGATGGCTCTCAGAGCTGCTGCCATCTGTGAGGTTTGGAAGACCATCTACTCCTGCACCAGTCCTCTTCTTCCTCAGCCTTCCATGGCCTCCTCATCTGGATAGTATGGGGAGGAAGGGTGCAGGCCTGCTGCTCTCCCCTGCTGACCCGCAGCCCGTATGGTGGAGGTTCCTCAGACTTCCTCTTAAATTGATCTTGCATCTTCTGGATGCCCCTCAGGTCATTTTGTGTCCTGCTGCCTGGAAATGCCTGCCTTTGTGGAGAAAGTAGAAAAAGGATATCTATTATACAAACAATACTTACCCTAATCATTCATTCTAGCATCTCTCTTTTACAGATATGCTGTATAGAACACCTAGGGTAGAATTCATGAAAGGGTATTAAGCGAGTTAGCGTGCGCAATTAAATTAACACATGTTAACTGCTAAAGATGCCCAAAAGGAATATAATAGGCATCCATCTTTAGTGGTTAGCACATGCTAACATGCTAAACGCCTTTTCATGAATTCCCCTCCTAGTAGATGCTGTGTAACATCTCGTAATGAGTAAGCAGCCTGTCTTTGCACTAGTCTTAACCTGTCATTTTTCCGGGGGGGGGGGGGGGGAATACAAATGGCAATGATAAGGGTCAATGTGCACCAGTAATTCTTGACAAACAGTGTTGAATTTAAGCCTTAAAACGTTTTTGCTACCACACTATCAACACTATCTTAAAGACAGCAACTATAATATAGTTGATGTATTCAATATACGGTATTTAAATTATTTTTTTTAAGTCTTCAGAGTGCCAACCACCAGCCAAATGATTCTAGGTTTAGCCACTCATTGGCATATTTATCTTCATCAGACTTGTTTTTATTGTTATTGTTCAAGTGCTCCGTGTTCATTATATGTGCATTTTGTGCTCATTTTGAATATCTTAAACCTTTTAAAAAAAAATAACTTTTGTTCTTATATTCAGCAGTTGTCAAGCTCTGTCTGAGCATGAGAATAGTTTTTCTTAAATGTCAGGACCTGTCAGCTCGACATGTTTCGCCCGGAGGCTTTTTCAAGAACGAGTCCCCACTTCGAGTTTCCTCCGCTACATCTCAACTGAAAATCTTTAGTTGAACAAAGTGTGTATAGTATTTTGTATTAAAGTTTTTGGGTTGTGGAATGAATCATCTTGAGTTTCCATTATTTCTTATGGGGAAATTTCCTTTGCTATATGAGTGTTTTGGATTACAAGCATGTTTTCAGAATGAATTATGCTCGTAAACCAAGGTTTTACTGTACTACTATTTATTATTTCTATAGCACTACCAGATGCACGCAGCGCTGTACATTAAACATGCAAGAGAGTCCTTGCTCGAAAGAGCTTACAATCTAATTTTGACAGATACACAGGACAAGGAGGGGTAATCTATACACGCTGCTCAGAATTATAGAGGGAATGACAAACAGGGATGGGAGCTTTACCAGTTGGTTGGGTTAGGACTTAAACACAGCCTCAAAAAAGTGGGCTTTCAGCATGGATTTGAATACTGACAGAGATGGAGCCCAACATGCTGAGTCAGGCAGGTTGTTCCAGGCAGCAAGGTAGAAGGGATGGCGTTGGGAGTAGAGGAGAAGGGTACTGATAAGAGAGACTTGCATGATGAGCGGAGTTCTCGGGGTGGAGAATAGGGAGATTAAGAGAGGAGGGATACTAAGAAGCTGCAGAGTGAATATACTGATATATCAATAAGAGGAGTTTGAACTATATGCAGAAACAGACAGGGAGATAGTGACGTGATTTGAGGAGAAAGGTAACGTGAATACAAGGCGTGCAGCAGAATTCTGAACAGGTTGAAGGGGAGAGAGATAGCTTAATAGAAGACCTGTGAGAGGTAAGTTGTAGTAGTCCAGGCGAGAGTTGATAAGAGCATGAATGAGAGTCTTGGCAGTATACTCAGAAAGGAAAGGCCAGATTTTAGTGACGTAGAGAAAGAAGCAACAGGTTTTGGTGGTCTGCTGGGATATGCGAAGAGAAGGGAACAGATGAGTCAAAGATGACTTAGAGGTTGCGAGCTGACGAGACAGAGTATGAAAGCATTATCCATTTAAATAGAGAATGGAGGAGTGGGAGATGTGGGTTTAAGAGGAAAGATCTTTTCTCCTAAACCCACATCTCCCATTCAGTCTTGGCCATGTTTAATTTTAGATGGCAGCGAGACATCCAGGTTGCAATGTCAGACAGGCGGAAACTCGGTCCTGGATTCCCATACAAATTTTAGACATAGGTAGATTTGCAAGTCATCAGCATAGAGATGATACTAGAAGCTGTGTGAGGAGATTAGAACCCACCCACCCCCTCCGCAGAAGCTGCTGCCGGGATCCCTCCTTCCTGCCCATCAGAGGAAAGCCTTCCAGGTCAGCGGAGGGGGGAGGGGGTGTCCCAGTTACCTCCTTTAGCGGCATTTGGGGATGTGCAGGCAGCAATTCACATGCTGCCCGTAGCTGACCCGGAAACCTCTCCGACGTCAGAGCTGACATCAGAGGGAAGGCTTGTGGATCAGCCACAGCAGCATGTGAACTGCTTGCGCATCCCCCCAGCAAGTTTTGCTGAAGGCAGAAGAAGTGAGTGCAGCTCGAACAAGTAAGGGGACATGATCTGGGACAATGGGAGAAAGGAGGGTTAGGAGTGCATTGGGTCATGGATGGGGCAAGATTTTGGAACAAAGGCTGGAAGGCAGGGAGGGGCACAAATTCAACACAATGAAGGGAGGGGGCATGAACATGAGACACAGAAGGGAGAGAGGGAGGAAGGGGACACTAACTTGAGACATGGGAGGGAATAGAAAGGGAGAATATTTGGGCATGAGCGTGTGAGTGAGAGGGAAAAAGATGGGGTACATGGGGAAAGGAAGAAAGGAAAATTGAGCATAGAGAGAGGAGTGAGAGAGAGATGCATGGGGATTAGAAGGATGAGAGGGAGAAATGTTGGATATGGTAGTGGAGAGGGAACAGAGGGACAGATTGAAGGGGATGCAACGGGAAGGAATGTTGGACATAGTGATGGAGGGAGAAATGGGCATGGGGCTGGTGGGAAGTGGTACAAAATGCTGCACATGATACAGGGGATGAGAGAGGGAGAATGTTGGATGTGGCAGTAGAGGAGTTGGGAAATATGCCTGGATCTCTCAAGACAGCAGTGGCTTACCTAGGGGGGGGAAGTCCGCCCCAGGTGCACGCCCCAAGGGGGTGCACAGGAGAGAGCTGGACGGGGGACCCACGGACTTAAATACATCTCGAACCACGAGGCTCGTCTTCTGTTCCTACTTGCCCTGCCGCTCACATATAGCCGATCGGAAGTCTTCCCCGATGTTAGCGTTGACGTCGGAGGGAGGGCTTAAGCAAAGCCTGCCCTCGAATACTTCCGTTCGGCTATTTTTGCGCGGCAGGGCAGGCAGAAACAGAAGACAAGCCTCGCGGCTCGAGCTCCGTTTTTGCTGAGAAAGTTGCAAAGATGGGCTGGGAGGCAAACGCGGAACACAAAAGGGAAGAGGGAGTGCGTTTTGGACACAGAAGGCATGGACTTGGGAGAGAGGAAGGGAGGGAAAGAGATGCTGAGGTGAGGGAGGGAATGGGTTTTTGGACACAGAAGGCATGGACTTGGGAGAGAGGAAGGGAGAGAAAGATGCTGAGGTGGGGGAGGGAATGGGTTTTTGGACACAGAAGGCATGGACTTGGGAGAGAGGAAGGGAGGGAAAGAGATGGTTGTGTACACGGGGAATAGAAGAAAGGAGAATTTTTGGTCATAGGGAGGGAGTGAGGTACAGATAGTGGCATACCAAGGTGTGGGGGGGGAGGTCCGCCCCGGGTTTGCGCCCCAAGGGGGTGCACAGCTGGCCACCCTCCAGTGTTCTCCCTAGGCCGGCAAACTGCGGCTCTTTTGCCACTTGAGTGCCACTGCCGCCATCGGGAACAGGCCGGCGCTGAGTTCTCCCTGCTTTTCCCTGTGGGGCCGACCAACTCTCGCCACCCGCATCAATTCTGACATCGGAGAGGACGTTCTGGGCCAGCCAATCGCTGCCTGGCTGGCCTAGAACGTCCTCTCCGATGTTAGAATTGACGTCGGGTGGCGAGAGTTGGTCGGCCCTGCGGGGAAGAGAAGCAGGGCGAACTCAGCGCCGGCTTGTTCCCGATGGCGGCAGTGGCAGCATTTTCCCAATGGTGGTGGCATAGGGGAGGGCAGGGAGAAAGAAAGGGGGGACAGGGAGCCAGAAAGTAAGAAAGGGGGCAGGGTGAAACAAAGAAAAATGGGGCACGGAGAGAGAGAAAGACAGACATACAGAACGAAAGAGGGTATGGAGAGAGAAAGAAAGAAGGGGGCAGGGTGAAACAAAGAAAGAAATGGGGCACGGAGAGAGAGAAAAACAGGCATACAGAAAGAAAGGGGGTTTGGAGAGAAAGAAAAAGAAATAAGGGGCAGGGTGAAACAAAGAAAAAATTTGGGGAGGGAATGAGGTCTGGAGGAGAGGAAGCATACAGGAGGCTGAAAGAAGGGAAGAAATATTGGATGCACAGTCAGAAGAATAAAGTGCAACCAGAGACTGATGAAATTACCAAAGGTAGGAAAAATGATTTTATTTTCAATTTAGTGATCAAAATGTGTCTGCTTTGAGAATTTATATACGCTGTCTATATTTTGCACTATGGCCCCCTTTTACTAAACCGCAATAGCGTTTTTTAGCGCAGGAAGCCTATGAGCGTTGAGAGCAGTGAGGGGCATTCAGCGCAGCTCCCTGCGCTAAAAACCGCTATCTCGTTTTAGTAAAAAGGGAGGGGGAATATTTGTCTATTTTTGTATAGTTGTTACTGAGGTGACATTGCATAAAGTCATCTGCCTTGACCTCTTTGAAAACCCGCGGAATATAAATGATAATTAACATTTTCTCTGCGTACAGCGTGCTTTGTGTTTTTAAAATTTTATTGTTGGTAGATCATTTTGACTTGGCCACAAAGGTAAGGGGGAGGGAGGGAGGGGAGCTGCTGAAAGACATCTAGTAATCCTTGCAGGCTTGACTGTGCAGGGAATTATTTTTGTAAAATCATGTTTTGTTATGTGACTGGCATTATTTAGACTTTAATTTCTATGAATGAATAGAATGAAAATGATATAAATTACTTGCTTGTTTTTATGTACATGCGCTGAAGGAAAGTGGAGAGAGAGTGGGCTGAGGAAGCTGAAGGGAAATGGGGAAGAGAGAGTGGGGAGAAGACGCTGATTTATAAATTGACAATAGTACAGAATATTGTTTCTTTTTATACTTTAATATAAACAATTCAAGGCTTGTGTGAATGGAATCAGGTGGTTTGCAGGGATGGGGACTGAGCTTACGGAGATTAGTCCAATAAAATGGTATTTTTTTATTTCTCATTATTTGTTTTATTTTTATTTGTTCATTTGTAAAGTGGTGATTGTTATGTATCAGTTTTTTCAAATTTACATCTTCTGTCTTTATATTTTGCACTGTATTAGAGGACACGTGCTACTGTTTTTGTGGTGTTGCATTGTATTCAGGGTCTGGTTTCTTGGCGGTTCAGTTTAACTTTTGTCTACATATTTCTATTTTTAGTTTGTGATTATTCCATATTGGGCGAGGGTGTATCTCTGTTCTGTGTGTATGAAAAGAACATAGTTTTCAGTTGGCATTGACTACAGGATCAATTGACTGTGCGGGATCTGGCTTGTTTAGTTTTACAATGTATGTGTTGGTGTTCTAGTGCTCACTGCAGTGTTTAAGATGCTGCCTTTTCCTAGGTACACTCTTGTTGAGCGATATGTGAATTGTTACTAAAAATCATATTTTTCATATAGATGGGGGGGTGTCAAAAAATGATAGGCCCCAGGTGCCACATACCCTAGGTACGCCACTGCAAGACAGATGGATAATAAGAGAGAGAGGAAGACATGTTGCCAATAGGAGTGGAGGAGAGAGGAAGAAAAGTTGGACTCATGAAGGGACAGAGAGAGATGTTGGTTGGGAAATGGATTGAGGTCTGGAGGAGAAGAAACGTGCAGGAGGCAGTGCATTGGATGCACAGTCAGAAGGAAATGAGTGACGTCAGAGACTGGGAGATACTTAGTGGGTGTGACCTGTGTTGGAATTGAGTTGCTGGCGCTGTCTGTTAGCTGTGTGGAGGAGTCCTGTTACCCGGTAAGCTGTGATTTGGAAATTTAGTGATTGTTATAAGGTTTGGAAGAGAATTGTATGGGTGTATTTTAGTGCTTCTTGTGCTTAGTGGACAGTAGGATCTTCTTTTCACTGGGTGGTAGTCTGATTGATTATGTTTTATCTCCTCAGTGTCCCCTCCTGAAGAAGCCAACTGTGAAACCTAGATTGGGGGGTCAGAGAGAGTATGACAGCAGTTTAGAATTTAAGAATGTACCCGGAGCAGTTGCAGAGCTGAATTTTTGCCATCGTGCAATACAGATAAGTAATAATCTTTTTATCAATGTAGAGTTTTTAGGTGTAATGGGAAGCAGGTGGCAGAGACACCATGCTATGATGGTCTCATTTGCAACTGGCTCCGTGAAAAATCACTAGAGTTCAAGTTGTGGGTCTGAGCATTCACTTAATAGCACTTTTTGAAGCCAGTTTGATTGTGTACTGATAGTAAGGACCCTGAAACCGTCGGCACAATGCGCAGCAGTGGCAAAGAAAGCAAATAGAATGTTAGGCATGATAAAGAAGGGAATCACGAGTAGATCAGAGAGGGTTATAATGCCGCTTTATAGAGCAATGGTCAGACCACACTTGGAATACTGTGTCCAACATTGGTCTCCCAACCTAAAGAAGGATATAAAACTGCTGGAGAGGGTGCAGAGACGAGCAACGAAGCTGGTTAATGGTATGGAGAACTTGGAATGCGAGGAACAACTTAGGAGACTACGAGGGGATATGATCGAGACTTTCAAAATACTGAAAGGAATCGACAAAATAGAGCAGGAAAATAAGTTATTTACAATGTCCAATGTGACACGGACAAGAGGACATGTTCTGAAGCTGAGGAGGGACAAGTTCAGGACAAATATCAGGAAGTTTTGCTTCACGCAGCGAGTAGTGGACACCTGGAATGCTCTCCCAGAGGAGGTTATTGCGGAATCCACCGTCCTAGGATTCAAAAGCAAACTAGATGCACATCTCCTTACGAGAGGCATAGAGGGATATGGATGACTAAAATTACACCAGGTGTGCACCTGGCTGGGCCTCCGCGTGTGCGGATCGCCGGACTTGATGGACCAAAGGTCTGATCCGGAGATGGCGGTTCTTATGTTCTTATTATCTATTTAAGGTGATCAGTGATAGAGTTGGACATTTTACTGCCATAATTGAACATTTCAGAATATGTCCAGGGCACAATTTGGACATTTGGAAGTAGACCTATTTTAATAACGAATAAGTGCCAAGAAGGTGCCCAAAATGACCAGATGATCACTGGAAGGATATAAGCATGACCCCCCTACACACACACACACACTCCCCCAACAGTCACTGACCCTTTCTCACCCCCCAAAGATGTAAATGAACAGTACATATCTGCCTGTATGCCAGCTTCAAATGGTATAGGCAGTCCCAGCAGAGCAGCAAGCTGATCTCTGGAGATCCAGGCTTATATCCGACTCTTGTGGTGGAAGGTATGAGCCCTCCAAATCCCACCTAAACCCTACTGTGCCATTATATAAGTCTGCCTGGCAGTAATGGACTTTCCTTTCAAGGCAGATAAGTCTGACATTTTGATATTCTGACATTTTGATTGTGTTCTGAAAAAAAATTTTGTGCAGCCAATAGAAAATTGAAGACATTCCCGAATGAGGAGCGTGCAAAATATATTTTCAATAACACACTTTTGTTGATTTATTTTTTCACTTCTTAGTGTTATATTATGGTGGAGACATTATGATGTACGGGATGAACTCATTTAGGCTCCAGTGATTGAACAAATAAGAGTATACTGGGGATATACTGTTAGAAATATCATTCACTATAGTTTCCCAATACTGAGGTCTTTCTCCTAGCACACAGAGCATACACACTACAGTGTACTTAAACTTTTATGCTATATTTTGCTACTCTTCCTCAATTGGGTTCTTTATAGTGGAATTTTTTACTCTCTCCATATCGATTGCCGATTTTTTTTAGTATTCCATTATATAAGTGCCACTTGCAGGCATAAGAGCTATTTATGTGGTATACAGGTGGGTTCAGTAGATATTTTGTGGATTTTGGAGAGCTCATCATGCAATATAAGGGGGTTATGGTGAGGTGTGGACCTGGGACCTTTTATGTGCAGTCCACTGTAGTGCTCCCTCAGGTGTCCCATTGCTTTGCTGCAATGTCTGTGTGGCCAGTCTACTAAAAATAATGGCCCCTCCTACATCTCAATGGTTTGTTTTGTGTGTTTTTCTTTTGGATGTGTTGGGGCTTTTTTTTAATGGTTCAAAAAGATAGACACACATCTGAAAAATGGTCATTTTCAAAAAAGCAAGATAGACGTTTTGCAGTTTTGAAAATGGTTATGTTCACTACTGGATTTTTGTGCATCTACCACAAAATGTCCGAACTCAGATTTGGATGTCATATCAAAAATGTCCCTTCAAATGAAAACAAGACAAGAAGGAAAGCTTTTGAGAATGCACTACAGTTTATTCATGAAGGAAGAAAGTTTTCAGAACTTACTGTGGATTTATCATGCATGAGCTATAGAAACCTTATCTCCCACTCTCAAGTCATGTGATAATAAAATAAGCAAACTTTACACATTCTTTATCACCTTGAGTGATTAATTAACAGCATTACACCCACCTAAGAACCTGCATCCTTGAATTTAATGGCAATGCTATTGTTACCCTCAAAAATGTATTTTCTGACCTATGTTTCTTAACTAACAACTGTCACCAAAGCAGATACTGAAATGATAGCATTTGCTAGATTTGTCAAACTTAGGTGTGTTGCTTCCATCCTTGGTGAGATTCCTATCAAATTTGACCACTTTGGATAAACCATACAAAGGTGGTATATTGATTGCATTACCTCTTACCTTACCTCATTGTTCTGGGGAATGAATATAGGAGGGATTGGGAAGAAGGCAGTTGCACCAGGATTCAGGAAGGGACAGGAGCCCCATGACTCCTGGCATGCTGTCCTGGATTTATATGTATTTTGATAAGAATAGTCCTAATGACCTATGGTCCATCAAGCCCAGTAGTCCGTTCTCATGGTGGACAATCCAGGTCCCTAATACCTGGCCAAAACCCAAGGAGTAGCAACATACCATGCTACCAATCCAGGGCAAGCAGCGGTCTCCCCATGTCCCATGATATACATATTTTATATACTTCTTTTAACATTACATATCTTTTGATTGTCTAATATCCTTTTTTTTTTTTTTTTCCAATATCTTTATTAACAATTGCAAAGGAACAAACATCCACAGGCTAGACAGCCAAAACAAAGTTATCAACAACAGTTGGTGACAACAGAACAGAGAGTGGCAACAAGAGATACACCATACAAAAGACCCCATGGGTGAATGCCCATCACAATTGGCATTTTGAGATGATACCCCACCCCGAGCAGACACACACCAGCCATCCCCAAGCCCACTTTACAAACCACACCAGCTACACCACTCACAAGCCGCCCAACATCCCAAAGACACCCACCCACACCCCCACACCCACAGATGCAGCCACTCCTGGGAACAAAGCGAAAAGACAGAAGGGAAGAGAAAGAGAGGAAAGGAACAAGAACAACAGCCCCCCCAAGAAAAGAAAAAGAATAAAGAGACACATATATTTTTATGTATTTTATGGCCTAGTTTGATATTATTTGCATTCATTATTTTGTAAGTATGACAATTTTGTATATATAGGTATTTATTAGGGCTGTACAATTAAAATTTTTAATCGCATGATTAATGATGATTAAAAAGCACCCCTTGTACAGTGCAATACAGAGATAGCAGATGTACACTCAAAACTGACATATTTCAATTACTAAACTAAAAAAAAAATCATTTATCTTACCATTCCCTAACTCTGGTGCTTCTTCCCTGTGCTCACAGCACCCATCCAGTATCTCTCCCTTCTTCTTCCTTCTTCCCTCCCCACCCCGCCATCTCTCCTTTCTCTTACCAACTGACCTCCCATTCAGCATCTCACCCTCCCCAAACCTCTGTATCCACCATCTCTCCCTTACTCTTTGCAACTGTCCTCCCGTTCAGCATCTTGTCCTCCATACCACCCCTGAGTCTGCCATCTCTGTCTCTTCCCAACTGCCTTCCCATTCAGCATCCCCCACATTTCTCCCTTTCTGTCCCTTCCCACTACCCCTGGGTCCAACATCTCTCCTTTCTCTTCCCAACTGACTTCCCATTCAGCATATCGCCCTCTCTTCTACCACTGGGTCTACCATCTCTCTCTTTCTCTTCCCAACTGCCCTCCCATTCAGTATCTCCCCCCTCTCCACCACCCCTTGGTTCGCCATCTCTCCCTTCCTCCCCTTATGCATTTCTGTTTAATGGGAGGTTGAGCAAGGTAGCTCTAGGGGGCCCCCAAGGATGGGAAGTCCTTCCCTTATTCCCCCCAGCCCAAAGGCCCTGCCTTTTAAAATTTAAGGGCCTCCCCGGCATGGCAGAGGTTCTCAAGCGCTGTCTGGGCACTGAGGAAATCCTTCCCTGTGGTACAAAGGCCCCCCATCTCACCTTTCAAAATTTAAGGGCATCCATGGTATGACAGCGGTTCTCACCGCTGCCCAGGTCTCCTCAGAGTTCTTCCTCTGTCATGGCCTGCTGAACTGGAAACAGGAAGTTGTGTCATAAAGGAGGTAGGCTGCAATGGAGGCAGCCAGTGGTGAGTGATATGGGTGTGAATTAGAGAGTATCTTTTGGAGGGGTCAGGGATGCTTTGAGGGCACCCTGTACTCACCTTCTTACTGGTCATATGCATTTTATTTATACTGTTTATACTTACTGGTCATATACATTCTATTTATACTGGTCTCCCAAGGGAGCTCAGAACAGTTTACATGAATTTATTCAGGTACTCAAGCATGTTCCGTGTCTGTCCTAGTGGACTCACAATCTATCTAAGGTACCTGGGGCAATTGGGGGATTAAGTGACTTGCCCAGGGTCTCAAGTTGCAGCATGGATTAGAACCCACAACTTCAGGGTGCTGAGGCTGTAGCTTTAACCACTGCACCACACTCTCCCTAGGACAGAGGTGCAGCTATGCAAGGGTGGGGGGGGATCAGGACACACAGTTGATTTTGGGAGAAGCAAATGCTTTATAGTTTTGTACCCTCTCCTGCCCTCCCTTCCCCTGAGTACTACCATGTCATTTCATTGGTTGGGATTCAGGGGGTTGAATGCATACTGAGGACAGGAAAGTTGAGGTCCTGTGGAGGGTATTTACATTCGGTCTGGAGCTACCTTCTTATGACTAGAGTAGTCCCTCCACATATGCTTGCACTGGCACCACAGGGACTCAAGGTCCTGGTGGATCCCAAAGTGCCTGCAAGACACAAGTATTAGGCACTTCATATGCATGCTTGTTTTTGGGACATTGTGTGCAATGCTATCCACAGGACCTCTGACAGCTGGCGAGGGCCTTTTTTTTTTTGGGGGGGGGAGAAGGAAGGGGAATGGCCAACACAGACCTGTTAGGTCGTGAGGTGTGAGATGATGTGACCCTTTGGCTCTTTAAACCTTTGGCCAACTTGTGATATGTGGGTTAGAGGTTTGGGGGGGTCAGTCTAGGGCTAAAGTCTGATGATTTCTGTGTGGAACATTAGCACTGTTGGATTTAGGTATGACTTAATACTACAGACAGGCAGGTGGCTGGGTGTAGTGTAGTGTGAGCTAGCCCCAAGATTGCTTAGATTGTATAGGTGTGGGTCCAGAGATGAGGGGGAGGGAGGAAAGGGGTGTTGCATGTATAGGGCCCCCCATATTTGCAGGGTGGAGTTGAGGTGAGCCTTGAGCTGCTGATGCCTTCTGGTGTAGATCATGCTTTGCAGTTTTGTTTTTACCATAGTGAAGACATGAGCAGTTCAATGCACTGTATTATACACCTTGCCTGTGTGGTTACACAGGAGTGTTGGAGTGTTCCTGGGTGGTTAGACTGTGGTACTCATCTGTACAGGATGTTGCGAGTCTCCATGCCCTCCTAGAGACATGAAGGGGGTCAGGTGGTGGTGCCTTCTCGTTATGCGCCTCCTGTAAGTGAGGCACAGGAGGACAAGTGCCTCACTCTCTTTTCGAGAGTGATTGGCCTCCCTCCTTAGGGACATCCCTACTCTCTTGCCCACTCTCACCTCTCTCTCACCACCATCTCTTCTCTCTCTTGGTATCTCCTCCCACAGAGGCATTTTTCCATGTGCATTACTATATACACAAACAGGCAGTGGTGTAGTGAGGGTGGCCCTGCTGTCTGAAACCCGTTCCTTCCCATGCCACACTCATGCCCTCTCTTCCTACCCCAGTACCTCTTTAAATCTTCACCAGTGTGAGCAGATTCTCTGGCCTGCTGCTTGCGCTGGCATTGACTTTCCCTCTGACATCCGTCCTGGCCCCGTGACTCAGAAGTGATTTGAGAGGAAGCCTGGCTGGTGCGAGCAGCAGGTTAGAATAGTTGCTGGATGGACCATTTGGCCTTTACCTGCCATCATGTTTCTATGTTTCTATATATGCATATTCATTGCTACTCCACCCCAGCTCTGTCCTAGCATGCAAAAGCTCTCGGGTTCAAAACTAGGCAGAAACAGCTCTCCCTGGCGTGGAGGAGTAGTCAGGAAAATTAAAGAGGTACAGGGGAAGGGAAGGGGGTGCGCAAGCAACAGGGTGGGTCGGGAAGGAGTGGAAGTGGAGAAGAGGGCGGAGGAGGGGCGCCACTCATCCTTCTTAAGGCCACTTCCAAAGCCCATAGGAATTGAATGGGGCTTCAGTGCGTTTACTGCAGCAGCATCGCTGCCGTGGCTTTGTGAAAGGGGCCCTTAGGGAGTTCCCTGCAAACCAGTCCCAACTTCTTTTTAAAAAGTCTGTACTTGACTGCAATTGATGACTTAAGTTTCAAGTTTATTTAAAAATTTATTATACCGCCTAATCAGGCTTCTAGGCCGTGTATATTCATCAATAAAAACAGTCAAGTTAACAAACATATTTGGGGGAATAATTAACCAAACAAACTTGTACAAAGGGAAAAAAGGGGTCGAACTACAATATTATAGGAAAGAGACACTGAAGGAAAGAACAAGAGGTCGGGGAAAGACCAAAAGAAGGGAAGTCGAATTGTCCTAAGAAGGATAGTTGCTATTAAATAGCAGTGTACATTTTTCAATGGAGATTTTTGATTTCGCCTCTTACTTCAAGTCACTAGTGACTTCCAGCAGACTTTCAATATGTGGTTCCCTCTTTCCTTTCATCTGGTCCTAGCGATAAAATTTATCGTTGAATTTATAGCTCCAAGCTTGTTTCCACTCCAGATCTCAGATTAAGGTGAAGTCATTGTTGAACTAATAAACTCGTCAAAGCTAGCAAGATGAGTGTTCCACAGCCTGCGTGAATAATGAAATGATTCTCAGTCAATAAATTATGGGTGATGAAATATTATGAAAATCAGTTTCTGTTTTTAAAGTAGTTACAGCAAGAAAATGAATACCCTAGACCTAGACAGTAAACCCACACATTTAAAAACAAAATAAAACTGACGGAGAAATAATGACATTATAGATGTCACAAAACAGCTTGGCAGACCTCTGGTATGACACAAAACATTGTTTCTAACTGAAAAAACAGGGGGATTCCAGAGACAAGTCTTTCTTTGTGTGTTACTGCCATTCTACAACTATGTAGGGATCATATGACTTAATAAACTCTTTAAAACACAACTATGTGTAGATGCTTTTTTGTAATATCTAGTGGGATTTGATTAACATAAGAACATAAGCAGTGCCTCCGCCGGGTCAGACCATAGGTCCATCCTGCCCAGCAGTCCGCTCCCGCAGCGGCCCAAACAGGTCACGACCTGTCTGAATCACCAGAAGGGGCCCCCTTGCCACCTTGGTTTCCCATTGAGTCCTATCTTCCCATCGAAGTCCTAACCCTCCGGTCTTGCACATGCACTACCTGGTTAGCTTTCTATACCTATGTTACATCCCAGCACCTCTCTCAGTATCCCACGATCCCTTTATTCCTCAGGAATCCGTCCAATCCCTGTTTGAATCCCTATACCGTACTCTGCCTGATCACTTCCTCCGGTAGCGCATTCCAGGTGTCCACGACCCTTTGGGTGAAAAAAAACTTCCTTGCATTTGTTTTGAACCTATCTCCCTTCAGTTTCTCCGAATGCCCCCTCGTACCTGTTGTCCCCTTCAGCCTGAAGAATCTGTCCCTATCCACCCTCTCTATGCCCCTCATGATCCTGAAGGTCTCTATCATATCTCCCCTGAGCCTCCTTTTTTCCAGAGAGAAGAGCCCCAGCCTATCCAACCTCTCGGCGTATGGGTAGTGTTCCAGCCCTCTTACCAGTTTCGTTGCTCTCCTTTGGACTCTCTCAAGTACTGCCATGTCCTTCTTGAGGTACGGCGACCAATATTGAACGCAGTATTCCAGATGTGGACGCACCATCGCTCGATACAATGGCATGATGACTTCCCGCGTCCTGGTTGTTATGCCCCTCTTTATGATGCCCAGCATCCTGTTGGCTTTTTTCGAGGCTGCTGCGCACTGCGCAGATGGCTTCAGTGATGCATCCACCAGCACACCCAAGTCTCTCTCTAGACTGCTGTCTCCCAGCAATGCCCCCCCCCCCCCCAATTTGTAGTTGAACAACGGGTTCTTTTTCCCTATATGCATGACCTTGCATTTTTCCACGTTAAAGCGCATTTGCCATTTGTTTGCCCAGTCTTCCAGCTTGTCCAGGTCCCTTTGCAGGTCCTCACACTCCTCCCTGGATCTAACTCTGCCGCACAGTTTGGTATCGTCTGCAAATTTTATAACCTCGCACTTTGCCTCCTTTTCCAGGTCATTGATAAATATGTTGAAGAGTAACGGCCCCAGCACTGATCCCTGTGGCACACCGCTCGTGACTCCCCGCCAGTCAGAATATTGTCCCTTTACTCCGACCCTCTGCAGTCTACCTGACAACCAGTGCTTGATCCATCTGTGCACATCCCCTCCCACCCCGTGGTTCCACAGCTTCCTAAGCAGCCTTTCATGTGGCACCTTGTCGAAAGCCTTTTGAAAATCGAGGTAAATGATGTCTATGGGTTCCCCATTGTCCACCCGACTGCTTATTCCCTCAAAGAAGTACAAAAGGTTCGTTAAGCATGACCTTCCCTTACAGAATCCGTGCTGGCTTGTTCTCAGTAGGCCATTTCTCTCGATGTGCTCGCAAATACCATCCTTGATCATAGCTTCCACCATCTTCCCTATAATTGAAGTCAGGCTCACCGGCCTGTAGTTCCCGGGGTCACCCCTCGATCCCTTCTTGAAGATAGGTGTGACATTCGCCAGTTTCCAGTCCTCTGGTACCTCTCCAGTTTTCAAGGATAGATTGCAAACATGCTGGATTGTGCCCGCTATTTCTTGTCTTAGTTCCTTCAGAACCCTTGGGTGGATCCCGTCTGGGCCCGGCGATTCTCCGGTTTGGGTGGTGTCCAATCTTACCCCCTCTTTTACGAACGCATAACGTGGGTTTTAGCGCCAGTAGCGGCGGTGACTGCTCCGACACTCATAGAACACTCTGATCCAGTAGCCAATATCTCCTTAATATCCCTTCTCTACGCCATCTTTTCGACAACACCACTAGAAAGAAGATTTTCTCTGTTATAGCCCCTACACTGTGGAACTCTTTACCCCTGCCCCTTCGGGAAGAAACACCTTTGGACAAATTTAAAGCAAATCTAAAGACCTTCCTATTTAACTAATCCTCAGACCTCAGAAAGAAGGAAAAGCATCCCCCCTCCTACTGTATTGACCTTTATCCCAGGACAAGCAGGCAGGTATTCTCACTAGTGGGTGATGTCATCCGACAGAGCCCCGATACGGACATCTTGCAAGCATGTCTTGCTTGAAGAAACTCAGAAGTTTCGAGATGCCCGCACCGTGCATGCGCCAGTGCCTTCCCGCCCGATGGTCCGGGCGTGTCTCCTCAGTTCTTTTTCTTCCGCGGAGCTGAGAAGTCTATCTTCAATTTGCGCCCATTGAATCTCTTTTTTTTGCCTTCTATTTTGCCGCGGGTTGAGTTCTTTTGGCTCTCCTGTGCATTTATTTCTTTCTTTGATTTCTTTTTTCAAAAAAAAAAAATAAAAATTTTTCCTTCCGATACCGGGTCGGCCGCGTGGCTGGGGCCCCGCGCCTTCGAAATCGACGGGTGCTTCGACTCCTTCAGCGAAGCCCTCTGCCTCCCCGGCTGCTTCGGGCCTCCTGAAACCGGCATCGTTCACACCGGTTTCGGCCCCGGCTTCGGCGCCGGTGCCTTTCTCCGTCTCCTCGGAGCAGGTATCGACCCCTACAGTTCCACCGGTGGTGCTCAAGGTGCCGAAGACTGGCAAGCAGAAGCACGCAGCACCGAAGGAGTGCGGAGACCATGCGGAAGGGCCCCCTTTTGGTGCGGATCCCTCCATATCGGCTTCGTTGCGGTCCCTTCTGGAGGCTCAGTTCGTGGAGCTCATGCAGACCATGGGGCCTCGACTGATTGCCACCATCCAGGATGACCTCCCAGCTTCGGCTTCGAGGGGTAGACCGCCCCCTCCTCCTCCTCCTCCTCGCCGCACGACCTCGTTGCTCGGCGAGGAGGAGCGGCGAGCGGTGTCCGGGTCCTCGAGGAGGTCCTCCGTTAGTGCTGTGCCTCCTTTGGAACCGATTCCCTCGAGGAGGGCCTCCCTTAGTGATATGCCTCCCTTGGAGCCCATCCCCTCGAGGAAAGCCTCGTTTAGTGACCTGCCTCCCTTGGAACCGATTACTCCGCCCCATGACTCAGTGTGGCGTCCACCTTCGGGGCCACCCAGTCCTGGGCATAGCAGGAAGCAGGATGAGTTCTTCTGAACCCCCTATCAAGCCTGGGCGGCGTCAGGGGAGGCGCCGACTCTTCCGCCTCTGCGATCGACGGCATCGAGTCTGATCTGCTGCTTGGAGGCGTCTGACCCAGTTTCTCACAGACGGGCTCGATCCCCTTCCAGGCATCGAGAGGGGCATCGATCCAGACATTCTTCGAAGCATTCCTCTCGGCACTCGACCGTCTCGCCTCAGAAGAAATTGCCTCGGTTGGGGTATGCTGCTTCGACTGGGTCTCCTCCTCCGGGCCCGGAGTTCGAGGACCCCGAGGTTTTCTACTCGTCCTGTTGCTCGCAGGCCTCTCTGGAGCCTGAAGCCTCTTCTTCTTCTAGTCCGTCTCGCAGACCGGCGACGGTGGACCAACTGTCCTTTTCATCGTTCCTCAGGCAGATGGCAGATAACATGGACATTACTCTCGATGCTGGGTCTCGATATTCCAAGGAGTACCTCGATACCATGCACTTGCCTCGTCCTCCGGCAGAGTCCTTGCGGCTTCCCCTGCACAAGCTCCTCGACCAGACCTTCATGCGATGCTTCGAGTCTCCTTACTCTATCCCTGCGGTCCCTGGCAAATTGGATGCGCGGTACCGCACGGTGCATCATAAAGGCTTCGAGGGTCCTCAGCTTTCTCACCAGTCCCTCCTGGTCGAATCCTCGCTCAAGCGGTCTCATCCTGGCCAGGTCTATGCTTCAGTGCCTCCGGGCCGCGAGGGCAGTACCATGGATAAGTTTGGTCGACGCATCTATCAGAATTCGATGATGGCGTCTCGAGTCCTGAATTACAATTTCCACTTTGCAGCCTACTTGGAATTTTTTCTACCTGTGCTTCGGAAGTTCACACCATACATCGAGTCCCAGGCTAGGTTCGAGTTTGAGGAAGTGGTTGCTTCGCTGTCCCAACTTTGGCTTCAGTTAATGCAATCTGCCTATGATGCGTTCGAGCTCTCAGACCGAGCGGCGGCCTGCTCGGTGGCGATGCGCCGGTTGGCCTGGTTGCGGACCATTGATATGGACCCGAATCTTCAGGACCGCCTGGCGAACGTCCCGTGTGCTGGGGCGGATCTTTTTGACGAATCCATCGAGACTGTCACGAAGAAGTTGTCTGACCACGAAAAGTCCTTCCAATCTATCCTTCGGCCGAAGCCTAAGCCTCAGCAGTCTCGACCTTCTCGTCCGCCGTTGATTTATCAGAGGCGTTATCAGCTGAGGCAAACTCCACCTGCGAGGCAACCGGCGAAACGTCAGCCTCCCCAGAAGGGTCAGCCTAAGTCTCAGTCGCCTGCTGTCCCTAAGACCACTCAGCCTTTTTGACTGTCTCGTCGAGGGCATAACCAACCTTGTTCTGCCTCCCCCTGTTTTTCCCATTGGAGGGTGCCTCCATCATTTTTATCGTCGCTGGGAGGCCATAACAATCGACCTCTGGGTCCTTACTATCATCAAGGAAAGATACTCTCTTCATTTCCATCGGGTCCCTCCGGACCACCCTTCAAGAGAGTATCCTTCCAACTTGACTCAGACCGCCCTTCTTCTTCAGGAAGCTCAAGCTTTGCTCCGGCTTCGTGCCGTGGAGCCGGTTCCGACGGACCAACTGAACCAGGGGTTTTACTCCCGGTACTTCCTTGTTCCGAAGAAGACGGGCGACCTGCGACCCATTTTGGACCTCAGGGTCCTCAACAAATTCCTAGTCAAAGAGAGGTTTCGCATGCTGACACTTGCTTCTCTCTACCCCCTCCTCGAGCAGAACGACTGGTTATGCTCTCTGGATCTCAAGGAGGCCTACACTCATATTCCCATTCATCCGGCCTCTCGCAAGTTCCTCAGATTTCGGGTGGGACATCTCCATCTGCAGTATCGAGTGCTTCCATTCGGCCTGTCTTCGTCCCCCAGAGTCTTCACCAAATGTCTGGTGGTGGTGGCTGCGGCCCTCCGGAACCAAGGTCTTCAGGTATTCCCCTACCTCGACGACTGGCTGATCAAGGCTCCCTCGGCTTCAGGGGTCCTCTCAGTGACCCTGTCAACGATTCTGTTCCTGCAGAGTTTGGGATTCGAGATCAACTTTCCCAAGTCTCATCTACAGCCGACCCAGTCTCTTCCCTTCATCGGGGCTGTCCTGGATACCGTACGTCTCAGAGCATTCCTTCCTTCTCAGCGCATGGATGCTCTTCTTCATCTCTGCCAGTCTGTGTCTTCTCGCCAGACCATCTCAGCGAGACACATGATGGTCCTCCTGGGCCACATGGCCTCTACAGTTCATGTGACGCCGTTTGCCAGACTCCACCTCAGAATTCCTTAGTGGACCCTGGCATCTCAGTGGACTCAGGTGTCGGATCCGTTGACTCGACACATCACAGTCACTCCTGCTCTTCGGCAGTCTCTGCTCTGGTGGATGACCTCTTCGAATCTATCCAGAGGTTTGCTGTTTCATTCTCCTCCCCACCAGAAGGTTCTCACAACCGATTCCTCGACCTATGCCTGGGGAGCGCATCTGGATGGGCTTCGCACTCAGGGATTCTGGACCTGTGCGGACTGACTCCATCAAATCAATCTTCTGGAGCTCAGAGCCATCTTCAATGCTCTTCAAGCTTTTCAACATCTGCTTCACGACATGGTGGTCCTTATTCGCACCGACAATCAGGTCGCCATGTATTATGTCAACAAGCAGGGGGGCACGGGCTCGGCCTCCCTCTGCCAGGAAGCTCTCAGAGTCTGGGATTGGGTGGTTCGCCACAACACCTTCCTCAAAGCTGTCTACATTCAGGGGAGGGACAATGTCTTGGCGGACAAACTGAGTCGTCTTCTCCAGCCTCACGAATGGACACTCCACTCCAAGCCCCTTCATCAGATCTTTGTTCAGTGGGGAACGCCTCAGATAGACCTCTTGTGGCTCCCCACAATTTCAAGCTGCCTCAGTTTTGATCCAGGATCTACGCTCCTCATTGCCTCGAGGCAGATGCTTTTCTGCTGGATTGGGGGAATCGCTTTCTGTATGCATTTCCGCCATTCCCTCTCATTCAAAAGACTCTAGTCAAACTGAAGTCCGAACATGCCACCATGATTCTGATAGCTCCTCGGTGGCCCAGGCAACCTTGGTTCTCCCTTCTACTTCAACTCAGCAGCAGGGAACCGTACCTACTTCCAGTGTTTCCTTCACTGCTTACTCAGCATCAGGGGTCTCTGCTTCATCCCAACCTGCAGTCTCTCCACCTGACAGCTTGGTTCCTCTCAACGTAACTCCGCACCAGTTTTCCCAGGCGGTGAGGGATGTCTTGGAGGCTTCCAGGAAGCCTGCTACTCGTCAATGCTACTCCCAAAAATGGACTAGATTTTCTTCATGGTGTATTTCCAATTCTAAGGAGCCTCAGCGAGCCTCCCTATCCTCTGTTCTGGACTATCTTTTACATCTGTCTCAGTCTGGTCTCAAGTCGACATCTATACGAGTCCACCTGAGTGCTATTGCGGCTTTCCATCAGCCTCTACAAGGGAAACCTCTCTCTTCTCATCCTGTGGTTTCCAGATTTATGAAAGGACTTTTTCATGTCAATCCTCCTCTCAAACTGCCTCCAATGGTTTGGGATCTAACTGTTGTCCTTTCTCAGCTTATGAAACCTCCTTTTGAGCCTCTGAGCAAGGCTCCACTAAAGTTTCTCACTTGGAAAGTGGTTTTTCTGGTGGCCCTCACATCTGCTCGCAGGGTCAGTGAGCTTCAGGCCTTGGTGGCGGACCCACCTTTCACAGTATTCCATCATGACAAGGTGGTCCTCCGCACTCACCCGAAATTCCTGCCTAAAGTGGTCTCTGAATTTCACCTCAACCAATCCATTGTGCTTCCAGTGTTCTTTCCAAAGCCTCATTCTCATCCTGGAGAATCAGCTCTTCACACTCTGGACTGTAAACGTGCTTTGGCTTTCTACTTGGATCGCACCAAACCACACAGAACTGCTCCTCAACTTTTTGTCTCCTTTGATCCAAACAAGTTGGGACGACCTGTATCGAAGCGCACCATCTCCAACTGGATGGCGGCTTGTATCTCTTTCTGCTATGCCCAGGCTGGATTACCCCTTCCCTGTAAGGTCACAGCACATAGGGTCAGAGCAATGGCAGCCTCTGTAGCCTTCCTCAGATCGACACCGATTGAGGAGATTTGTAGGGCTGCCACTTGGTCCTCGGTTCATACGTTCACCTCTCATTATTGTCTGGATACTTTCTCCAGACGGGATGGGCAGTTTGGCCAAACTGTGTTACAAAATTTGTTCTCCTAAGTTGCCAACTCTCCCTCCATCCCATTGAGGTTAGCTTGGAGGTCACCCACTAGTGAGAATACCTGCCTGCTTGTCCTGGGATAAAGCAATGTTACTTACCGTAACAGTTGTTATCCAGGGACAGCAGGCAGCTATTCTCACGTCCCACCCACCTCCCCTGGGTTGGCTTCTCTGCTAGCTACCTGAACTGAGGAGACACGCCCGGACCATCGGGCGGGAAGGCACTGGCGCATGCGCGGTGCGGGCATCTCGAAACTTCTGAGTTTCTTCAAGCAAGACATGCTTGCAAGATGTCCGTATCAGGGCTCTGTCGGATGACATCACCCACTAGTGAGAATAGCTGCCTGCTGTCCCTGGATAACAACTGTTACGGTAAGTAACATTGCTTTATTGTTCTTCTTTCCTATTATAAATTGTATTTCTCCCTCTATCCCTCATGTTTCAATATGTCATTTAAGACTGTTGTCTAATTATGTCTTTTATCTCTTTATGACTTGTACACTGCTTAGACAACTTTTAAAGCAGTATATCAAATTTTAAATAAAACTTGGAAACTTTGAAAATGAAGTAGAATTTATTTTTTTCATGCCTTGCCTATGAGCCCTGAAAATTATACACAATAAACAGAGTACAAATACATAAAATAAATATCAAATAAATATATACACACAATTCAAATTAAAATCTGTCATATTATTATATGCTACTGAGGAAGAGTCTCATAAACCCCCCCCCCCCCTGTTTTTACAGAACTGTAGCACGTTTTTAGTGCCAGCTGCAGTGGTAACAGCTCCGATGCTCAACCATGCTATGGTTTATAAAAAGGGGGAGGGGGCAAGATAAAAGTGGCTAACGAACCACAATTTATTCATAAACTTCTTATTCCTTATAGTACATCACGTTCTCTCCGGTCCACTGATCAAAAGCTCATAGTAGTCCCCTCTTTGAGAGTTATCGGAACTCGACGACATGATATGTTCTCAGTAATGGCTCCGCAACTTTGGAACACTTTACCGCAACACGTAAGAGAGGAAAATGATCTTAGTCATTTTAAAAGTAACTTAAAGAGTTTCCTTTTCAAAGATGCTTTTAATCTTTAAATCATGTTCTAACTGCACATTAGTTTCCATTTAGGTTTCTACCTTTCCCTCCCTAATGTTCTTTCCATCTATGGTTCTTTTCTGTACTTTAAAATATTTAATTTGTAGTTCTATCCCTCCTTACCTTGTGTATTGATTAGTCTGTAGGTCTAACCCTAATTTTAAATGGTATGTCTAAATATATGTTTATATTTTTATCAATGTTGTAACTCGCTTAGTAAATTCAAATAAGCGATTCATCAATAAAACTTGAAACTAAGGCCCACAAAAGTCATAATACAGTCCTGTCTAGCACTCGATATTGGAGGTCTTAAATTCTACCAATTTGACCCTGGATCACTGCCCTATTAACTGATTGCCCATAAAGAGCTTGCAGAATTCCTAAGCAGTGATAGTGTCCACCTATCAAAGAAGAGCTGAAGTTTCCAAAAAGCCAGATTGGATAAGGATTTGGAGCTGGGAAAAGTGTGAAAGTTTCAAAATATCATGCTGCAAACAAAGCAACTGGAATCAGTGCCATATCTGGACAGGCAGGAACCCAGGGCAGAACAAGAACACCCCTTTCTCTGGCCAATGCATCCCCTTCCTCCAGGCAGCTCAGGGGTGCTGGAGCAGTTGCAGGTCTGCAGACTACCTGTGTGCAGCTGTCGGCTCTGCTTTCTCCACCCCAGAATAGGAAGTTGACGTGAGAGGGGACCACCGGAGCCCACAACCGTGAGCAGGCAGACCGCAGACTCATAACCACTTCAGCACCCATGAGCTCCATGCACCCAGGGCGGACAGCTCCCCCTTAGTACGCCACTGACTGGAATTGCTGTGTAATAAATTGACATGCACAATACCCACTGCGTCCATGGCTTAGTCTTTGTTGTTAAGGTGGTTTTTTTTTTGGGGGGGGGTTTACTACTCATAGAATTGCATATATATGGACACCTTATAACAGGGGTTCTCAAATCCAGTCCTCGAAGTCCACAACCCAGCCTGCTTTTCAGAATTTCCACAATCAATATGTATAAGATCTTTTTGCATTCACTGCTTCCATTTCAAATAGATCTCATACATATGAGGTCTGACATTTATTTATTTTTAAAATTTCTATACCGTTTTTTTCCAAAACAGTTTACAAAAAGTTACATACATAAAATATTATAAAAATCAGAACAAGATAGGAACAAAAACAAAAAGATTCAATCTTTACATAAGGTCAATTGCTCAAAGAAATGCATCTACAAAGAGTTGTGTTTTTAACATTTTCCTAAATTAGTTCCTGTCTCTACATTTTCAAATTTGACCAACAAGGTTATTCCACAACTCCTGCACATGTGAAAGTCATCGCTTTCTTATCCCACCTCTTTCATATAACACAATCATCTCAGCTGTCTTGCCAAAGACCTCAGAACCACCACCACTCCTCCGCCCTTAAAGGTACTATTTTCCGGGGAGCATGCTGTGTAAATCCTCACTGGTCAAGGCTGTACAGCTTTATCAATTTTATTTTTTTATATATAAGTCCTCAATGTTTAGCTTCATAAACTTCTTTAAACTTTAAGTTTTTAAATTTTTCACTTATCTTGATAATAGTCACCCTTCACCTTAGCTTCGTCAGGGATCCACTCATTACCGCTGTCATCCGACTCGCTCATTCATTCATTTACAAGTATTGGAGTATTATTTGAAAAGTATTGGAGTATTATTTGAAAAATTAGTGTGCAAACTCTAAGTGAATATTTAAGCCATTGATTTGTACTATTGAACATGTGAAAGTCATGGCATTCGTTTCCACATATTTAAGATTAGCCTTCATTTTCAGCAACGCTGAACTTTTGGAGTGCAATGATCTTAATGGTTGATATCCAGACATCAAACTCTTAAAAAATTCAGGGATCGTACCATATAAAAATTTGTGAACTAGCCTCCGTGCACTTTAATTGGCAGCACTGTAGAAACAACTTGGTAAGGTTTCATAACCTTGGTACATTAGTGTCTTACAGCTGTGTTCAGGTCAAGGTGTGGCAGTGTCTTGCTGAGTAGCATTCATTATTGTTGTTGCATGTTTTTGTAAGCCATCGCTTGAATGTCAGAGCTTGAATTAGAGCAACGAATAAACATTAAATTTCTTGTTAAACATGGCAAGACTGGAAGTGAAATCAGGGATATGTTAGTCCAAGTTTAAGGGAATAATGCTGTGAAGAAAATGGCAGTGTACAAATGGATTAAATATTTTTCTGAGGGTGAGAAAACGTCACTGATGAAAAAAGCTCAGGGCGGCCAGTAACCAACAGAACTGACAAAAGCATTTCAAAAATTTGTAAAATTATGCGTCAAAATCATTCGCTGACTGTGAGAAGCATAGTAGACCAAGTAAACATCAATAGAGAAACAGGAAAATCTTAACTGAAAATCTTGGCATGAGAAAGGTGTGCGTAAAAATGGTCCCAAAGGAGCTCACCGATGTTCAAAAGCAAAGGAAAGTCGAAGCTTTCCAAGACCTTTTGGAGAGGCAAGACGATGTTTTGGGCCATGTTATCACTGGTGATGAAACATGGGTGTACCAAAATAACCCTGAAACAAAGCGTCAAAGTGCATAATGGAAGTCAGCCAATTCTCCATGACCAAAAAAGTTCCACCAGTCCACATCAAGAATCAAAACGATGTTGCTAACGTTTTTTGATTTCAGAGGAATTGTTTATAGTGGATTGCATAGCTGGTTTTAAGAAAGGTTTAGACAATTTCCTGGAGGAAAAGTCCATAGACTGTTATTGAGACAGACTTGGTGGAAGTTCTTTGGGTTTTGCCAGGTACTAGTGACCTGTACTGGCCAGCATAAGGACGGGCTACTGGTCTGAACCAGTAAAGCTATTCTTTTTTTTTTTTTTTTTTTTTATTTTATTTTATATTTATCGTGTTAGCTGGTGCATTGTCATGATGCAAGAGCCATGAGTTGTTGGCACAAAGTTCAGGTCATTTTCATCTAACTTTTTCACGCAACCTTTTCAGCACTTCCAAATAGTAAACTTGGTTAACTGTTGTCCAAATTATAAGAACAACAGTAAAGCTATTCTTATGTTCTTATAATTTGGACAACAGTTAACCAAGTTTACTATTTGGAAGTGCTGAAAAGGTTGCGTGAAAAAGTTAGATGAAAATGACCTGAACTTTGTGCCAACAACTCATGGCTCTTGCATCATGACAATGCACCAGCTAACACGGCACTGTCTGTGAGGGAGTTATTAGACAGACAACAAATAACTGTATTGGAACACCCTCCTTACTCACCTGATCTGGCCCCCAATGACTTTTTTCTTTACTTGAAGATAAAGGAAATATTGGAAGGAAGACTTTTTGATAACATTCAGGATATAAGAACATAAGACTAATTTAGCAGATCGCGGAGATTACCAGAACAATGATTTCCGCATTCTGGGAGAGGATCAGATGATACGCAGGCTCTTTAAGTCCAGCTGCCTTCCTGATCTTATCTCTGAGTCCCTGCGGACATTGTACATAAGAATTGCTGCTGCTGGGTCAGACCAGTGGTCCATCGTGCCCAGCAGTCCACTCACGCGGCGGCCCTTAGGTCAAAGACCAATGCCCTGAGTCTAGCCTTACCTGCATACGTTCTGGTTCAGCAGGAACTTGTCTAACTTTGTCTTGAATCCCTGGAGGGTGTTTTCCCCTATAACAACCTCCGGAAGAGCATTCCAGTTTTCTACCACTCTCTGGGTGAAGAAGAACGTCCTTACGTTTGTACGGAATCTATCCCCTTTTAATTTTAGAGAGTGCCCTCTCATTCTCTCTACCTTGGAGAGGGTGAACAACCTGTCTTTATCTACTAAGTCTATTCCCTTCATTATCTTGAATGTTTTGATCATGTCCCCGCTCAGTCTCCTCTTTTCAAGGGAGAAGAGGCCCAGTTTCTCTAATCTCTCGTTGTACGGCAACTCTTCCAGTCCCTTAACCATTTTAGTTGCTCTTCTCTGGACCCTCTTGAGTAGTACCGTGTCCTTCTTCATGTACAGTGACCACTGCTGGACGCAGTATTCAAGGTGGGGGTGCACCATAGCCCGGTACAGTGGCATGATAACCTTCTTCGATCTGTTCATGATCCCCCTTCTTAATCATTCCTAGCATTCTGTTCGTTCTTTTTGCGCCGCCGCACATTGCACAGAAGGCTTCATTGACTTGTCAACCAGTATTCCTAAGTCTCTTTCCTGGGGGGTCTCTCCAAGTACTGCACCGGACATCCTGTATTTGTATATAAGATTTTTGTTACTGACATGCATCACCTTACACTTATCCACGTTAAACCTCATTTGCCATGTCGCAGCCCATTTCTCAAGCATGTTTATGTCACATTGCAGGTCTTCACAATCCTTCTGCATCCTCGCTACTCTGAATAACTTTGTATCATCTGCAAATTTAATCACCTCACTCGTCGTACCAATTTCCAGGTCATTTATAAATATGTTGAAGAGCACAGGTCCAAAACAACAGCTCTGAAGAGCAATCCAGAAAAGAGTTCCAAAATTACTTTGAAGGGTGGACTAGAAGCTGGCATTGGTGCACAGCTTCTCAAGGGGAGTACTTCAAAGGTGACCACAGTGATATTCTGCAATGAGGAATGTAGCACTTTTTCTAGGATGAGTTTGTGAAGTTAGTTGTCAGACCCCCATATTCATTGTGGAAATTCAGAAAACCAGACTGGTTTGTGGACCTCAAAAGACTGGATGCACTCAGTGCTGTCAGATAATTGGCAACCAGCATATGGGGTCCCTCAAGGATCCCCATTATCACCTCACTTTTTAATGCATTAGAGAAGTTTAATTATTCCACCTTTATATAAGCAGATGATATTATGATATCACTACCTTTTTCAAAAGTCCTTCATATCCCAGAAAACAGTTGCTATGACTTTGCCTGCAAATTTTTCTGTCTTGAACTTTTGTGGGGTGGGCAATGACTCCATTTTTTGTTAAGTTCAATAATTTTTATTTATTAATAATAAAACAAACACCATATATACAATATGGGGCTCATAATCGAAAGTGAAAAACGTCCAAGAAACAGCCTAAGTTGGCACTTGGACGAACATTGTCAAAATACGTCCAATGTCGATAATAAGACTTCGTTTTGGACGTATTTAAAAATGACCTAGACCTTCACAGTGCCGCTGAATGACGGGGGATTTCAGGAGGAGTGTCGAGGGCGGGAATTAGGCCGGACGTGGCCGGCTTAGACTTAGTCGTACTGCATGTATAACTGAACGTTTTACAACACAGCATAGACGAAACTTGGATGTTGTGACTTAGACCATCTAAATATTTTACCCTAAGGCAAGCCAGAACCTCCATGTTCCTATCATGGTATTTAGGTGGCTTTTATGAATTGCATAAGATCACAATTAGAAAAAATTTTCTCATTAAACTCCATGCTGCAAATATTTGCCGAAGCAAACCTTTGTAATCAAATTGTTCCACAAAGAACTGTACCTGCAGTTTGTTTACTGATAATTGCCATAAGAAAAGAATCTAATACATCTCTGGAACAGTATGAAATACCTGGGTAAATAGAACCTAGAGTACAAAAGTCAATGGTTAATGTGAACAAGGAATAAAATGTCTTTCTTGAATCAGTCAGATACAGGCTGGTTGCCCTGAGTCCTTGATCTATTACTCATCAACATCCCAGAACTGGTTGGACCAGAAATTGGTTTCCTTCATGCCTTTTATTTTTGGAAACCTTAAAATTGTCTTGTCTGTACAGAGTTCAAAGCTGTCAGTTACCCATAATATTATACATTAACTAACTCTAACATTAATTCCTAGATCAATATTTCTATTGATCTCCACAACCAATTTTATTCTTTTCCCTTACAATCTTTATTATTCATCTTCCCTGTCCCCACCAATCTTCAGTGTTGACTTCATACCCATTCTTCTCAATGCAAGCTTACAGATGAACCTGCTGTGCATACTTCACTCGTCATAGAATTTACACCCCCCTCATCCATGACACATAAAGCACATACCTTACAACCCCTACTTACACCCTACATATGCTTCTCCTCAGTTACCACCCAGTGGATAGCCTCTCACCAGCCACACACACATAACACATGCCTTCCATTCATGCATACTCCAGCTCCGTACACATCTACACCCACCCACCTGCACATTCTACCCTCAGATACATACATAAATTTCTCGATCCCAGAATCTCTTTGTTTCCAGCCTTGCATATATTCAAACATTTACACTACCACATACAACCTCCCCCTCTCCCCCAACTCTTACACATGCATAGAATAGTCTCCCGTCAGCGGTGGTGGAGAAAAAGACTGTCTGAATTGAAGAAAGTGTGGGACAGGCACATGGGAGAGGAGGAGATAGTGGATACTTTGGATGATCACAATCATCCCCTTGCCCAAATCTTTTAGACATACACATACTATCTCAGGCACAAAATCTGCCAGGCTCATTGCCCACCCACCACCATACACACATATACACACCACTACCCCAAAACACAACCTGCCATCCCCCACTAACACACACACTCTGCTCCCAGACACCTCTAAACCCAGAAATACATAAACACATATCCTGTCCTCAGACACACACAAACATACACACAACCTCTTTTCTGCTCTCTATGAATATATTATCATTAACCTTATGCAGTATGTCCAAAGTGTTCTTGCAACAAAAAAAACAACTAAAACCATATATAAGTATGACTAGTATTTTTTTTTTTTAATTGAGAAAAAAGTGCAGGTTCTCACATACAGGGCCAACTTCAGAGTGTGAGGTGACTACCCCTTGCAACCAACAGCAGAATGTATAAAAAGGCAGCATTGAAAATATACCAGTCCCTAGAACACCAACATACTTCTTATTGGGAAAACAGAACAAGCAGGTTTCTCTACACAGAAACTGTGTGTCTGCAGAATATCTCACCTTAAGTTCAGAACGTAGAGCCTCACCAAATACATACCCTCCATCTATGCCCAAAATTTCCAGTGCCAGATTAACACTATGGGCTCCTTTTACAAAGGTGCGCTAGCATTTTTAGCGCACGCACCAGATTAGTGCACGCTACCCAACAAACTACTGCCTGCTCAAGAGGAGGCGGTAGCAGCGAGCGCGCACGGCATTTTAGCGCGCACTATTCCGCACATTAAGGCCCTAATGCACATTTGTAAAAGGAGCCCTATATATTGGGCCCTCCCACATGATCTTTATTCATCAAGTTCAGGTTTATTTAAAATTTGATTTTAATGCTTATCAACATTTCTAAGCATTGTACAATGATAAAAAAATGAGGGATACAACTAAGATACAACATACTTAAATAGACGTGAAACAGACTTACTAGGGGAAGAAAAACCAGAGTCATAAGGAGAGGGGGATAACTACAATGTTTAGAGAAAAGAGAGACATTTAAGATTTGAATGAGGTGGGGGAAGTAAAATAAAAATAATGTTAAAAAGTTTACTAAAAAGAAAAATTTAAATAAATTTTTTATTTTGTTTATTTTTGTTTATTTTGTTTATTTTATTTTATTTGTTTATTTTTATTTTATGTATTTTATTTTGTTTGTTTATTTATTTGTTTGGCTGAGCTCTAGTCATAAATATCAAAAGCGGGGGTCACGTGATGCAGCTTGCCTAAACGGATGCAGGAGAGGAGAGCTCCTCTCCCTCCACGACAAAATTAGCTTTTTTTCTTAATACATTCACTTACTTGCCCTCCTTCTTCATCCCCTGAACGGTGACAAGTTTTCTGCCTCTTCCTGGTGGCACCCGGGTGGTTGGATAGTGGTGGGTATGCCTATTAAAGCAATGAAATCGGCCCGAGAGAAATTCCAGTCCCCCACAGCTAAGATGGCGGCGGAACCCGCTTCTTTCACTATCCCTGCGGGGGACTGGATACAGGAGATAACCCACTCTGTCTCGGCTGCTCTGGTGGATTGCCTCAACAAATTGCAATCCGTGGTGGAGGAGGTAAACCAGAAATTTGACTCCCACAGCTGCCGGATCACGGAGGTTGAGCAGCACATCTCGAACCAAGAAGATACGTGCACCACTTTGGAAACTCAGGTGTGGGACCTGAAAAAGTAGAGCATGGAGATGCAGGACCATCTCGAGGAATTTGAAAACAGGAGCCGGAGAAACAACTTATGGATGGTCGGGCTGCCCAAGGTGGTTAAGGACTCAGAGCTGTAGAACATATTCAGCTCCTGGCTGCCCAACAAACTTGGCCTGACCGGTACCAGCCCTTGCTTTGAGTGCGAGAGGGCCCACAAAATAGGCAGCAAGGAGCCGGTGGGCACCCGATTCCATACAGCAATTGCCCACTTCAGTAATTGGCGGGACAAAGAAACCATCCTCAAAGCCTACCGTCAGTCCGGAGTGCTGGACTACGAGGGATCCCGGGGGTTCCTGTTTAATGACTTTTCAGTGCAGGTGGCAGCTCAGAGGAAGCTGATGTCCCCATTCTGCATTGAGCTGCACAACCGAGGCATTCAATTTGCTCTGGCCTTTCCGGCTAAGCTTCGGGTGTGGCAGAATGAGAAATCTGTGCTCCTTGCCACGGTGGAGAAAGCGCAGGTTTATGTGGAAAAATTGCCTGCTTGAATATCTCTCTGTGCTCACTGTTCTGAGGCACCTTTGGACACCTTTTGGGCCTACCACTTTTCTACCTCCCAGACATAGGCAGCCTTTGCCTGTTGGCTTTCCTTAATCCGAGATCGCGTCCTGAGTTTTGGAGCACTTGGATTACTTGCACCGAATGGCTGACTATCATGCTGCCATTGGGCGCCCCCCGGGATGGACCCCCGGTGTTCTGGTCTTCTCAGGGCTGGCTTTCTACCTCTGTGCTGCTTGCCCGGGCTTGGTGAGGTCCACTGTATCCTTGGGTCCATTGCGACCCTGGCTGCACAAACGGGTCTTATTTCTTCTACATTGGCTGACCCACATACCTGATTGCTTACAACTTGCACTGTTCGTGGGAAATCTGTTGCACGGGCCTTGAGTCGTATGCGTGACTTTGCCCTCAACAACCTGGAGCCACTTTTATTTTGGCACACTCTATGTAAGACTGCTCCTCATGGGAATGTTTCTACCAGTGCCTGTGTGTTTTCCAAAAGTGTCGTTTCTTGCTTTAGCTCTGATTTACTTTGTTGGGAATTTTGCCTGTTTGCTGCTTTCTTGTATCCTGAGGGGGATCCATGTTTGGGGTGTTTACTGATTTTCTCTTTTGTCCTGCCAATTGGGGACGTGGGATGGAGGAGTGGGAGGGAGCGGGGTTGCTCTCTGGGCTAGCTGCGGGGTGAGAGTTTGGGATGTGTGTGGGTTACTTGAGGCGGGTGGGGGGGGGCTCTGAGGGGTGAGAAGGTGGGTGGTACAGGGGGTATGTGTAGGGATTTGTGTGGTGGAATGATTGTGGTAGGGCAGTTGTCTGAAGTGCAGGTGGGGGGGTATTGGGTAAGCATGGAGCCGGTCTGTTTTTGTTGACAAGCCATGGGGTCCTGCTGGGAGGCCCCACAGTCGCTAGTGATGATCCTTTCCTGTCCGACTTCTCCCTCTTCCGGGGTGATTATGGCTGAACTAAAAGTGACCACGTTTAATGTGGATGGTATCAAGTCACCAGTAAAAAGATCTAGAGTTTTGTACAAGAAACACATCTCTCTTGGCTGGAGCATGCCAAACTTAAACATAGCTGGGTGGGGGAGGTGTTCTTTTTAGCTTTTGAGGACTGACGGGGGGTTGCCATCCTCCTCCATAAGAGTCTCCCTTTCCACCTTCATAAACAAATTCAAGATAAAGAGGGCCGTTTTGTAATGGTTCTAGGAAAACTTTGGGGTCTTAAGTTGATGTTGTGTAACTTGTACGCCCCAAATGTTTACTGTCATAACTTTTTCTCTTCTGTTCTGGCCCACATCTCTCAGTACCCAGACTATCAATTGGTTTTGGGTGGGGACTTAAATATCATTACGAATCCGGGGATGGATTGTAAACTGCCCAGGGTGTGCACAAGGGATCATGACAATCGGGGGGTACGCTTTGGACCTGGTAGATGTATGGCGTACTCTGCACCCTTATGACACTGACTTCACTTTCTATTCCCATTCGCACAAGGTGTATGCTAGGCTAGACTATATCCTTCTGGATAAGCGTCTGTTCTCCATGGCCACTCATTCTGAAATCTATGAGAACACCATCTCTGATCACGCCCCGGTGTGACTCTGGTTGAGCATAGCCCCTGCGGGGCAGACTTCCTCTTGGAAATTGCCTCCTCATTTGTATCATAACCCAGACTTCCGTACTTTTTTGCAAGCACGCTGGGTAGCTTACTACCTTACGAATGACATGCCCAACGTGGGCCCTGTCACTTTCTGGTATGCCTCTAAGGCGGTACTCTGCGGGCGCATTATCGCCTACCTTGCTGGCAGTGGAAGAAGAGGGAGGGGGAGCTTTTGCAGTTGTCTGGGAGGCTTCATGACCTTCAGCGGTCCCATATTAACACACTGTTGGAAGTGGATCACGTGGAGCTCCGGGAGGTTCGATGTCAACTAGAGGAGCGAATGTTCTCTCTACTTTCAGAGTTATCAGCTTTACGCTGGGGCAGTACAACAGGGAAATTGTTGGCCAACCTAATTCGCCTGCACAAAAAACGACAGATTATTACCACTATTAAAGATTCCAGGGGTGTCCCTTAAGTGGGGCAACGCAACATAGCCTCGCAATTTGTCCAATACTACCAGTCTCTGTATGGGTGTTGGCCCCTAGATAAGGATGCCCTGACCACTTTTTTTGCTGATCTGGGGCTGCCACAGTTGGCTGAGGAACAGGCGGCGGCTTTGAACGAGCACATAACGGTGGACGAGATGTGCACCATGATAGGTTCCCTTACTTTGGCCAAGGCACTGGGCTCGGATGGTTAGGGTCCGGAATGTTATCGGATGCTCCGGGACTTAGTGGCCAACCCGCTTAGTCAGATGTGTAAAGCGGTAGTGGGAGCTACTGGTCACCTGCCCGAGAATCTGGTGCATATTGTACTGCTGCCAAAACCGGGAAAGGACACTGAACTGGTGGGCTCCTTCCGATCCATATCCCTCAAGGACCAGGATGTCAAATTGTTGGCTGTGACATTGGCGCGGCGCTTTAATTGTTTTTTACAGGACTTGATCCACCCGGATCAGGTGGGCTTTGTGCCTGGTCGATATGTGTCGATGAGTTTACTGAAAGTATTAGGGGCCATACATGAGCATAAGGGTAAGGGGGGGCAATCTGCAGTGGCAGGGTTAGATATGGAGAAAGCATTTGATAGTGTTTCGTGGGAATACCTATTTTGGGTTTTAGATGGTTTCGGTTTTACGGGGCAGTTTTGGATTGGATCCAGGCACTGTACACTCATCCCCGGGCTAGGCCTGACGGATGCGTTTGAGCTGCAGCGGGGGACTCGGCAGGGTTCTCCGCTATCTCCACTATTGTTTCTTTTGGCTATTGAGCCTTTGGCCCTTAAGATACGGCAGGCTCCTAGAGTTTGGGGAATCTGAGTGGGGGGGGGAGGAATGTAAGATAAGTTTGTTTGCAGACAATATTTTATTTTATTTGGATCAGGCCCCTGTTCATTTGGCTGAAGCGCTGGCAATCGTGCAGGTTAAATGCAGTAAGTCCGAGCTTCTGTTGTTGACTGGGGGCCCCGTGGAACCATAGCATGCTCTACTCCCTATTCCACCTTCGGCCGCTCCGATACATTATCTGGGTATATATTTGAGTACTAATTCTGCCACATTTTACTCAATGAACGTCCTCCGCCATCTTGACACCATAGGAACATTGTGCCAGGCATGGCAAGACCTGCCTTTGGGCCTGCTGGAGCGTGTGGCCCTGGTAAAAATGGTCCTGCTTCCCAAATTGCTTTAACCTCTCCAAACGGTGCCGCTTTGGCTCTGATGCCAGGATGAACTTCGTTTTAAATCTTTAATCTCTTGGTTTATTTGGAGGTCTAAGGCTCCTTGTGTAGCTTTGGCTAAGCTGACCTTGGCTAAGGGGGCAGGCGGGTTGAATGTTCCTGACATCCGATTGTACAATGTTGCTGCTCTCCTGCAGTGGATCCACGAGGGTTACATGGGGCATGATCGTTACTTTCCCCCAGGATGGGTTGAGGGGTGGAGCCAGCCCTTTCAGTTTTTAAATTTACTACACTCTCATGCTGCTCGCTCGGGAGGCCGCTCTGTTTCTATTGCCTTTTCTGCAGGCCTGGCAATGGTGGTGGTACCGACAGGGCTTACCATCCGAGGTTTCTCCCTTTTTCCTATTTGAGGGTAATTCGGGGTTCCTACCTGGTTGGGGGCGGTCGGTATTCCGGGAGTGGGTGTACAGAGGCTACCGCCACATGTCACAGTTGCTGGCCTTATCGAAGGCTCCTTTTCCCTCTTTCCAACAGTTCCAGGCAGCTTGGGCCATTCCCCAAAAGTATCTGTTCTCTTTTTTTCAGCTTCGACATTACTAGGCCTCTATCCGTCAGACCTGTGTGTGGTGGTGGTGGGGGGGGGGCTGGGACTCTGCATCTTTGGACAAGATCTTCGCAGCTACCCCGCCTTTGCTCAATCAGCTACGGCTCTCCTCTCGAGTCACGGGAGAGCTGGAAGGAAGAGTTAGGCCAGACTATTTCTGATCCCCCAATTCTTGGACTGTTTCCAGACCCTTTACCTCTTTTCTAAGTTGACAGATTATCAGGAAATGCAGTAAAAAATATTACATAGAGCCTATATTAACAGGCATAGGGGGGGCACAGATTGGGTTGTGGACCAGCGATCTCTGTGTCAAGTGTAAATGTAAACCTGGTACCTATCTCCACTCGTTCCTTGAGTGTACTGAGCTCACCCTTTGGCAGGGGCTAATGGGCCTCCTTGACTCTGTTTTTCATAGACCTATTGAGTGGGATTATGACACCCTCCTCTTAGGCTTTGAGGATTCGCTATAGGAGCAAGACCTTTAGTCTTCTCAATGTCGATTCCTGTATAATGAGGACAAAACTATATTAAATGGATTTTTCCGCTAGACCTCAAACACCCAAGGTACTACTTAATGTTTCTATTCGTACCCTTACTGGGGTGGTGTTTTCATCATTGGTCTTAGCAAGTAGCATGTGCAAAATATTTTTTTATATAAATTAATTTTCTCTTCCGGCTCTGCATAAATTATAAAGTGCTGTAGAGTGCTGTAAAGGAAAAGCACTTATCTTTATGCCCTCCTTTAATAAAGACACCATCATCTACAGAAAAAACATAAATCCTTTTAGTTAAGAAAGCCCTTACTTTGAGCCAAAAACGCCGCTATTTTTAGCACTGCACTCAGCCGATGTTGTCCAGTGCAGTGCTAAAAATAACGACGTTTTTGGCTCAAAGTAATGGCTTTCTTAACTAAAAGGATTCATGTTTTTTCTGTAGATGATGGTGTCTGTATTAAAAGAGGCATGGCCCCTGACGAAGCTAGGAGTGAAATAGTTGGGCAGCCGTCAGGCATAAAGATAAGTTCCTTTCCTTTACAGCACTCTATAGCACTCTATGCACTTTATAATTTATGCAGAGCCGGAAGAGAAAATTAATTTATATAAAAAAAATTTTTTTTTGCACATGCTACTTGCTAAGACCAATGATGAAAACACCACCCCAGTAAGGGTACGAATAGAAATATTAAGTAGTACCTTGGGTGTTTGAGGTCTAGCTGAAAAATCCATTTAATATAGTTTTGTCTTCATTATCTGGTGTTTATATCTATTTGGACATTTCTAGAAGTTTCCTTATTTGGTTGATTCCTGTATAATGCCATCCTGGTGGCAAAAAAAACTGATTCTGACCTACTGGACCTCTGAAGATTCTCCCCCGGCGGCTCAATGGCGTGCTAAGCTGAGAGAGATGGCACAATTTAAGATCCGCTCCTATGGTGGATCTCTACGATTGGACATGAGGCATTATGTCACTCTATGGGAGGGCTTGCTGAAGCTCCTTCCTTCTTAATCAACATTAGCACACCTCCTTACGTTTGTTTTCCTGGCTTTCCCGCCTGTGGCCTTTTCTTTCCCTCCGAGGGGGGGGGCTAACAGGGGTGGTATGCATGGATTGCCTGGTGAGAGGACTGTAGTATGCTTGCTGTGAGTTTATTGTGGAGTGTGTGGATTGCTGCCTGTTTGTTTGAGAGTTGGCGGGTATTTTCAATTGAAAATGTTATGGCCTCTTTAATTCTAACAATAGCTGGCATTTATGGGGCATGTTGAGACCCTTGACATTAAAGCTGCCCACTCTCAATGGGTCAAACAACTACAAAAAAAAAGGAAATGTTATGGCCGATGGTCTAGTCTGGCTTTGTGCTCGTTCCAGGAGCTGTGGGTCTGGGCTCCTTTGCTGTCATTCTGTTGCTGTACCCTGACCTGCTCCCGGATGGATTCTCTTTTATTGGGGGGGAGGGGCTCGTACCTGCTTGGTTTTCCTTGTTCTTATTGTTCTTCCTGTATTGTTCATATGCTGATTGTACTTGCCTGTCTGGGCTATTTGCCATTCTCAATAAAAACATATTTTAAAAAAATATATCAAAAGCATCCTTAAAAAGAAAACTTTTAAGGGAACCTTTAAATCTTTTTAGATAGATGAGTAAGGTGTTCCAAAGCTAAGGGACTGTAATGGAAAAAAATCTCTGTGCGTTTTGTATTAATGATTTTAAGGATAGAATTGACAACAGGTGTTGTTCGTTTGATCTTAAAGACCTTGAAGGAGTGTACGGAAGGAGTCTATCTAGAAAAATGGGAGTATTTCTTGAACGTATTTTGAAGGTTAAGACTGCAATTTTATATGTAATTCTGTGTCTAAAGGGGAGCCAGTTGAAACGAATGAGGACCGTTTCTTGGTCCCGAAACTGCCCTGCCCACACCCTGTCATCTGGGTACAGATATCCGGAGGCATTCTCCTTAGAGAGAAAAGATACGCAGACAGTGTCCTAAAGAGATTGCCTGTTTTATTATCAGTGTAAATCCATTTATATATCTTTTTACATGGGTCAGTGGTAACCATTACAGGAAAAGGGGGTTGGACAAGAGAGGGGAGGGGGTGCGTGAGCAGGATATGTACTTCATTGTTTAAATCTAAAGGTGAAAAAAGCTTCCCTTATCACTCTCAACCGGTACATGGCAGTGGGGGGTCGAACCTCTATTGTCTCAAACAACTAACTTCATTAGCAAGATTAAATGACCTTTTCCCAAACCATCAAGAGAGTAAACACGAACATTCTGCGTTTGAGTACCTCCAGCACAGATAGAGACAAAAAACATAAGATATGTGTGTCCTTTCAATCCCCTCTTACGTCATGAAAATGACGTCATAAATGCATAGCATGAGCGTGGAGGGAGAGATATTCTAGATATGTCTCTTGAGGAGGGGTTTTAGGAGCTGTAAGATGAGTCAAACAGCGCAAGAGTGCAGATAATAATAAAGATTATAACAATAAGAAGGTCTTTCATCCACCCCTGCATCCAACTAAAATACAGATCCCAAGGATTAGATAAACCAGAATTACGTTTAAGTTCAGCAGAGAGGTCTTCTAATTTTTTAATGGCCATAGTAACTTTACCCATGGGACCTGTATTGTCAGGAATAAAGGTGCAACAGGATAAAGTACTGGGGAGAATTTTACGGACACCCCCCTTCTCTGCAAGGATCATATCCAGGGCCATGCGATTTTGGAAAGCTATCTGAGAAGTGGGGCCTAACTGATCAGCAATACCTTGCAAGGCGTCCCTAGAGTAATTCACAAAGCGTTGCTGATTATAATAAATGTAATTAATCTAATCAACATTCTTATTGATAGTAATAAGGGGAATAAGGGACTCAAACCCAGCCTTGAATTCATCTGGGATCCCTCTTGGGACCCCTATCTCATCTATGTATACATGCGGATCAAAACTACCAAGGAGCCTGGCCTATCCACTGGCTGGGTAGTTTAACATGGAGCCGAAGGTCTCCACAGAGCCAGTAAATATCACCTAAAGCGAAAATCTGATGCTGCAACAGTGAAGCATACCTATGATTCCAAAAGGGAACACTAGGCTGTAGTTAAATGTAATTTCCAGTATGCCTCTGACAATAGTTTCTGATTAATCTTAATTATCTGTGCACCTGGACCCATTGTCCTAAGCACCCTCTTAATGAGACATTAACACCTTTTAGCTAATCATGAATTAATCAGGACTATTTCTGCATTCCCATGCCAGAGTCAGATTGATATAATTTCCCATAGGCCTTGGCTGACATTAGTTATGCCAACTTAAAATGCTGAATGCTAGCAACAGCTATGCTGATGTCTCCCATTGTTTGTTTATTTTTATTTTTATTCTTTGAAATGAAGACAAGCTTGTGGTACCCTTCTATAAACTTCTATAAACAGCCAGTCTGCATTTCGCAAGATGCTTCGCTTACCTCCAACATTATAGTAGCACGTCCCCTGTCCTGCAGAATCTCCAAGCTATGAAGATAAACAGTTCCCATTATGAGTTCAAACCTCTGTCTTAGGTTGTATAGTCCGTCATCTGGGCGGGGACCCCAGTATGCTTATATCTTACCCGTCGTTGAGCAAATGAACGGTGCATAAGGGATGCAGGAAGCTTTTTTCAGGCGGCCCAGGCAAAAAGGTACAAAGATGTCACGAGAGAGCATGCAAGTATGGGATATGAGATAATATTATCTCTGACTCTGGTAATGCAATGCAATATGCCAGATTAAAACCAAATTAGAACCAAATTAGCAAGTGTCAGAGAAGATACTGGAAATTCATGTCTAACTGCCTTAAAAGCTAGAAGGAACCTTGTGAGAAAAGAAATGTACACATGTTTCATTCTACAGCAAAGGAGAATCATAACAATACATAGCAAAATTTGTAGAATAGTTAAGATAATGATAGGGTGAATTAAAACATTAAATACGTGGTTTGCAGTGGGCGAATACTCAAAGAAAAATTCCCAAACTGAGACATGAGCATCTCGGAACAAATTTTCTACAGTTTGTGCAATCTGTCCATCTTCAAAAGTGATAGTATGATTCACTTCTTTGGAGGTTTTCTTAAGTTGTTCAATGTAGTTCAGCAGCTTTTGAAATGTCTTGTTGCCCATACCAAGAGGTAGTGGATGTACGGCATATGAAATAAAGTCTGGAATGTCCATAGAATCATTAGAGGTGTGGAGTAGGTTAAATAGGTTGAACTGTACAGCAAAAGCGTTCTTAGGAAGGTGGCTATCATGAATCCATAGATAAACAACGAACAGGAAACATTGTGTACAGCATGTGTGAGGAAGTAGAGGAGTAGATCTTTACAGTCAGGGTGCAGGAAGATGAATTACAGTCCCTTTAAACTGGTGAGATGCACGCTTGGGATGAAACAATGTCTGCACAGGATCTTTCAGTCACTGGAAACTGGTGGTATTCACCCTTGGGATTAAATGATGTCTGTGCATACAGGGAGGGATACACCGGCTTGAAAAGAGTCCAGATATCATTCAGCAGCTGTACTCCAGTGTGATCCAAATAAGAGATAGAAAACGAGAGAGAAACCATGTTGCCTGTACTGAATGGAGAGAGAGAGAGAGAGAGAGAGAGAGAGACCAGGTTGCCTGTACTGAATGTGGCAACATGTAACAATATTAATGCATTTACTTGTTATAGTTATGACAAAAGAGAGACGATATTCAGGTACTTAAGGTTCTTAATCAGACATTCCAAAAATATATGTTTTTGTGTGCTGCATATACCTATTATGGTACTTCAGAGAGACCATAATTCTGTACTGAATGTATTTAAAAAAAATTATGTCAGAAATGTGTACTGAATGGTTCATATCTAGTGAGCACCATAGAATAAACACTGTATAGATATAGAGTAAAACCTTTTCTTAAAAATATAACCCCTAACTAAGCTACATTTAGCATATGCAAACTATAGGTAAAAAGAACATTGCGCAATTGGGCTAGTAAAAAGTGAGAAAAGAGCTAGCTCTAGAAATGGCCAATGTTATGTATCCTGGGGTACCCACTAAACTAAAACAAATGGACAAAACACAGACCACATGGCACAGACAAAACATAAAACACAATATTTTTCCATCTGTCAAGTGTGCGGGGCTGAATTTAACTCTGCAAATAAACACATTGTTATAGAGAACCAAAATAAAGATGAACACATGAGTAATACAAATAACCATCTCATATTCGGAAAAGCTAATGTCTCTTTGGATCGTCTTTATCTCTGCAGTGAAAAAGAGGATCCCTGGAAAACACCAGAAATATCCTTGTGCCAAAACTGGGATGGCTATATATATATCCGAACTGCTGCTAAGAAAGAGAAAAAAAAAACATTTTAATTTGGCAACATTCTAATTTCAGCTAAAACAATAGGAAGGAATTTTTTTCCAATTCACAAATGTGCCAGCTGTGGCTTTCCAGATTTTGTCTTTAATAGTCCTGTTCATGTGTTCGACAATACCGGAACTCTGTGGGTGATATGGGAGATGAAATTTCCACTCAATGTGGAATGCGATAGCTAAATCTTTGCATACTCTGGCAGTGAAAGCAGGACCATTATCTGAGTTGATGTGTGTGGGACATCCCCACCTAGGGATGATTTTGTGAAGTAAAATGTTCACCACAGTCTGAGCAGTTTCATTTGTAGTGGGAAAAAACTACAGGCCATCGGAGAACATGTCAACAATAACAAGGGCGTAATCCTGGCGAGTCCCGGTGGCATGATGAATATGAGTAAAGTCAATCTGTAAGTGTGTAAAAGGAGAAGTGGGGTAAGTAAGGTGTCGAACTATATATGTCTGTATCAGGGAGCAAAGGTCAAGAATGAAAAAAAATCACTGGCAAGAAGTTGAGATGTCGAGCGAGCACTGCGGTGACCAATGCCATGATATTGGGCAATGAATAAGGGAGAGTTAGCAGCTGGTATACAGGGTTTCCCCTCTTTGCACCAAAGTCCATCCGAAGAGCGGTTTGGGCACCGGCCAGATGGGCATTGATTAAGCCAGTGACCAGGGTCCCCATAATTAAAACATCCAGTACTTCTGGATGGATTATTACCACCTCGATCGGAGGCAGGGGCCTGCCTCCTACGAAACCTGCGACCCCCTCTTCCGCGAGGAGCGGACAGACGCAGTCCCCAGGTGGGTAGCCGGCCCTGATAATGCAGGATTTCCCGAGGCTTAGAGATCTCAAAGCAACCTGTGGCTTCTTTTTTTTTTTTCATTAATTTATTCTGAAATTCTGCACGAGAACTAGTGGGCCATTCTGAAATCATTTGTTTGACCAGAATCTGCAAAGGAGAACGGAGGTTAGAAAGGAAAGTCTGAATAAGTAGGGAATCCATATTTGCATGGGCACTAAGACCTGCCTCTTGGGTCCAGGTTTCATTAAACCTCTTCAACACCTATCAAGCTGTGTCTGCAATCCTGATCGAATCACATTGGATTCCTGTTACTCATTGCATTACCTTTAAAATCCTACTTTTAGTTTATAAAACACTGTCTTTGAACAAACCCCAATTCATTAATAAACTACTTATTCCCCATAGTATATCACGTTCTTTAGGGTCCATTAATCAAAACTCTTAACAATTCCATCACTGAAAGTTATCGGAACTCGTCGTCATGATATCTTCTCTGTAATGGCCCCACAATTATGGAACATCTTACCTCAGCATTTAAGAGAAGAAAATGACCTAAACCATTTTAAAAGCAATCTGAAGAGCTTCCTTTTTAAAGACGCCTTTAATTTACTTATTCCCCATTCCTATTGTTTTCACCATTCATGTCTTCTTTTGTGCTTTATTAATACAACTGTAGTTCTACCCTTTTCCCCTTATGTATCTGTTAATTTGTATGTCAATATGTCAAACTCATGTAATTTACTATAAATAAGCTTATGTGTACACCTTTTGTTTTTATTTGTAAATCGCTTAGCAAATTAAATTAAGCTATTCAATAAGTTAAAAATAAACTTGAAACTTGAATCTCACAAATTTCCATATTTTTCTTGCTCTATCTGTAAAACTGATTCTGGCCCCTGTATCAATTAAAGTTAATTTATCCTGACCCTCTATAGTAGTATTAACATTGGGGCGGTCGCAAGTGTCCAAAATCAAAGGTGCCACACACCTCAAGCTGAATTCAGAGTCCGACTTCTTTCCCTTATCCTGCGTCTCCAAAATTGAGTCCACAGGAAAGTGATAGGAGTCCGGCAGGGCTGTGAAGGTTTGAGTAACCTTGGTATTTGGACACAGAAAGTCAGGACATCCCTATGCACTAACACTGTTTTTTCTGGTTGTCAAATCACTTTTTACTCTTTCCAATTCTATCTGCATTGTATCTTGATCCTGTTGCAATTGCTAATAAAGACAATTAAAAAAAAAAAATGTCCCTCAACTTTTGGGTGCCAGACTTTGCCTGCTAAAACCTAATGTAAATTCCAGCACCCAAGTTAGGCACAATTAGACAGTATACTATAACTCTGCATGCAACTTTTCAGAATACCTCAACTTGTCCTAGGCAACACTCCCTTTTCAGATTCATGCTATGAGTTATGTGCCAAGCCTTACAGAACAGTAGGCAGCCAGTTGTGCTCATAAATACTAATTGATGCAATTAACTGTTGCAATCACTTAATTAAATACTCTTATTCATTCGCTAGTCATTTCATGTCTAGGCTATAGCAATGCATTATATAAAGGCATCACTAAGAAAGAAAGATAACGCCTCCAAATTATTCAAAACACTGCCATTAAAATCATTTCAACTTAATAATGTTACTGATACATAAAACCATAGCTTCCGGTCTACCTGATTTCATCAACAGGTTATTAATCCCCCAAAACCCCCATCGCACATTACGTTCTTCTTATCAAAACCTGTTATCCATTCCCTCTTTAAGACACATTGGCACCATGCGTACTAATATCTTTTCTGTGATGGCCCCTACCATCTGGAACTCAGCACCAAATTATATAAGAGAAATTTCATCACTTGATAAATTTAAAAGTAGCTTGAAGGCCTTTCTTTTTTTTTAAAGACGCATTTGGAGTATAATAGTCCTTTTAAGGACTGTAATGGAACTTTGCTCCTTGCTTTTCTTATTCATTTTAATATTTTCTACAAAGTGCTAGATTATTTATTTTTTGTTCCCTACCTTTTGTTTTGATCCTTCTCCCTCTCTTTTTCATTACACAAATGTATTTCTACCCTTTTTCATTTTGTTTCGGTAAGTTAATTTTCGTCTATGTGTCTGACTGTTTTAATAATTATAATTTATTTTTTTAATGTATACACTCAAAAATGTTAGCAATGTAAACAAGTCTATTATTCAACAATATCAAAAGGAAAGACTTGTAATATAGCAAGGTTTATGGTAATTAGCAGTGCCCTCAGATACCTGAGCTGTTAAACCATCAAAGATTCTTATAACAGCCTATACAGGTAAAGAGTATCGTTCATCGGGTTCTGCTATTTTAAGGTGCCTAATTTTTTACTGCACATCCATCAAATAAAGTGCTCTTAGTGCATAAATAAATATCTAAATATATAGCAGACAACACTTATCTCAAAGCGCTGTCCAAGCCTTCTCCCTCTCGTTTTCATTACACAAATGTATTTCTACCCTTTTTCATTTTGTTTCGGTAAGTTAATGTTCGTCTATGTGTCTGACTGTCTGTTTTAATAATTATAATTTGTTTTTTTATGTATGCCTTTCTACTCTTTGTTTTTTATATACTATGTAAAACCTCTCCAAACCCTGACAAGGCGCTATATCAAATCCCCAAACAAACCTGAAACCTAAAACGGAATTTTTTCTTTCTGGAAACACAGCACAAGAAACGGCAGAAGTTTCCTTCTTCGGCAAAAGGGTAGAAGCCGAAAAAGGAACTCAAGACATAGTCAGAGTCAAACTATTGTACATTCGAGAGGGAGACAAGAAACAGTTCTTGTGTACAAGCTGCGAAGAAAAAATCTTAAACTGAATACAGCTATCAAAATTCAGGACTGGTGACACAGAGAGATGTTAGCTGGAGGGAGAGTGTCACACACACGGGCAAGATAAGCTTTACAAGTCTCATCTGTCTAGGAGGGGGGGAATCCTAAGTGTCTTTATGACCCATAACAAAAACAATATCACAATGCAGGAATTTTCGCAATAACAAAAACAATATAACAATGCAGAAATTTTCGCTTACCTTACCTTATAAGCGAGGTACATTAATAATATACAGTATAATCTTATACTCTATAAAATCTTATCTAAGCGATAGAAGAGAAAAGCGCATGCAAAGAGTGGTACAGACGACAGAGTGGGCAGGCGTTTCTATAAATCCACAATAGAGAGACTTCCCAAAAGTCTTCACTTAATTTCATTCTTCCCGAAAGAATGGCAGCTGCTTATTTTCGCGGCGGGAGCTTCCCGAAAACTCCACATTAATCTTGTTCTTCCCAAAAGAACAGTAACCGTGGCGTGAGTTTCCCAAAAACCCACAATATAAATAAAGGGTTGGAACAGGAAGCCAATACCAGTGAGTATTAAAGAACAGAATTCAAAATTCAGAAATACTCACAAAATATTGATAATGTCTAGCCCATCCCGGATGACGAGCCCCCAAACTGAAATGAATGAGGACCGTTTCTTGGTCCCAAAACTGCCCTGCCCACACCCTGTCATCTGGGTACAGATATCCGGAGGCATTCTCCTTAGAGAGAAAAGATACGCAGACAGTATCCTAAAGAGATTGCCTGTTTTATTATCAGTGTACATCCATTTATATATCTTTTTACATTGGTCAGTGGTAACCTTCACAGGAAAAGGGGGTTGGACATGAGAGGGGAGGGGGTGCGTGGGCAGGATATGTACTTCATTGTTTAAATCTAAAGGTGAAAAAAGCTTCCCTTATCACTTTCAACCGGTACATGGCAGTGGGGGGTCGAACCTCTATTGTTTCAAACAACTAACTTCATTAGCAAAATTAAATGACCTTTTCCCAAACCATCAAGAGAGTAAACATGAACATTCTGCGTTTGAGTACCTCCAGCACAGACAGAGACAAAAGACATAAGATATGTGTGTCCTTTCACCAGTGAACATTTTTTAATAGTGGGGTAACGTGATTAAACTTTTTTGAATTTGTGATGATTTTTATTGCTGTATTTTAAATTATTTGCAGGCATCTGATTTCTTTTTGTGTGATGTTTTTATATAGGGAATTGCAATAATCCAACTTTGAGATGTTTAACGGTGCTGGTTCAAGGAATTTAGACAGTGATCATATCATGCATAATTTATAAAAACAATACTTAACAACTACGCTGAAATTATCATGAAATTATCATGATAAGATCAAGAATCACTCCAAGATTTTAATAGAATTAACTATTTTTAAGGGAATCTAATTAAGTTGAATGGGAGTGAGAGACCATCTTTCCACGGAAAGAATATAGTTTTTGCTTTTGTTATGTTTAGTGCCAACATATTATCCCTAAGCCAGTCATTGATTTGTTCTAACTTCTGATTGATGTTATATCATGGCTTTTAATGTATAGAAGTTGGGGCCACTTCTTCTTTCTTCTCCCTGGGTCTCCTTAACCCAGCTCTGGACCTGCCTCTTATATTTCCTGGTAACTGCTTCCCTGACTCCTCCTTCCTGTGTCACTTCTCCCTAGGGAGGAGCTTCATATATTAAGATGGCTCTGACAATGTAAGGGAATATCCAGCAGGTGGTGTGGTAACATCCTGTAGATTCTCTCACATACTCTCCCTCCTCAGCTCAACCCTGCCCTGTTGAATGCCTGCCATATCAGGGTTCATCTCCAGAGACAAAAAGTCAGCATTTGCATGCTCTCAGCCCGCCCAATGTTGTACTTCAAAACTGAAGACTTGCAGGCGAAGCAACTACCTCATGATGTGTGCATTGTGGTGAGCCATCCATTGCAGTGGAATGTGGTCCATGAATAGCAAAAAGTGTCATCCCTTTTTGCTATTCATGGAACATTTCCGAAGCCCATTTAACAGCTAGAGCTTCCTTCTCAATCATCACATAGTTCCTAATCTTAGGGAACCGCTTGCGGCTACTTAAGCTACCGGGTGTTACTCTCTATTCACTTCTTGGGCCATGACAGCTCTGAGACCAACCTTTGAGGCATCCATCTCTACCACAAAAGTTTGGTTGAAGTCCAGGCCAACCAGCAACAGCTCTGAGCAGATCCCTTTCTTCAAGGTTTGGAATGCTGCATCCAACTTTGACGTCCACTGAACCATCTTCTATAGAAGGCAGGTCAGGGGTTCTGCCTTTTCAGCAAACCCTGGGATAAATTGCCTGTATTATCTAACGAGCCCTAGGAAGGCTCGCACCTGTTTCATGGTCTGGGGTACCGGCACCTGGGTAATGGCTTCATCCTTTTTGATCTGAGGTTTCACTTGGCCTTTCCCCACTGGGTTCCCCAGGTATTGTACCTCCTGTCCTATAGAAAAAACTGCAAGGGGTCTCTTTTGTCTGGAGGGTACTTTTCTGAAACTTCTACCTATAGGATTTTGGGGTATGGTCTACCCATTCCAAGATGGCTGCATTAACATCTTTAAAGGGAGCGCAGCCATTGGGGTTGGCAATCTGGAACATAATTTGGCTACCCCCGGTTCACAGGTTTACCAGATATGTAGTCCATGTAGCCTCTAGCCAGCCAGTTAAACAGGCAGTCCTTTAACAATTCACCAGGAAGTGATCTGGATCATCCTCTGGTGTCATTTTAAGCAATACTGGAACTAGCACAGTTGTGTGGGACCCTGGTCCCTGTACTGTGAGACGTCTGGGCATGAGAACCCTGTTGCAGTTCTACCAATTTCTGCATCACTTGTTGCAGTAGGTGCTGCTACTGCTCCTAGTGTGCCTACATAAACTGCAGCTGCTGCTGTTGGCCCTCCTTCAGAGCATGGATTAGTTTCTCTATATTTTACTGGTAGCCCTAGGGCACACTGAATAAAAGAGGAAAAAAAATATCCTGCCCTTCTGGCACCAACTATACTGGGCTGGGTCTCTCTCTGGAGGTAGAGCTAGTCTCCTTAGCCTCAACATTTAGCTGGATATTAATCGCAGGCCCAAACTCCTGGAATTTGAGGTGTCCACTTCTTCCGGCCAGTTGAGCAGGATCCAGCTTCTGAAACCACATGTAAAAGTGTGAGTGGGATTGGGTTTGGGCCTGTGCATACACAGCTAGACACGATCACAAGTAGTAGAGGAAAAGTTTTTAGTAATTCAGCCTCCACCCCGAGTCCTGTTACTTCACAGGGCCAGGTATACAAGAAACAGTCTCTTTAATAAGTAAGAGTCCTGAAATGGGCCTGTAGCTTGTGACGGCCACACCCCAAACTCAGCAAATGTCTTTCTCAAATCAGGTAGCAAGTTCTGGTTATAGCCAGACTCCAGAACAGGGTTTACATATAGTCATCACAAAGAAGTTGGCTTATCTCAGCCAAGTAGAATTTCTAGAAGTTATAGTGAAGGAATGTACTGTGGCTACTTTTTCCTTCTTCTCCCCTGGTCCTCCTTAACCCAGCTCTGGGCCCGCCTCTTATACTTCCTGGTAGTTGCTTTCCTGACTCCTCCTTCCCATATCACTTCCTGGTGATAAAATTCCTAACACGGCTTGATAAAATGGAGGGTAATTTAGCTGTAATCAAATAAGGCTGCATTCAAGAAACTTCAGTTAGATATACTTAAAAATGTAATAATAATAATAACTTTATTTTTGTATACCGCAGTACCACAACAGTTCAGAGCGGTTTACAGAGGAAGAGACTGTACACAGACAGCGATGTTACATACAAGACATTCAGATTATCTTAGCAAGTCTGGATTAGTCAGGTATATCCAGATGCATATCAGAGATACAAGGCAGGGATGGAGTCAGAAATTTATCAAAGAGATAGGTTTTAATTGATTCCCTGAAAGTTTGGTAGGAGGGTGAATTTGAAATGAGGGTGGTTAGGCATTTATTCCATTTGCCTGCTTGGAATGATAAAGATCTGTCAAGGAATCTCTTGTAGATACAGCCCTTTAAGGATGGGAAGGCAAACAAGTAGGTATTACGTATGCGGGTGGGGCCTGAAAATTCAAAATGTTCCGACATGTAGATTGGGGAAGAGCCTGTTAAGATTTTGAAGCAGAGGCAAGCAAATTTGAAGATGATCCTTGCCTCCATCGGCAGCCAGTGCAGTTTTCTGTAATAAGGGCTTACATCAGGGGTGCCCAATAGGTCGATCGCGATCGACCAGTAGATCGCCAAGGCAAAGTGAGTCGATCAAGGAGCCCATCCCGGACTCCATGATAGACTCACTTTGCCTTGGCGATCTACCGGGCCTATCAGCCTTCCTCTCCCCGATGTCAATTCTGCCGTCGGAGAGGAAGTTCGGGCCAGCCAATCACTGCCTGGCTGGACTGGAACTTTCTCTCCGACGGCAGAATTTATGTCGGAGAGAGGAATGCTGGTCGGCCCAATGCAGGGAAGCAGGGAGAGCTTGAGGTGGTGGAGGCTTTGGGACCTGTTACCCGATGGCGGCAGCGGCAGCGGCTTGGGGGCCTGTTCCCCGATGGCGGCGGCAGTGGCTTGGGGGAGGGCAGGGAGAAAGAAAGAAAGAAAGGGGCAGGCAGGGAGACAGAAGGAAAGAAGGGAAACAGAAAGAAAGGGGGCATGAAAAGAGAATAAAAGAAAGGGAGGCAGGGAGAAAGAAAGGGCTGGGGGAGGGAATGAGGTCTGGAGGAGAGGAAGCATACAGGCTGAAAGAAGGGAAGAAAGATTGGATGCACAGTCAGAAGAAAGTGCAACCAGAGACTCATGAAATCACCAGACAACAAAGGTAGGAAAAATTATTTTATTTTCAATTTAGTGATGAAAATGTGTCTGAATTTATATCTGCTGTCTGTATTGTGCACTATGGCTCCCTTTTACTAAACCGCAATAGCAGTTTTAGCGCAGGGAGCCTACGAGCGTCGAGAGCAGCGCTAGGCATTCAGCGCAGCTCCCTGCACTAAAAACTGCTATTGTGGTTTAGTAAAAAGGGAGAGGGGTATATTTGTATATTTTTGTATGGTTGTTACTGAGGTGACAGTGCAGAGTCATCTGCCTTGACCTCTTTGAAAAAACCCCGGAATAGGAATGATAATTAACATTTTCTCAGCGTACAGTGTGCTTTGTGTTTTTTAAAAAATTTTATTGTTGTAGATCATTTTATTGTTGGTAGATCATTTTGACTTGGTCATTTTAAAAGTAGCTCGCAAGCCAAAAAAGTGTGGGCACCCCTGGCTTACATGAACTGATTTTTTAAGATCGTAGATGAGGCCCAGGCCTGGCTCCCTTTGAAATCACTTCTGGGTCAGGAAGTGACATCAGAGGGAAAGCCAGTGTGAGCACAGGTAGAGAAGCTGCTCGTGCTGGGGGTGGGAAGGAACAGTGTGAGTGTGGCATGGGGGCATGGAAGGTGCATGGGCAGAGAGGAGAGCATGGGGGGCAACCCGGAAGGAGTGCGAGGGGGGCACTACCACCCCAGACACCTCCCACCCTCACTACACCACTGCCTCCAACTCTAGTTCTGCCAGTGAGAGTGGTGCTTCAATATTGTGGTGTCAGTCACTAGGGACAGGCAGGTTCCTTGGAGCCCTGCAGAGCTTGCCTGTATCCCACTATACACACACACGGTTCACGGAAGTTTCGCCCCCCACATTTCACCCCCAGCAATTCGCCCCTCACATTTCGCCCCCGCACATTTCGCCCCCCGGATGTTTCGCCCCCACACATTTCGCCCCCGCACATTTCGCCCCCCGGATGTTTCGCCCCCACACATTTCGCCCCCGCACATTTCGCCCCTGAGTGTCAGACTATTCCTCTCGCAGGCGATTTCTTTGCCGACACGACGGCAGGCTACAAATTCAAAGTGCACAGCTGGCTGTTCTCACTGCCTCTAATGTCGGCCCTGCAGCTCCGGACTTCCCCACACCTGCTCTTCCCCCCCCCCCCCCGATCACTATTATTTTAAATGTTATGGCAGCCACGGCGCTGTATCCATCGGAGGAGACTTCTAACCTCGGCCATGAAGTTGCTGTTGCAGGAAGAGTTCCGGGGCAGGCCGAGGTTAGAAGTCTCCTCCGATGGATACAGCGCCGTGGCTGCCATAACATTTAAAATAATAGTGATCGGGGGGGGGGGGGAGAGAGCAGGTGTGGGGAAGTTCGGAGCTGCAGGGCCGCCAGCTGTGCACTTTGAATTTGTAGCGGTTTTTTTTTTTAAGGAGTCAGGGAGTATGCTGATGCGCCCCCGAACGCCGGCGCCGCCCCCCAGCGCGAAGAGAGTCGCTCGGCGCCGCGAGCCGCCAGCCCAAACGCGGCCCGCGCAGAGGCGCGGCCCCCCCCCAACGACCAGCCGACCCCGAACGCCACCGCGAGCAGACAACCCCAACGCGGCCCGCGGCCCGGCAGTAGGGGAGCGCCGGTCCGCTGCGGTCGGCGCCGCCAGCCGCTACAGGGGGAGCGCCGGCACGCGCGTTCTGCGCCGCGAGCTGCTGGCCCTAACGCGGCTCGCGGCCTGGGAGGAAGGAAGCGCCGGTCTGGTGCGGTCGGCCATTGGTGCCGGAGGGGGAGAAGGAGCCCCCAAGCGGCCCGGCCGGGAGGAGGGGAGCGCCGGTACGGTGCGTTTTTGCGCCGCGGGCCGCTGGCTCCAACGCGGCCCGCGGTATGAGAGGAGGGAAGACTACCGGCTAAGGGCAGGAATCCGATCCGACGCTCCCGGGCAGGCGGACCAGCCCGCACGTGTGGGGCGACCCGCCCCGCTCATATAGTTGCCAGGAAGAGAGTTGTTCGGTGCCGCGAGCCGCTGGCTCACACGCGGCCCGCGGCCTGGGCAGAGGTGCCGCCCCCCCCCCAACGATTAGCCGACCCCGAACGGCAAAGCAACCTGCGGACAGGGAGGAGGGAGTCGGCGGCCCTGAAAGCCGGCGCGGCCGACGCCCCGACTCCTTGCAAGCCGCACCCCCCCTCCTGCACCAGCTCCACGCGGGGAGAGCCGGCAACAAGTTTAAAAAACGCCGAGGGCAGAAAGCCGATCGGCAAGAAGGCGCAGCGCTCTAAGGCGGGCGGACCCGCACGCAAGTTCCGGGCGGGCCGCCCCCACCGTCCTCTCCCTCATCGAGAGCGCTGTCGTGTCGGCAAAGAAATCGCCTGCGAGAGGAATAGTCTGACACTCAGGGGCGAAATGTGCGGGGGCGAAATGTGTGGGGGCGAAACATCCGGGGGGCGAAATGTGCGGGGGCGAAATGTGTGGGGGCGAAATGTGTCTGGGGGCGAAATGTGGGGGGCGAAATGTGAGGGGCGAATTGCTGGGGGCGAAATGTGGGGGGCGAACCTTCCGGATCCCCACACACACATATGATCAAAGTCTACAAAATCCTGAGTGGTTTGGAACTGGTACAAGTGGATTGATTCTTTATTGCATCAAGATTTACAAAGACCACGGGACCATAGAAACATAGAAAATGACGGCAGAAAAGGGCCACGGCCCATCTAGTCTGCCCACACTAATGACCCACCCCCTAACTTCCTCCGTGAAGAGATCCCACATGCAAATCCCATTTTTTCTTAAAATCTGGCACGCTGCTGGCCTCAATTACCTGTAGTGGAAGATTATTCTAGCGATCAACTACCCTTTCGGCGAATAAATATTTTCTGGTGTCGCCATGAAATTTCCTACCCCTGATTTTCAAAGGATGCCCTCTTGTTGCCGTGGGTCCTTTAAGAAAAAAGATATCCTTTTCCACCTCGATACGGCCCATGACATATTTGAACATCTTGATCATGTCTCCCCTCTCTCTGCATTCCTCGAGTGAGTTTAGCTGCAACTTATCCAGCCGTTCCTCATAAGGGAGATCCTTGAGTCCTGAGACCATCCTGGTGGCCATTCGCTGAACCGACTCAACTCTCAGCACATCTTTTTGGTAATCTGGCCTCCAGAATTGTACACAGTATTCCAGATGGGGTCTCACCATGGATCTGTACAACGGCATTATGACCTCGGGCTTATGGCTGACGAAACTTCTACGGATACAACCTATGATTTGTCTAGGCTTGGATGAAGCTTTCTCCACTTGATTAGCAGTCTTCATGTCTTCACTAATGATTACCCCCAAGTCTCGTTCTGCTACAGTCCTTGCTAGGGTCTCACCAGTTAGGGTGTAAGTCCTGCATGGATTTTTGCTGCCAAGGTGTTATTTCTTATATTTCTCTCTTTATTTTTTTTATTGAAACTTAGTTGCCAAGTCTTTGACCAATGCTCCAGTAGGAGTAGGTCATGCGTCATACTGTCGGGCATTGAGCTTTTGTCGGGCACTGTGCTTTTATCTATTGTGCTCTTGCCTACTATGTTGCATAGTTTGGCATCATCGGCGAATAACGTAATTTTACCTCGAAGCCCCTTAGCCAAGTCTCTTACGAAGATGTTTAATAGGATCGGGCCCAAGATCGAGCCCTGCGGCACTCCGCTGATCACCTCCGTTGTTTTGGAGGGGGTGCCATTTACCACCACCCTCTGAAGTCTACCTCCAAGCCAGTCCTTAACCCATGCAGTTAATGTTTCACCTAATCCCATCGAATTCATCTTGCTCAATAACCTGTGGTGTGGGACGCTATCAAATGCTTTGCTGAAGTCCAAGTACACGACATCCTGGGACTCATCCTATGTCCAGCTTTCTAGTTACCCAGTCAAAGAAGCTGATCAGATTGGATTGGCAGGACCTTCCCTTTGTAAATCCATGTTGATGGGGATCTCGTAGATTCTCCTCGTTCAGGATCGTATCTAATTGGCGTTTGATTAGAGTTACAGAGCAATACTTTTAAAACCAATAGGAGGAAATATTTTTTCACTCAGAGTATAGTTAAGCTCTGGAATGCATTGCCAGAGTATGCAGTAAGAGCGGTTAATGTAGCTGGTTTTAAAAAAGGTTTGGACAAATTCCTGGAGGAAAAGTCCATAAACTGCTGTTGAGACAGACATGGTAGAAGCCACTGCTTGCCCTGGATCAGTGACATGGAATGCTGCTACTATTTGGATTTTTGCCAGATACTTGTGAGCTGGATTGGCCTCTGTGAAGACAGGATACTGGGCTAGATGGACCATTGGTCTGATCCAGTAAGGCTATTCTTATTTGTAGTTGTAAGACTGCTGCACAGTTTAGAGGGATAATTGATTAGAAGACTCAAGTACCCACTCCACCTTAGTTCTCTATCCCCAGTCTTTCCTCTGGACCAGTTCTTTCCCATATAGTACAGAAAGTGTTCTTGATGTCTGAGGAAGTAATAATAATAAATTCCAGTTATGCAAATTTGCTCTCTACCACTTTTTGGCATTAAAGTTTCCACTGCCATCACCTTGGCAACCTTTACTCATTCTAGCATATTCCGCAATACATAGTCCCATTTAAGACAATAAAAACTTATTTTAGAAAGACTGAATTCTTCAGATTGCATCCAAGCTTAACTCACTGATTCAGCATCAGCAATTCCTGAAAGCATCCTTGGGTAAGGTGACCATACGTCCCGTTGTCCCCAAACACAGCTTCGGGATGCCGAAATGTCCTGTTTTCAGGGACAGCATCCTGAAGCTGTGCACAGGGACAACAGGACAGGTAATCGCTTCCTGTCACTCCCTGCTGTGCAAAAAAAAAAGCCTCCCTCCAGTGCCCGTTTGAAGCCTCCCCCCCCCCTGGTCCGCCGCTGCTCTCCTTACCTCCCTGCTGCTGCTAATCACCAACCAGAAGCCTTCTTCCCAACATCAATTCTAACGGAGAGGCCATTCTGGGCCAGCCAGGCAGCGATTTGCTGACCTGGAACGTCCTCTCCGACATCAGAATTGACATTGGGAAGAAGGCTTCTAGGCGGCGATTAGCAGCAGCAGGGAGGTAAAGAGAGAGGCTGGCAATCAGCAGCAGCGGCGGGCCAGGGGGGGAAGGAAGGAAGGAGGCTTTTTATTTTTTTGCGCGGCAGGGAGGGAAGGAGATAGGCAGGCAAACAGGCTGGCTTTGGTGCGGCAGGGAGGGAGGTAGGAAGGCAGGATTCAGGGGTGGGACAAAGTCTGGAAGGCAGTGAGGGGGACATGGGAAGGAGGCACTGGGGGCACTAAAGACATGGGAAGGGGCACTAAGGACATAGGAAGGAGGCAATGGGGGCACTAAGGACATGGGAAGGGGCACTAAGGACATAGGATGGAACACTAAGGTCATAGGAAGGAGGCACTGGGGGCACTAAGGACACAGGATGGGACACTAAGGACATAGGAAGGAGGCACTGAGGGCACTAAGGACATAGGAAGGAGCACTGGGGGCACTAAGGACACAGGATGGGGCACTAAGGACATAGGAAGGAGGCACTGGGGGTACTAAGGACATGGAAGGGGCACTAAGGACATAGGATGGGACACTAAGGATATAGGAAGGAGGCACTGGGCACACTAAGGACATAGGAAGGAAGCACTGGGCACACTAAGGACATAGGAAGGGGCACTAAGGACATGGGAAGGAGGCACTGAGGGCACTAAGGATATGGGACAAGGCACTAAGGACATAGGAAAGAGCACTGAAGGCATAGGAAGGAGACACTGTGGGCACTAAGGACATAGGATGGGACACTAAGGAAATAGGAAGGAGGCACTAAGGACATAGAAAGGGACAATTGTTGGGCCTGAGTGCAGAAAGAAAGAAATGAAAGAAAGGATACACAGTCAGAAGAAAACGCAACCAGAGACTCATGAAATCATCAGACAGCAAAGGTAGAAAAAATAATTTTATTTTCAATTTAGTGATCAAAATGTGTCAGTTTTGAGAACTTATATCTGCTGTCTATATTTTGCTCTATATGTGTCTATTTTTCTATAGTTACTGCCTTGACATCTTTGAAACCCCCCCAAATATAAATGATAATTTATTTTCTCTGTGTATAGTCTGCTTTGTAGGTTTTTTTTTAAATTTTATGGTGACCATTATGAATTAATAAGGTATTATGTGTACATGAAAAATGAATGGAAGAAATTAGGGGCGGGACTAACAATTAATAGATGTCCCGTTTTGATTTAAAAAAAAAGGTCAGGTTATCCTTGGGGCATGCATTCAAAACTAGATTGGACGACGTCCTGGTAAAGTGACTCAAATGACGTTCTTTATAAACAATGATTTTATGGGCTCTAATTATAATATTCTTAGGTTTAGTCCTAAACTGGGTTTTAGGAGGAGCCTGGAATGCCCAGAGTCCCTCTGAGGGGCGCCAGTATTTAAGATGATTAGCGAGCTGGGGGAGCCCTGCACTCTTCCACCAAGGTATCAGCAGCATGCAGTGCGGCCAGGACCTCGACTTTTATCTCAGCGCCGTGCTAGTCGCCGTCGGACTCCTAGTAATCAGTGTCCAAACGCGGGCCCCCTACATCTATGGGAAGCATCTGGACTTCAAAAGCAAGGCGGCGGTGCTGGTGTCGGCGAGACGCGGCTGGTTCCTCCAGGAGCTGCCTTCCTTCCTGGTACCTCTGCTGCTCGTCCTGCACAGCCCCCAGCCCGGCTCCCCGGGGTGCAAGCTGCTCGGCGTCCTCTTCTGCACGCACTACTTTCACAGGTACCCCCCCTCCCCCTCCCCCTCCCCCTCCCCCTCCCCCTCCCTCCTTCGGCGAACGCTCTCTGCCTCTCGAACGACCGTTGTCCCTTCTCTGAACTTGGCGCGAGGGGGGCGAACGCGCCTGCTTGATTGTACTGGCCAGGGGTTTGTTTTAAATTCATCAGCTCTTGAGTAGCAAACTTCCATTGGTTCCGTTTCCAGCGCCGGCCAACGCTATTGGCACGATCGTTTCTGAACTGTAGCCTCGGAGCTTGGTGCCAAAGAAACACTGGCTTGAAAGCTAAAGTTCAGAGTAGTTTTGCCGGGCAGGACTGATAGAGGTAGCGAGGTGCCCCCCCCCCCCCCCCGTCCTCCAAATTATTGAGATGCTGTCTCCTCAGGAATATCAAATATAGGAACTTTTCATGACCTTTGTGAAGAATTATTATATTTGTCTTCAGTTTTGGGGCGTGTTTTGGTGTGGCTTTATCATCAGTTGAAATTGTTAAGAATTTGATTATGGACACTGAGAATTGATAATTAATGAAAATTAGGATTTTTTATACACCTGTCAGGTTGTTGTTTTTTTGTGTGTATGTGTGTGGGGGGAGGGGGGAGGAGTCAAACTGAAGGAGCCTGGGACTGGTTTTCCTAAGTGTTGAACTAAGTTTTCTCCTTAATAAATTGCTGAATTATGTTTAGCTGCAGACCTAATTTATCTGATGTTCTAGCTTGGACATTCTAACTTCTTATGGCTATCTCAGCATAAACGACATGTAACAGAAAGACTGCAGAGCCTAGATAAGTGACTGGCTAGTGACTTGCTAGTGTGAGCTGAGGACCAATGATTTGTTAAGAAAAGTAACAGGTGAACAATTTTTTCTAGAATTCAGTTGTTTAGCCAGAAGAATGTATAAATATCTCTGTAATGTCCTGGTTTCGGCACTTCTGAAGCCAGCTTGGAGCTCAGGAGTCGCATATATATGCTAATAAAACATGTTGCTTTCTTGGCTTCCCAAAGTGACCTTTCATTTGGCTTCCGAACAGGGACTTGAAGGTCTTTTGACCACAGCCTACTCGATTGGTCACTTGTGTCTGGTCTGAGAACCGACCTGTCTGCTAAGCCGGCTTAATTCCTCTTGGAATTTGTAGACCTCGTGGCTCTGGCCGGCTCAACTGATTAATTGAGTCCTGGCTTAAAGTACAGGTATCTGTCTGGGGTTGGCCACCAAACTGGTAAGGAACTGATCATTCCTCCTGTTTCTTTTCCCTTGCACTAATAAATGACTTGATCCATCATTGAAGCAGCGGGGATGGATTCTAGGAACTGTGTCTGTCTGTTTGGTAAACGAAACTGAATCTGTAGATCTGAAGTTAAGACAATAGATGTAAGCTGTTTGTATTTACAGGCTCAGCATGAGCTCTGAGTCAAGATGTACTTCCGATGCATCCTGAAAAGAGGGAAAATGGTGTAGGTTGAACATTTCAGGAGTCAGGGAATTGGTTAGAACTGGCTATATTTCTATTGTGCTGTATTTGTACAGGAAGATTGAGGGGGGGTAATAAATATCTGTTGGGTTTTTGCCTGCTAGGCTTGTTAATGACTGTTATGTGTTTCTAGCTGCTCAGAGCAGGCAGTGGCATCAAGAATATAGGCTTATGTTGAAAATAATTTAGAGAAAGTATGTGCATGAATTCTGACCTGATTAAAAGGGCTCATGTAACTGGAATCAGCAGATGTAGTTAGGATTATAAGGGGCAATGCAGTTGAGCAGCCCAATAGGGAAGAACGAATCTTTTGTGTAGGAAAAATTTTATTCCAACCGAGATACCATGTTTATAAGAAAGATATATGAGGCTATAATTGTACGAAAGTACAGAGATTGCTGTTTGCATGGATCGTTTATCTGCATGTATGTGTGGTTTTTTTATGTGTGCATGACATTCAAAATCCCCTTCCTTATCTGTATTTCTATCCCGGGTTCCTTATGAGTTCTGTCTGTCCAAATGTATCAGTGTAATTTGAAACTGTCAGTTGTTCAAAGCAGGATGGGGGAGTACCCTTCCTCCTTCTTTTGTGCTGATAAGGGCCATGAAGTTTTCAGCACTTCAAATGCAGTTTCTCCTGAAACAGATAAGTAGGTTTAGATGTAAAGTTTTTGGCTATGTTATAAAATGTTTATGTATATTCAAAAATTAATGTAAACAAAAAATATGATTTCTGGAACTTATATTCCATGCTAAAAAGAAGTTCTTTGTCCAAATTTAAAAGTCTGAAAAGGACTACATCTGTAATTTGATCTCTTTGATCTTTAAGCACCTCTCTCTCCTCTGTGAAATTCTGAAGGGAGGGGGAGTAAGTCTCTACTGAGACGTATGTTGATTGTAAAAAAAAAAAAAGTTGTGTGTATGGATTATCTTTTGTGAGTACAGTAAAACCTTGGTTTGCGAGCATAATTTGTTCCATAAGCATGCTTGTAGTCCAGGGCACTCGTGTACAAAAATATACATACTTGTATTGCAAGCCCTTGCTCGTTTGGAACAATCACTGCACTCCTGCAGCGTCATAGCGAGAGGAACCATTGGCTCAGTTGTGATGATGTGATAATTGTATACTGTATGTACTTGTATTGCAAGACGTTGCTGGTATAGCAAGTTAAAATTTAATCAAATGTTTTGCTTGCCTTGCAGAACACTTGCAAACCAAGTTATTTACAATCCAAAGTTTTACTTTATATTCCAATCTTTGTTTTGTATTTCTTTTTATAAATCATGTAAGCTTAGTATAAGAATGTAACTTTTAGGTATAAGAATGTAATTTTTAGGAATGCTTTTGTATGGAAGTAAATATTTTTGCCAGTCAGATGATAGTAAAGGGACTGCCACTTTAGAGAGCGCTTGTGTTAAACTACCCTGCTTAGTGGGTGGACCCAGAGCTGAATTTTACTTAATTTTTACAAGTCAGCTCTTTGGGGTAGGAACCTGATACAGAATAGGGATTGAGAACAATTCTTATGTGCTAGTAGACAGTAGATAATGGTTCTGCCTTTTACATTTTCCTGTGGCCATATTTACACTGATTTCAAGTATGCCTTCCACGTGTCACCTACCTTGGGTTTCGTGTCCAGGCTGTCTGTAGTCTTCCTGTTCCCGATACTCGTAAAGCCCTGCGCACCTTCCTTGGTATTGTCGGATACTGTCGTATCTGAATCCCTGACTTCTCTACCATTGCCCACCCTCTGTATGATTCCACCAAAGGCGCTGACTCAGCCCCTTTTGTCTGGACCCAACTTCAGGAGTGGTCTTTCCGCTGCCTCCAAAACTTCTGACTCAGGCCCCTACCCTCTGGCCCTCCGCCCTAGAAGCTGAGCTGTATGCCCTCACTTCTGCCCTTTGCCACTCTGCCTCTCAGTCTTGTAACATCTACACTGACTCCAAATATGCTTTCCTTACCTTGCATGCCCCTAGGGCCATCTGGAAACATTGAGGTTTCGTTACAGCCTCCGGCCACCTGATCCATCATGCTCCCCTCATTCTTGACCTCCTCAAGGCTGTCAAATTGCCCTTCCGTGTCGCGGTTATGCACTGCCGTGCTCACAGACGCGTGATGGCCCTTGTCTCTCGTGGCAATACCCTGGCCGACTGGACTGCTAGTCTCTGTCCCCCTCCTTCAGCCTCCCCTCTACACTATCACCCCCTTCCTTGCCAACCTTTCCCCTCGATATACTTCTCAGGAGCAGACTTGGGCCCGTATACTCTCGGGCCAGTATGTCCTGAAAGCGGGGTGGATACACAGGATACAAATATGCGCCAATTCAAGTGCCGATCCAGACCCACACACTGATGCTTCAAACGCAAGCACAGCGGGTACCCTCATAGTCATTCCTCAACACCTGGCCCGGGTTTCTGAGGTGGAGCAGCGGGTTGGTACCGTGGAGGACTCCCTAGCCATGATGCAGACCGAACTTCAGCAACTTCGATGCAAGCTGGGGCAGTGTGAGGAGAAAATGGAAGACCTGGAGAACCGCTCCAGACGGAACAATCTGCGTCTGGTGGGGATCCCAGAATCAGTGTCGGATGGAGACCTGCTGCCTACGCTGGAGACCTGGTTGGCGAAGGAGCTGCTTGCTACGCGGGGCTGGGCCCCTTGCGCATTGAACGAGCGCACCGGCTGGGAAGGAGGCAGGAGGGCGTGACCAGGCCGCGAGTGGTGATTCTTCGTATCCTGAATTTTACCATCAAAGATCTTCTCCTCCGCAATTATCGCCAATGTAAGGATTTACAGTTTCAGAACCAGCGTATCCTGATTTTTCAGACTATTCTGCGCAGGTGGCATCTCTACGTCGGGGTTTCTCGACCATCTGCAAGCAACTTACGGAGAAAAAGCTGTGCTTCACTTTGCAATTTCCTGCCAAGCTGAGGGTGGTTCATGATGAGCAACCATACATCTTTAAGACCAGTGCGGCAGCTAGGGCGCAAGTTCTCCAGTGGTACCCTGACTTGGAGCCTGGCACTTGATGGACTTTGACTGAGTTTTGTGGTTTCTGTTGCTTGCTTTGAGTGAGGGCTGCCCATGGGGTGAGGGTGGATTCTCTATGGGCAACGTTAACTTGTTCTTGTTCTGCTTCTTTACTTCTTGTGGCTCCCTTTTTGGGGGTCACTTATATTATACCATGGTTGCGGTTTTATTGTTCTTTCCTCATGCTCCTTGATGACTTATATCATGGAGGGTCTCTGATTTGGAGGCTGAAGGGGGGAGGGACTTTGGGCCCTTGGTGTACCCTCTCTGGAGTGGTGGAATGGGGTGTCAGGGGGGGATTGGGAGGGGGGAGTTGGACTTGGGAGGGGGGGTTGGGGAGGAGGGAGGACGGTTTGGTTGTGGGTGGGATAGTGGAGGTTTGGGAGGGGGAGGTGGGGTTGGGGGGGGTGTGGCAGGGGGTGGGGGGGTGGGGGGGGTCTGGACCTGTGTGGTGTGGGTGGGATGTGTCGGGGTGGGAACTGGATGTGTGGCTGCTAGGGGGAGGGCTGGGTCTCTTGGCAGGAGTTTTTTACATTTTGTTCTGCTGACACATATGGTCTTCCCTATGCATGACCCTTAAGCAAGGAGTGTGTTGTGTGACATGGAATGTGTCTGGCATTAATTCTCAGATTAAGAGAACCAAGATTTTGCAGCACTTAGCTCGCCACCAAGCTGATATAGTGGGCCTACAGGAGACTAAGCTTTCTGAGACAGAACATGGTAAACTGAAACAGTCCTGGGTGGGTTAATGTTTTTCTGCTTCCTCTCCTAAGGCTAGAGTTGGGGTGGCCTTGCTGGTTCACAAGTCGGTTTCCTTTGTTCCGTCCCGGGTCTTCTCGGATCCGGAGGGTCACTATGTAGTGGTTCAGGGTACTCTGTATCAGCACCCTGTTCTTTTGATGTCGGTGTATGCTCCCAATTCTGCCCAAAGGTCCTTTTATAAAAAGCTCTTAGGAGTACTCCTGTCCTTGACTCTGTTACCTGGAACTCACAGAATTTTCCTGGGGGATTTTAATTCTATTTTAGACCCGGTCCTCTGGGAGGTCGGATAATGGGCTGAATGCTTGGATTGATGCTTTAGATGTGGTGGATGTATGGAGGACACTTCACCCAAGAGAGCGGAACTTTACTCATACCTCTAAGGTGCATGATTCCTCTTCTAGAATAGACTATATCTTCCTATCGCGCTCCTCCTTCTTTGCAGTCAATAAAGCTGAGATATGGGCGCTGGTTATTTCTGATCACACTATGGTATAGATGGATGTTAGCCTCGCGGCTGGACCCCCTGGGGGGAGTGGGCGCTGGCGTTTTCCGGTAGCGCTCTATTCTGACCCTGATTTCAAACAGTATTTGGAGACGCAGTGGCAGGATTATGTTGAGTTCAATGGGGCGCATGCGGGTGATGGAACTCTTTTTTGGGAGACTGCTAAGGTGGTGCTCCGGGGGGGGGGGGGGGCAGTGATAGCTTACTGTGCTCGCTGGAAGAAAATGATGGCAGCCAAGATTTTGGCTCTCGAACGTAAGGTACGGGAGAGTAGACTTTTGGTACTTCATTCCCAAACTTTGTTCCTTCAGCATGATTTTCGGGCGGCTCAGTCAGCGCTCCATGCTCTTTTGCATGATAGGGCTCATAAATCGCTCTTTTACTATAAGTATCGGCTACATAGATTTGGCAATCGGCCTGGCCGCATGTTTGCTCAGTTGACCAGGGCGTGGAGGGGTTCCTCCTCCATCACTTCCCTCCGGGACTCCGGGGGGCATTTGGTCACAGCTCAGTCTCAACTTGAGCAACTTTTTGTCACCTTTTATAGCTCCCTTTACACGGCGGAGGTGGTGAACCGGGAATCCCTGATTCAGGCCTATTTGGATTCACTGCCCTTGCCCCGGCTCTCGGATACAGATCGTGCGAGTTTGGCCTCTCCTATCACCGGGGAGGAGGTTTTGGGGGTTATTTACCTCTCTGTAAATCTCTGAGTCCGGATGGATTTAGTGGGGAATTTTACAGACTTCTGCAGGGTTTGGTGGCTCTTCCGTTGCGACGGTATTATGAGCAAGCCATAGATGGAGGCTCCTTTCCCCCTGGCTCAAATCAGGCGTTGATTACTGTGCTGCCTAAACCGGGTAAGGACCCTCTTTTGTTGGAGTCCTATCGGCCCATTTCACTTATTAACGTTGATCTTAAAATATTAGCTAGGATACTGGCTGACAGGTTGGCCCCGCTTGTTCCTTCGCTGGTGGGGGTAGATCAGGTGGGTTTCGTGAAGGGTCGTAAAGCGGGTCACAATGTTTGGAAGCTTTTGATTGCTTTGGCTCATTGTGATTCTTGGCAGCAGTCTGCCTTGGCTATTAGTTTTGACTCTGAAAAGGCCTTTGATTGGGTCGAGTGGGCCTTTCTCTTTCCGTTGCTTCACCGCTATGGAGTGGATGGGTTCTATATGAGGGCCCTTCGTGCCTTCTATTCTAGTCCCGCGGCTGCTGTGTTGGTCAATGAATTTGCTTCTTCGGTTTTCTCTTTACAGCGGGGCACTCGGCAGGGATGCCCCCTGTCTCCTTTGCTTTATATTTTATTCTTGGAACCTCTCTTACTTTGTATTCGTACTCATCCTTTGCTCACGGGCGTGGAAGTGGGGGCTACCTCCGTGCATTGTCTGGCTTTTGCGGATGATATTATGGTTCTCTTAACAGATCCGGTCTCTCACCTTTCTCTGTTGTTGGAGTTGTTTCGGCAGTTTGGGGAACTTTCGGGCCTTAAACTTAATGTGTCTAAATCGGAGGCGCTCCTGCTTCACTTACACACATCTCACCTGTGGGCTGACTTCCCTCTGAAAGAGGCTTTTTTACAGGTGAAATATCTGGGTGTTCTTATACCTTCCTCCCTGGCGCGCCTCTATGAGCTAAATATTCGTCCCTTGCTTCGGAGCTCTATTGAAAGCTTGCGCTTATGGGGTGCTCTGCCGGTCTCCCTTGCGGGTCACATCTTTTTATACAATATGATGATTGTGCCCCGGTGGCTTTACTTGTTCCAGACTCTACCGCTTTGGCTGCGTCGCCCGGATTTGGAGGAGTTATACCGTTCCCTGCGGATTTTCTTGTGGCAGGGTCAGAGGCCCTGTTTGCCCCTTCGCATCCTAATGCTACCGGAGGCGCAGGGGGGTTTTGGTCTGTTGGATCTTCGAGCCTAGAACCTGGCGTGTGGCTTGCGCCAGGTTCGGGATTGGTACCTGGAGAGTTCCTCCTTCCAGCTGTTTTCGGTGGAAAGGGACTTTTTGTTCCTTGTCTCCGGATTGTTTTTGTTGCATGCCCCTTCGGCCCAGCTGGATTCCTTCCAGCGGGGGCACGTGGTGTGGTCTTACATGAGGCTTATCTGGAAACTGCTTTGTAAACACTTGGGTATTAATTTTAGTGTAACTCCCCTATTACCCTTTGTGGGGAACTTGCAGTTTAGCCCGGGTATTGACAACCGAGTTTTTCAGCTTTGGCATGCGCATGGGGTTCGTAGAGTGGGGGATGTTCTTAATGATCAGGGGACTCTTCTTTCTCCTACTGAACTGGCGTCTTTATATGGTTTGGATCATGTGGACGCATTTGGCTATTTGCAACTTTGTCATTATCTTCTCAGTCTGGGGGGGACTTCCTTGCGTGTGTCGGTGGCCAGGAGTCTTGGTCAGAGCCTTGCTCTGTGGGAGGATCCAACTCCGCGCCTTCGTTATTTTGTCAATGCGTTATTGTCTCCGCTGTCGACTGAATGAGCGGATTTGCTGGCTGGGGCGTGGAGCGTTGACCTGGGGTGCACTATCTCGTCTTTCCTGATTTCTCACTGCTTTGTCTTATTGCGTACTCTTTCTTTTAATATGCTTCATAGGGAGCAGGAATATAAATTCCTTCATAGAACGTTCATATCCCCACAGAGGGCTTATCGTGCTGGCTTTGCTGACCATGACTGTTGTCCTAAGTGTCCTGTGCGCCCTGCCTCCCTGGGCCATATGTTTTGGCTGAAAGTGTGGGCCTTTTTGTCCTCCTTGTATCCTTCGTTACCTGCATGCGCCCCGTCCATTGTCCTTTTTTATGATGGTGTGGCTTACTCCCATTGCTCTGATGGGCAGCGGATGTTGGTATCCAAGGCCCTCCTTTTAGCCAAGAAGGCCATTTTGGTCTCCTGGCGGGTTCTGCATTCTCCTTCCTTCTCTCAGTGGCATCTGTCACTCTATGATTTAGCGCTTTTGGAGCGCAGGGCAGTGGGGACACATAATGAGACTCGGTGGGACAAATTTCAGGCTGTGTGGGAGGGGTACTGGTTGTCCCTTCCGCATCGGGAGAGGAGTTTGTTGTTGAATTGATGACCTTTTGGGCTCAGTTGTTTCTGTTGGGGGCTGGTGCGTTTTTTGTTTTTTTTTCCCTTCTTCGGGTGCACTGTCTGCTTTTATTTTTTTCTCTTTTCTAACCTTCTTTTCCCACGCTTTCTTTATTTCTTTCCTTCATTTTCTTGCCATCCCACTAACCACATGGGGCTGGGCTGGGGGGGGGAGTTGGGAGGTTTGGGGGGGTCTGGTTTTTGTAGGGGGGGTTGCTGGTGGTTTATATAAACTCTTGTATTGGGCATGTTTTGATCTTTTACCATTTGCTTTCTCCTGTATATGTGTTTTGTTGATCGTTTGCCCTGTTTCGGAGATTGCTCTGGCGTTGTGGCTATGTTTTTGCTTCCTGATGTTCTGTATATTGATGTCCTTGCTCAATAAAGAAATATTATACTGAAAAAAAAGAAAAGTAACACGTGAACAATTTTTTTCTAGAATTCAGTTGTTTAGCCAGAAGAATATATAAATATCTCTGTAATGTCCTGGTTTCAGCACTTCTGAAGCCAGCTTGGAGCTCAGGAGTCGCATATATATGCTAATAAAACCTGTTGCTTTCTTCAAGTCTCTAAGTTTTGTGGCTTCCCAAAGTGACCTTTCAAAACATTTTAGTGTTGCTGGTTTGTACCCACCTGGACCCGAGTTCATAACGCCACAGAGAGACTCCATATTGCTGTTGCTGATTTTACTGACCTGTTCTGTCGTTCATTTACTTAACATTTCCTGATAATTAGTTATCCTGAGAAGGTGACTGGCAGAGGCCATACCAAACAAGAGTACAAGCAGCTATATGAAAACATAGGAAAACGAGGGTACTTCTTTAACTATACGATATTTTATTTGATATGATTGTGTTTTTGGTTCATCATTTATCCCATGACAAGCAGGCAGCCTATTCTCACATATGGGTGACGTCATCAGCGGAGCCCGGATGCGGAAGCCTATAAGCAGACTTGCTTGAAGAAACTAGAAGTTTTGAGTCGACCGCGTGTCTCCTCAGTTTTCCGCGGAGCCGAGAAGTCCGTCTTTGACTCTCTGCGTTTAACTTCGTTACTTCGTGCCTTCTCTGAACTGTGGTTTGTGTTTTATTTTCTTCACGAATCGCTGTTTTTACTTTATTTCTTTTATTTCTAGATTTAAAAAAAAATAAAAAAAATTAAATCTTCCGTTCGACTGCCGGGGCAGGCCGCTTGGCCGCAGCCCAAGGGCTTCGATTTTGCGGTGGCCGTTTTTTCTTCTATGTCCCGGCCAGTAATGGGCTTCAAGAAGTGTAGCCAGTGTCAGCGTGCGATTTTCCTCACGGACCCACACTGTTGGTGCCTCAAGTGCCTTGGGACGGATCATCAACCGAAGTCGTGCGAGCGCTGTGCTACTCTTCAACCCCGAGCCCTTAAACGTCGTCGTCTTTTGGTGGAGAAGCTCTTCGGGATGGATTCTTCCTCCGATCCCTCGATTTTGAAGGCGACCTCAGCCTCACCTTCGACCGAGACTCCTCCTGCTTCCACCTCGAGCCTCATCAGACCTTCGGCGTTTGCAGCGGCTCTTTCCTCAACGACTTCTGCTCTTATCTTCCCCTATTTCCTCAGGTCAGATAGTTCAGCAGAAAGTTCCAGCGGTGGTGCTTAAGGTGCCTAAGACTTCCAAGTCGAAGCACATTTACACTGCCTCGGTGGAACCTCCAGCCAAAGCAGGTGGTCCGGTTTCAGACGCGGATCCATCCTTGCTGGCTTCTTTCCAGACCATGTTGGAGAAGCAATTCATTCAGTTTCTTACTAATATGGGACCAAAGCTGCTTCTCATCCAGCCTGGGCATTCTGCAGACTCCCGTGAGGTCGAGCCGCTTCCTTTGCAGGGAGCAGAGTCTCTGCGAGTGTCTGGTCTGGCATCTAAGCCTGTGAAGCAAGGAGCAGAATCTTTGCAAGTGCCTCGGCAGGAATCCTCACACTCTATATAAGGAGCAGAGTCTTTGGGAGTGCATCGAGGTTCCTCCATCAAGCCTCCGGAGCTTCTACAGCCTCCAGACCTATCCATTCTTTAGTGACATTGGCTGCTTCTGTCTCTGAGCAAAGTCTCCTTGATCTTTGAGATCTGCTTCCAAGCATTGTTCTCACCGACGATCGAGGCCTTCATCGAGGCATAGTTCTTCTAAAGAACGTCTCTTCAACTAAGCCTCGATCCTACTTCGACTAGACCGCCGGCTCCTCGATCGAGGTCTCCACTTCCACACCTCGAGGATGCAGCGGTTTCAATTGCTTCGTCCGAGTCTCCATATTCTTTTGATGCCTTTTTTCCTGCCGAAGCTTCATCTTTGACCCAGGCTGCTTCGACGACCTTGAGTCCTTCTCGATGCAAAGCATTGGTGGATCAGCTATCTTTTTCATCTTTTCTTCGTCAGATGGCTGTTGACTTGGATCTTCAATTAGATGCTGGTTCTAAATACTCTAAGGAGTATCTCAAAGTCATGCATCTACCTCAACCTCCAGCTTTTGTCTCAGACTTTTGCCAGATGCCTGGAGACCCCTTATACCATACCAGCTGTTCCAGGCAAATTGGACTCTAGGTTAGAGAGCTGCACGGGGATGACGGGAATCCCGCGTGTCCCGCGGGTTCCCCCTTCGGGTCACGGGGATCCTGTGGGGACGCCCCCTAGGGTCGCGGGGATCCCGTGGGGATGCCTCCGAGGGTCGCGGGGTTCCTGCGGGGCTGGATGTATTCAGCTGCGAGGCTCGTCTCCCTACCTGCCCTCAGCCCTGCCGCACACAGCCGAACGGAAGTCTTCTTGATGTCAGCGCTGACATCGGAGGGAGGGCTTAAGCAAAGCCCTCCCTCCCTCCGACGTCAGCGCTGACATCGTGAAGACTTCCGTTCGTGTGCTGTGGTAGGGCAGGCAGGGAAAAGGCAGTGGTACAAGGCAGGGGGCGGTGCGCCCCGGGTGCAGCACAGCCAGCCAGGTCTCCCAACCGACCGACAATAGGCCCGGTCCATCAAACCTTCCTGCCCTGTAGCCGCAAATCTAAATTACTTTCTTACAGCAGCTTCAATACTCCAGCTGCTATAAAAAGGTAATTTAGATTCGCGGCTACAAGGCAGGGAGGTTTGTTGGACCGGGCCTGTTCTGTTGTCAGTCAGGCGGGTAAGCGCCACAAAGGTAAGGGGCAGGGAGGGAGAAAGGGAGGAAAGGTGGAGTGGAGAGGAAAAGGCGCTTAAGGTAAAACTGAGGGGGGAGAAGGAGCTGAAAGCACTGGGGAAGACAAAGGGGTGGAGAAGGACGCTGAAAGGACATGGGGAAGACAGAAGGCAAGAAGGACGCTGAAAGGACATGGGGAAGACAGGGGGGAGAAGGACACTGAAAGCACATGTGGAAGACAGAGGGGAGAAGGATGCTGACAGAACATGGGGAAGATGGGGGGAGAAGGACGCTGAAAGGAAATGGGGAAGAGAGAGTGGGGAGAAGACGCTGGCAGGGAAGAAGACATTTTTTCAGAATTTTGAGTTTACACCAGGTGAAGTTTACAGTGAGCTGTCAAGACTAAAGGTAAATAAGGCCATGGGACCAGACAATCTGCACCCAAGAGTGCTCAAGGAGTTGTGCGATGTCCTGGCGATACCGCTAGCTGCACTCTTCAATCTCTCCCTAAGCACGGGGAGAGTACCCTTGGACTGGAAAACAGCCAACGTCATTCCTCTACACAAAAAGGGTTGCAGGGCAGAGGCTGCGAATTACAGGCCGGTGAGTCTCACATCAATAGTGTGTAAACTCATGGAAACTTTACTTAAACGCAAATTAGACACGATCCTGTCTGAGGGAAATCTACGGGATCCCAATCAACATGGATTCACCGGGGGTAGGTCCTGCCAATCTAATCTCATCAGCTTCTTTGACTGGGTGACAAGGAAGCTAGACTTGGGAGAGTCTATGGACATCGTGTACCTGGATTTCAGTAAAGCATTTGATAGCGTCCCACACCGCAGGCTGTTGAGCAAAATGAAATCGATGGGGTTAGGAGAAACACTAACTACTTGGGTCAATGATTGGCTAAGCGGAAGACTACAAAGGGTAATGGTAAACGGTACCCTCTCTAAAACATCGGAGGTGACCAGCGGAGTGCCGCAGGGTTCAGTCCTGGGCCCACTCCTTTTCAACATATTTATAGGGGATCTGACTCAGGGGCTTCATGGTAAAATAACATTATTCGCCGACGACGCTAAACTATGCAATATAGTAAGGGAATGTACTTTACAGGATAGTATGGCACAGGACCTGCTTACATTGGAAAGATGGTCCTCGACCTGGCAGTTGGGCTTTAACGCTGGGAAATGTAAGGTTATGCACCTCGGTAGCGGTAATCCATGCAGAAATTACACCTTGAATGGAGAAACTTTAACTTGTACTTCGGCGGAACGAGACCTAGGAGTAATCATCAGTGCAGACATGAAAACTGCCAATCAAGTGGAGAAGGCTTCATCTAAAGCAAGGCAGATGATGGGATGTATCAGTAGAAGCTTTGTCAGCAAGAAGCCTGAAGTCATAATGCCATTGTACAGAACCATGGTGAGGCCTCATCTGGAATACTGTGTACAATTCTGGAGGCCACATTACCGTAAAGATGTGCTTAGAATCGAATCGGTTCAACGGATGGCCACCAGGAGGATCTCGGGGCTAAAGGGTCTCTCGTACGAGGAGAGACTAAACAAACTACAGCTCTACACTCTAGAAGAACGTAGGGAGAGAGGAGACATGATTGAGACATTTAAATACATCACGGGACGTATCGAGGTGGAAGATGATATCTTCTTTCTCAGGGGACCCTCTGCCACTAGAGGGCATGCGCTCAAACTCAGAGGCGGGAAATTTCATAGCGACATCAGGAAGTATTTCTTCACAGAAAGAGTGGTTGACCGTTGGAATGAGCTTCCAGCGCAGGTGATCGAGGCCAGCAGCGTGCTGGACTTTAAGAATAAATGGGATACCTATGTGGGATCCCTACGAGGGTCGAACTGGAATATCGGTTGCTAGGTATAGACTTAAGAGGATGGGTCAGTAGGGTGGGCAGACTTGATGGGCTATAGCCCTTTTCTGCCGTCATCTTCTATGTTTCTATGTTTCTATGAGATGCCAGACTATGGGGGGAGCGGAGGGAAGAAGATGGGCGCCGGATCAATTTGGAAGGGGGGAGAAAGGGAGAGGCACAGTAACAGAGCAAATGGAAGACGCAGAGAGAAGAGAGACAGTGGATGGAAGGAATTGAATGAGAACATGAGGAAAGCAGAAACCAGGCAATAAAGGTAGGAAAAAAATTCTTTTTTTTTATTTTTTTGCTTCAGGATAAAGTAGTATATTGTGTTGATAAAAATTTATAAACAGTAGAGGCTCTGGTAGAAACCTGTTTACAAAGTATGTATTCTTCCCAATTAATATTTCCAAATTAGTAAAGTCTTTTTGCTTATTTGTAAATGGGTTTCTACCAGAGCCTTTAATTCAGTAGCATAATTAAATGAAATAACTATTTCTGTAGTTTGTAGGGACAGAGGGGATTCCTCGCGGGGACGGGTGGGGATGGAGGGGATTCCTCACGGGGACGGGTGGGGATGGGTGGGATTCCTCACGGGGAAGGGTGTGGACGGGTGGGATTTCTGTCCCCGCGCAACTCTCTACTCTAGGTATAAAGCTCTCCGTCGCAAAGGATTTGACAACTCACAGTTATCTCATCAATCCTTGCTTGTGGAGTCCTCCTTGAAGAGGTCCCATCCTTCCAAAGTTTATGCCACCGTTCCTCCTGGAAGGGAAAACTATGGACAAATTCGGATGTCGTATATCAAAATTCTATGATGTTCTCTAAAGTCCTCAATTATAATTTTCATTTTATTACTTATTTTGAGTTCCTCATAACTCTTACCTAAATTTTTGAGTTATTTGGATACTCAAAAACACTTTGAATTTCAAGAAGTCATTGCTTCTTTATCACAACTCAGATTACATCTCCTTCAGTCATCTTATGATGCCTTAGAGTTGTCTGCCGGGGCAGCTGCTTGTTCTGTAGCTATGCGTCATCTTGCCTGGCTTCGTACCATTGACATTGACCCTAATCTCCAGGACCGCTTGGCCAATATTCCTTGTGCAGGCAATGACCTCTTTGAATCTATCGAGGCAGCCACCAAGAAATTGTCTAAACATGACAAATTCTTTGCTTCTATTGTCAGACCTAAGCCAAAGCCAGCTCCTGCCAAAACTACACGCCCTCCTCCTATATATCAGAGGCGTTTTGCTCCGAGGATGGCTCCTTACAATCGCCCTCCTCCTAAGAAATAGCAGCCTCAGAAGCAACATAAATCTCAACCTTCTGCTGCACCTAAGGCTACTCAGCCTTTTTAACTGTTTAAAACAGAGCATAACCTCCACCGTTCTGACTCTGACTTCCTTTCCCCCTATAGGAGGTCGTCTCCATCATTTTTACCACCGATGAACGACAATTACATCCGACCTCTGGGTGCTCACCATTATCAAGGAAGGATACTCCCTTCATTTCACTCAGGTTCCTCCAGACCTTCCTCCAAGAAAGTATCCTTCCAGTCCATCCCAGACCGTCCTTCTTCAGGAAGCTCAAGCTCTGCTTCGTCTCCATGCCATCGAACCAGTTCCTTTGGAACAGCAGAACAGAGGGTTTTACTCTCCTTACCTCCTTGTTCCGAAGAAGACGGGCGATCTGCGGCCCATTCTGGATCTCGGGGCTCTCAACCAATTTTTGGTCAAAGAAAAATTTTGAATGTTATCCCTGGCATCCCTTTATCCCCTGCTTGAGCAGAACGACTGGTTATGCTCTCTGGATCTCATGGAGGCCTATACTCGTATTCCCATTCATCCGGCCTCCCGTCAATATCTCAGATTTTGGGTGGGGAATCTGCATTTTCAATACAGAATGCTGTCCTTCGGCCTGGCGTCATCTCCCAGAGTGTTCACCAAGTGCCTGGTTGTGGTAGCAGCAACTTTAAAGAGCCATGGTCTTCAGGTATTTTCCTACCTCGATGACTGGCTCATCAAAGATTCAACATCTCAGGGGGTTATTGTAGCGACCCAATGGACTACGTGGTTCCTACAAAGTTTGGGATTCAAAATCAACTTTCCCAAATCACAACTTCAGCCCTCACAGAATCTACAATTCATCGGAGCTGTTCTGGATACTATCCAACTTGGAGCATTCCTTCCACAACAATGTCTGGAAGCTCTACTTCAACTCTGTCATTCAGTATCTTCCCGCTCTTCCATCTCAGCGAGACACATGATGGTACTACTAGGTCACATGGCCTCCACAGTACACGTGACTTTTTTTTGCCAGACTTCACCTCAGAATTCCTCAGTGGACCCTGGCTTCTCAATGGACGCAGGTTTGCGACCCACTTTCTCGACACATCAGTCACTCCTTCTTTGAAGCAGTCTCTCCGTTGGTGGATGCTCTCTTCCAATCTCTCCAGAGGCTTGCTTTTTCAAATGCCCCCTCATCAGAAGGTCCTCGCAACAGATTCTTCGACCTACGCTTGGGGTGCTTATCTCGATGGTCTCCGTACACAAGGCCACTGGACCAGTACGGATCATCAATGTCGCATCAATCTGTTGGAACTCGGAGCGATTTTCAAGGCTCTTCTTCACGACCAGGTAGTCCTCATTCAGATGGACAACCAAGTTGCCATGTATTATGTCAACAAACAGGGAGGGACGGGATCTGCCTCCCTTTGTCAAGAAGGTTTGGGACTGGGCAATCCGCCACAACACCTTCCTCAAAGCTGTCTACATCCAAGGGGTGAAGAATTGCTTGGCGGACAACTTGAGTGGTCTCCTGCAACCTCACGAATGGACACTCCATTCCTTGCCTCTTCATCACATTTTTTCACAGTGGGGAATGACTCAGACCTCTTTGCAGCTCCCCGTAATTACAAACTGCCTCAGTTCTGCTCCAGGATATACTCTCCTCATCGCCTTGAGGCAGATGCTTTTCTTCTGGAATGGACGAATCTCTTCCTCTATGCATTTCCTCCATTCCCTCTCATTCTCAAGACTCTGGTCAAGCTAAAGAACGATCGTGCCACCATGATTCTGATTGCTCCTCGGTAGCCGAGACAACCTTGGTACTCCCTTCTACTTCAACTCAGCAGCAAAAAGCCATACCTTCTACCAGTTTTTCCTTCTCTGCTTACACAGAGCCAAGGATCTCTGCTTCATCCTAACCTGCAGTCTCTACATCTGACAGGTTGGTACCTCTCAACATGACTCCTCTGCAGTTTTCTCAACCTGTCAGATGTTTTAGAGCAGGGGTGCCCACACTTTTTGGGCTTGCGAGCTACTTTTAAAATGACCAAGTCAAAATGATCTACCAACAATAAAATTAAAAAAAAAACACAAAGCACACTGTATGCATAGAAAATGTTAATCATCATTCCTATTCCAGGGTTTTTCAAAAGAGGTCAAAGCAGATGACTCTATGCACTGTCACCTCACTAACAACCATACAAAAACCCTCCTCCCTTTTTACTAAACCACGATAGCAGTTTTTAATGCAGGGAGCTGCGCTGAATGCCCAGCACTGCTCTCGACGCTCATAGGCTCCCTGCGCTAAAAACCTCTATTGCGGTTTAGTAAAAGGGGACCACAGTGTAAAACATAGACAGCAGATATAAATTCAGATACATTTTGATCACTAAATTTAAAATAAAACCATTTTTCCTACCTTGTCTGGTGATTTCATGAGTCTCTGGTTGCACTTTCTTCTTCTGACTGTGCATCCAATCTTTCTTCCCTTCTTTTAGCCTTTATGCTTCCTCTCCTCATTCCCCCCCCAACGTTTTCTTCCTCTCTCCCTGCCTTCTCTTTCTTTCTCTCTTCATGCCCCATTTCTTTTTTTCTGTTTCTCTTCTTTCCTTCTGTCTCCCTGCCTGCCCTCTTTCTCCCTCCCTGCCCTCCCCCAAGCCACTGCCACTGCCATCGGATAACAGGCCGCCGGTCAAGCTCTCCCTGCTTCGGGCCCACCAGCAATCCTCTCCCCGACGTCAATTCTGCCATTGGAGAGGAAGTTCCGCTGGCCAGAACTTCCTCTCCGACGGTAGAATTGACGTCGGGGAGAGGAAGGCTGATCGTCCCAAGATCGACCTATTGGGAGAAATGCTGCTGGGTCCTGCCTTTGAGGAAACGGAAAGTAGGCAGGACCTGGCAGCAAGAAGAGCAAATCGCAAGCTTCACTGACCTGTCTCCCGCTTTAGCCCGTGAACGGGGCTCTAACATGTGCGTGCCGGCTTCCCTTCTCTTCCCCCCCCCCCCGACATAACTTCCGGTTTCAGAGGGAAGAGAAGGGAAGCCGGTACAAGCACACGTTAGACCCCGGAGCATAAGTTCTTCAAGCCGTTTTTTTTTTTAAAATGTTGAGCAGCAGCAGCAGAATTCAGGAGCGGGCTAGTCAGGAGGGGAAAAAAAGAGAATGGAAGGGAACCCGCTCTGCGATCGACTGGGGTCGCCTGAGCGAGCGACCTGTCGATCGCAAGCGACATATTGGGCACCCCTGTGTTAGAGGCTTCTAGGAAACTTACCACTAGACAATACTATCACCAAAAATGGACTAGATTTTCTACATGGAGTTTTTCTCATGATAAGGAGCCCCAACATTCCTCCTTATCTTCTGTTTTGGATTATCTTTTGCACTTATCGACTTCTGGCCTCAAGTCTACATCGATCCGAGTCCATTTCAGTGCAATCGCAGCTTTCCATCAGCCTATCGAAGGGAAACCCCTCTCTGCTCATCCGATGGTTTCCAGATTCATGAAAGGACTTTTCAATGTCAAACCACCTCCTGTGGTTTGGGACCTCAATGTTGTCCTTGCTCAACTGATGAAGCCTCCATTTGAACCAATTGACCAGGCTCATCTGAAGTATCTCACTTGGAAAGTGGTGTTTCTCATTGCCATCACTTCTGCTCGACGAGTCGGTGAGCTGCAAGCTTTAGTTGCTGATCCATCTTTCACGGTGTTCCATCACGACAAAGTGGTTCTTTGTACTCATCCTAAATTCCTTCATAAAGTGGTATCAGAATTTCATCTCAACCAATCCAGTGTTCTTTCCAAAGTCTCATTCTCATCCTGGAGAAGTAGCTCTTCATACTCTGGACTGTAAGCGTGCTTTGGGCTTCTATTTGGAATGCACCAAACCACACAGAACTGCTCCTCAACTTTTTGTCTCCTTCGATCCAAACAAGTTGGGACATCCGATCTCTAAGCGTACCAACTCCAACTGGATGGCTGCTTGTATCTCATTCTGCTATGCCCAGGCTGGATTACCCCTACACAGTAGAGTCACAGCCCATAAAGTCAGAGCAATGGCAGCTTCAGTAACTTTCCTCAGATCTACACCTATTGAGGAAATTTGCAAGGCTGCTACTTGGTCCTCAGTTCATACTTTCACTTCTCACTATTGTCTGGATGTTTTCTCCAGACGGGATGGACAATTTGGCCAAACAGTATTAAATAATTTATTCTCCTAAATTGCAAGTGCTCCTACCATCCCATTCTGGTTAGCTTGGAAGTCACCCATATGTGAGAATAGGCTGCCTGCTTGTCCTGGGATAAAGCACAATTACTTACCGTAACAGGTGTTATCCAGGGACAGCAGGCAGCTATTCTCACAACCCACCTACCTCCCCTGGTTGGCTTCTCTGCTAGCTATCTGAACTGAGGAGATGTGCCCTGCGGGAAGGCACTCACGCATGCGAAGTGTGGTCGACTCGAAACTTCTAGTTTCTTCAAGCAAGTCTGCTTGCGAGCTTCCGCATCCGGGCTCCGCTGATGACATCACCCATATGTGAGAATAGCTGCCTGCTGTCCCTAGATAACACCTGTTAACAGTAAGTAACTGTGCTTTTTTTTCACTCAGTCAACGTTTGCTGCACAGTGACCATGTGTATTTTGTGTCCGTCGAAGGAACTAATTTGAAGCTGAAGTAATCTCATGTAGACACCTCGATCTTTCGCACTCTCGCTGCTTGCTGTGCAGTGCAGGTTTCCACTGAATGGCGATTCTTGGGAGCTCAAACCCTCCCCCCCAGCCATTATTCTACTGCGCATGGCCCTTTGTTGAAGCTTCTCGTGAAGGAAAAAAAAAAGTTTTTGAAACAAGACAATGGAGGATGAAGAAAGTGACACGGATCTAAACATTTCTTTAAGGGTCCTTTGGTGATTTATTCTACACACCATCCTCTCAGCCAATTACTTTCAGTATGCCTATCAAATGAATTTCTCCAACTTTTCATTCTTATTTTGAATGCTAATTGAATGTCTTTCTATTGCAGGGATCAGGTTCTTTATATATTCATCCCATTCCCCGTCTGTAAACCACATCTTCTTACATAATTCTGGACAAGATTCTTGTATCGGATCTATTAAATACAAGGGGCTGCTGAAAAGTTCTCATGTCAACCAAGAAGAGAATGATGTGGAGCCATCAAACTTACAAGTACTGTATTCCACACTTTTCATTTCATTTCATATCAAGTGTCAAGAAAAGTGTGGAATAAATTCAGATATTAATTTATACCACTGAGCAGCCTGGTGTCCCAGGAAGTCCACCTGAAAACATAAGAAAGGCAAACTATACTTATCACTAAGATTTTTCCATTCAGGGAACCCTGCCTGAATGGCTTGCTTCAATTTGCAATCAAAATAATAATGGGGAGATATTGTTTGTTCCTCTGTGATATTAGTTATTAGACTATTAAATAATCACAGCTCTTAAATGGACTTAAAATGCTATGCACTACTTTATACGTGATACTACATATAATATTTTGTGAAATGCTCAGACCCTACACCTTGTGATTTAGTGATAACACCAAACTGAGGTTCATAAGGGGATCATCATAGCTTTCACCGTCCCCATTACCAACCATACCAGACTGACTCAAATGAATACTATTTGTCTAACACTTTGCAGGAGTACTGATAATAGTAATTCTTCAATAACTTATCTGGAAATGGCGGTGTTGTTAATTGTGATGAACCCCAGACAACTTTAAAACTGCCAATTCAAGTTCTTCTCTTTTGTTCTTATTTTCTTTATTTCTTTTGTTATAACTGTGACATCAGCACAGTTATAATAAAAGAAAATAAGAACAAAAGAGAAGAACTTGAATTGGCAGTTTTAAAGTTGTCTGGGGTTCATCACAATTAACAACACCGCCATTTCCAGATAAGTTATTGAAGAATTACTATTATCAGTACTCCTGCAAAGTGTTAGACAAATAGTATTCATTTGAGTCAGTCTGGTATGGTTGGTAATGGGGACGGTGAAAGCTATGATGATCCCCTTATGAACCTCAGTTTGGTGTTATCACTAAATCACAAGGTGTAGGGTCTGAGCATTTCACAAAATATTATATGTAGTATCACGTATAAAGTAGTGCATAGCATTTTAAGTCCATTTAAGAGCTGTGATTGCTTCAATTTGCAATCATGTATAGTTTTGTAATTTATTAAGATCATATTTGCGTTGCAATTGTAAAAAATCAAGCAACTTACCATTAGAAATAACATCATCTAAAGTTCGTATACCTGCCTTCACCCAATCTTTATTTATTTATTTATTTATTCGATTTTTAGCCCGTCCTCCCAAAGGAGCCCTGAACGGGTTACAAAGTACATCCATAATAATCCAGACAGAGCAGAGATGACAGATTACATAAATTACAATATAGATGACAGTTTACATAAATTACAATATAGACATGACAATAAAACATATGTACTAAGTAGCATTTGGTGAGATTAAGTGACATAGTGCATTGACTGGGTGGCATTTCAGGGTGAATGACTTTAAGGCGCTGGGTTAGTAAAGAGGAAGGTTTTCACGGCCTTCCTGAAGTTCCAGAGTCCATCTAGTGATCTGACAGATGGAGGGATTATGTGCCAAAGTTTGGGTATGAAATGTGAGTAAGAGCGTTTGCGGGCGGTTTCAGTTTTGAGGGAGCGGCCAGAAGGTATGGTCAGTCGTTTTACTCCTTGGGACCTCAGTGGTCGTTTTGGGAAGTAGATTTGTAGTTTAGTTTTCATGTAGTACGGAATTGTTTCATGGAAGGATTTTAAAGTGAGGAGCAGGGCCTTGAAGGTGCAGCGTTTTTGAATGGGCAGCCAGTGCATGGAAGCTAATGCAGGGGTAACATGGTCGCGGATGCCTAGGTTTTTCAGAAGGCGGATTGCAGCGTTTTGCACCCTTTGGAGGCGGGAGAGAGAGTTTTGGTAGGCAGGCCCACTAGTAGAGTGTTACAATAGTCTACGCGGGATAGAACAAAAGCGTAGAGTAGTTGGGCAAATTCAGATTCTGAAAAGTAGGCACGTATGGTTTTTAGCTGGCGGAGGTAGTAGAAGGAGGATGAAACTAGTTTGGATATGTGATCTGTCATTGATAAATTAGAGTCAAGAGTTATTCCTAAGCTGCGGACGTTGTCTTTGGGTATAAGGGTGTTGTGGCCCAGGAAAAGGACGGACGGGAATATACGCATAAATCTTTGTGGATCCAGAGAAGTTCTGTCTTGGATTCATTTAACTGTAATTTGTTTACGGTCATCCAAGACTTTATTTCAGTTAAGCAAGACTGGAGATATTTGATTTGTGTGTCCAGATTACATTACATTACATTAGGGATTTCTATTCCGCCTGTGCCTTGCGGTTCTAGGTGGATTACAATAAAGATGATATCTGGACATTTCCAGTAGAATTACATTACAGGAGGAGAGTAGATTACAAGTAACAGTGAAGAGTTACAATACATTCAACATCGCAGCAGATATAACATAGCCACGGATTATAATAAGGAAGATATCTGGGCATTTCCCGTAGAATTACATTACAGGAGAAGTGTTAATTACAGGTAATAGTGAAGAATTACAGTACATTCAATATCACAGGAGATGTTACATAGCAACTGAGTCAATTTATTACTGGTGGAGAATAAGAATTACAATATATTCTAGATTACAAAAGATGTTACATGAGATGAGTCAAGTTTCTTCGGATGGAGAGTAGCATCATATGCCTATAAGTGGAGGTGTATTTATTGTTTTGATGATTGCATGATGTTGGTTAATTAATGTTGATGATATGGACAGTAGGGGTGTTTAGTTTGGGTTGGATAAAGAGATTCTATTCCCAAAGGAATTGGTTGGGAACTCATTAGATGGCGGTTTAGATTGATGGGAGATATTTTTTGAACAGTAGTGTTTTTATTTCTTTTCGGAACTCTTTTATGTCTGTAATTTCGATCAGTAATTTTGAGATGTCGGAGTCAATATTAGCTGCCTGTGTCCCTAGTAGGTTGTCATAAAGTTTCTTACGTCGAGTACCATTGAGAGGAGGGTAGGTGAAAATGTTCTGTGTTCTCCTTCTTCTGGATAAGAGATAGTAGTGGAAGCGGTTGTTTAGGTAGCTGGGTGCCGCGCCGTGGGTTACTTTGAATAGGAGGCAGTAGAGTTTGAATTGTATTCTTGCTTTTATTGGTAGCCAGTGAGATTCTGTGTATGCTTTGGTAATGTGGTCGTATTTGCTGAGTGAATATATGAGTCTGAGGGCTGTGTTCTGGACGGTCTGTAGTTTTTTTATTGTGTTGATTGGGCAAGGTAGGTAAAGGCTGTTGCAGTAGTCTACCATACTTAGCACGAGGGATTGGACAATGATTCTGAATTGGTCTTTATTAAAGAATTTTCTTATTTTTCTCAGATTTCGCATTGTGAAGAATGCTTTTTGGATGATTTTATGGATTTGTGTTTGCATAGTGCAGCATCTGTCTAGTTGTATTCCCAGGATTTTGAGGGAACTCTGTATTGGGTACTTGATTGAGTTTACTTCCAGTTCTGTTAGGGATGGTTTTTTGTCCTTCTCTAGTAGTAGGAATTTAGTTTTGTCCGTGTTCAGCTTCAACTTATGATTTGTCATCCATTTTTCTACTGTTTCCATTGTAGTTTTCAGGCGTCCTGTGGAGATGGGGTAGTGGATGTCGAATGGAAGGAGGATGGTTATGTCGTCCGCATAGCTGAATGATGTTATGTTTAGGGCATCTAGGGTGCTGCCTAGGGAAGCAATGAATAGGTTGAAAAGTGTGGGAGAGAGGGGAGAGCCTTGTGGCACTCCACAGGGGTTAGACCATGGTTCTGATAGTATTTCTTTTGACTTGACTCTATATGTTCTTGTTTTAAGGAAGCCTTGGAACCAGTTGTGCACTTTACCTGAGATTCCTATTGCGTCTAGAATCTGGAGAAGTATGGAATGGTCCACTAGATCGAAAGCCGCTGAGAGATCAAGTTGGATGATTAGCAATCTGTTTCCTTGGCTGAGGTGTCTTCGGGCTATATCTAGTAAAGATACCAGGAGAGTTTCTGTACTGTGGTTAGTTCTGAATCCAGATTGGGATGGATGTAGGATGTTGTGGGCTTCTAGGTACATGGATAGCTGTTATGCCACTAGACCTTCTATTATTTTGACGTATGTAGGGATAGAAGCGATTGGCCTGTAATTTGACGGGTTATTTATTAGACCTTTGGGGTCTTTCAGTATAGGGGTTATTATGATTTCTCCAAGGTCTGGTGTGAACTGGCCTTCCCTGAGTGTGGTTTGCAACCACAACGTGTAGCTAGCTTTGAAGTTGGTGGAAGCTGTTGCTAGTAGGTATGATGGGCAGTTGTTCAGGTCGCATGAGGACTTGCAGTATTTTTTATATAGCCTGTTCAGTTCTGACCACTGGGTTGTAGGGAAGTTGGTCCAGGACCTGTCTGCTGAGATGGCTTCATCTGTTGTGGGTTTTATTAGGATATCTTCTATGTTGTTTTGTGAGTTATTGAATGTTGTTCTGATTGTGATGATTTTATTTTTGAAGTGATCTGCTAATTGAGAGGCTGTTGGTGTTAGGTTTCCCTGGGTGGCTAGGCATGGTTTGGTATCGGTGAGGTTTCTTACTAGGTTGAAAAGTTTTTTTGTGTCTGGTTTGTCAGTGCCAATGAGATTGGAGTAATAGTTTTTTCGTTTTTCCTTCAGTTTGATTTTGTATTGCTTGATTTGGATTTTCCATTCTGTTTTGGTGTTATCTTGTTTCTGTTTTTTCCATGCCCTTTCTAGTTGTCTACATTTCCTTTTTAGATGTAGGAGTTCTGTGTCAAACCATTTGTCTGATTGTCTACATATTTTATTTTTTGATTTTAGTGGTGCTAGTTTGTTCAAGGTCTGTTCGCTGAGAGACCGCCAGGAATTTATGAATTCACTAGGGTTGCTGGGATCTATTGCAGGATCCACTGCTCTCCAGAATGTGGTGGGATCGATTTTCTGTCTGAACATAATGCTTGTTTTGGGAGGAGTGGGTTTATTTTTATTATGCTCCCATTTGATGGTGAAGTTGTATTTATAGTGGTCCGACCATAGGGTGGGCTGCCAGGCGCCATTGGTGATTTTGATATGTTGTGTGTTGAGATTAGGGGATGAGTATGCTGCAATATCGAGTTGATGACCTTTTTCGTGTGTTGGTTCTGGGTTGAGGATCTGGTACGATAGGGTATTGAGGTATGATAGCATTTCTACTACTTGTTTGGAGGTGTGGTCTTCTAGGTGGAGGTTTAAATCTCCGAGGATCAGATTATTTGTAGAGGAAAGAGAGTTCTGGAGGATGAACTCTTCTAGTTCTTGTTTAGTGGTGTTCCATTTTCCTGGGGTGATGTAGCATAGAAGGCAGTTTAGATTTCCTGTCAGTGTGTTATCTGAAAGTTGGCAGGCTAGTAGGTCTAAGTGAGGTGTGGAGTGCTTGGCTAGGACTTTGATGTTGAAGTTGTTTTTTACTATGATTGCTAGCCCTCCTCCTCTTCTGTTGTCTCAGCATACTAATTCAATTTTGTATCCGTTTGGACAAATTTCAATAATGTGAGGGTCTGTGTCTGCTGTGAGCCAGGTTTCAGCAAGGAAGAGGCATCCTAGGTTGTCTTTAATTAGCCAGTCTTTGATTAGTTCTGTCTTTGGGCTTACCGATCTTATATTTAGGTATGAGCATGCTATTGATGTGATTTTTGTGAGAGGGATAGGGGAGGGATCTATATTTGTGAGTATTTTTTGTGATGTCTGTAGTCTTTGTGAGCTTGTCTTGGCATTTGTTGTATGTCTTTTTCCCCAGATGACCTTATATCCACCAATTTCAATTTTGGAGTTTAGCCATATGGTTTTTTTTATGTTGATAGGTGTTAAATCATTAACATATCTTAATGTTTTCCATGTATCAACTAGTATTCTGTGATCTGTATATATTCTAGGCATTTTGATACTAATGACATGACTTAATCTCAAAGGAAACATGAGTTGACATTCTAATGTCAACCAATCCGGAAACTCTTTCATGACCTCAGGGAGGATCCGGTACATACCTTGACGCATAATATAGGCTTTATGGTACCTATAAAAATTTGGAAAATTTACCCCACCTTCCACAATTGGCTTTTGTAAAGATACCATAGCAATTCTTGCAGATTTTCCAAGCCAAATTATGAATAAAAAACCAAAAAATGGTCTTTGGGACATTTGGAGCATTGAGATTAAGCATCAAATTATTGCGTCTTAATGGCCACAAATTTGGTCTTGGAGGATGAGATGTACATGAGACAAACTTGTTTTTTCCTGTTACATAGAGCATTCTGGACCCCGGTGCGTTTACAAAAATTAGATAGCTCTAAGTCTAATAGATGTTGGTACTGTCATCTTAAAGCTGGAACACTGGATCATTTATTGTTTTTTTGCCCTCTAATACATAATTTTTGGAAATCTATTTGAAGTCAAATTAATAACTTACTTGAGAATCCGGTAGCACTTTGGGACATCAATGAGGAAAAAGAGTCAAATATCTTCAATAAACAATAAACTTTTACTCATAATGACAGAAGTTGCCATTCAACAAATTGCGAGAAACTGGAAAAATTATGTTAGATTAAGTTATAGTTTTTGGTGGAATTCATTGTGCCATATTTTTAAAATGGAGAAAATATTAGCTATCCAACAGGGACGTTATAAAATGTTCATTGAGGTTTGGAAGCCATTAGAAATTATTGTAAGGATTGATTATAATTAATAATTTATTTCTCCCCTTTTGTCTACTGAAGTACAGGGTGGGGGAGTGGGTGGGATTAATTTTAAATTATAAGGCTATATTGGAGGGAGGGTGGGGGGAAGAAATTATATTATGATTTCAATGAATGTATGGTTAATAAGTAATATTACAGTGTATATGATTGTATTAATCATTTATTGAAAGTTTAAAAATGAATAAAGAATTAAAAAAAAAAAAAAAGTGTGGAATACTTGTAAGTTCCATGGCTCCACATCATTCTCTTCTTGGTTGGGCTGAGAACTGTTCAGGGGCTCTTCGTATTCTAAAGTCATAATGCCTCATTCCACCTGTGCCTAAGAGCCAGTCTCATCATTGATGTCACAATGGCTTGGTGCCCATTTACTAGATGCATTTGCCTCATTGAAATGAAAAGCATCAAAAGTGTGGAATTATTTGTAAGTTCTATGGCTCCACATCATTCTTTTCTTGGTTGGGCTGAGAACTTTTCAGCGACCCCCCCCCCCCCATCCTACCAGTAGAATATATATGTAAATCCATAAATAATTGCAGGCCATTTTCTTGAGTGTGGATTTTTAGTTAATTTTTTTTATTTTTTGGAAAAAGGTGACTTGTAAACAAATAAGGGGCCGTTTTTACTAAAGTGCATCAAATATGGGCTTAATTTTTTTTTTTTTTATTTATCAAGTTTTCAAAATTATCATTTTTACAAATAATAATAAAGGAAGTTACAGAATTCATAAAACAGTATTTCCAAATATTATTCATATCTCCTCAAGCCCACATAATGGGAGAATACAACCTGATATTAACAAATCAACATATTTAAACATAAACATGATCATAAAAATCAACTTTCATGGTGCATCATAAATCTGAATTCCAAACTAATATTAATTCAGATGGACGTTAAGTTTCATGAAGTTGCAAAAATTGTTCCAATTGAATAGAGTCCCAGTATACATATTCATTTTCCTTATACTTCACTAAGCATTTACATGGAAACTTTAAGTAAAATGTGGCTCCCAAAGCCAACACCCTTGATTTTAAAGCCAAAAAGGCTTTTCTTCTCAAATGTGTGGCTTGGGCCACATCTGGAAAAATCATTACAATATCTCCACAAAATTTAAGAAGCTTATTCTGGAAATAATTAAGGATTTATCTATCTCTTTTGCACAAGTTATCACTAGGTAGATCTAGTTTGGATTATATCTTGTGAATCTTCCAGGAAACCAGTCAAATCAAAATCTATCTGTTCCAACTGATCTACACCCAAGTCTACAGAAATTTTCTTTTTCTGTGGAATATAATATAAATTTGTTATAGGCAACTTCTCTGCGTCGGCCAACCCCAAAACTTTAAAATATTTCCGAAGACAATAAATGAGTTTTGGGGAAGATGACCAACCGGAGATTTCTTGCCCTTAAGATATTTTCCATTTTTTCAAATTTCATATATATAATATGAGAATCTTTAACAGCTGATGAAGATACTGCTTGTAATGTATTAACATGAGACTCGGTTGTTTTTCCATAATTTTCAGATTTGAATCAACATTTTGCAACTTACCCACTACTTCCTTTTCAAAATTTTTCATTTTGAGTCACCACTGATATTAATAACCCCTCCACTCTAGTGTTAATATGCCATAAGTCTTTAAGGGAAACTTCCTGTGGCTCTTCCTGTGTTTCTCTACCAACTAAAGCCTCCTCCTGAAAGGATAAGGCTTTCGGAATCTCCTCATAAAACAATGAGGAAGATTCCTGTTGATCTGATACTTCTCCATTTTTTTTTTTTATTTTCTTATTTTTCATAAAGTGTACATAATAATAAATTACAATTGATAAATGCATATTATCACTTTTATATCTAATACATTATATATCTGAATTTGATTTTCCCCCTCACCCTCCCCCCTCCCTTTCATTACTTTAATATAATATTTTAATTTTCAAATTTTTATAAAAAGTATACAACATATTAGAATACAATTGATAAATATTCAATAACTTTTTTATATCTAATATAATATAATCAAAACAATTTTTGTCCCATTTCCCTCCCCTCACCCTTTTATTACCTTTTATTCATACGTTACATTTTGTATAATATATTATAACATACTTTGTATAAATTGATTTTTCTTATCCCCCCTTTATGTGTGTCACAAAAAAAAAAAAAAAATCTTTAAAAGAAGAAAAGAAGAAGAAAATATCATATTATTTATTCATTACAGTATTTTGTCAATGGCCCCCATATTTTTATAAATTTATTATATGTCCCCTTTTGTACTGCTATTGTTCTTTCCATTTTAAAAATATGACATATTGTATTCCACCAAAATGTGTAATTTAGGTTGTTGTAATTTTTCCAATTATTAGTTATATGTTGAATGGCAACCCCTGTCATAATTAATAAAAGCTTATTATTTTCTGGTGAAATTTGACTTTTTTTTCTCATCATTGTTCCAAATAAAATTGTATCATATGATATTGCAATATGATTTTCCATTAATTTATTAATTTGTGGCCAAATTGAATTCCAAAAAATTTTAATATAAGGACAATGATATAATAAATGATCTAATGTCCCTGGTTCTAGATTACAGTGCCAGCATCTATTAGACTTAGAACTGTCTAATTTTTGCAAACGAGTAGGGGTCCAAAAAGCTCTATGTAATAAAAAGAACCATGTTTGTCTCATAGACGCTGACACTGTACATCCCATTCTCCAAGACCAAATTAGTGGCCATTGAGATGCATTAATTTGATGTCCAATCTCAATGCTCCAAATGTCTCTTAGACCATTTTTTGGTTTTTTATTTAGATATCCAGATATTAATTTATACCACAATGCGGCTTGATGTCCTAGGAAGTCTGCTTTAAAGCATAAGAACTTTAAACTATATTGATTGTTTAATGATTTCCATTCAGGGAACCCAACCTGAATGGCCTGCTTCAATTGCAACCATTTAAAACTTTGTGTTTTATTAAGACCAAATCTATGTTGCAATTGTGAAAAATCCAGCAGTTTACCTTCTGAAATAACATCGTCTATAGATCTAATGCCTGCAATAATCCAGTTCTTCCAAAGGATTTGAGCTCCGCCAATTTTGATCTTGGAGTTTATCCATATGGATTGATTAGTTGATTTGTATATTGGGATGGGTGTTAATTTATCAATAAATCTCAATGTTTTCCAAGTATCCATTATTATTTTATTTTCTTTGTATCTTTTAGGTATATTAATACTTGGTAGATGAACTAAATTTAGGGGAAACATAAGGCGCCATTCCAAATATAACCAATCTGGTGCATTATCTATAAGTTCTGGGAGGATCCAATACATACCCTGACGTAGAATATAGGCTTGATGGTACCTATAAAAATTTGGAAAATTTACCCCTCCCTCCTTAATTGATTTTTGTAAGGTTACTAAAGCTATTCTAGGTGTTTTACCAAGCCAAAGAAATTTTGTTAAAATTCTATTAAGCTTTTTATAAAAGGACCCCTGAAAATAAATAGGTATCATACTCATTTGGTAGCAAACTACAGGCAACATCATCATTTTAATAGTTTGAACTCTTCCCCACCAAGAAATATGTAATGGGTTCCATTGCTCACATAACTCCGTTACTTTTTTTAATACATATTTTTCATTTTCTTTTACAGTATCTTCAATTGTTTTTTTAACTTGAATGCCTAGATATTTAAATCCTTCTTCTTTCCATATGAATGGAAAAGTATCAAATAATCCTTTTACACAGTAAACATTCAAGGGTATAATTTCAGATTTATTCCAATTAATTTTATAACCTGAAAATTTGCCAAACTTATCAATTAATTTGATCTGATACTTCTACAGGTTGAGAACTGGAACCACTCTTGGGATCTAGATCAACAGTAGTATTGGATGGAGGAGGAGGATTCTTTCTGGGGGACTGAGCGAAGCCCTTGATGGTGAATCGGCACCACGGCTATGGCTTAAGGCATTGGAAGATACAAGATGTCTGTCTATGGAGCCTGCTGTTATAGGTGTAGAAACCTTTGCCTTACCTTTTCTTTTCCCCATACTAAATCAATAAATTTCATACATACATATCAAAGATGTCTCCCAGTGTCTCCAAGGGGCTCTCAAGGGGCATAACGTGCCCCTTAGGCCACACCCTGCGGCCGCGCGCCACAGTTGCCGCGTCCTTTTCACTCGCGGGTGTGTAGGATCCGGGTGACAGGGCGTCTGTCTCCGCAGTTGCCCGCCGAGATTCGGCACCTGTAGTCTCCTGCTCAGTTGTTATTGAGCTCTGCTATTCGGGTACAAGTCAGTCTCTCAAGCGCACCTCAAATTCAGGGTTTCCTCCACAGATAGGCAGTTGCCACATCCTTTTCACTCGTGGGTGTGTAGGACCCGGGTGATGTCAGGGCGTCTGTCTCCGCGGGTGCCCACCGAGATTCAGCACCCATAGTCTCAGATGTTATTGAGCTCTGCTATCCGGGTACAACAAGTCAGTCTCTCAATCGCACCTCAAATTCAGGGTTTCCTCCCGGCTTAATGCATTGTAATACAGGATTTTACCCAAAGCCCAAATTTAAAGTGGTACCTTTTAGGGACATTCCCTCTTTTTTTTTTTTTTTTAAATTGCAGGCCATGCATTAATGTTACCATTATTGTGCAGTATCTGCAGGACTTCAATGCAGGAATATTTATCATCTTTTATTTAGGTGGCACTAAGTGCTCTCGTGTTAATGCTGTGTTAGGTAGCACACACTAAATATACCGGTAACATGCTAGCTGGCTAAAAACTTCCACACCCTCTTTCTGCTCATAACGTACCCTTAGAAAAATTCTGAAACATACAATAATGTTTGGTTTTATGCACAGAAACCCCTTAATCCTTTAAGTTGCAGATGGCTGCTTTACGTAACTTTATGCTGAATGAGAGCAACAGTGCCAAGATAATAGGCTTTTGGAGCCATAGAAACACATGTTACTTCTGAGCAACAATGCCAAATAAAGGGTTAATGTGTTTCTGCAGTAGTCTGTTACCGTACACATGTAACACGCTTGGTTACCAAAGTTGTTAATTGATCTAGAATGGTCCAAGTGGCTGGACCAACATGGAATTCAATCCCAGATTCCATTCGTCTAATTTCCGACTTCCTGGTATTTAGAAAAAGCCTGAAGGCATATTTTTTTCAACTAGGTTTCAAGATACGAGCAATGTATAAAGTGGTAGCTATTTGATACTAATTGTTTTGGGTTATAGGCTGTCTTGTCTTTTTTTTTTTTTTTTTTTAATTGTGTATTGTTATGTTTTGTTTTAATTGTATATGTGCTGCTGTTACCCACAGTGGTATACCAAGGGGGCGGGGGGCGTCCACCACAGGTGCACACCCTAAAGGGGTGCATAGCTGACCCACTCTGCTGCTGCTTTCTTGAATCAGCAGCAGTGAACTTTACATTGAGTCATCGCAGGACCTTTCTGCACCTCCCCATGGCTGCTGGTCCACCCCCCCCCTTTGACATCGCGTCCTTGTTTTGGAGCAGATCCAGCAGCTATGGGGAGGTACAACAAGGTCCCATGATGACTGTGTTTAATTTTATAGCAGTCCGCATTCCATCCCCCCTTTGCTCCATGGGATCCATCGCTGCAGCTTTTTCATCCTTTGGGCAGCCGGCAGCGTGAGTGAACACACTCTGCCTTTGGCGGCCCAGAAGCTTTCTCTCTTCTATTGCTTCCTGTCGCCTGTTCCCTCATAGGCGAGAAGCAGTAGCAGAGGGAAAGCTTATGGGCCGCCAAAGGCAGAGTGTGTTCACTCACGCTGCCTGCTGCCCGAAGGATGAAAGAGTGACTGCCTTACCAGATCCCGTGGAGGGAAGAAACACAGGGGGGTCGGGTTGCTGGGTGATTGCAGCACAGGAAGGGGGGGCACTGTTCATACAGATATGCGGCTTAAATTAGGTCAGTAAATAATTCTGCCCAATTCAAACTGCATAGATATCATAGAAACATAGAAAGATGACGGCAGAAAAGGGCCAAGGCCCATCAAGTCTGCCCACTCTATAGACCCTCCCCTTAATACTATACAATGTTTTACCCTGACCCACTTAGGGATCCCACATGGGCGTCCCATTTATTCTTAAAATCTGGCACGCTGCTGGCCTCGATTACCTGTACTGGAAGCTTGTTCCATTGATCAATCACTCGCTCCGTGAAGAAATACTTCCTGGTGTCGCCGTGAAATTTTCCGCCCTTGAGTTTGAGCGGGTGCCCCCTTGTGGTTGAGGGGCCTCTGAGAAGGAAAATGTTATCTTCCACTTCTATACGTCCGGTGACGTATTTAAACGTCTCAATCATGTCTCCCCTCTCCCTGCGTTCCTCGAGAGTGTAGAGCTGCAAATTGTTTAGTCTTGCTTCGTACGAGAGACCTTTAAGCCCTGAGACCATTCTGGTGGCCATCCTTTGGACCGACTCGACCCTCTGCATGTCTTTGCGATAATGTGGCCTCCAGAATTGCACGCAGTATTCCAGATGAGGTCTCACCATGGTCCTGTATAATGGCATTATGACTGCAGGCTTTCTGCTGACGAAACTTCTACGGATGCAACCCAGCATCTGTCTCGCCCTTGAGGAAGCCTTCTCCACCTGATTGGCAGATTTCATGTCTGCACTAATGATTACTCCTAAATCTCGTTCTGCTGAAGTGCTGGTCAAGGTCTCCCCGTTCAAGGTATAAGTTCTGCATGGGTTTCTGCTACCCAGGTGCATGACCTTACACTTTCCAGCATTGAAGCCCAGCTGCCAGGTTGAGGACCAGCATTCCAATGTACGCATGTCCTGCGCCATAATATCTTGTAGATTGTCCTCGCTTACCATATTACATAGTTTGGCGTCGTTGGCGAATAATGTTACTTTACCTTGAAGCCCTTGAGTCAGATCTCCTATGAATATGTTGAAGAGGAGTGGACCCAAGACCGAGCCCTGCGGCACCCCGCTGGTCACCTCCGATGTCTCAGAGAAAGTACCGTTAACCATCACCCTCTGAAGTCTGCCACTCAGCCAATCATTGACCCATGCCGTCAGAGTCTCTCCTAACCCCATCGATTTCATCTTGTTTAACAGTCTGCGGTGTGGGACGCTGTCAAAAGCTTTACTGAAGTCCAGGTACACTATGTCTAGTGAATCTCCTTCGTCCAGTCTTTTTGTTACCCAGTCAAAGAAGTTGATGAGGTTTGATTGGCAGGACCTACCCTTGGTGAATCCATGTTGATTGGGGTCCCGTAGATTCCCTTCGTCCAAGACCGTGTCCAATTGGCGTTTGATCAGTGTTTCCATGAGTTTGCATACTATCGATGTCAGACTCACCGGTCTGTAATTTGCAGCCTCTGTCCTGCAACCCTTTTTGTGTAGAGGAACGACGTTAGCTGTTTTCCAGTCCAAGGGGACTGTCCCTGTACTCAGTGAGAGATTGAAGAGCACGGCTAACGGTTCTGCCAGGACATCACCTAACTCCCTGAGCACTCTGGGGTGCAGATTGTCCGGTCCCATGGCTTTGTCCACCTTGAGTTTTGTTAGCTCAAGGTAAACCCCGCTGGGTGTGAATTTAAAATTCCGAAACGGATCTTTTGTGTTTGACTGTGGCTTCAATTGAGGGCCAGACCCTGGCGCCTCGCAGGTGAAGACCGAGCAGAAGTATTCGTTTAGTAGTTCGGCCTTTTCGGGATCCGATTCTGCGTAATTCCCGTCCGTTTTTTTCAGGCGTACTATCCCGTTTGTGTTTTTTTTCCTGTCACTGATATACCGGAAAAAGGATTTGTCCCCTTTCTTAATGTTGTTTGCTAGAGTTTCTTCCACTCGAAGTTTGGCCTCCCTGACTGCCGTTTTGACCTCTGTGGACTTGATCCTGTGTAGCAGTTGATCTTCACTTTTCCCCGTGCGTTTGAAGGAAGCAAATGTGTTTTTCTTCTCCTTAACGAGACGTGAGATCTCTGCGGTGAACCACTGAGGTTTGTCTTTTCTTCGCCGTTTGTGTGATGATTTTATGTAACGGCCGGTTGCCTCGTGTATGACAGATTTCAGGGATGACCACATATCCTCCACATTCCCTGTCTCAGTTTGGACCTGGAGCGCCTGATGGACGAAGACTCCCATGCGTGCAAAGTCTGTTCCTCGGAAGTTGAGTACCTTTGTTTTAGTGTTTGATCTATGGAAACCTTTCCTCAGGTGGAACCATACCATGTTATGATAGCTGGAGGCTAGCTTATCTCCCACGAAGACTTCTGAGACGCTTTCCCCATTGGTGAGTACTAGGTCAAGGATCGTTTGGGCCCTAGTGGGCTCCATTACCATTTGATGGAGGCGTGCTCCTCTTATGTGTTACATATGTACCTACAGGTGGTGAATGCTGCATATGCATATTTAGCACTGCTTTATATCTTGATACCAACACTTAGATGCTGGGCCGAGGGAATGGAGAGGGAAAAAAGAAAGATGCCAGACCTCTGGGGAAGGGAAGGGGAGGACAGAAATGCCAGATCATGGTAGGCAATAGGAGGAGAGAGAAGAGAAGATGATACCACACCACAAAAAGGGAGAAAAGGAAGGAGAGAGATGGACAACAAAGGTAGGAAAATGATTTTATTTTCAACTTAATGATTGAAATATGTTGGTTTTGAGAATTTACATCTGCTGTCTATGCATTTGTTTCTATTTATCTGCTGTTGTACTACATGCAGCAATCTGGAATTAGGAACATAAATTAAAAGTCCTGTATTTGCAAAGGGTTGATATGTTCTGCATGTGTTATCAAGATCAGATGTTCTTGTAGGAATGAATGACAAGAAACATTATTGGTGTCATGGTCCAAAGTAAGAACATATTTGTCGGCTCTCCTTCACTCCTTTTGGCCCTCACTTTATGGAAGTGGGGAGAAGAGAGGGGGCAGAGGCAGGCTTTTTTTTATTGCCAGCCACGGCGATATAAGCTCTGACACTCATAGGAATTCTATAAGCTTCAAAGCTGTTATGCTATGTGGCCAGTACTATAAACCATGCTACGATTTTGTAAAAAGGAGAGAGGGGTTAGTTTTGTGATTACATATTCCATACTGGATGAAGGTGTTTTCTGTGTGTACGAAAGACATGGTTCTCTGTTAGCATTGACTGTGCAGGATCAATCTGTACTAGTCTGGCTTGTTTAGTTTTACAATGGGTGTACTGATATTCTACTGTTCACTGCAGTATGTAAGATGTTGCCTTTTCCTAGGTACACTCTTGTTTGCGATATGTGGATTGTTACTAAAAATCATGTTTTTTCATATAGATGAGAGGGGTGTCAAAAAATGATGGGCCCCGGGTGTCACATATGCTAGGTATGCCACTGGTTACCTGCATAGATGTTTGATATAAGTGTTTTAAATAAATAAATAATAATAATAACTTTATTTTTGTATACCGCAATACCACAAAACAGTTCAGAGCGGTTTACAGGAGAAGAGACTGTACATATACAGCAAAGTTATAGAATATCAGAAAACAGTTCAGAGCAGTTTACAGGAGAAGAGAACTGTACATATGCAATGAAGGTACAGAGAATTAGTTATCAAGTGTATGGTATAAACCAGTGGCAATTACAAAATGATCCAATAACTGTTGCAAGGGGGGTGCAGAAAGGGGAAAGGCCTTAGGCACATGGCCCGGGTTGGGCCCATGTGCCTAAGGCCCCGCTCACAGGAGGGACCTAAGGCTCCCGGGCCTATTCTGATTGGCCCAGGCGCCTTAGGCCCCACCAGTAGGCGGGGCTTTGGTTAGGCTGGGCCAATCTGGCCCCATTCGTCAGAGGACTGCCTGCCGGACGGACGGGTTTGGCACACGTCTGTCCGGCCAACTTACCTAAAGGTACGGGGAAGGGGGATGGGGGTGGGGGGTCGGCCTGGGGGGTTGCGGGTCGGCTGAGAGGGGTGCCGATCGGGGGTTCTGGGAGGGGGGGTGGACGTTGGGGGGAGGGGGGTTCGTCGAGGGCAGGAGGGCCTGGGATCCCTCCTGCCCGTAATGTAATGGGGGGTGGGGGTAGAAGATCGGCTGGACCAGGAGCGCTTGGCTCCCTCCTGGCCCGAACGAGTCGGGGGGGGGGGGGGGCACGATTGGCGGGGCAAGAGGGCTTGGGCTCCCTCTTGCCCTGATATGTCGGGGGTGCTGCGGTTGGCTGGGGCAAGAGGGCTTGAGCTCCCTCTTGCCCCTACGTTGTGTGTGGGGTGGAGGAGTGATGCATTGCGGCAGGAGAGATGCCTCATCTCCCCTACCGTGATGCCATCACTCCTGTACCCGAACTGCCGCGGGTCGCAGCAGTTCGGGTAGAAGAGTAATGGCATCGCGGTAGGGGAGATGAGGCATATCTCCTGCCGCGATGGTTAGATTGCCGGGCCGCTGAACTGATGGCGCCAACGGCCATCAGCTCAGCGGCCCGTTTTTCGGCACTTAGACCTGGTTTTATTTCATCTAAGTGAAAAAGGTCTAAGTGCCGACTAAACTGTATTGGTTATACCTGTTGTACGCCTAGGTATAGGTCGGCCCACCTCCCGCCCACTGCCCGCCCTTTCCCCTCCTCTAAACACACCTCTTTGGTGTCCCGCTGCGGCCGCGGGGGGTCACGTGATGCAGCCTACCTGATAGGGCGCGCGCTGGTGGAGCTCCCTCAACTCCCCTGCTAAATCGGCGAATTTACTCAGCTTTTCTCCCCCGCCGAGCGGCTGACCCGCCGAGTTAGAGTGAGCTTGGTGTCCCGCTGCGGCCGCGGCGTCTCAATCGGGTCCTGCAGCTGGGAATGCCGGTAAAACAGGCTCGGGCGCTTAAAGACAGGCCGGCTCTGACCCCGACCAAAATGGCGACGGAGACTGCCACTTTCACGGTCCCCGCAGGGGACTGGGTGCAGGAGATCACGCGGTCGGTGTCGGCAGCGCTGGCAGACCGCCTTAATAAACTTCAGTCGGGCATGGAGGAGATGCATGAGAAATTTGATTCTCATGCACATCGGATTGCCGAAATGGAACAGCAGATTTCAGGGCAGGAAGATGTCTGCAGCGGCCTGGACGCCCGAGTGATCACGCTGCAAAAGGAGACAGAGGCCCTGAAAGCACAGCTGGACGAGCAGGAGAACAGGAGCCGTCGGAACAATCTTAGGCTGGTGGGGCTTCCAGAGGCGGTTGCGGATGCGGAGCTGTATCATATCTTCTCCTCATGGCTGCCAGAACAGCTGCAGCTGCAAGAGTCAGGTATGGCCTTCGCTTGTGAGCGTGCCCATCGGATCGGGTCCATGCAGCAGGCGGAGAACAGGAGACCACGCACCGCCATTGCCCGCTATGTCAACTGGCGTGAGAAGGAGTCCATCCTACGGGCGTATCGCAGGGCAGGGCCTCTGGATTACAAAGGAGTGAAGATTCTTCTCTTCAATGATTATTCCGTCAGAGTGGCGGCGCAGCGCAAGTTGATGTCACCTTTCTGCTCGGTGCTGCATTCCAAAGGTATACAGTTCGCCCTCGCTTTTCCTGCTAAGTTGCGAGTTTGGAGGGACGGCAAATCCTTCACCTTGCAGGATGCGGATGAGGCCCGCCGTTTTGTGGACAAACTTTGAGGCTGCTGGCTCTTACCAGGCTTGACTGGCACGTGGTCCGGGCTGATTCCTGTAGGACCTATGGCGTTCCCTACTAACTACTCTTGTGCAGGGAGGAATTAAGAGTGCATCCTTGACTGACCACCGGGATTCCCGGACAGCGAGTATCTCCCTGCTGTGCTGTGCCCCGCTGCCATCGCCTCTCTGACGGGGGAGGGCGAGGGGCCTAGCCGGTTCTGGACTTTGGTTTACCTTGGTGGGGCCCGTCTGGACTGTTTTTTCTATATTTCTGTATTCTTTCTTTGTGCTCTCTCACAGGGCCTAGTATGGATATATCTGCTTATATAGGACTCTGGTGATTCTGTTTTGTCTCTCTGAGTACACCCGTTTGGTGGGGCACAGGGATCTTGTAGCGGAGTTCTTTTCTTTCCTTTTTGGATGTGGAGGGGGGGTGGGGGGGCTCTCTGGCGAGCGGGGTGGGAGGTGTGTCTTTGGGTGTGCGGGGCTGGGGAAGGGAGCTACCGCTGAGGAAGGTCTAGGGTTAAGGTTAAGGGGGGGGAGGGTGTGAGGGTTTTTTGGGGTGGTATGTTTGGGTATGCATGGGTCGGGTGGCTGTTTGTGTGGATGTGGATGTATGGTATGACTGGTTCTAGATGGGGGAGTGGCACCTATCTTTTCTCTTCCCAGGGACTTAGCTGGGAGGTCCCGCTGGGGTGGTTGCACGTCTATAGTGGTCAATTTTCTGAGTGTTGGCCTTTTGACAATGGCTGATTTAAAGGTGGTTACTCTTAACGTTGCTGGCCTTCGGTCACCTATAAAGAGGTCGAGAGTACTGGCCTCCTTACGCAAATTGAGTGCCGATGTAGCCTATCTCCAGGAGACTCACATGTCACAGTTGGAACATTCTAAATTACGTAGAAGCTGGGTGGGCGAGGTATACTCCTCATCCTTTGGGGGTAGGCGGCGAGGGGTCGCGATCCTTCTTAGCAAACAGTTACCTTTTCAGTTTCACAAGCAGGTTCAAGACCGCGAGGGGAGATTTGTAATGGTATTGGGGGAGCTTTGGGGTACGAAGCTGATGCTCTGCAATATCTATGCCCCGAATGTATACACTCACAGCTTTTTCTCTACTCTCCTCTCTAAACTGTCAGAATATACCGAGTATCATCTTCTCTTGGGAGGGGACTTTAATATCACTGCTGATCCGAGCTTTGACTGTAAGCTGCCCCGGGTGCCGCCTCGAGATCATGCCGCAAGAGGGGTTAACTTCCTACTTAGCCACTTAGACATCGTGGATAGTTGGCGCACTTTACACCCTTCTGATAGGGACTTCACTTTCTTCTCGCATGCTCATACCGCGTATGCTCGCCTTGATTACCTTCTTCTAGATCGCCGATTATTTACAGCGGCTATTCGAGCTGATATCTTGGAGAGCACCGTTTCTGATCACGCTCCAGTGGCAGTGACCCTCTCTTTTTCATCTGGGGTTAGGGGTAAGTCCTGGAAGCTGTCTCCTCAATTGTATACGGACAAGGCATTCCGGGAATATCTTAGAGCGCGGTGGGTGGATTATCAATTGACTAATCAGACTGCTGATGTGGGCCCCAGTACGTACTGGTATGCCTCTAAAGCGGTGATGAGAGGGCATATTATAGCGTACACGGCTCATAAGAGGAAAGAGCGGGATGGGAAGATATTGCAACTTACGAATGATATGCGTATTCTCAGGCAGCGCCATATTCAGTCGATGTCTGACTCTGACAAACGAGAACTTCAGTCTCTGAAGGGGCAGATAGAGGGGCTGCTTAATGATCGTATGCGGACTTCTTTGTACTATCATAGATACCAACTGTATCGCTGGGGGAGCAAAGCGGGGAAACTTTTAGCTAATTTGGTGCGACCTCCAAAAAAAAGGCAAGTTATTACATCTATTAAGGATGCCCAGGGTATCGAATACACTACAGCTCAGCAGATAGAGGAACAATTTGTCTCTTTCTACTCGAAGCTGTACGAAGCTCGTCCATTGGACCGTGAGGCTTTGCTGTCCTTTTTCTCTGATATCCAGATTCCAGGGCTTGAGGACGCGCAACTCCAGGCCTTGAACGCTCCGCTTACGAGGGAGGAGATTTTGCGGGGTATCCACTCCCTCACCTTGGCGAAGGCGCCGGGCCCTGACGGTTTAGGTCCGGAATACTATAGGATTCTTCAGGATTTGGTGGCAGCGCCCTTGTGCGCCCTGTATAACGGAGTGTCAGCGGGCGAGGCCGAGTTACCCGATAACCTGGCACATGTGGTTTTACTGCCGAAACCAGGCAAGGACCATGCGTTGGTGAGTTCGTATCGGCCCATCTCTCTCTTGGACCAGGATATAAAGCTGTTGGCGGCTACCCTAGCGCGTAGACTGAATTCCGTTTTACCAGATATTATTCACCACGACCAGGTGGGTTTTGTTCCTGGTCGATATGCCTCCATGAATTTGATGAAAGTGCTGGGAGCCATTCGGATCCATGCGGGACGCGGGGGCCATTCTGCTATCGCGGGTTTAGATATGGAAAAGGCATTTGACAGCATCTCCTGGGAATATCTTTTCTGGACTTTGGAGCAGTACGGATTTCAGGGCTCCTTTCTGGCTTGGGTGAAGGCGTTGTATGTGGACCCGCAGGCCCGCTTATTAATCAATGGCAGTTTGACGGCCCGTTTTGGCCTTCAACGAGGCACTCGGCAGGGCTGCCCCCTGTCCCCTTTACTATTCTTGCTGGCCATGGAGCCATTAGCCATCAAAATTAGAGGATGTACTCATTTCCGGGGGGTGAGAGTCGGGGACCACGAGTGTAAAATCAGCTTGTTTGCGGATGATATCCTTTTGTATTTAGATCAGGCTTCCATTCATCTGGACCCAGCTCTCGCGGTGGTGAGAGCCTTTGGGTTGCTTTCTGGCCTTCAGGTGAACTGCTCTAAGTCGGAACTTTTACTGCTGTCTGGGGGCCCGCCGGAGCCATGGCACGCGCTTTTGGCTATTCCGCCCACGACGGCGCCTATGAGGTATCTGGGCGTCTTCTTAAGCACACAGCCCTCCGTCCTCTACGCGGAAAATGTTCTGCGGCCGCTGGAGGAGATTAACAAGCTATGTCAGCGTTGGAAGGATTTGCCGTTGGGCCTGATGGGCAGGATAGCGCTGGTCAAAATGGTTATGCTTCCGAAACTGTTATATCCTTTACAGACCATCCCGATCTGGTTGCGCCGCAAGGAGGAACTTAAATTCAAATCGATTGTTTCTAAGTTTATATGGCGCTCCAGGGCTCTGCGAGTCAGTATGGCGAAATTGATGTTGGATAAGTCTGCTGGCGGGCTCAATGTCCCTGATATTCGTCTCTACAATGTGGCTGCGGTACTGCGCTGGATACATGAGGGGTATTCGGGATGTGAACGATATTCCCCACAGGGATGGGTGGAGGGTTGGACTCGTCCTTTTCAGTTCATGAATATGCTCCACTCCCAATCCGATCCCTCTCAACGGTACAGAGTTCAGATGCAATTCATGTGGCCTTTACGGCAAGCTTGGCGATGGTGGAGGCGCCGACAGGGGCTTAGTCCCGCGGTGTCTCCCTTTCTTCGTTTCCTGGGAAATTCCAACTTTCAACCGGGCTGGGGTTATTCAGCATTTCGGGGTTGGGCGGCCCGGGGATGCACGGCCATGACGCAGCTGCTTGAGTTGGATCCCCAGACTTTTCCCTCTTTCTCCCAGGTTCAGCGAACGTGGGGCCTCCCCAATCATTTTTTGTTTTCCTACTTTCAGGTCCGCCATTACTGGGAGGCAGAACGTAACCGTTGCCCAGAAGCGTGGGCGCTTGGGGGGCTTGACACACAATTTCTCTCTACCCCGGCCTCTATGAATAAGCTTTCACATTGGTATAAACTATTGAAGCTCTCAAGTCCCACTGTAGGTATGTCCAGTGTAAGAGAGGTTTGGCAGAGCGATCTGGGTGTATCTATTGATGAGCATCAGTTTCAGGAGTGTTTTGCCACCCTTTTTGCATTCACTAAATCTGTTGAGTATCAGGACACTCAATTTAAGATTCTGCACCGATATTACTTAACCCGACAGCGGGGAGCCAGCTTGGGACTCTGGGATGATGCCTCTTGTGTTAAATGCAAATGCCAGCCAGGTACGTACCTCCACTCATTTTTGGAATGCTCTAAACTTACTCTATGGAGGGGGGTGCTGGCCACGTTGGAGGCTATCCTTCAACGGTCGGTGGAATGGGACTATGGGGTTTTACTTCTAGGGTTGCAGGAGCCACTTATTGAACAAGGTTTGTCTGTCCCCCAGAGGCGCTTCCTTTACAATGTATTCTTAGTGCTTAAGAAAGCAATTCTTTCTAGTTGGATTTCTGAGGCCCCTCCCCCTACTGCGCTGTGGCATGCCAAATTGCGGGACATGGCCACTTTTGAACGCCAGTGGTATGTGGAATCTTCCAGCTGTGATAAAAGATATTATGTGGCTATGTGGGAAGGCTTATTGTGCTCGATCTCTGCTCCAGAGCCTGTACCCGGTGACAGCCAATTGTGAGTTTCTGGCCCAGCGGGGAAGACCCCCTTTGGGGTACCCGGGAGCCCCCTACTTACCTGGGTGACCTTCTCTCTATTTCTCCTTTTATTTTTCATCCGTAGGCCTATTTCTTTCTCTATACTCATCGACAGCTCCTCTACCTAGGACAGGGGGGGAGGGGGGGTTTGCTTGTGTGTGTGTGTGGGGGGGGATTAGTGAGAAAGGGGGGTGTGCCTGTTGTCATGTGCGTGCTTGGTGAGCATGGGTTTTGAGTCGGGCTGGGGGGAATGTTTATTTGGTTATTTGAGGGGGTAAATACAAATAGGTGAAGTTGGCACTGCCTTGTGGCGGGGACTTTCCTGCATTTCTTGTTCATGGATCCTTCTCGAATCCCTGATGTCTCTGGTTTGGTTTGCATTTACCAGCTGTTTATGTATCCCTTGTGTTATCTGCTTGTAGATTTTGGCATTGTTGCCGCCTGAATGTATGTGCTGCTTCACTGCTAATAAACATATGTTTAAAAAAAAAAAAAACACCTCTTTTCTCTCTATGCGTTTAGAGACAGGGGAAACGCCTAAGCTGTTTTTAAATATGTCTAAAAACAAGCTTTGGTTATGGGTACTTGGACGATCAGGCTTTTTGATCATCCAAGTAGCCATTTAGGACGTTTTTAGACGTTTGTTTTTTTTTTTTAATTATTATCCCCTTAATGTCTTATTAAAATTGACAATTTTGCATGAGGTAAAACTCTTTATAGTTTATAAATCTTCCCTTTCTGTTAAAGGAAAGATTTATAAACTATAAAGAGTTTTACCTCATGCAAAATTGTCATTTCTTAAAGACACTAACTATTTTTTTCTGTGGTCCTCCAAGTACACTATTTTATCTACAGCCCTCACAGTTAAAGTTTAACATCTTTTCTTTCTCAAACTGACACATTTCAATCACTATATTATAAATAAAATCATTTTCCCTACCTTTGTCTGGTGACTTTATTTTTCTGTGCTTTTAACTGTTTCCAGGGCCTTCTTGTCCATTGACTTTCTCTCCGTCTTCACTTTCTGCCTTGCATCTATCTTTGTGAAATTAGAAGAAACTGACTAAAATAAACAATGTCTCAAGAGAGTGATCCTATGTTTTGAATGTGCTCAGAAGTGAAACTCTGAAGAGGGGGAATTAACCCCCTCTTGGAAAAAGAGTTTACCATCCAGTCATAGCGTACTTGATATTTAGGAATCACTCTGAGATATGAATGGCGCTTTTATATTCTTAAATATTTATAATTGTTTAGTTAAATCCAATCTTATTGGTTTTTATAAATAAGTTTGCATTTGAAAGATCACTGGAACATTGATTAAACCTCACTTATCTTTTGAGGAATGATTTTATGGGGTCCCAACGCGGCCCCGTTTCGACATCTGCTTCAGGAGACCCAGTTGTGGATTTGCATAACTCTCATTCAACAGTTAAGGGCTGACAAAAACTTGAATGTCTGTAAATATTGATCTTATCTGCAATGCAAAGTTCAGTATTAAAAACCACATATGCTGTTTAAGCTGAAAACTTCCAGCTGTACTGCTGTGTGACATAACTTTTCTGGCTAAACATGGGAAACCTCCCCCTCCATTTGAAAGCTGGAGTGTCGGGCAACGTTCTCCGTCGGTTGGAATCATTGAGTAAACTTTGGTGAACGGTATGTAACCTTTTTGCGCTTCCCTTCTCCCACGTTTAGCCAGAAAAGTTATGTCATATAGCTGTGCAGCTGGAAGTTTCCAGCTTGCACAGCATATGTGGTTTTTAATACTGAACTTTGCATTGCAGATAAGATCAATATTCACGGACATCCAAGCTTTTGTCAGCCCTTAACTGTTGAATGAGAGCTATGCAAATCCACAACTGGGTCTCCTGAAGCAGTTGTCGAAACGGGGCCGCATTGGGACCCCATAAAATCATTCCTCAAAAGATAAGTGAGGTTTAATCAATGTTCCAGTGATCTTTCAAATGCAAACTTATTTATAAAAACCAATAAGATTGGATTTAACTAAACAATTATAAATATTTAAGAATATAAAAGTGCCATTCATATCTCAGAGTGATTCCTAAATATCAAGTACGCTATGACTGGATGGTAAAATCTTTTTCCAAGAGGGGGTTAACTCCCCCTCTTCAGAGTTTCACTTCTGAGCGCATTCAAAACATAGGATCACTCTCTTGAGACATTGTTTATTTTAGTCAGTTTTTTCTAATTTCACAAAACGACTTTACTGACTTCCAATATAGGATATACAATCCCTGTTTTTTGTTAGAAACGAAGTTGCATCCACCTTTGGCATTAACTTAACATTAAATTTTTCCGTTCTGCTTTCTTTTCAAAATCTACTTTTATCCCAGGACAAGCAGGCATGATATTCTCACATGTGGGTGATGTCATCTACGGAGCCCCGATGCGGACAGCTTTTTCAAGCAAACTTGATTGAAGATTTTAAGTTTGCTCTGCTGCTCCACGCATGCATGCCTTCCTGCTCCACTAGAGGGCGCATCTCCCCCTCGTGGTCTCCAGTTCAAATTTTTCCGCTGAGCCTAGAAGTCGTTTTTTTCCAGGCTCTGCCCCAACTGCCTTCTAGCACCGCAATTTTTTCTTGCTTTTTCGATTTTAAGTCGCTGTGCGCAAATTTTTTCCTGTTCCTGCTTCGTTTCGATCGACCCGGAGGCTTCCGGGCCGCCGTGGCTGCAGCCAGTTTTTCTTTTTCTATGTCCCGGCCCCTGACCGGCTTTAAAAGTGCACCTGGTGCGAGTGGCTTCTTTCCATCACAGACCCGCATCGCCGGTGCATCCTCTGCCTGGGGGCCGCCCATCCAACCAACTTCTGCCCCCAGTGCGCTACCTTTCAGAACCGGGCCCTCCGTCGAAAAGCCCGCATGGCGGACCTTTTCACCGCCGACCAACCCTCTACCTCGGCCTCGAGGTCGGCCCCGGCCCCGACTACCTCGGCACCACCTCGAGACTCGACCCCAAAGCCCTCGGGACAGCAAAAAGCCTCGGCTCCGGGTAAGTCTCCTCTTCCTTCTTCAGGTTCCACACCAGCGAAGAAGCCAGCCTCAGGGACACCGGCAACGCACGGTGGAAGCCCAATGCTTTCAGCCCCGGCGAAGCCTTCCAAGTCTTCGGGCCGTGCCTCCACCACACGGGAATACTCTGATACGAGGTCGCCCCCGGTGGAGTGCACCGAGGCATCGGACATGCCCTCGATGCTGTCCGTGCCCATCTTTCAGGACCTGCTCCAGGCGATGATCTCGTCGGAGCTGTCCGCTGTGCTGGCTCCTGCTTCACTCGCTTTGTCCAGGACATGGGCCACGCTCTGGACTTAGACCTACAGTCCGACTCAAGATACTCTAAAGAGTACCTGGCGGAGCTAGATTTACCATCACCGCCCAGAGAGTCCCTTCACTTACCGTCCAATCCGGTACTCCAACAGGCTTTCTTCAGGAATCTGGAGACCCCCAATATGGTAACAGCTGTCCCCTCAAAAATGGAGTCCAAGTACCGTACAGTACCATACCCCGGGATTGAGCAACCACAGCTCTCCCACCAGTCGCTGTTGGTAGAATCTTCCCTGAAAAAGGCTCACCCATCCCGGGTCTCAGCGGCGGTCCCCCAGGTCGAGAGGGTCCGACCCTTGACAAGTTCGGCAGAAGACTGTACCAGAACTCTATGATGGCCTCTAGGGTACAAAGTTACACTTTCACCTTCACGTCCTACTTGAAACATCTCATTGGACTGTTGGGAGCCTTTGCGACCGACCTACCGGCCTCACGCCAAGGAGCCTTTAACCTGCTCCTGGAGGTCTTCTCCAACCTACGCCTCCATTTATTTCACGCGGCCTATGATGGCTTCGAACTTTCCTCCAGAGTGGCAGCCTTCGCTATCGCCATGCGCCGCCTAGCCTGGTTACGCCTCGTCGACATGGACCCCAACTTCTTTCTTATGCATGTTAAGAAGGGTTTGAGATGTGTGTCCTGGAATGTCTCTGGTATTAATTCTCCTATCAAGAGAACTAAGATCTTGCAGTGCCTAGCCAGACATCAGGCTGATATAGCTGGCCTGCAGGAGACTAAGCTCAATGAAGGTGTCAGTTTGAAAGTGGCCCCCACAATATTAGGTGGTAGGGGTTAAGTGAAAGGCGTACTGACAAACGCCAGGTCCCAGGTTCAGTTCCTTCACAGAAGTTTCATTAGGGATAGAATCAAATAAGAAGCACAGCCAGGGGTGATTATATAAAGAATATATTATAGAAATAGTCTTACAGAAAAGTAATATTTATAAGCATTACAATTAAGCAGAGAGCATTACACTTAAGCAGAGAGCAAGCAGTCTCACTGCCTTACAGAGGTCAGAGGCAGAGAGGGACATAGAAGCTTGCAGAAGAGCCAAGAGATAGCTCCATAGGAAAAGAGAGAGAGAGAGCTTGTGTGTTGCAGAGAGCAGGCTTTTATACCTTGGAATCTTATTCTGAATAGAGAAAATATTGTATCCCCCAGTATCTTTCTGTTTAGAATTTGTAAACTGTTTGAGACAATGGTTAATTTAATTAACAAAGGAGGGTGAGAAACCTGATGGGATTAAGTCTCTGGCTTGATCTGTGCACCATTGTCCTAAGCACCCTCTTAATCAGACATTAACACCTTTTAGCTAGCCATGATTCAAGCAGGGCTACTTGAAACTTAGAATATATCAATCAGGGCTACTTAAAACAGTTTCCCTGCACTAAGGGTCTATCTGCCTTCCCATGCCAGGGTTAGATTGATATAATCTCCCAGAGGCCTCTAGGCTGACATCTCCCATAATTTTTTTTATTTTTATTTTTATTCTTTGAAATGGTACCCTCGCTTACCTCCAACAGTACGTCCCCTGTCTTGCAGAATCTCCAAGCTATGAAGATAGGTTGTAAACAGTTCCCATTACGAGTTCAAACCTCTGTCTTAGGTCGTATAGGCCATAATCTGGGCGGGGATCCCAGTATGCCTATATCTTACCCGTCGTTGAGCGAGTGAACGTGCATAATGGATGAAGCTTTTTCAGGAGGTTCAGGTATACCAAGATGTCATAAGAGAGAGTATCTAAGTATGGGATATGGGATAATATTATATCTGACCCTGGTAATGGTAATGCAATAGGCCATGCCAAATTAAAACCAAATTAGAACCAAATTAGCAAGTGTCAGAAAAGATACTGGAAATACATGTATAACTGCCTTAAAAGTTAGAGGGAAGCTTGTATGATAAGCGTTGTAAAGAAATGTACATGTGTTTCACTTTACAGCAAAGAAAAATCATAATAATACATAACAAAATTTGTACAATAATTAAGATAATGATAGGGTGAATTAAAACATTAAATACATGGTTTGCAGTGGGCGAATACCCAAAGAAAAGTTCCCAAACTGAGACATGAGCGTCTTGTATTAAATTTTGTGCAATCTGTCCATTTTAAAAAGTGATAGTATGAATCACTTCTTTGGAAGTTTTCTTAAGTTGTTCAATGTAAGTATGGAGTTCAGTAAAGTTCAGCAGCTTGTGGAATGTCTCATTCCCCATTCCAAGAGGTAGTGGATGTACAGCATAAGAAATAAAGTCTGGAATGTCCATAGAATAGGTTAAATAGGAGGAATTGTACAGCAAAGTGTTCTTAGGAAGGTGGCTATATCCGATGAACAGGAAACATTGTGTACAGTATGTGTGGAAAAGTCTTTGCAGTTAGGGTGCATGAAGATGAATTAGTCCAGCAGGAACCGGCAGTCTCTTTAAACTGATGAGGTTCACACTTGAAATGAAAGGATGTTTGCACAGGATCTGATGTTTGCACAGGATCAGTCAAGTCACTGGAAACTGGTGGTGTTCGCCCTTGAGATGAAATGATGTCTGTGCATACCGGGAGGGATTTGAAAAGAGTCCCGATATCATTCAGCAGCTGTACTCCAGTGTGATCCAAATAAGAGATAGAAAATGGAAGAGAAAACATGTTGCCTGTACTGAATGTAGAGAGAGAGAAACCAGGTTGCCTGTACTGAATGCATAGAGAGAGAGAGAGAGAGAGAGACTAGTTGCAACATGTATAGTTATGGCAAAAGACAGACAATAATCAGGTACTTAAGGTTCTTAATCAGACATTCCAAAAAGATATGTTTTTGTGTGCTGCATATAACTTATGGCAATTCAGAGAAACCATAATTCTGTACTGAATGTATATATAAAAAAATTATGTCAGAAATGTGTACTGAATCTAATGAGGAGCATAGAATAAACATGGTATAGATATAGAATAAAACCTTTTCTTAAAAATATAACCCCTAACTAAGCTACATTTATTTAGCATATGCAAATTATAGGGAAAAAAGAACATTGCGCAATTGGGCTAGTTAAAAAAAAATTGGGGGAAAGAGCTCTAGAAATGGCCAATGTTATGTGTCCTGGGGTACCCCCTAAACTAAAACAAATGGACAAAAGACAGACCACATAGCACAGACAACATAAAACACAAATTTTGAGGCGTCGGCATTATTCTTCCATCTGTCAAGTGTTCAGGGCTGAATTTAACTCTGCAAATAGTAGTACAAATAATGCATATCATAACCATCTCATATTCAGAAAAGGCATAAAGCTAATATCTTCTTTGGAACATCTTTATCTCTGCAGTGATAAAGAGGAACCTTGGAAAACACTAGAAATATCTTTGTGCCAAAATTGGTCTGGGATGGCTATATCCGAACTGCTGCTAGGAAAAAGAAAAAAAACATTTTAAATTAGCAGCAACCTCAAGGTCACTTAGATCAAACTTTGTCCATGTTCCATTCAGGCCGACCTGGACCACATGTCTGCCACCTGGGTCCCACTGCACTCGGAGGAATGGGCACTGCGGTGCAGAAGTCAGGTGCAGGCTAGATTTGTCTTCTTTTGTCTGCACTGTTGTGTCCTGGCATTCAGAGGCAAGGGGCAAATTCCGAAAATCATTAGTCATGTCTAGGACAGAGAAAAATGCACATTTAGGATTAAATTTCACAGTAATATCAGAGTGAGAGGATGCCACTGGTACTACGGGCTTTGAAGTCTTAGTTAGGGCCTGAGAGTGTATAGTGAGCCTAACAGAGTCCTCTGAATTAGCAAATGACCCAGTTGGAGAGCCACATGCTAAAGAGATAGGTCCACTCAGACCTCTCTTCTCCATCTTAGGCACCAGTTCAGTTGCTGGAGGAAGTACTGGTTGCTGTGTTTGTAGTGCAGGATCTTTGCCCTCAAACAAAATTTCTGTGTACCTTTTCCCACAATCTTGTGCCCAAACTGAAAGATCTGCAGCCTCTGAGTGAGTTACACTATGATCATGCTTCTGCACTGGCAGGCAGCATTGTGTGGCTAACTGCACAGGAATAACCTTGTGAACCAAAGGTTTAGAAGCATTTAGAATTCCTGTACCTAATGCAAGACCAGTCACCTCAACTATTTCTTTGCCTGTATTGTCACTCATGCTGGCAGTAGTTTCTACAATGTCTTTCATTTGTTCCTTTTGTGGGATAGACACACACTTTGAAGCTTTGTCAATTAGACCCTGAATCTCAAAAATTTCCATATTTTTCTGATCTCCAGTAGGAGGCGCTCTATCTGTGAAACTGATTCTAGCCCCTGTATCAATCAAAGTTAATTTATCCTGACCCTCTATGGTAGTATTAACCTTGGGGCTGTCGGAAGTGTCCAAAATCAAAGGTGCAACATACCTCAAGCTGAATTCTGAGTCTGACTTCTTTCCCTTATCCTGTGTCTCCAAAAGTGAGTCCACAGGTAAGTGAAAGGAGTCTGGCTGGGCTGTGAAGGCCTGAGTCACCTTGGCATTCGGACACAGAGAGTCAGGACATCCCTATGGACTAGCACTGTTGTTCCTAGCTGTCAAATCACTTTTTACTCTGTCCAATTCTATCTGCATTGTGTGACGATCCTGTTCCCATTTCCTTTTCTCTTTCTCTAATGCTTCTGTCTGTGCTCTGAGCTCATGGAAAGGAATGTAAGTGGAGGAATTTCTGTAACTACCTCTGCCATGCCCTCTATTTCCTGTGTGTGGTGTGTTCTTGTATTGGGGTGCTCCCTCAGCACGCCACCTTCTAGCTTCTGAAACTGAAATAATTTGAGCTGGCTGGGTCTTCCACACAGACCCAATCCTGAGCAGTAAAGTGTCAAAAGGCGTAGTTTTAGGGTCCTCCGAGAACAACAGAAGGTGTTTAGTAATCTCGGGAGATAATAATTCTAATAGGAATTCTTTATGTTCTCTCTGACCGTAATCTGAGGAAATGGGCCAATGTTCATGTTCTTTAAGTACCGCGTTGATTACCCACACTCTATATGCAAACTGCTCTGGCGTATCACTTGGCAGGGGTGAAAGAGTTCTAAGTACTTGCAAAGAGGTGCAGCGAAATAGTTGTTCGATGCCCATCTTTACAAATTGGTATGGATGAACAAGAGATCCAAATTTATAATAATGTGGACCCAGGGCGAGGTGCATAAGCTTATCAAAATCTGCATTGTTCCTTTTGTATTTCCCTAGACCCCAGTGAATCAGTATGTCAGTAGCCCATTTGCACCATTCATTTATATTAAAAGGCATAGGGCCCACTTTCTCCACTATTCTTTCAATGTCACTATCTTTCATATGTCCCTGCAGCACTACAGTTACTGGAGCTGTGTCACTTATAGGGGTACTATTGGTATTGCTCTGGCCTGGTAATGAATTTTCCTCACTTTCGTTTGTCGGGTCTTCTTCCTGTTCTACATCTGTAGCTAGTTTACCCTTTCTCTGACCTGCTACAAAAATGGTTTTCTGTTTCTCTATAAACTGACTACATGGATTATATGGTGATGGTGGCACAGGTGCAGACGGCAGAATCTGTAAGGCACATTTTGACTTTAAATACTTTAATTCTGCCTTGGCCTCTTCTAATTGTTCATTTACAGTTAAAAGGTATTTGTGGCCTGAACAATTTGAGTTCTTAGCATGGATATATTAATTTGTGCCTCATCTAAGTCTTTGGACAGCTGATGGCACTGAGTGTTCAAGTCAGTATTATCTTGTCTTAGGCTAATAAGTCCTCTACATAAGCCCTGAATGAAAAGGCATTTGCGTTTATCTGTTTTCTTTCTAAACTCCTGAGAATGAGAAACCATTTGTTTCTGAATATCGTGCCATGTGTTTTCTGGAAAATTACCCTCATATGGACCCCCTTTCTTGTCAAAATATTTGTGTACAATATCTGTGAGTTCTTGAAAATCAAAAGGGTTCATATTTGAGGCTGCAGAAGTCTGCCTTGGTTCGTGGGCCTTGCTCATATATTTCATGAGAGAGAATGGGCTTCTAAATGTGTGTAGCCTTTGAGATTGAAATGCTCCCACTTATGAAGGAGGGAGACTTTAGTTAATAGGTAGAAAAGCGAGGTAAAGCGTGTTAGGCAAGAGTCATTGGCATAAATAATACACTTATGCCCACACTGGTTACTACCTGAAATTTACAGGCAGAAGTTTAGCAGGATAAAATATAGAAGAGCAGAGGTGTCAGCTGCCAGTTCCAGTCCAGTGTGTACTGGGCCTTTCACCAGGGCAGAGACTGACAAGAAATAGAATTAAAAGCACAAGGTAAAAAAAATTTAAAGTTAGTACAGATGTGGCGTGTCTTAATTGAGTGACTGTTTTCACTTTGAACCCTGCTTTTCTTCAGAGCAGCTCAAATATTCATACATGCAACACCCTAGCAAGCATATAATAGCAAATCATACAATGCAAACTGGCACAGGTAACATTACAAAGACTTTTGATAGTAAAATCTCACCAAATATAAAACCCAAAATATTACTGAAACTTTTCACAATTGTGTCATCCAGTCTAAAACAATTTAAGGGTTCCAAAAGGACTTTTGATTTCTATCTCACTCTGTCTATCAATCAAAAATAGAAAGTCAATTGCTATATAAAATCTCACCAAGTATAAAACCCCACAATATTACTGGAACTTTTCAACAGTGTGTCATCCAGTCTAACGTATAATCAATCTAAGGGTTTTGCAAGGACTTTTGATTTCTATCTCACTCTGTCTATACATAATCCTATTGCACAGTGCATAAAAAAAACTTAAATTCTACTTACCCAAATGAAATCATCAGGAAGGACCGAGACAGAGCCCCCAAATGTCAGTTTGAAAGTGGCCCCCACAATATTAGGTGGTAGGGGTTAAGTGAAAGGCGTACTGACAAACGCCAGGTCCCAGGTTCAGTTCCTTCACAGAAGTTTCATTAGGGATAGAATCAAATAAGAAGCACAGCCAGGGGTGATTATATAAAGAATATATTATAGAAATAGTCTTACAGAAAAGTAATATTTATAAGCATTACAATTAAGCAGAGAGCATTACACTTAAGCAGAGAGCAAGCAGTCTCACTGCCTTACAGAGGTCAGAGGCAGAGAGGGACATAGAAGCTTGCAGAAGAGCCAAGAGATAGCTCCATAGGAAAAGAGAGAGAGAGAGCTTGTGTGTTGCAGAGAGCAGGCTTTTATACCTTGGAATCTTATTCTGAATAGAGAAAATATTGTATCCCCCAGTATCTTTCTGTTTAGAATTTGTAAACTGTTTGAGACAATGGTTAATTTAATTAACAAAGGAGGGTGAGAAACCTGATGGGATTAAGTCTCTGGCTTGATCTGTGCACCATTGTCCTAAGCACCCTCTTAATCAGACATTAACACCTTTTAGCTAGCCATGATTCAAGCAGGGCTACTTGAAACTTAGAATATATCAATCAGGGCTACTTAAAACAGTTTCCCTGCACTAAGGGTCTATCTGCCTTCCCATGCCAGGGTTAGATTGATATAATCTCCCAGAGGCCTCTAGGCTGACATCTCCCATAATTTTTTTTATTTTTATTTTTATTCTTTGAAATGGTACCCTCGCTTACCTCCAACAGTACGTCCCCTGTCTTGCAGAATCTCCAAGCTATGAAGATAGGTTGTAAACAGTTCCCATTACGAGTTCAAACCTCTGTCTTAGGTCGTATAGGCCATAATCTGGGCGGGGATCCCAGTATGCCTATATCTTACCCGTCGTTGAGCGAGTGAACGTGCATAATGGATGAAGCTTTTTCAGGAGGTTCAGGTATACCAAGATGTCATAAGAGAGAGTATCTAAGTATGGGATATGGGATAATATTATATCTGACCCTGGTAATGGTAATGCAATAGGCCATGCCAAATTAAAACCAAATTAGAACCAAATTAGCAAGTGTCAGAAAAGATACTGGAAATACATGTATAACTGCCTTAAAAGTTAGAGGGAAGCTTGTATGATAAGCGTTGTAAAGAAATGTACATGTGTTTCACTTTACAGCAAAGAAAAATCATAATAATACATAACAAAATTTGTACAATAATTAAGATAATGATAGGGTGAATTAAAACATTAAATACATGGTTTGCAGTGGGCGAATACCCAAAGAAAAGTTCCCAAACTGAGACATGAGCGTCTTGTATTAAATTTTGTGCAATCTGTCCATTTTAAAAAGTGATAGTATGAATCACTTCTTTGGAAGTTTTCTTAAGTTGTTCAATGTAAGTATGGAGTTCAGTAAAGTTCAGCAGCTTGTGGAATGTCTCATTCCCCATTCCAAGAGGTAGTGGATGTACAGCATAAGAAATAAAGTCTGGAATGTCCATAGAATAGGTTAAATAGGAGGAATTGTACAGCAAAGTGTTCTTAGGAAGGTGGCTATATCCGATGAACAGGAAACATTGTGTACAGTATGTGTGGAAAAGTCTTTGCAGTTAGGGTGCATGAAGATGAATTAGTCCAGCAGGAACCGGCAGTCTCTTTAAACTGATGAGGTTCACACTTGAAATGAAAGGATGTTTGCACAGGATCTGATGTTTGCACAGGATCAGTCAAGTCACTGGAAACTGGTGGTGTTCGCCCTTGAGATGAAATGATGTCTGTGCATACCGGGAGGGATTTGAAAAGAGTCCCGATATCATTCAGCAGCTGTACTCCAGTGTGATCCAAATAAGAGATAGAAAATGGAAGAGAAAACATGTTGCCTGTACTGAATGTAGAGAGAGAGAAACCAGGTTGCCTGTACTGAATGCATAGAGAGAGAGAGAGAGAGAGACTAGTTGCAACATGTATAGTTATGGCAAAAGACAGACAATAATCAGGTACTTAAGGTTCTTAATCAGACATTCCAAAAAGATATGTTTTTGTGTGCTGCATATAACTTATGGCAATTCAGAGAAACCATAATTCTGTACTGAATGTATATATAAAAAAATTATGTCAGAAATGTGTACTGAATCTAATGAGGAGCATAGAATAAACATGGTATAGATATAGAATAAAACCTTTTCTTAAAAATATAACCCCTAACTAAGCTACATTTATTTAGCATATGCAAATTATAGGGAAAAAAGAACATTGCGCAATTGGGCTAGTTAAAAAAAATTGGGGGAAAGAGCTCTAGAAATGGCCAATGTTATGTGTCCTGGGGTACCCCCTAAACTAAAACAAATGGACAAAAGACAGACCACATAGCACAGACAACATAAAACACAAATTTTGAGGCGTCGGCATTATTCTTCCATCTGTCAAGTGTTCAGGGCTGAATTTAACTCTGCAAATAGTAGTACAAATAATGCATATCATAACCATCTCATATTCAGAAAAGGCATAAAGCTAATATCTTCTTTGGAACATCTTTATCTCTGCAGTGATAAAGAGGAACCTTGGAAAACACTAGAAATATCTTTGTGCCAAAATTGGTCTGGGATGGCTATATCCGAACTGCTGCTAGGAAAAAGAAAAAAAACATTTTAAATTAGCAGCAACCTCAAGGTCACTTAGATCAAACTTTGTCCATGTTCCATTCAGGCCGACCTGGACCACATGTCTGCCACCTGGGTCCCACTGCACTCGGAGGAATGGGCACTGCGGTGCAGAAGTCAGGTGCAGGCTAGATTTGTCTTCTTTTGTCTGCACTGTTGTGTCCTGGCATTCAGAGGCAAGGGGCAAATTCCGAAAATCATTAGTCATGTCTAGGACAGAGAAAAATGCACATTTAGGATTAAATTTCACAGTAATATCAGAGTGAGAGGATGCCACTGGTACTACGGGCTTTGAAGTCTTAGTTAGGGCCTGAGAGTGTATAGTGAGCCTAACAGAGTCCTCTGAATTAGCAAATGACCCAGTTGGAGAGCCACATGCTAAAGAGATAGGTCCACTCAGACCTCTCTTCTCCATCTTAGGCACCAGTTCAGTTGCTGGAGGAAGTACTGGTTGCTGTGTTTGTAGTGCAGGATCTTTGCCCTCAAACAAAATTTCTGTGTACCTTTTCCCACAATCTTGTGCCCAAACTGAAAGATCTGCAGCCTCTGAGTGAGTTACACTATGATCATGCTTCTGCACTGGCAGGCAGCATTGTGTGGCTAACTGCACAGGAATAACCTTGTGAACCAAAGGTTTAGAAGCATTTAGAATTCCTGTACCTAATGCAAGACCAGTCACCTCAACTATTTCTTTGCCTGTATTGTCACTCATGCTGGCAGTAGTTTCTACAATGTCTTTCATTTGTTCCTTTTGTGGGATAGACACACACTTTGAAGCTTTGTCAATTAGACCCTGAATCTCAAAAATTTCCATATTTTTCTGATCTCCAGTAGGAGGCGCTCTATCTGTGAAACTGATTCTAGCCCCTGTATCAATCAAAGTTAATTTATCCTGACCCTCTATGGTAGTATTAACCTTGGGGCTGTCGGAAGTGTCCAAAATCAAAGGTGCAACATACCTCAAGCTGAATTCTGAGTCTGACTTCTTTCCCTTATCCTGTGTCTCCAAAAGTGAGTCCACAGGTAAGTGAAAGGAGTCTGGCTGGGCTGTGAAGGCCTGAGTCACCTTGGCATTCGGACACAGAGAGTCAGGACATCCCTATGGACTAGCACTGTTGTTCCTAGCTGTCAAATCACTTTTTACTCTGTCCAATTCTATCTGCATTGTGTGACGATCCTGTTCCCATTTCCTTTTCTCTTTCTCTAATGCTTCTGTCTGTGCTCTGAGCTCATGGAAAGGAATGTAAGTGGAGGAATTTCTGTAACTACCTCTGCCATGCCCTCTATTTCCTGTGTGTGGTGTGTTCTTGTATTGGGGTGCTCCCTCAGCACGCCACCTTCTAGCTTCTGAAACTGAAATAATTTGAGCTGGCTGGGTCTTCCACACAGACCCAATCCTGAGCAGTAAAGTGTCAAAAGGCGTAGTTTTAGGGTCCTCCGAGAACAACAGAAGGTGTTTAGTAATCTCGGGAGATAATAATTCTAATAGGAATTCTTTATGTTCTCTCTGACCGTAATCTGAGGAAATGGGCCAATGTTCATGTTCTTTAAGTACCGCGTTGATTACCCACACTCTATATGCAAACTGCTCTGGCGTATCACTTGGCAGGGGTGAAAGAGTTCTAAGTACTTGCAAAGAGGTGCAGCGAAATAGTTGTTCGATGCCCATCTTTACAAATTGGTATGGATGAACAAGAGATCCAAATTTATAATAATGTGGACCCAGGGCGAGGTGCATAAGCTTATCAAAATCTGCATTGTTCCTTTTGTATTTCCCTAGACCCCAGTGAATCAGTATGTCAGTAGCCCATTTGCACCATTCATTTATATTAAAAGGCATAGGGCCCACTTTCTCCACTATTCTTTCAATGTCACTATCTTTCATATGTCCCTGCAGCACTACAGTTACTGGAGCTGTGTCACTTATAGGGGTACTATTGGTATTGCTCTGGCCTGGTAATGAATTTTCCTCACTTTCGTTTGTCGGGTCTTCTTCCTGTTCTACATCTGTAGCTAGTTTACCCTTTCTCTGACCTGCTACAAAAATGGTTTTCTGTTTCTCTATAAACTGACTACATGGATTATATGGTGATGGTGGCACAGGTGCAGACGGCAGAATCTGTAAGGCACATTTTGACTTTAAATACTTTAATTCTGCCTTGGCCTCTTCTAATTGTTCATTTACAGTTAAAAAGGTATTTGTGGCCTGAACAATTTGAGTTCTTAGCATGGATATATTAATTTGTGCCTCATCTAAGTCTTTGGACAGCTGATGGCACTGAGTGTTCAAGTCAGTATTATCTTGTCTTAGGCTAATAAGTCCTCTACATAAGCCCTGAATGAAAAGGCATTTGCGTTTATCTGTTTTCTTTCTAAACTCCTGAGAATGAGAAACCATTTGTTTCTGAATATCGTGCCATGTGTTTTCTGGAAAATTACCCTCATATGGACCCCCTTTCTTGTCAAAATATTTGTGTACAATATCTGTGAGTTCTTGAAAATCAAAAGGGTTCATATTTGAGGCTGCAGAAGTCTGCCTTGGTTCGTGGGCCTTGCTCATATATTTCATGAGAGAGAATGGGCTTCTAAATGTGTGTAGCCTTTGAGATTGAAATGCTCCCACTTATGAAGGAGGGAGACTTTAGTTAATAGGTAGAAAAGCGAGGTAAAGCGTGTTAGGCAAGAGTCATTGGCATAAATAATACACTTATGCCCACACTGGTTACTACCTGAAATTTACAGGCAGAAGTTTAGCAGGATAAAATATAGAAGAGCAGAGGTGTCAGCTGCCAGTTCCAGTCCAGTGTGTACTGGGCCTTTCACCAGGGCAGAGACTGACAAGAAATAGAATTAAAAGCACAAGGTAAAAAAAAATTTAAAGTTAGTACAGATGTGGCGTGTCTTAATTGAGTGACTGTTTTCACTTTGAACCCTGCTTTTCTTCAGAGCAGCTCAAATATTCATACATGCAACACCCTAGCAAGCATATAATAGCAAATCATACAATGCAAACTGGCACAGGTAACATTACAAAGACTTTTGATAGTAAAATCTCACCAAATATAAAACCCAAAATATTACTGAAACTTTTCACAATTGTGTCATCCAGTCTAAAACAATTTAAGGGTTCCAAAAGGACTTTTGATTTCTATCTCACTCTGTCTATCAATCAAAAATAGAAAGTCAATTGCTATATAAAATCTCACCAAGTATAAAACCCCACAATATTACTGGAACTTTTCAACAGTGTGTCATCCAGTCTAACGTATAATCAATCTAAGGGTTTTGCAAGGACTTTTGATTTCTATCTCACTCTGTCTATACATAATCCTATTGCACAGTGCATAAAAAAAACTTAAATTCTACTTACCCAAATGAAATCATCAGGAAGGACCGAGACAGAGCCCCCAAAATGTCAGTTTGAAAGTGGCCCCCACAATATTAGGTGGTAGGGGTTAAGTGAAAGGCGTACTGACAAACGCCAGGTCCCAGGTTCAGTTCCTTCACAGAAGTTTCATTAGGGATAGAATCAAATAAGAAGCACAGCCAGGGGTGATTATATAAAGAATATATTATAGAAATAGTCTTACAGAAAAGTAATATTTATAAGCATTACAATTAAGCAGAGAGCATTACACTTAAGCAGAGAGCAAGCAGTCTCACTGCCTTACAGAGGTCAGAGGCAGAGAGGGACATAGAAGCTTGCAGAAGAGCCAAGAGATAGCTCCATAGGAAAAGAGAGAGAGAGAGCTTGTGTGTTGCAGAGAGCAGGCTTTTATACCTTGGAATCTTATTCTGAATAGAGAAAATATTGTATCCCCCAGTATCTTTCTGTTTAGAATTTGTAAACTGTTTGAGACAATGGTTAATTTAATTAACAAAGGAGGGTGAGAAACCTGATGGGATTAAGTCTCTGGCTTGATCTGTGCACCATTGTCCTAAGCACCCTCTTAATCAGACATTAACACCTTTTAGCTAGCCATGATTCAAGCAGGGCTACTTGAAACTTAGAATATATCAATCAGGGCTACTTAAAACAGTTTCCCTGCACTAAGGGTCTATCTGCCTTCCCATGCCAGGGTTAGATTGATATAATCTCCCAGAGGCCTCTAGGCTGACAGAAGGGAACATGGTAAATTGTGCCAATCCTGGGTGGGGCAGTGTTACTTGGCCTCCTCCTCTAAAATTAGGGCTGGGGTGGCACTGTTGATCCGCAAATCAGTGTCTTTTACTGCATCTAGGGTCCTCTCAGATCCAGAGGGCCACTATGTTATTGTCCAGGGTTCTCTACATCAGCGCCCAGTAATTTTGGTGTCCGTATACGCTCCCAACAGTGCACAGCGGTCCTTCTATAAGAAACTATTGGGGGGGGGTCACGTGATGCAGCCTGTCTGAGCAGACGCAAGAACGGAGAGCTCCTGCCCCACGGACAAGTAATCCGCGAATAAGCCAGCTCTTTCTGCACCCGGGAGGGGACTGCACGATTACTCAGGTGGGAACTCTCCTCTGCTATCAGGTGGCCCTTTTGAGCGCTCAAATTGGACCAGGGCATGCCAGTAAAATCGGCGAAATGCACCCGGGATAAGCCCAATCTCACCCCCTCCAAGATGGCGGCGGAACCGGCCTCCTTCACTATACTCGCCGGAGACTGGATCGCTGACATTACGCGATCGGTCTCGGTGGCGCTGGCTGACAGGCTCAACAAGATTCAGTCGGCTGTGGATGAGATGCACGAGAAATTTGATTCCCACAGCCGACGCCTGACGGAAGTAGAACAGCGGGTGTCCGACCAAGAGGACACGTGCGCGGGCCTGACCGCCCAGGTGGCGGACTTGCAGAAAACTTCCTGAGAGTTGCTGGCCTCTGTGGAGGAGCAGGAGAACCGAAGCCGCCGAAACAACTTGCGGCTGGTCGGGCTCCCGGAGGCGGTAAGTGACCAGGACCTGTACACAGTCTTTAGCAAGTGGCTGCCAGAGCACCTGGATCTGACAGGAGGCGCCGAGAGCTTTGCCTGTGAACGCGCTCATTGTATCGGAGCCCGGCCTGCGGAGGGGGGGAGAACGAGGACTGCAATAGCCCGCTACGCCTGCTGGAGGGAAAAAGAGATGATTCTCCGGGCCTTTCGCAGGGTGGGGGCTCTGGATTACAAAGGCTCTCGGGTTCTTCTCTTCAATGATTACTCCGTGCGAGTGGCGGCCCAACGCAAGACCATGGCGCCCTTCTGCACGGATCTCCACAACAAGGGAATCAAGTTTGCACTGGTCTATCCGGCAAAACTCCGGATCTGGCATGATGGTAAAACCCTCAACTTAACCACTGGAGAGGAAGCTAAGGCATTCCTGGCACAGCTGCCAGCCTGAAGATCTCGGCGTAAGCACCTACACTAACTATTCTCTGCATACCACACTGGGCTGAGCTGTGATCCCTGCGGGCCCAGACCACTGGGCTGACACCCATCTGCACACTTCAACATGCACAGTTTGGGGATGGGGGCCACAGTGCCGGGACTACTTTTCCCTGTTCGAAACCTGCTTTAGCGGACTTGCCCGGGAGGACTGCGCGGGGCCTTTGCGTTCAGCGCCTGCAGGGATTTCTTTACTACCTATATGCCATACACCATCTTGTGGACCCTTTGAAACAGATTCGGAGGTGGAAATCATGGCATGCTCAGGAGCCCCCTGATTATACTATAGACCCTGTGCAGAAATTGCTATGGACTTGTTGGTGACCTATTATTCTTGTTATCATTTTTCTGACTTCTGACTTATTTTCTTTTTGGGTTGTGTGGTCCCCCGGGATGCAGAAGGGGAGTTTACTGGGGGTGGGGGGAGGTCTCCGGACAGGCTGGGGGGTACACATGGGTATGTATGCTGGCAGGGAGGGCGCAGCATGGGGGGTTGGGGATGGGGGGTGGTGGGCTGCTGGGGGGACTAGGGTTGGGGTGTGAGTGGAGGTTTGTGTCTGATTCGGCAGTATGCGTGTGGGGGGTTGTGGGGGGGTATTGTCTGCTGGGCTATGGGGCACCTTAATAACAAGGGCGGCGGAGCTTAGCTGGGAGGCTTCGCATGCGCCTAATTGGTCTACTTGTACATGTTTAGTTCCTATATGGCTTGCGGAAAATGGATGATTCTTTACACTCTCGGAGGGATGTCTCCCTCTGGGTTTCTGCGAGGTCTATTGTTTCCTACACTTTGCTATGGCTGACTTAAAGGTCGTCACCTTCAATGTTGATGGCATCAGGTCCCCAGTTAAAAGATCTCGCATACTCACGAGCTTGCGTAAGTTAAATGCGGATGTGGCTTTTCTGCAAAAGACCCACCTAACTCAGATTGAACATTCCAAACTGCGGAGACAATGGGTCGGGGATGTCTACTCCTCTACTTCTGGGGGCCGACAGCGGGGAGTGGCAATTTTACTCCATAAGCGGTTGCCCTTCGTCCTGCATAAACAGCTGACGGATCGGGAGGGGAGATATGTTATTGTACTGGGGGAGATCTGGGGTCTAAAGCTACTGCTTTGTAATTTATATGCCCCGAACTCCTACTGTCATAAATTTTTCTCCACAGTCCTCTCTATGGTGTCGGCTTACCCGGATTACCAGGTGATCCTGGGGGGAGACATGAATATCACTGCAGACCCAGGGGTGGATTGCAAACCTCCTAGGGGCAGCTTAAGGGATCACGACAACAAGGGGGTGGGCGTCTGGCGGGCATTACACCCGTATGATTCGGACTTTACCTTTTACTCTCATGTCCACAAAGTGTACGCCCGACTGGATTATATCTTACTTGACCAAAGGCTGTTCTCCAGAACTGCTAGGTCGGAAATAGTGGAATCCACGGTTTCTGACCACGCCACCGTGGATCTTACTTTGACTCTTGCAGCTGGTAGCAAAGCTTCTTCCTGGAAAATGGCACTGTATCTGTATCATGACCAGGAATTTCGGACCTATCTGCGGGCGCGATGGGTAGATTACCAGGCCACAAACGATACTCCAGATATAGGGCCGGTATCTTTTTGGTACGCCTCCAAGGCAGTCCTGAGGGGGCACGTGATTGCATATACGGCTGCCAAACGCCGGGCTCGGGGAGCAGAACTTCTATCGCTTACGTGGCAACTGCACCAATTCCGCAGGGCCCACATTTCCTCTCTGTCGGACTCTGATAGAACGGACTACAAGAAAATACGAGAACGCATTGAGATTTTACTTCATCAGCGAGCGGAACAGACCCTCGCATTTCAACGGTATAATATGCATAGTTGGGGGGGCAAGACGGGGAAACTTTTGGCAAATCTAGTGCGACCATATAAAAAACGTCAACTCATCACTGCGATTTGCGACACAATGGGAACCAGGCATGAGGGAGAACGCCAAATTGCAGAACAGTTCATCAGGTACTAAGAGAACCTGTATGGTAAACGCCCGCTGGATGAGACTGCTCTTGCGGAATTTTTCCGGGGCCTCTCTATACCACACCTGGAGGAGGATCAGGCTGCATCGCTGAGCCTGCCTATATCCGAGGCTGAACTCCGCGTCTCCATTCGGTCTCTCAAATTGGTGAAAGCGCCAGGTCCGGATGGGTTCGGACTTGAATATTATTGGATTCTTGAGGACCTGGGGGCACAACCCCTGAGTGCAATGTACAACGCAGTGGCAGAGACGGGAGGCTCATTTCCGGATAATATAGCCCACATAGTTCTGCTCCCAAAGCCGGGCAAGGACCCGGATCTGGTGGGGTCATTTTGCCCCATCTCCCTTCTGGATCAGGACATAAAACTCTTGGCCGTGACTTTGGCGCGGCGCCTGAACCGCTTTCTCCCTGATCTTGTTCACTCGGACCAGGTTGGGTTCGTACCAGGCCGCTACGCCTCAATGAATTTGCTGAAGGTCTTGGGTGCGATTCATGACAGGGTGGGTCGGGGTGGCCAAGAGGCGGTGGCAGGACTGGATATGGAAAAAGCGTTCGACAGCATCTCCTGGGATTACCTCTACTGTGTGTTATGGTATTGAGGTGTTCCGCTATGTTCTGGGGGGGGCTTTGGAGGGTGTTACATGGAAAACTGTATTGAGCACCTCTTGTTTTTGAGCAATCTGATCTTCATTGTGTTTTTGCCATTTGCTCTGTGTATGCCCAATAGGGCGATTTTAGCTGGATTGCTGGATGTCCCTTTACAATGTTCTGTTTTGTGTATACTGGTTTGCTCAATAAAGAAATATTATAAATAAAAAAAAAAAAGTTTTGAGTAAAAGTTTTTATGAGTTGATTATGTACATGGAGCACATGAAGTACTTTATAACAAAATATTAAAAAGCAGATTTAATGATGTATATGCCGAAAAAATCACACACAGCCTTGTTTAAATAATAACAGGCTGGTGAAGGCATTTCTGAAGAATCTGCAAAAAACATGTAGAATCACTTAATTTGGAAGGTTACTGCTTAGCTATTATTTAGGATATCATTTTTTCCATAGCAGTTATTGAATAAATTTTGGGGCTATTATAGGGATACTTGAATCACATGACAGTATAATTTAGAGAATTATGCCTCCAGCAAAGGTAGGTGCTGGAAATGTAAGCCAAGGTTTTCAAGGCCAACATTTCTGGCACCTATCTTTGACATGAATCATGCCTCTGGAGGTGCCTACCTGCACCTAACACAGCTTCAGATGTTAGCCATGTCTACAGCGACGTTAGACACCAATAGGTGCCTTGTAATTTCTCTTAAGTCCACTTTTAAATGGTGTTTTGGACTTAAGGCACCATTTATAGAATATGGGCCTAAATGTCTGTGTGTATCTATTGTTCATTTTGTCCTGATAATTTTGAGCATTTTTAACAAAGTTGTGCTATTGCTTCCCATGCCGCAAATGCAACAAAGCCCGTTCTTGTACAATCCCTCTGGAGCCTGAACTATCGGGTAATGCTCCATTCCAGCCTTGGCTGCAGAACTTAAAAATAACACCAACCCCCTCTGCGAGGTCACTTGTGCGGCCACTCTCCTTGAAATTCAGTTTGATTCTGCAGCCTTGCTGAGAACTTCTAGTTTTCTCCGTATTACGGAGTCTGCGGTTGTTTTGAGGACCGTGTCGTCTTTTTTTTTTCTTCTGCACGTGGGGTCAGCAGTCCACGTCTCCCAGGTAGTTCAGCTACCCACTTTTTTTCTGTCAGGTTCTAAGTCTAAGATGCGTGTTTTGCAGTCTCTGGAGGTGCGGCGTCTCCTTTTGAGATGCCTTGAGGTTACTAACGACTTCCATCTGGACCATCTGTTTGTCCTGGCGGGCCCCGCACGCCGGAGTCGGCCTGCTTCTGAGGCTACCTTCTCGCGTTGGTTGCATACGGGCATTTTGGTGGCCCATGTGGCGGTGGGGAAGCAGCATCCCCTTGGCATGAGGGCTCACTCTCCCGGAGGAAGGGCTTCCTCGTGGGCTGACTCTCATGTGGTCTCGCCTGAAGAGATTTGTCGGGCGGCCACGTGGGTTTCCCTTCATATTGTTTGTCTGGGTTTTACCAGCTTGATGTGGTAGCTATGGCTGTTGCAGCCTTTGGCCCTTCTGTTCTGGCAGCAGGCTCATTGGGGACCCCCTGAGATTTGGGACTGCTTTGATACATCCTGATAATTCAGGCTCCAGAGGGATTGTACAAGAATGAAAGATTAGGTTTCTTACTTCTGCTATTCTTCCTTCTTGTAGATCTCCTCTGGAGCCTCAACTCCCGCCCATCTGTTTTGTCCAATTCTTAGGTTGCCTGCCAGTAACTGGTAAGTTGGCTTTCTCTCTTTGACCAGCCTCGCTAACATTTCCCCGAGTGTCCTTTTATTTAAGCTTATGGGGTTTTAGGGGTCCTGGGATGGTGTCCCTTCTGCTCTTTAGGCTGTGTCTTCTTTAGTGACCTGTTCCTTAGTTCTGCAGGTGTGAAATGTTTCAATTTCTTATTATCCTAACCAGTGGCGTACCAAGGGGGGGGGCAGTCCGCCCGGGTGCATGCCCCAAGGGGGTGCACAGCCGGCCACCCTCCCTATTCTGCCGCTGCTGCTTTCCTTAACCAGCAGCAGCAGCAGCAGTAAACGGGAGTGTCCCCGGGTGCTCACCGGCATTGCTCAGCTTCTGGCCAGCTCCCCTGCTGAAAGCCGTGGGCTTCCGCTCCTCGCGCTATCCGCGGCTGCGTCGGAAATGTTCCCTCTGATGTCACGATGTCAGAAAGACATCTGACGCAGCCGCGGATCGGTGAAGTGTAGATGCCCACGGCTTTCAGCAGGGGAACCAGCCAGACATGCTGGGCTTGGAAGGGGGGAGAAATGCTGCAAAGGCAAGGGGGAGACATGCTGCTGCACAGGGAAGGTGGGAGGGTAGAAATACTGCACATGCAAGGGGGGAGACATGCTACTGCTGCACAGGCAAGTGGGGGAAGAAATGCTGCACAGGCAAGGGGGGAGAAATCTGCTGCTGCTGCACAGGAAAGGGGGGAGAGAAATGCTGCTGCTGCAGCACCCAATTGGGGAGAGAGAGGGAAGGAGGGAGAAGGAAGACAAGGGAGAGGAACCAGAGATGCCAAGTCCATGGGAGGGAGGGAGGGAAAGGAAAAAAGGAAAGGAGATACAAGACCATGGAGGGGGAGGAAGAGATGCCATGGCATGAGGGAAGGGAAGGAGATATAGATACCACACCATGGTGTGGAATGGGAAGGAAGGAAGGAAAGGAGAAGAGAGAGATGCCAATGCATAGGGGAGGGGGTGGAGACAGAAAAATGGAGAGGGGGTGAAGCAGAAATGAATCATGTGCAAAGGAGAGAAGGGACCCCAGATATACAGTTTATTGGAGGGACATAGAAAGAGGGAAGATGCCATATGGAAGAGAGAGAGAGGGTGAGCAGTAGATGAAAGCGGCAGAGAGAGAGGGCAGAAGCTGGGTGGAAGGGACAAAGAGAGGGCAGATGTTGCATGGAAGGGAGAGAGGACAAACGCTGTATAGAAAGAAGAGAGCAAAGAGAAGATGTTTAAAGCAGAAATGACAAAAGGTAGAAAGATTTTTTTTTTGTTGCTTTACGTAGAATCAAGTAGTATTGTAACTGTATTGATAAAAATTTATAAATAGGAAATGGAAATAAGGAAATTTTTTTGAACTAAACCCCTTTCCTCAGGACAGGATACCATAACAGCAGTATACTGTACTCTTCTGAAGAAAGATTTGGCCTTTGAAAGCTAATTGAAAAATGGATTAGTCCAATAAAATGGTATTTTCTTATTCTTATTTGTTTTATTTTTATTTGTTAATTTGTAAAGTGGTGATTGTTATGTATCAGTTTTTCAAATTTACATCTACTGTCTTTATATTTTGCACAGTATTAGGGGACATATGTCACTGTTTTTGTGGTGTTGTGTTGTGGTGCTTTGTATGCAGAGTTTGGTTTCTTGGCGGTTCAGTTTAACTTTTGTCTACATATTTCTATTTTTAGTTTGTGATTATTACATATTGGGCGAGGGTGTATCTCTGTTCTGTGTGTATGAAAAGGACATAGTTTTCAGTTGGCATTGACTACAGGATCAATTGACTATGCGGGATCTGGCTTGTTTAGTTTTACAATGTATGTGTTGGTGTTCTAGTGCTCACTGCAGTGTTTAAGATGCTGCCTTTTCCTAGGTACATTCTTGTTGTGCGATATGTGGATTGTTACTAAAAGGGACAAACAAACCAAAACTGCCGATATGTACAACGATGTAGGCGAATTTTATTGTGACAAGCAAACTATATATTAAAACCTTTTTACCAAACAGATGATGTGTCACGCAGATGAAGGTTGTCCGAAACACGGACGGTGTTGGGTCCCCCGTTTGGTAAAAAGGTTTTAATATATAGTTTGCTTGTCACAATAAAATTCGCCTACATCGTTGTACATATCTGCAGTTTTGGTTTGTTTGTTCCTGGCTGGTTTTTTTTTACTGCAGACGAGATTGGACCTCCCTTCTTTTGGTTCTGATTGTTACTAAAAATTATATTTTTTATATAGATGGGGGGGTGTTAAAAAATGATGGGCCCCAGGTGTCACATATGCTAGGTATGCCACTGATCTTAACTTAGCCTTTTACTGGCGGTTGTTGATTATGTATTTAGTTTTCCTTAGCAACAGCAGCAGATGAATCCAGAGACCAATGGGATAGCACACATCTACCAGCAGGTGGAGATAGAGAAACTGATTAACAGGTGATCCTATCTCCCAGCAGGTGATGGTCACTATTCAACTAGCTCCTGAATTCTGGCTGTGACTGGAAAATTATTTTCTCTTGTTGAGGTTTCTCTTCAGTGAGACAGGGGTGTCTGGCTGAATGGTGCCGGCTTTAGGGGTTACACCTGGGCCCCCCCAGGTCCCTGCCTTACCCTCCCTCCAATGATAGATGGTCTGACTGGGTCTCAGTTTTTCTTCTTTCCCTTCACTGTGTTTAAAAAAAAAAAAAAAAGAGACCACAGTGACTATTAAACAATTCTGCCCTCATAGTGCTGAGCCACCGGCATCTCCTGGCACTGTCAACAAAGTTGTGAGTATATGTTTTATTTGCACTTCTTTTCTGGTTGTGGTGGAGCTGCGGGTGAGTTGTGGAAATGGTTTGTTGACTGACAAGTAAATTTACATTTGTATGAAGTTTATTCAGTAAAGGGCTTCGGGTGTATGGATAGAGCTCCGATGATGGAACTAGTGCCTTCCCGCGTGTTGTAGATGCGTGCTTGTTTTCATACTCTGGCAGCAGCGCCACAGCGGTAGTGGAATTTCTTCCCGAGGTGGACTTTGCTTGGCAGTTCCCACGGCTGGGTGGAGGTAAATATTTGGATGGCTCTGAGTGTGTTCTTCACATAGCCTGTTCCTGACTGAGCGCATAAGGCGTGTGCTTATTTTCCTAAGTTGAGAACAAAGCAACATTCATTTATTTCTCTCCAATGTTTATTTTAAGCATTTTATACCATGACAGTGGGAAAAATATTTTAATGGTTGGTTCTGGGTAGGTTTTTTAATGCATGAAACAGGCACACGCTTGGGTCTCCGGCGCTAGCAGGAGCACCGCAGCGTTCACGGAGTTTATTTTGCAGCTGACTTAGGTCACTGTCCTTCGGCTTCCCTGTTTTCGGGTTTCTACGCGTCAGGAGTGTTTCAACAGCTTTTGCCATTGTTGCGGTGATATACCTTGTGTGTGTTTCCCCACTCTCTCTGCTTGAAAAGACTTAACTACTGTAATTGCAACTGTACTATTATGCCTCATGGTGCTTAAGAAAGATTCTGCCCTGTGCTCAGCCACCCAATCTCGTTTTTTTGCCGTTATGGGTCGGCAGAAGGCAAATTACTGCACAGTGATGTCAGCGGCATGAGAGTACCCTGTGTTTCATACGGGTATCTTCTTGTCTCTCTCGGTGTCCCTGAAGGCTGAGTCTGTGTAGGTTTAGAGGTTTTCTTATTCTTTGTGCCTCTGTGCAGCACTGTGTGTGTCTGGTAGCACTATAGAATTGATTCCTGAACTGTCTTTTCTATTTCTAATGTGCCAGGGACTGCAAGTTTTAAAGCTTCTCACACAGATTTCTCAGGTCGCCATCTTCTCATGGCACCTGCTAGACAGTCCCTCATACTGGCAGGAAGAGCTATGTGGCTCCTTCTAACCAGGGACAAGTTATCTATTCTTCCAAACCCACAGAGTAGTAAATGCTATGTGGCTGTTGGAATCATCCCTGAAGCTCTCTTTAGGGATGTGTGCTTTATCTGATAACAATTAGGGTGCAGATTGTTTCTCATGGGGCGGTCAATGCAGCTTCTAGATTACATCTAGTATGTCTTCAGTTTAAAGGCAGTAAGTTTTTGGCTAACATTACATTGAGTTAGCACTGTTTTCAGAATTCCAACATACTCCATCTTACATTGCAAAGCTGGATTTTTTTTCTGGGAAAGTTCCTTTCTTCTTCCAGAATTTACAGCTCTTGTCCAGCCATTTCCCGACTGTCTGCTTTTCATTTTGAAGGGGTCTTCACTTCCTCTGGTAACTCTCTTTATGCTTTCTCGTGAGGGGGAAGACACTATGATCTCAGGTCAGGGGGCTTTGGGCATTTTTCAGGATGCTTGCAACTTTGAATCTTCTTCCCATTTTCAGATTCTTTCTTGAAGTGACCATGTATTGAGCTTCCGAAAGTTATGTTTGTGCGAGACCCCTTTTAAGTGTACTGGTACTCGGGGCAGTAGTTTTAGTTCTTCCGGAACTAAGGGAAGTTATTCCATTTACTTCATAGTGCCTAAGATGGGGGAATTGGCCAAACGGGGGCTGGTCTCATTCTGGTAAATTAGTTTCTCAGAATTAGACATTTCTGGAGAAAAACTGTGAGAATATTTACAATTTCCCTATGGACACCGAATTTGCACTATCTTCGCTTAGCTCTCATCGAGCAGCGCTATCAGTTTTGGCAGATGCCATTTGGCCTAGCCACGGCTCCATTAATATTTTTGAAAATGAGGGCAGTAGTGGCGTTTTGGCGCAAACAGGAGATTCAGGTACTTTCTTTCTTAGACGACTGCTTGATTCAGATGTCTTCCAGCCAGGTAAATTTGTCAGACACAAACGGGTGATTTCTTTTATTTGAACTTCTTTTCTTCAATTCTTTGGATGTGAATCTTCAAATTTCCAAAGAGCTCTTTTCTCCTGTACTAATTATTGGAATATCAGGGGATGTTGTTCACGTAGGAGAGGAATGTGTTTCTTCCCAGAGACTAGGGCGACAGGTTACAGTCTCAGGTTTGCCTTCTTCAGTCACCAAGAACAAGAGTATGGGATTCTGTACAGGTTCTAGGATCTATGGTGGTGACTCCACTGGGAACTTCGGCTTGCTTGCACATGAGAATGCTACCACAGTCGCTTTTGTTCCAGTGGTTCCCGGTATCTCAAGGCTCCAATTGTACTATCTAGTAGGCTCCTCAAGCATCGCTCAATATAATTTGGTGGCTCAGTGAGATTAATATTTTCAAAGGCATGCCTCGGTCTTTGCTGGACTGCCTCAAAGTCACCAAACATCCCAGGTTGTCGGGTTGGGGGGCTCAGTGCATTTAATCCTCAGCACAAGGAGTCTGGTATTAAGAGGAGACTCGGTACTCGTTCATTCTTCTGGACTGAAGCATGGTCAGGCTACCGTTTCAGGAGTTTCAGACCTTTCTTACAGAATGACGATAAAGGTCTTTTAGGACAGTGTTATGACAGTGGTATTTCTCTACAGCCAGGAAAGTAGATGATGTACTCAGTTGGCAAGTAAAGTAATGGTTCTACTTCAATGGGTGGAATCTCATCTTCCTCTTCTATCAGCGCATCATTTTACAGGACAGGAAAAGGGTTTAGATAGACTTTCTCACCACAAAATCTGAGCATGGACCGTCTATTGTATGTTAAAATGTACAGCGCTGTGTACGTCTTTCAGCATTTTAGAAAAAATAAATAGTAGTAGTAGTAGTAGTAGTAGTAGTAAAATCTTCTACATCCTGGAAATTGGGAACTATTTGCTCATGCGTTCCAGCTCTTTGTATAAAGGTGAGATCTCCTAGAACTAGACCTCATGGCCTCGTCTCGAAATTCAAAGCTTCCTAGCTTTTTCAGCAGACGCAGGGATTGGCAGTCAGAGGGGGTAGCAGCGTTGCTTCTTTCTCGCCTCTGGTTTCTCTTTTTAAGTATTTTCCCCTGGCTGATGATTGGATGGATTTGCCATCTCAAGCTCGCTTTCAGGGCACAGTAATTAGAGAATCTCCGGATTGGCTGCACCATCCTTGCTATGCAGAGCTGATGAGTCTTTCGACGGCCGAACTGTTGAGATTCCTGGTATCTCCAGATTTACTCACCTAGGGTCCTATTTTGGTATTGCAACCTATCTTTTGAAAAGTCATGGCTGATGTGTAAGGTTTATGCGAAGCAGGTTATTTCTTCTCTTCTCCAAGCGATACAGACGTCTTCACCTGTGGCTTATGCTTCCGTTTGGAGGCTTTTCCTTTCTTGGGTACTTCTCAACATTGGCACCTTTCCAGAGTTCTATGATTTATATTCTTTTTTTTTTTTTTCACAAACGTATTGCCAAGGGCTTAGCATTCAATTTCCTTCAGCTTCAAGTGACAATCTTAGCTTGTTACAAGGGCTAGGTATCTCGCTTTTCGCTTACTTCTCAGATTCCTGTAGTTCAGTTCCTAAAAGGAGTACAGTATATTCATACACCTCTTAAGAAGCCCTGTCCGGAGTACAGTCTTAAGGTGGTACTTCACAGTTTACAGAAGGTTTCGTTTCAACCTTGTCTTTTGAGACTCTAAAAGGCTGTGACGTTGAACACAGTGTTTCTTGTGGCCATGGTTTCAGCTCGGCAGTTTTCTGAGTTGCAGGCTTTGTACGGCGGGGATTCTTATTTCTGATTTACAAATTCTGGGGTGCCAGTTCAGACAGTACCACAATTTCTTTCTAAGGTGGTGTCATCCTTTCTTTTATGCCACTCATGTTTCCTTCCTTCTTCCTGGGAGGAGGAATGGGGAGGCAAGCTTTTCATCACTGCATTTTTTTAAAAGTGCATAGGTTTCTAACGACTTTTAGTCATTTAGATCACCTTTTTTTCAAAGAATGGCAGCGTCCAAAGCCTCCATCGCTCAAAGGGTCCAGGAGGTCATTCTTTACGCTTACTTGGCGGAAGAACTTCATGACCATTCAGCCAGAGCAATGGCGGCTACTTGGACATAGTCCACAGGTTTTTTCCTTGGAGTTTTGTCATGCGGCTACTCAGTCTTCCAAGAATACTTTATCTCGGCATTACTGGTTGGATGTGGGGGTGCATGTGGAGGTAGCGTTTAGTGCTTCGGTTGTTGCAGAGGTGGCGTTTGTTTTTCCCACCCAGATTGAGGATTGCTTTGCTACATCCCATTGGTTTCTGGATTCATCTGCTGCTGTTGCTAAGGAAGGAAAAATTATGTTATTACCTATTAATTTTCTTTCCTTTAGATGCAGCAGATGAATCCAGAGCCCCACCCTTTCTGGATATTGACTGTCGTTTTTTTAAAATTTTCTTTTGCAACTTTCGAAGTCTGTTATTCTTGATAGTTGTATTCTGTATTATTACCTTTTGAAATTTGTTATGGGAAAGAAGTTTTTAATATGCTAAGCATATTGATGGTTACGGATGCTTGGGCAAGGAGCAATACTGAAGATGCAGGAGTTATGCCAGCCAATAGGATCACCTGTTAATCAGTTTCTCTATCTCCATCTGCTGGTAGATGTGTGCTATCACATTGGTCTCTGGATTCATCTGCTGCGTCTAAAGGAAAGAAAATTAACAGGTAAGAACATAATTTTTCCATCATGAGCAGCATTGATTTGTATCGGGGAGTCCCCACACCCCCTCTTTTTCTTGTGTTTCCTGTATTAGATATTCCTGGTTCTGCTACCTACTGAACTTCAAGGGGAGTGGCCGCACAGGTGACCTCGCAGAAGGGGTTGGTGTTATTTTTAAGTTCTGCAGCCAAGGCTGGAATGGATGCATTACCCGATAGTTCAGGCTCCAGAGGAGATCTACAAGAAGGAAGATTAGCAGAGGTAAGAAACCTAATCTTTCATTCAATTCCTATGCACTTTATTGCATTTGCTGCATGGGAATTGCTAGCATGGCTTTGTAAAGGAGCGTTAGGTTTGGGTTTTTTTTCTCCTTGTGGCCAAGTCTCCACTTTTTTTTTTTTTTTAGCCAAACACTACAGGCTGGGTTTACTGCTTTAGCACCTACTAATGTTTTTAATGTGGTAAATGTTAGTGCATGGTTAGGCAGTAGCACATGTTAGTAAATTTATTTATTTAATTTGATTTTATATCCCATCCTCCCAAGGAGCCCAGAACAGGTTACATGGTAACGTACATACATCTAGATTATGTATTCACTTTTATTCGAGAGGAGGAAATTATATAGAGATAAAATTTCCAAAGGTCATGTGACAGATGTCTAAAATAGGAAAATCGACTGCTAAGGAACCACTTGGACATCTAATAGATTTTCAGACACAAAGCATCATCTAGGCAGCCTCTAACCACAGTTAGATATGTAATAATAGGCATTCAGAAAGGTGACTAGGAGGCATGTATTTACATTGCATCGGCTGTGCCAAATTCCAAAGTTTGATATATAAACATGACTTTCAATAGAGGATCATTTTTGAAACTTTGTGAATGTTTAAAACAATTAGTGCAAATTTGTCTGCATGGGTGAGTGTGTCAGGGGTTGGAGAGTGACATTTCTGTGCAAAACAGGACTGAATTCTATAAATGACACCATTGCTGAAAAAAAAAATAGCATGCAGCCAATCCTATAAATGGCGCTCAAAGTTAGGCACCATTTATAGCAATGTCCCCAGTGCCCCGGCCAGAAGGCACCCAGAAGTCCACGGATATTTACATGATGATGTCACATGTGTGAAATCGTCATGTCGATGTCTGTGCGTGTGCGGAGGCCCACCTGACCGCGACCTTGAACCTGTCACTTTGGTGGGGGATCCTGGAGGAGGGGAGGTGCCAGTGAGAAGTCATCAGCGTCGGCTGATTCCCTACAGGACATGCCAGCCCGCTCCGGGACAGGATATGTTATAAGCTATTGGTAAATGTCTTCAAGTGCCTACAAAAGCTGGCTCCCAAACACCTGGGCCAGAGTATCGTGCCACGTGAGTCGTCGCGATTGCTTTGCTCTACTGACCATTTTGATCTGCTTATTCCATCTGTACGAGACTTGAAGCTATCGTCATCCAGGAATAGTGTTTTTCATTGTATTGGTCCAAGGGAATGGAACAACCTTTCAGAATATATTCGCCAACAGCAGACTTTACAGAATTTTAAGAAAGTATTTAAAAGACACTTGTTCTGTCAAATGAAATATAGGGTCTGAGATTGGTTCAGGGAGGATGACAGGGTGCTGGTCACTGATGTATTCTATGGTCTGGTTAGTCTTATTGGTTATAATGATGATTGTCATTGAGGCGACTTGTATGTTATGTAATTTTATATTTTGTACGTAAGCGTGTATTTTGTTAGTGATATTTGTTGTCGACGTGACTTGTATGTTAAATGCAATGTGATATTTTATATGTAATTGTGTAACTCGCCCTGGATAAGGGCAGGGGATAAACAAACAAACACTGATTTATTGCATAGCACTTAGCGCTGTAAACTACACCTAACTTTAGGTACAACCTTTTGGATCAACTGAAACATAGTGTAAATTAGGCACGGATCTTCCTAATTCTATAACTATGTGCATAAATTCAAGGAACACCCCCGATTTGCCCATGACACTTCCATTTCCAAGCTTCCTTTTTGGATCTGGGTGTAAAATTTAGGTGCGGATCCTGCACATAAATTTTAATTAAAACTAATTAGCAGTAATCTCATTAAGATCCCAATTATCAGTTAATTGGTTTGTTCAATGAAGATTATGCATGCCAATTAAGTGTGTGTCCAAATTTGTACACACAATTTTAGTGTTGTGTTTTTTGTTTTTTTTTAAAATATAATTCAGGGGTTAGTCAAAAAATGAGCACCTACCACCACATTCACTTGTACTAACAGTTCAGGAATACCATGTAAGTGGTGGTAGGTGCTCATTTTTTTATATGGATGTGTGCTAATGGCAAATTAATATGAGGTCATTAATACATAAAAGAGAAATTGGCTATTTTACAGCTGTAGTAAAAATAGCCTTAATGCATGGAAAAAAACCTGTGTAAGGGTGCGCTAAAGCCACTTTTTACTTTAGCTTAGTAAAAAGACCCCAGTGCTCACATTCATATTTGGTACTATCTGGTTTTGCATGCACTAATAGGAATGTCTGATATTTGTAAAACTCTTGTTTGTGTTGTCTTCTTTTAGATAAAGTGTTTTTAGTTTCAACATATGATTACTATGTAATCTGCCAAGAATTTTAGAATGTGCAGAATAGAAAGTTTTTAACTAAATATATTCAAGGGGGTGCAGTAAAGTTCTCAGCCCATCCAAGAAAGGAATGACATGGAGACTTGAAATTTACAAGTTATTCCACACATTTCACCCTTAAGTTCAACACACTTGGCATATCATGTCTGAAGTTTCTGTAACCCTTCCAAAAATAATGTGATGTGTGGTCACTGAAGTACTGCTCCGCTGCTGCAATCACCTCCAAATCACTCAAATTATTGCCCTTTCAAACTCTCTTTAAGGTTTGGAAATAGAAAATAGTCAGATGGAGCAAGATCTGGTGAGTAGGGTGGATGGTCTATCCACTGAAACTCCAACTGCATCAAACATCCATTGTTTTGCCAGCATTGTTAGCAGGTACATTGTCTTGCAAAGAGAACTCCTTTCCGCAGCTTTCCTCTCTTTTTTTCCTTTCAATTCCTCCTTTAATTGGCACAGCAAGTTACAGTGGTACTCTGCATTAACTGTTTGGTCCCTTGGAAGATAGTCAGTCATTACAACACCTTACTAATCCCAAAACACTGTGGTCATGACATTTCCAGATGACTTTTGGGTCTTGAATTTCCTTGGCCTTGGAGAACATGAGTGCTGTCACTGCATGGATTGTTGTTTTGTTTCATTAAACCTGCGGTACTGTAGTGGGGCTAGTGAATCCAGTGTTTGATTGATTGTTCGTCATTTGTGCAAAGTGGCGTCATTTGAGGTTGCAATTAGGTTTTCAGAAAATATTTTCCAGAATTGAATGGTATTGATCTTGCCTCTTGTTAGTGGTGTATTTTTGTGTATATTGGGGGGGGGGGGGTTTGTAGGATTCTTTGTGGATGCATAGGGAGAGGTTAAAAGACAGCAGAGAACCAGAGGACTAGAGACCATTCTGTATCTGAGACAAGATGGGGGAGAGGGGTTGGTTGCTATTTCACGACCTTTTTCGTGAGTAGGACCTGAAGGTTTTAGATCTAGTTGGATGTCATTGAGGAATTTTTTTGAAGTTGGGTCATGGGAATCTAGAGGTATTTGTCACCTAGAGTCTTATGTATTGGCAAAATAATTTCTTGCAGTTTTGTGGTGTTGCTTGACCATGGTCCCTGGGGGGGGGGGGGGCAGTAAACCAGGAGTATACCAATGCTGCTGGAGCATGTATCAGATTTGTCTTTCAATTTGCATGTCATATTTTCAAGATCAGGAAGGACTGAAGAGTCTATAAGAGTGATTAAAAAAAATCAACTCTGTAGATCAGCCAGGTCTCTCTTTTTTGACCTAGGTGTTTGTATGATGCTCTATCCTTGTGGGCATAATTCTGGGCAAGTTGAGTCTTTAAGTCAGGTTTCTGTGAAGAAGGCAAGGCCAAGGTCATTGGTGGATATCAGTTTGTTTAGTAGTAGCAGTTTGACTACTGATCTGGCGGTGACATATGCGCAATGTACAGACATGAGTGTATTATCTTTTGCTGGCGGTGGGTGATGTGGTCATATGTTAAGTTAGAATGTGCTCTGATCCTTGGTGTTCTGGATTTCTTTATGTTTGTGGTTCGGTTATTGGTGCTTGTAGGGATGAGATTATAGGTAGTGGAGGATTGGTATATAGGATGCAGATTTATTTATGGGGGGATGTCTACATGATCCATGGCTATGATATGCAGGGTATCAAGTTGGAAGATCTCTCTTACTGTGACAGTTGTTTCAAAAAATTGGATGGATGTTTGAGTGGTGTTTGGGAGAAATTTTGGCACAGTTTAGTGCTTGGTCCTGCTTGGCCCACATGAAGGGACTCACATAGGGCCCTTTGGCATGGTCCTTTGGTGGGGCCCGCCTGTTCAGCGGTGCATGCCTTGCTGCTTCCGAAGCCGTGTCAATGGGGTAAGGAGGAAATGGTGGAGAGGCCTTCCTCCCTATCTTGCCATCAAGTGCCTTCATCGGCCCTTTAAAGGGCTGAAGAATCATTGGTGCTGCTGATAGGCAGAACTTCCTGTCTACTGGAAATTAAATGAATCAAAAACAAAACTACTCTGGCTCGGCCCAAAATTAGCTCACCTGCCCGCCCTCTTCACCCTACCCACAGGCCCTGCTCTACACCTCGAGGTCTCAAGCAAGGTCCTCGGCATCACTATCGACTCCTCCCTTTCCCTCAACGATCACCTGAATTCCCTGGCAAAATCTTGTTTTTTCAGCCTCCACATGCTGAGGAAAGTTAGATCCTATTTTCACCAAAAGCATTTCACCGTCATTGTACAATCCATCATCCTATCCAAACTCGATTATTGTAATGCTATCTACTTAGGCCTAATGAAAAAAAGTCTTCGCAGACTCCAGCTTATCCAGAACACTGCGGACAAGCTGATTTTTGCTAAACGCAAATATGACCACGTCTCCCCTCTACTTACCAATCTTCACTGGCTCCCAGTACTTTCCAGAATTCATTTCAAATGCTCCTGCCTGGCTTTCAAGATCATTCACGGCATCCTTCCACCCCTAGTCCCTCTATCCTTCCTCGCCCCGACACCAACTACCACCAGATCAGCCCACAGACATAAACTATCCTTCCCCTCTCTACACGGCATCCTCCACGCAGGTAACCTGGATAGATCCCTCCTCTCCAAAATCACGGGCCTCTGGAACGATCTCACTGTCCCGCTGCGGAACCTGAGCTCCCTCCAACTATTCCGAAAACAATTGAAAACCTGGCTTTTCTCTAGCATATAATAATCTCTTCTGATTACATCCCCTCTTTTTATACTTTGTAAACTCTTTCTCTTCTCTCTTCCCATATTTTTTAAACTTTGTAAACCGTGTCGAGCTCCACTTCCGTGGAGATAATGCGGTATATAAACCTAAGGCTTAGTTTAGTTTCCAATCTGCTGTTCATTTTTTCATGAGTGTCCTCTTATTTTTGGGTTGTTTGAAAGGCTTAATAATAATAATAATAACAGTTTATATACCGCAGTATCGTGAAGTTCTATGCGGTTTACAAAAGATTAAGCAAAGGTACAAATTGATTGACTTTAAGAGGGGTGGAAGAAAGAGAAAGTGATCAACAGGACAAGTTAATCGCTATTGAGGGGAGAGAGATGAGTGGATCAGTTGTCTAGATGCTTAACAACCATTCCCTATTTCAATGTTTCATCCTACCCATAATTTTATAAAGTTCTGTCATATTTATATCTCAGAAGAACTGAAGAACCAAACACCATTCACACCTTGTAAGGAAAAACTCTCTGGTGCTCACAGGGGTCACTTGTGAACATACCACTATAATACATAAAACCAGCAATGATTTAACTGAATGAGTCTAGGACACTTGCTGAACTGAATGTAGGTGTCCTGAGCTCATTCAGTTAAATCATCGCTGATTGGTATATTGTAAAAGTGAATATTGTGCTTTGAAGTAACATTGATAATAAGAATGCCGGACACATAGAGGGCCATTTTCGATAGTGCATCTAAGTCAGATTTGGACATCAGGAGGCAAAAACGTCCACTTTCAAAACCGCTAGATATCTATCTAAATGGTTATCCAACTTTTTTGGCCATTTTTGAAAAGAAAAACATCCAAGTTCAAAACGTCCAATTCCAAGCCATTTAAATGTAGGTGGGGCCATCATTTATACTAAACTGGCCACAAAGACATGCCAGCAGAGTAGTGGAGCACCTTTAGAGGGCACTGCTGTGAACTTTACATCAAGGGTGCCAGGTGTATATCTCACCAGAACCCCCTTCTAATGTATGGTGAGCCCTCCAAAACTCCCACAAAACCTACTATTCCCACATGTCTACCACCCCAACAGACCTTATGGCTGCAGGTGTTACCTATACAGCAGTACAATAGGTTTTTTGGTTTTGGTGGGATCACACTTTCCACCATAAATATAGTGGGTAGGGTATGATTCACTACACTGCCAGACACCTGTTTGCTTCTAGGATTTCCCATACCAAGTGCTGCTGTTATAGAAAATACAAAAGAAACCAGGAAACAAAACCCCAAGAAAAACAAATAAAATAAAAAAGTGGGGATGGAACAGTATACAATGACTGGGGATATATTCATAGAATCAAGTCTCGCACCGTACTGATGTAAATTTACTTGACCCAACCCTGTCAATGTTTCAGCTTGAAGAGCCTAACTCAGGAGTATATGTAATGTTGAGTAAGTTTTATAGTCTTGAAACTTAGGAAGAAATCAATGAATTAGAGCTTCTGAGCAAGCAGACTGGCAGAATCCTGGAAAATCTGGGAACTGGAATAGGCAGAGGTCATGGGAGGAGAAGCAGGCAGGAAGCAAAGTCCAGGAAGGTGGCCATGTCCACAGCTTCTCCTGCCACTTTTCCTGCTGCTTCTGTTGTGCTACTTCATTAGGCTTATATAGCCTAGTGCCCTTATGGCATCTTCATCATCATAATGCTGTCCAATTACAGAGAAGGCTTTCATAAAGTCAGAATCATTATAAGTCATTGTTCTAACCATCTGTTAGCAAATTCTATTTGATTATCTTCAAGAACTGATGAAAGGATGCCAAATGGATAGGAATCCTTCAGTCTTAAGTCCAGACAAGCAGACTTCCTTTCTAAAGACTCTATAAATTCAATGGACAATCAATCCGATGCAAAATTTTCCATGGGATAACCAGCAATCTGTTGTCATAGAAACATATGCCTGTTCATCAAGAATTGCCAAAAGCTTCAGCTTCATCTCCACTTCAAAGTGTTCTGTTTGGCTGGAGACCAGTAACCAGTTCAACAAAACAGGCAATACCACTGTTCCCATAGGCTCACTGAACAGCAAATTTTAAGATGATGTGATCCACTGTTTGTGCAGCAAGGTTTGTAATAGCAAAATCCTGTTTCAGGTTTTGCTGTTTCACTTGGTTTTACTGAGGAATTCTCATTAACATTTTGCTTCTGCTTTTACATTTTACTTTTTAACTGCAAATATTAGATATAACTGAGTAAAAGTGGAGTAGTAGCCTAATATCTAGTGTAACAGCATGAGAACCAGGGGATTGAGGTCCAGTTCCTGTTGCAGCCCCTTGACATTCTGGGCAATTTGACATTCTGGGCAAATATGACATGGAACATATTTATGCAGTGAATTTAATGGAAAGCAAAGCTATGCAACTGTTACTGACTAGTTTTACTAAGGCCAATATTGTCAAGGTAATGGAAAAATGGTCTCCTGGCCTGCATATTTATTTATTTGGATTTGACTCATGCCTTTTTTTAGTTGAATCTGAAGTAAATGCATATACTGAACCCCTCACCCTTAATATCATTTGCATTTTAAATATTCCTCTTTTCTACAACTTTGCCTTTCCTCTGGTCTTATTTTGTTTAATACGAGGGAGTAAAAAGCTACAGATGTCCCAAAAATACACATCAAATTTAAACAATGTACAGTGGTACTTTGGAATCTGAACTTAATCCGTTCCTGAACTCAGTTAGAGTTCTGAGACAATTTTTCCCATTGAAAATAATAGAAACTGGATTAATCTGTTCCTTGGTCCCACAAACTCAGATTTTCAAATAAATTTAAACAGTAAGCACACTAGTTTTTGTTTTGTTATTCTTTATTCATAACACTCTTAATATTAACCACTGATAATACAGTACAGTAGAGTAATTTTCTGTACAGTAATGTATATTAACCAGTCTTTGAAAAGAAAGAAAAGCAAGCAAGCTGGACTTATTTTTCCAAAGGCTTCTTTGTTGCCGGTCTTGTCCACTGCTTCTTATTGTTTTAAAACACTACAGTGCTGAAACTAGAGAACTGAAAGCAGGACAGCTACTGTTCTCACAATTCCAGAGCCCTGAAGAAATGATGATCTTATCGTGAAACATTGGCCATTGTCTAATTTCAGCGCTGTAGCGTTTAAAACAAAAAGAAGCAGTGGGCAGCAAGATTGGGCCCACGTGGCAGAAACAGTAAGATCCGAACATACAGGAACTGCAAGCATTGCTCAGCCCAAAGCTTTCCTCCCAGGCGGAAACACGAAGCTGCGTCAGAGGGGAAGCTTTGGGCTGAGTAATGCTTGCAGGTCCTGTACGTTCGGATTCAGGTACGAAATTTACTAAAAAAAAAAAAAAAAGTTCGGATTCCAAGTTGCTTGAGTTCTGGGGCGTTCTGATTCCGAGGTACCACTGTATATAAAAAGGACCCTGATGCATAAGAGCAAAAAGAAAAGAAATTCTAGTAACTCTGCTGACTGACCTTTTCAATGAGTCTCTAGAGTCGGGAATGGTACCGGAGGATTGGAGAAGGGCAGATGTGGTCCCTCTCCACAAAAGTGGAAGTAAGGAAGAAGTAGGGAATTAAAGGCCGATAAGTCTGACTTCTGTGATAAGCAAATTAATGGAAACACTTTTAAAGCGGAGAATGGTCAAGTTTCTGGAATCCTGTGGATTACAGGACCGGAGGCAACATGGATTCACTAGAGGTAGGTCTTGTCAGACAAATCTGATCAATTTCTTTGACTGAGTGACTAGAGAATTGGATAGAGGATGTGCGCTAGATGTGGTGTATTTAGATTTTAGCAAAGCCTTTGACAATGTTCCACACAGACGTCTAATAAATAAACTGAGTGCCCTCGGGATGAGTCCCAAAGTGATGGGTTGGGTCAAGAACTGGTTGAGTGGAAGGCAACAGAGGGTAGTGATCAATGGAGATCGATCTGAGGAAAGGGATGTTACCATTGGTGTGCCTCAAGTTTCTGTTCTTGGACCTGTTCTTTTTAACATTTTTATAAATGATATTGCTGAAGGGTTGTCGGGTAAGATTTGCCTCTTTGTAGATGATACGAAAATCTGCAATAGAGTAGACATGCCAGATGGTGTGAATAACGAAGAAAGACCTGGCGAAGAATGGTCTGAAATTTGGCAGCTAAGAAATGCAAGGTCCTGCATTTGGGCTGCAAAAATCCAAGGGAAAGATACAGTTTAGGGGGTGAAGAACTTATGTGCTACATAATGGGAGGGTTGGTACTAGGGGAAAGTAACCTTGAAAAGGACTTGGGAGTGCTGGTGGATACGACAATGAAGCCAACAGCACAATGCGCAGCGGCCTCAAGGAAAGCAAACAGAATGTTGGGTATCATCAAGAAGGATATTACAACTAGAACGAAGGAAGTTATCATGCTGCTGTATCGAGCGATGGTGCGCCCGCATCTAGAGTACTGAGTCCAGTACTGGTCGCCATACCTGAAGAAGGATATGGCAATACGTGAGAGGGTCCAGAGAAGAGCTACACGCATGATAAAGGGTATGGATAACCTTTCATATGCAGACAGGCTAGAGAGACTAGGGCTCTTCTCCCTGGAGAAGCAGAGACTCAGAGGGAACATGATAGAGACATATAAGATCATGAAGGGCATTGAGAATGTGGAGAGGGAAAGATTCTTCAGTCTGTGGGGGAACTACAAGAACAATAGGGCACTCGGAGAAACTAAAAGGGGACAGGTTTAGAACCAATGCCAGGAAGTACTTCTTCACTCAGAGGGTGGTGGATACCTGGATTGCGCTTCCGGAGGGCGTGATAGGACAGAGTACCTTACAGGGATTCAAAGAGAAATTGGATAAATTCTTGAAAGAAAAAGTTATTGAGGGATATAGGTAGGGATATAGGATAAAGAAGGGTATAGTAGAAGGATATGGATAAAGAAGGATAAAAGAGATATATCCTTCCAAGTCATGGACCTGATGGGCCGCCGCGGGAGCGGACTGCTGGGCATGATGGACCTCTGGTCTGACCCAGCAGAGGCACTGCTTATATTCTTATGTTCTTGTGACAGAAGAGCAGGGCTTGGGTGTGATTGTATGTGATGATCTTAAGGTGGCCAAACAGGTTGAAAAGGTAACGGCGAAAGCTAGAAGGTTGCACAGGGTGAGGTATGACCAGTAGGAAAAGGGAGGTATTGATGCCTCTGTATAAGACTGAGACCTCATTTGGAATATTGTGTACAATTCTGGAGGCCACACCTGCAAAAAGATATAAAAATGATGGAGTCTGTCTAGAGCAAGGATCTCAAAGTCCCTACTTGAGGGCTGCAATCCAGTCAGGTTTTCAGGATTTCCCCAATGAATATGCATATAGATCTCATGCATATTCATTGGGGAAATCCTGAAAACCCGACTGGATTGTGGCCCTCAAGGAGGGACTTTGAGACCCCTGGTCTAGAAGAAGGCTACTGAAATGGTGCGTAGTCTTCGTGATAAGGCGTATGGGGACAGACTTAAAGATCTCAATCTGTATACTTTGGAGGAAAGGTGGCAGAGGGGAGATATGATGATGCCTTTGTGATCACAAGTAAAAATCATCATTTGTTTGACTTTTGGTTGAGCTCGTCAAAAGTTTTTTGGTCATGGGGGTCGTTGGACTGTGATTTCAGCTCCAGCTCAAAGTCTCTGACCCACGTTTCATCAATAGCAAAGCAATTCAAGAATGTCTGACCTTTTTCCAAAGTTGAAACAACCTATGCGTGGACATTGTTTTGTATCTCTGGAAGAGCTTTCTTCTGCCATTACCTGAGCCATTCAGCACCTGAACAAAAACGGTATCTTGTATGGAATAATGAAGCTTCCTGGACATTGGGACTCAGTCATTGCAAAGCAGGGAGACTATATTGAAGGATTATAAAGAAATACTTGAAAAAAAACCCAAAACGTAAATTTTTTAAAAATGTGCATTATTTATAAAATGACCCTCGTACTGTAGAATGTAATTTCATGAATCTCAAGAGGAAGCGAATTCCATTCTTGTACTGTCTAACTATATGATTTACAGTGTAAAGTATATACTTATATCTTATACCCTTCATTAATAGAAAAGTCAGTAATCGATTTAAGCCCCAATGCCTAAAATTTCCTCCTATGAGTATAATCACAGTAAACCTGGGAAAACTTTCAGGAATTTCTCCATATAAAGTTTTAAACACCAGAGAACATAATTTAAATTCTACCTGCAAACTAGGAAGCCAGTGAAGTTCCACCAGCAAAGGCATTACATAATCTAATCTGGAGTTTGCATGTGTATGTACTAAAATCTAGGTGCAGACAGTGAGACCTATAGCTCTAGTGTAAGTAATGGCCTGATAATGTACGCACATTTTTAGTCATTTGTGCTAGTATTCTGTGAAGGAAAATAGGTGCCCACTTTTCTTAATAGAATAACATTACTACTACTACTACTACTTATCACTTATATAGCGCTGAAAGGTGTACGCAGCACTGTACATTTTGACATTTTAGAGGGTCCCTGCTTGGAAGAACTTACAATCTAACTTGGACAGACAGACACAACATAGAGGGTTGGGGATGCAAAACCCAAGGTGAGAGGAGTTAGGAGTCAAAAGCACTCTTAAGAGGTGGGCTTTTAACTGGGCCTTGAACACTACCAGAAATGGAGCCTGCCATAGGGATTTGGGCAGCTTGTTCCAAGCATATGGCACAGCAAGGCAGAAGGGACGGAGTCTGGAGCTGGCAGTTGAAGAGAAGGGCACAGATAGGAGGGACTTGCCAGCTGATCGGAGCTCTGGGTGGGTGGGGGGTTCATAGGGGGAGATAAGTGAAGAGAGATAGGGAGGGGCAGCTGAGTGATTGCATTTGTAGGTCAGTAAGAGGAGTTTGAATTGTATTCAGAAATGGATGGGAAGCCAATGAAGTGACTTTAGGAGAGGGATAACGTGAGTATAGCGGCTCTCCTGGAATATAAGTTGTGCAGCTGAATTCTGGATGGATTGGAGGGGAACGAGATGGCTAACCTTAACATAGGTGCTATAACTGGTGCATATAGTAAGTGTCTTGTTAAAAAATTACCCTCTGCATGCTCCATATTTACTTTTTTTCCATGTTAACCAGGATGTTTGCTCAATATATTGTAACTAAGTTGTGTGTCATTGTAGAGAATAAGATGAAATCTTCTGCCCAATGTGTGGCAACGGCCAAAAAAGCAAAACAGGATGCTGGGAATTATTAAAAAAGGGATGGTTAACAAAACTAAGACTGTCATAATGCCCCTTTATCGCTCCTTGGTGCGACCTCATTTAGAGTATTGCATTCAGTTCTGGTCTCCTTATCTTAAGAAAGCTATAGTGGCACTAGAAAAGGTTCAAAGAAGAGCGACCAAGATGGCAAAGGGGATGGAACTCCTCTCGTATGAGAAAAGAGATGGATGAGGGGAGATATGATTGAAGTCCACAAAATCCTGAGTGGAGTAGAACGGGTACAAGTGGATCGATATTTTTTTTCACTCGTCAAAAATTACAAAGACTAGGGGGACACTCGATGAAGTTACAGGGAAATACTCTTAAAACCAATAGGAGGAATTTTTTTTTTTTCACTCAGAGAATAGTTAAGCTCTGGAACGTGTTGCCAGAGGTTGTGGTAAGTGCGGATAGTGTAGCTGGTTTTAAGAAAGGTTTGGACAAGTTCCTGGAGGAAAAGTTCATCATCTGTTATTGAGAAAGACATGGGAGAAGCCACTGCTTGCCCTATATTGGTAGTATGGAATATTGCTACACCTTGGGTTTTGGCCAGGTACTAGTGACCTGGATTGGCTACCGTGAGAACGGGCTACTGGGCTTGATGGACCATTGGTCTGACCCAATAAGGATGTTCTTATTTGTGCAGCAGAGGGCATTGGGCCTGATTTTCAAAGGATTTTGCTACTAAGTTGGGAGTTAGGTTCCTAACTTGTTGGGAGTTAGGTTCCTAACCTGTCCTTTTTGAAAATTTCTAGAATAGATTGCCTAAATTTATAATCAAAATGTTGATAACTTATAGTTTTATAGAAATTGGGTGGCCCAATCTGGACATTTTAGCAACAGCGTGGGCCGTGGACCTACATTGTCAGTTAACGGCTCAGCAGCTACAGCGGGTATTGAAAAATATTCAAAAGGTGACCCCTAACATCACCCACTGGGAAATGCAATTGAAAGTGGTACTGAGACTTTATATCCCGCCAGAATGAGCAGCCCGGATGGGGATTACTGCATCACATTCTTGCCCGAAGTGTAATCATGCTCACGCTTCTTTAAGTCACATGTTTTGGGCCTGTCCCAAAATTCAACAATTTTGGTGACACCTTGGACATTATACTACGTTGCTTTGGGGGAGGCGCTGGCTCCCACAACCGAGAGCGCTATTTGGATTCTATAACATAGCCACGCCCAAACCCAGGGGAATGTCAGCTTTTTTAACCAGAGTGCTTTTGATGGGGAAGAAAGCTATCCCTACTAACTGGCTCTCTCGTGATCCCCCGTCCTATGTATAATGGAGATCCCTAATGATAATTCATGCAACGCTGGAGCAGCGACTGGTGGAAGACTTGGATCATGGACCGGGTCGTAAATTTTGTCGGACCTGGGAATGCTTCTGGCAGGACCTTACACCACGTGCTCGCAGTAGACTTTTGAACCTTTAGGTTTCACTCAGACTTTCAGCTATTGTTATGGCTCTGGACTCTAGGGGTGGGATGGGGGTGGGGGATGTATAGTTGTATTGTTATTTCTTGACTGATGCTACTGCTTGTATTTGCTTGTTTTTGTTGCAATAATAAAAATCATTTGAATATAAAACTTATTTGTATGCAAGATATCCCTTTCTCATTCACTCTAACATTTCTGTAATGTATTATATGTAATGTAATGTAATTTATTTCTTATATACCGCTACATCCGTTAGGTTCTAAGCGGTTTACAGAAAATATACATTAAGGGTCGTCAGTGCAGCCAGCACTTTTTCAACATCGGGACAGGCAGTCCCGCTGCTGTCCGCTCCAGCCAGCTGAGAGGGTCCTTCGGAGGAGCCTTAATTGCCGGTTCAGCCGGGAGGGAGCCTGTCGTCAGTGCAGCCAGCACTTTTTCAACATCGGGACAGGCAGTCCCGCTGCTGTCCGCTCCAGCCAGCTGAGAGGGTCCTTCGGAGGAGCCTTAATTGCCGGTTCAGCCGGGAGGGAGCCTGTCGTCAGTGCAGCCAGCACTTTTTCAACATCGGGACAGGCAGTCCCGCTGCTGTCCGCTCCAGCCAGCTGAGAGGGTCCTTCGGAGGAGCCTTAATTGCCGGTTCAGCCGGGAGGGAGCCTGTCGTCAGTGCAGCCAGCACTTTTTCAACATCGGGACAGGCAGTCCCGCTGCTGTCCGCTCCAGCCAGCTGAGAGGGTCCTTCGGAGGAGCCTTAATTGCCGGTTCAGCCGGGAGGGAGCCTGTCGTCAGTGCAGCCAGCACTTTTTCAACATCGGGACAGGCAGTCCCGCTGCTGTCCGCTCCAGCCAGCTGAGAGGGTCCTTCGGAGGAGCCTTAATTGCCGGTTCAGCCGGGAGGGAGCCTGTCGTCAGTGCAGCCAGCACTTTTTCAACATCGGGACAGGCAGTCCCGCTGCTGTCTGCTCCAGCCAGCTGAGAGGGTCCTTCGGAGGAGCCTTAATTGCCGGTTCAGCCGCGGTACGCGGCCCGCGGTCGCGAGCCTTGGGTCGCGAGCCGAAGGGGCGTGGCTAAAGGGGCTTGCCCCTTTTGAGCCCCTTCGGAGTCCAGAGGACCAGGGAGCAGAGGTATCTAATTCCTTAATATGGGCAAGAGGAAGGTTAAAGCAAATCAATCTGCTACAATGACGGGCCCGATGGATCGTCATCTTATGCTTCCTGGTTTGTCACATGTTGAAGAGCAGGTAACATTAGACACTCAAGCTGTCTCCCTATCCTCAGGGGAACCATCACCACCTCCTCAACCATCTTATTCCTTAGGGTTAGAAGTATCTCCTCTCCCTTTTAAAGAGGGAGTAACTTCTTCCCCACAATTATCTTTATTATCTGAACTGGAGGTTTCAGGACAATCCTTGGGGCAAGCTAAAGAACTAATTCCAGTACAGATGAGTACTGGGCAAGGCTCAGTTGTTATCCCTAAGGATAAAGTGATCACTCTAAATGATATTTTGCTTAGCATTAATAGAATAGAGACATCATTGCAAAAAACTGTTTCGGATTTGTGTCAATTTTCATCTGATATAACAATGAAAATTAAAGAGCAAGAAGGTAAAATTGGTGAAACAGCTGTTAAGTTTGAAAAATTGGATCAAGTAGTAAATACTTTACAAGCTAGTGCTGTTTCTAATATTAAGGATAGTATGGTGATGCATTCTAAATTAGAAAAAATGGAAAATTCTATCAAGGTTAAAAATCTTCGTATTTTAAATTTTCCAATCACACATTATCTGTCTCCGATGGAACTCTTGAGAATGTATTTGAAAGAGATACTACAATATAATAATGTGGAAGCTTTTGAAGTTGATAATTTGTACTACATCTCAAGAGATTCCAAGGTTATGGCAAATGAAGGTGAAATGGATAAAATGGTGTCACCTGATAGTTTGAATGTTTCGCAGTTTCTAGAATCATCTAAAGATACAATAGATAAACGTGCAACTCTTCTTGTGACTTTTAAGACAGAGTTGGAAAAACAAGCTATTTTAAAATTGTATTTTGCGAAAAAACAGGAAATGTTTTGTGGCCAACGGGTGATAATTTTTCCTGACGTCGCTAGACAAACTCAGTTTAAAAGGAAGCAGTTCCTTCAGCTAAAGCCTAAGGTTTTGGCAGTTGGAGCTACTTTCTTTTTGAAATTTCCATGTAAATGCCTTATATCGTATGGAAGTGATAAATATGTGTTTTATGATCCAGTCCAGTTAGAAGACTTTGTTAAACAGAAACCTTTGTTGAAAGTTTAGTTACTATTACTGATTTTATTTTTGGAGGATGATGTATATAAATATAAATGCCATTTTGCCTGTCTTTAGATGGTAGATTGATGGATTTGATTCTTTTTTCTTTCCTTTTTTTTTTTAAAAAAAAGGTACTGGCGACCATGATAATGTGGACTAAGACACGGTTGATAATTGCCTAAGTTTTTATGTTCTCTATATTGAGTTTGTTGTGGTCATTCATGAATATTTGTTATTAATGTATTGTAACAAATAACCAAATAAAGAATTAAAAAGAAAAAAAAAAGAAAATATACATTAAGATTAGAAATAAGAAAGGTACTTGAAAAATTCCCTTACTGTCCGGAAGGCTCACAATCTAACTAAAGTACCTGGAGGGTAATAGAGAAGTGAAAAGTAGAGTTAGAGGAAAAATAAAAATAAAATAAACATTTTAACATTATACTTGGTTTGATTTTCTTATTCTTCTCATACACACCAAACCCCCCCCTACATATACAGCGATAGAAGCGCACGTACGCACACCAAACCCCCCCTAAATATACAGCAATAGAAGCGCACGTACGCACACCAAACCCCCCCTAAATATACAGCAATAGAAGCGAACGCACGCACACCAAAACCCCCCTACATATACAGCGATAGAAGCGAACGCACGCACACCAAAACCCCCCTACATATACAGCGATAGAAGCGCACGTACGCACACCAAACCCCCCCTAAATATACAGCGATAGAAGCGCACGTACGCACACCAAACCCCCCCTACATATACAGCGATAGAAGCGCACGCACGCACACCAAACCCCCCCTACATATACAGCGATAGAAGCGCACGCACGCACACCAAAACCCCCCTACATATTCAGCGATAGAGGCGCATGCACGCACCCCAAAACCCCCCTACATATACAGAGATAGAAGTGCGTGCACACCAAAACCCCCCATACATATACAGAGATAGAAGAGCGCGTGCGCACACCAAAATCCCCCATACTAAACTAAACTAAGCCTTAAGTTTATATACAGCATCCTCTCCATAATTATAGAGCTCGGCACGATTTACAAGAACTTAATATAGGAAGGAACAGCGTAATGGGGTTGGAGGTTGAGTATAGGGGGGAAGAGAGCATTACATTTTTGTGGATAGCCTAGTTTTCAAGTGCTTTCAGAATAGTTGGAAGGAGCCCAGATTCCGTAGTGGAGCAGTAAGATTATTCCAAAGCCTTGTGATTCTGAAGAAGAGAGATTTCCCCAATTTTCCCGCATAGAGGATATCTTTTTAGTGAGGGGAAGGATAGTTTAAGTTTTTGGATGGATCTGGTGGTATCAGGTCTCGAGGAGTTCCAAGATAGTGGAATTAGGAGAGGGAGGATGCCGTGTAGGATCTTAAAAGCTAGGCAGGCGCATTTAAAATGAACCCTGGACATTAGTGGAAGCCAGTGAAGTTTAGACAGAAGTGGGGAAACATGATCAAATTTACTTTTTGTGAAGATCAACTTGGCTGCAGTGTTCTGAATTAGCTGAAGTCTTTGAAGACTTTTTTTAGATAGACTTAGAAGGAATTACAGTAATTTAGTCTGGAGAGGATGATAGATTGTGTAAGGACGGCAAAATGTTGTTGGTGGAAGCAGGATCTCACTTTTCTCAGTATGCGCACGCACACACCAAAACCCCCCATACATATACAGAGATGGAAGCGCACGCGCACCAAAACCCCCCCATACATATACAGAGATGGAAGCGCACGCGCACCAAAACCCCCCCATACATATATAGAGATGGAAGCGCGTGTGCACCAAACCCCCCCATACATATACAGAGATGCAAGCAAGCACGCACCAACCCCCCCCCCCCCCTACATATACAGCAGTGGTCTCAAACTCAAACCCTTTGCAGGGCCACATTTTAGATTTGTAGGTACTTGAAGGGCCGCAGAAAAATAAATAACAATTTTGCATGAGGTAAAACTCTTTATAGTTTATAATTCTCCCCCCCCCCCCGAAGGCCTGCATGTTCCCCCCTTCTTTGCAGTGTTCTCCAGCTTCCTCCCTGGCCTCCCGATCTTAGTTTCAGCTAATTACCACAGCCTGCAGAGAAGATCGCTGGTGCTGTAGCATTCCTTGCAGGCTGCCATCGGCCTCCGCAGCACATTCCCTCTGCTATGGTCCTACCCCTCCTCTGACGTCGGGGGCGGGATCGCAGCAGAGGGAACGTGCTGCTGAGGACGACGGCAACCTGCAAGGACCGCTACAGCACCAGCAATCCTCTCTGTAGGCTGCGGTAATTATCTGAAGGTAAGAGCAGGAGACCAGTGGGGAAGCCGAAGGAAGCTGCAAAGAGCAGGCAGCACTAGTACAGGCAGCACTAGTGCAGACCACGGGCCGCAAAATAGTATCTGGCAGGCCACATGTGGCCCCCGGGCCGCGAGTTTGAGACCATTGATATACAGAGATGGAAGCAAGCGCACGCATACCAAAACCTCCCTACATATACAGATGGAAGCAAGCGCGCGCGCAAACCCCCCCCCCTACATATACAGAGAGAGAAGCAAGCACGCGCACACCAACCCCCCCCTATATATATACAGAGAGAGAAGCAAGCGCGCGCACACCAAACCCCCCTATATATACAGAGAGAGAAGCAAGCGCGCGCATGCATTGGAAAGAATTCCAAAGCCATACTCAATATGCTTTCCTCACTTGGTTTAAGTTGTTGAAGACACAGTCCCCAAAGGATCTCCCCTGTTCTTTCAAAGCACTTGTTCTTTGACGAAACAGAGTGCTTTTGCTTTCTATTTATGATTCTAATGCTTCGTTTCTCACAATGTACATAAAACAGTAAAATAACTGTCTTCCTTGGACAATAAAATGTGCTTTCATTCAATCAATTAATGGAATTTCCTATCTAGTCGCAACAATCAGTTTCAATTAGCTAGTTCCACTGAGTGCATGGTGTTCTTTACAAAGCTTATAAAAATGACTTGCAACCATTGTGACAACTTCTGAATAAGTCTTTAATAAATATGGAATCTAAACTTCACTAATGTATCTTTTTAGTAATGGACTAAATTGTAAAACATTTTTCATTTCTTTTTGTCCTAAGTCATGCCTCTGGGCTGGACAAACTAGGCAGACTACTAGTGCTAATTGGGAGTGAATTTTTTTAAAGTTTTCTTACAAAAATCTGGTTTTAAGCATGTAAAAGGGCTTTGCATGCAAGTATGTACAGCAAAAAGACCCTATATACTTTGTGACCTGTATGTAGGCATGTTCTGGGCAGACTGTGGGTGGAGTAGAAACACATGTGCACCTTATAAAATAACTGTGGTTGCACAGAGTGTATGCATGCAATTTGAACCTGTTCCTGAACTACATAACATCAGCACTCGCATCACTCTGTGCTTCAGATTTCTCACATCACAATAAATTGACAGACACAGAGAGAAAGAAATAATAGTTACTGTGGATGGGCAGACTAGATGGGCCATTTGGCCTTTTATCTGCCATCATGTTTCTATAAGTGGCCACAGCTTTAATCCAATTCTAGAATATATCCAAAACAATACAGATGTATATCAGATATAACATTACATCCCAGTTGAAGGAGTGGCTTTTTCCCCACACCTGAAGCTAGTCTGTGTTGAACCAGCTTCATTCACAGTACTTATAACTAGGGTTACCAGATGTCTGGATTTTCCCAGACATGTCCTCCTTTTCGATGACACGTCCGGGGGTCTGGACGGATTTTCAAAACCCAGCACTTTGTCAGGGTTTTGGAAAGCTTCCTTGAAATCGTGTCAGGCAGGAGGTCATCTGTGCATGATTGCCACACGTGCTATCATCACATCTGTGCACGTGCAGATGCCCTTCTGCCCAACAAGAGCAGGCAGTGGGGAGTGGGGCTGGGCTAGGGTGGGACTGGGATGCAACGGGGTGGGGATGAGTGGAACTGGGTAGGCCTGGGGGCGGGTCTAGGGGTCTGGATTTTACTAAAGTAGAATCTGGTAACTCTACTGATAACCCCATCAAGCACAATTTCACGGTGATGTAGGACCTGCTGTACATGAGAACATATTTTCCTATTTCTTCCATCCAATTCCCTACTTTATAAAGGCCACCTCCAAACTGTCACAGTGTCATATCCTTGTGACTATAGGAGCTGCAACCATCTATCCCAGCCTAAAACCCTCCAACACTAGGCCCAAAACCCAAACAAAATAGGGAGGGCAAGATGGGCGAGTGCTTCACCTTTTGCTACCTGCTCCCACCTTGACCCTTTCCCACAACAATGATTTGCCTACCAAAACACTCTTCTTTCTAATTCTGCTCCAGCACTTCCTACCTAGCAACTCTCACCCAGTCAGTTCATGCTATTCTCTCCCCAATCATCTTCCTTTATAAACCCCCCTAGGGACAGTACCCCAAGATCTACTCAGCAACGTACCCTCAGAAGAACAGAAGGAGGAATCGGAAGACAGCCAAACTCACATGGGAGTAACTGCCAACCCGCTCTTCTTCCGCTTCTCCCAATCTATATGACATAACTGATGCATAAACTTCTTGCCCCACAAACTCTTCCCAAGGGAATGATGGGTATGTGATCCTAGGTCTCCCTCAGCATATACTCCAGATGAGCCAACATTTAGCCCCCAATATTCAGTGCCGGTGCTGGGACATGGCCTAGCACTGAATATTGAGGGCTAATTTAGCCGACTACAATTAGTATTTTAAAAACAGTGATCATCACTGACTGTATATCATGGGATGGGAGTAGGAGCATAAATGTTAGAACTCAGCCCAAGTGAAATTTTTGAGAGGCCAAGTTAGGAACTTAATTTTCAGAGTTAGAAGCCTAAACCCTTTTGAATGTCTGCTCTTATATATTTTTCTTACTTTAATATTGGCAAAATGTTAAAATTTGGAACTATGTACTTTACAGGGGATGTTGTACCATTTTCAATTTTTCTTTTTCTGTAATCCTGTTTGATTTTGGAATTTATCATCCATCTGTATTAAATAAGTAAAAAGTTAACTAAGGTGATGGAAGAAAACTGCTAGGATGGCTACTCTGAAAATATTTGCAAAATACAATATTTAAAATCACCAAAACTCTGGTTAATGACATTTTCTATATATGCTTTACATAGTCTCTGGGGCTGCATAAAATTCAGTGATGAGCTGTATTTGGCCTGTGGACCGCAGGTTGCCCATTCCTGCTCCAGGGCAAAAGATCGTGATTTGAAGTTCAAAGTAGGAAGGATGAGAGGAAATATGAGGCAATATTTCTTTGCTGAGTTGATGCATGAGAGGTAATAGCAAACAACCACAACCATGAAAATATTTAAGCATGTTTGGATTAGATCAGGGATGTCAAACTCAATCACATAAGGGGCTGAAATCTGAAAAAAAGGCTAAGTCGCGGGCCAAATTCTTTTTTTTTTTTTTTAAGATACTTAGGGGTCTTTTTATAAAGGTGTAACCGATTTAACGCGCGCTAAATGCGAATCTTTATAAAAGGACACCTTAGTCTTAGAAGTATAGGGTTCAACCCCATGCCGGCTCTGTGATGTAAACAAAATAGATTCTAGTTCACGCTCGCTGTCTAACACCAGCTCTGGCGGGATACAAATTTCAAATCAGACATATTATAATCACAAAACAGAAAATAAAATAATTGCCAAGGTCTCCTTTCTTCTTCCCTTTCTTTTCTGGAGTCCAAGGGATGGATTGAGCATTCTTCTGCTTGCCCCATGCAGCAGTGTGTATATGAGAGCTTCCCAGCACTGGAGATCAGCAGGGCAGTGGAAGATATTTCTGTGTCTATAATTCTCACTTTCAGAACAGAATTACAGCAACTAGAAACAAGTTACAAATAGAATCTGAGACACCAATTCTCTTGTTGTGGGCCTCCTTGATCTCTCTCCTTCCCCTTAGGAAAGCCCCAAAATACCTTTCCTCAGCTGCAGGTCTGCTTGGGACCTGATTCTGCAGGTTCACGCCGCATCATCTGTAGGTTCACATGGCCTACAGAGGATTGCTAATCAGAAGTAGCGCTCTTAGCAAGCTGCCATAGCCTCAGCTGCACGTTTCCTCTGGCGCGGTCCTATACATCAGAGGAGGGGCGGGACCCATGCCAGAGGGAATGTGCAGCTAAGGCGGCCTGCTAGGATCACTACTGCTGACCAGCAATCCTCTGCAGGCTGCGTGAACCTACAAATGATGTGGCGCTTATACTGGCGGGCCAGCTTTAAGGGAAAATTGAAATTGTCTGGCAGGCCAAATTTCAGTACACTGCGGGCCAGATTTGGCATGTCTGGATTAGATAGTGAAGACAGTAATAAAGGCAAAAAGAGAGAGGGAGGGTAAAGACATGGGTTAAAGAAGGATATGTGTCTTGATTTAGGTATGGAAACAGGTTCATATATCTGAGATAGTAGAAAACTGAAAGAAGAAGAAAACAAAGTTAGCTTTTATGATGAAGAAGCACTGCTTTTGATGAAGTTCCTCACAAGAGGCTTCTGAGAAAATTAAAGTGTCATGGGATAGGTAGCAAAGTTCAGTTGTGGATTAGGAACTGGTTATCGGATAGAAAACAGAGGGTAGGGTTAAATGGTTATTTTTTTCAATGGAGGAGAGTAAACAGTTGAGTGCCGCAGGGGTCTGTACAGGGACCAGTGCTATCTTGAGAAATTTAAATATTTTCTTAAGACATTTCTTTTTAAAGATGCCTTTCAAGTATAAATGTCTCAAGGATTTAAAAAAAATTTTTTTTAAATTTTTACGAGTCCACTTGTATTGGACTTATTTGTTTTAACCCCTCCCTTATGTTTATATCTTACTTATTTATATCTTACTTTTCTTTAACCATTGTAGTTCTACCCTTTCTTCCCACTCGTACCTGTTTGTCTAGTCTAGTATTTTATAGTTTTGTCAAGTATGTTTTTTTTGTTAAAGTTATGTTAATTTGTATTAATTGTTTTTACTCTATTTTAAAATGTATAACCACCTTGAAATAAATTGATAAGGTGGTATATCAAATTTTTATTAAACTTGAAACTATTTAACTTATCTATAAATGAGGAAAGACTAAAATGGTTAGGGCTCTTCAGCTTGGAAAAGAGACGGCTGAGGGGAGATATGATTGAAATCTACAAAATCCTGAGTGGAGTAGAATGGGTACAAGTAGATCGATTTTTCACTCCGTCAAAAATTACAAAGACTAGGGGACACTCAATGAAGTTACAGGGAAATATTTTTAAAACCAATTGGAGGAAAATTTTTTTTCACTCAGAGAATAGTTAAGCTCTGGAACGTGTTGCCAGAGGATGTGGTAAGAGGAAAAGTCTATAGTCTGTTATTGAGAAAGACATGGGGGAAGCCACTGCTTGCCTTGTATCGGTAGCATGGAATATTGCTACACCTAGGGTTTTGGCAAGATACTAGTGACCTGAATTGGCCACTGTTGAGAACGGGCTACTGGGCATGATGGACCATTGTTAACCACCTGGAACTTTGTGGATGGGTGGTATACAAGAATAAATTTATTATTATTATTATTGGTCTGACCTAGTAAGGCTATTCTTATGTTCTTATTCCTTGGGAATCCCAAAAAACAGCTGACAAAACGGTTTTGCCTTCAGTGGCGAATTTCCACCAGTCATTATCCATTTGTTAGACTGTTGCTTTGACTTGAGTGTATAGTGGTGAATCCAAGTTTCATTCACAGTCACAAATCGACACAAAAGTTCCTGCAGATTGTAATCAAACATTGCTAAACAATGCTTTTGAAATGTCCTTTCACATGAATTTCTGGTCGACAGTAAAATATCATGGCACCCATTGTGCACACAGCTTTATCATTTGCAATTTTTCATGCAGGATGTTATGCACTCATTTACTTAAGATGCCTACAGTCTCAACAAATCTCACGCACTTTTACTCAGTGGTCTTCCATAATTATATCATGGATTTTTTTCAATGATATAGTAACATAGAAACATGATGGCAGATAAAAGGCTGAATGGTCCATCCAGTCTGCCCATCCATTATCTTCTCCTTATGGTTACCTCAACTGGGCGTCCAGAGCACACTTCATTTTCAGTGCATGTAAGACCATGTTTAAACTCATTTATCCAGGAGATAGAGCAGCTTTTAAACTAAGATGGGGGGAAAGTCAAGTCATCCAGGAGTGGATGGTTTGGTGTGGAGTATCCTTTAAGGATACTCTTGAAACAGTGCTTAAGAGGAAGGCAGAGTAAAGGACTCAAATTATCTCTGTCATCTTCTCATCAGCCTGTAGAAACAAAGAAAAAAAATAATTTGATGTGTCTGCACACAAATGCTAGAAACCTAAAAAAATAAAATAGAGTTAGAGTATATTGCACTGAATGATGAGATAGATATAATAGGTATCTCAAAGACCTGGTGTAATGAGACCATCAATGGGACACTATGTTACCTGGGTACAAATTATATCACAATTATAAGAGTAGATCAAATTGGAGAAGGGAATTTTGCATTTCATAAATAGCAGTATGAGATCCATGTGGATAAAAATTCCCATGTGTGAAGGGAAGGAATATACAGGTAGGGTTACACTACCATCCCATGGGATAGAATGAGAAGATAGATGAAGAAATGTTTTCAAAGATTAGGAAAGCTGGCAAATTGGGTAACAGTATAATAATGGGGGATTTCAATTACTTCTTAGAGAAAGGAGAGCAAGCACGTTCTTATAAATCACCAATAGGACCAACATGCTTTTGAAATTGCCACCCAGCTCTCTCCTGTGTTATAACTTCACTCAGTCATTCCCTGCTATCAAACCTTGAACCTCACACAATGAATGAAAATAAAATAATGAACAATTACAAAAAAATAAATAAGAGTGGAGAAAAAGTCCTTAGTTAACTTCCTTGGTCAGAAAAAACAGCACTCTTTCTCACGCTGTTCAAAATATCATGCAAGGAACTATCAAAGATTTTCCAATGTTTTTAATAATCACAGAAGAACAGCCTGTCAAAATAAAGAAACTTAGCATAAACAAAGCACAGTGATCAAAATATGAACTTGGCTGCATGTCATCATGACTTAAATCTTCATTCCTTTAAAGTCCACCTCTTTTGCATGCTTAAGTCCAGTCTTTACCCAACAGGGAATCCACGTTTCACCTTTGCTGTGGCTGCAACGAGTTTAAAGTCACTTCACAGTTTTCTGCATTCTGCAAACATGGTGCCAGCTTCCTCTGATGCTCAGACAAACTCATGTAGCTCCACCTCTCTTGAATCTCATTGGAGCCCTACCACAAACTTTCTCTAATAGGGCTCCAACTTCCAATTCATTTCAATGCCACCAATTATGTAGGGGCTGCTTAAAGCACTCTGGAAACACAAGTCTAAAAGATGTAAAATCATTCTTAATATTCCTCCTTCTTTCCAACTCAACAGGACCCTTCTCCAGATTCTTCTCTAGTGAAAAAACTCACAAATCAATAAAACGCTGCTCACTCAATCTGAGCATTCAAGCCTTTAGGGGCTACAGTAATATAAATTCACATTGCCACAAATGGTGCTGCCAGACACCCCTTCTATAGTACTGTTTGCACCATTCCAAAATAACATATCTCAAAGTTGTAAAGTCTTGGTGGTGGTGTAAACAGCAGATCACCAAAGGCTCCTTAAGGCAGTGATTCCCAACCCTGTCCTGGAGGAACACCAGGCCAATAGGGTTTTCAGGCTAGCCCTAATGAATATGCATGAGAGAGATTTGCATATGATGGAAGTGATAGGCATGCAAATTTGCTTCATGCATATTCATTAGGGATAGCCTGAAAACCCAATTGGCCTGGTGTTCCTCCAGGACAGGGTTGGGAACCACTGCCTTAAGGTGATGAGTATTGATACAGGATCGATGCTCTAATAGACACTTTGTAAAGGTCCTTGATGTCAGACCCACATACAATAATTGAAATAGGCACTGAATTACTACTACTACTACTACTACTATTTCTATAACGCTACCAGATGCCTGCAGCACTGTACAGAGTCACAAAGAGTAAGAAAACAGTTCCTGCTCGAAAAGATCCCTGTTGATTGACAAGTACTATGGCTCTGTAATTCAAAAACCCTCTGGGTGGTGGGATGTTCAGACTCCTTTATCTTCATCATTAGGGGGCACACACTACAATGTTACACATTTATAGTGTCGCCTATTAAAATCACCATCATTAGAGTGCAGTGGTCACAATGCACTGGGGCTAAGGTATATCCCCCAAATTGCTATTACGCCCAAAAAGCAAACATCAGCCTTACTTCTTCAGAACATGGAATGTATTCTTAGCATTGCAAAATGAGGACAAATAGCTTGTTGAATCTGTGGTGACAATCTGCTGTACTTAAATACAAATGGCAAACTACTCTCATTCTCCCCTTGTTTCTGATATTGTAACAACTCATCTCTTAGGTTAAAGAGTGCTTTCTTTCATGCTTTAGATGTAGGATACCCTCAGGCCAGAAATTTCTCATATAGCTCAAACGATTTCTCCAAAAATTGCTGATCCATACTGCATATCTGGCGATACCTTAAAAATTGAACAAATGGAATATTAGCCTTTAGATCAAGCCTGCACAACTTTGGCCCTCGCCAGGCCAAGTTTTCAGGATTTCCCCAATGAATATGCATGGGATCTATTTGCATGCACTGCTTTCAATGCATATTCATTGGAGAAATCCCGAAAACCCGACTGGATTAGGCCCTCGAGGACTGGAGTTGTGCAGGCCTGCTTTAGATGATATGGGTACATGCTTGAAAATGCTAGCAACAAGTTTTTATCTGGGTTTTGTTGTTGTTTTTTAACACAAAAGTCAGAAATCAATCCCATTTTTTTCTATTTCCACATCTACATGTGCAAGAATTCAGCTTAAAGAAGTCAAAACATCTTCAATATACTTTCGTTGAGACCTTTAGGCCCATTTCACTAATAGTTTCCACTCCAGTTTGATAATTATTAAGGGAAACTTAGTTTTCATGTGTCTGCGAGAATCCAAACCCTTTTCTTTATAGGGGGTGCCAACAGTGTCCTCTGTTTTGTGTCCTTCTTCAGGGACCTACTCGGGGGCACAACCCGCTTTGTGAAATCATCACTTTTCCAATCTCTCCGTGGCTCATTATTTTAAAATACTATCACATATTAACAAAGGTGGAAAGAAGAGGAAACAAGAACCGGCATGGCTAAAAGGTGAAGTGAAAGAGGCTATTAGAGACAAAAAGAAGCATCAGTTAAAGAATAGAAAAAGGATTCAAATGAAGAAAATAAGAAGAGATATAAACACTGGTAAGTTAGATGCAAAGCACTGATAAAGTTTAAAAAAATATGAAGAGAAATTTACTAAAGAGGCAAAAACTCACAGTAACAATTTTTCTTTTCTTTCTTTTTATTTTTTTAGGTACATCAGAAGCAGAAAACCCATAAGGGAATCCGTAGGACTGTTGGATGATCAAGGAGCAAAAAGGGTGAACAGGGAGGATAAGACCATAGCAGAGAGACTGAATGAATTCTTTGCTTTGGTCTTTATGGAAGAAGATGTAAGAGATCTATCTGAACTAAAATGGTTTTCAAGGGTGATGATGTGGAGGAATTGAAAAATCTCAGTGAACCTGGAAGGCGTACTAAACCAATTTGATAAGATAAAGAGTGATAAATCACCTGGACTAGATGGACTATGGAGGGGGAGGGAAGGAGACAGATGCCAGACCAAAGGAAAGGCGATGCCACATCATGGAGGAGAGGAAGAGATGGAAGGGAAGGAGAGGAGAGAGATGCCAGGGTATGGAGGGAGGGAAGGAAGGAAAGGAGATAAGAGATGCTGGACCATGGGGTGGCATGGAAAGGAAGGAAGGGAAGGAGAAGAGTGAAATATTAATTGAAAATGACTTTGTATTGTATTAAGTACAAAATATGGAGCTCCTTTTCAGGTTTTGTATTTCACAATGTGCCTGGTACTGGAGAGCTTTGAGTTGCTATTGCTGAGATACAAGAAAAACAGGATTTTTTTTTTTTTTTTGGTATGGTGATTTCCAAAGAGGTTCTAGTTCTGATCTGTATGTTGTGGGGAGATAGAATATCAGCTCTCGTATAACTAATTTTATTATGGTATGTTAAATTGAGCTTTTCTTTTGCTTTCTTTCTCATTTTGCTTCTTGTTGTTTGAGCATTATCTATCTCCTTTGTGATTTTTCTGAAAAGCAAGTTTAAAATATGTGCCGAGAAACATGGTTCTTTGAGTTTGTAGGGCAAGATATATTGTTTTACTTTAAACATGGGTGACCTGGGCCTAAAAGGAGTGGTGCGTGAGGCTCTGCTGTCATTTACTACATTACTGAAGCTACTATCCTCTAAGAAGCTGCTGCCATAGGCAGCTGGCCAGTCTTGCGGGCAGCCCTTACCTCACCTCAAGGGAGGGGGCACCAGCTCATCCTTCACCTCAGGCAGCAGATTACCTTGAGCTGCCCCCGATCCCCATATGCTGAAAGAACTCAAACATGAAATTGCTGATCTGCTGTTAGTGATCCATAACCTGTCGCTAAAATCTATAGTACCTGAAGATTGGAGGGTGGCCAATGTTACAGTATGCCAATTTTGAAAAGGGCTCCTGGGAGATCTGGAACATTACAGACTGATAAGCCTGATAAGCCAACATACAGTATATCCGTGAGCACCACCTGTCCATCAGTTATCAAAAGAACATCTGGAATGATGTGGTTCTGCTGGGGATAGTGCGTGTAGAGACTGGATAGTGAGGTGGGACAAAATTAACAGAAGTCATGGTTGCGCCCATATCAACTATAAAAGGAATATCTTTTGATCTTCAATTTGTCCACATTTCCTCTGACTAGCCAGTTAAGTGGGCAGTTCTCTCAAAGTTCACCAAGAAATGAGCCAGATCATCTTCCATTGTCATTTTAGGTAATATGGAATCAGGCACTGTTGTGGGGGACCCTGGTCAAGGTGATTATGGAGACAACTGGAATGAGAACCCTATTGCGGTTCTACCAGTTTATGTGCCACTTGCTGCTGCTGCTATTGTCCCTCCAGCAAGACCTGGAGTAATTTTTCCATGTTTTACTGGCAGCCCTAGCGCACATCAAGTACAAGGAAAAAAAAATCCTACCTGTTTGACACTGACTGTACTGTTTCAGTTTACTCAAGGCGGAGCTAATCTTCTTAGCCTTGCAGTATAGCTGGATATAAAGCTCAGGCCCAGATCTTAAAGTCTGCTTCTTCGGGCGGGTTGAGCGGGATCTGACTCCACATGTAACAGCATGTGTAGGGTGGGGTCTGGGCCAGTACACAGCCAAACACAAGCACAGAAGATAAAGGAAAATTATTAACTCAAAAGGAAAATCCTGCACCTGTTACTTTATAGGGCCAGGCTTATAATGAACAGTCTTTTGGTTCAAAAAGTCCTGAGGTGGACCTGTGGCTGACAGGACCCAAGAAATGGGTAACAGCCAAATCCCAAACACAGTCTTGTAACAGTCTTTCTTCAGCCAAACCTAAGAATCAGGTTTCCAAGTATTCAGCAAGAAAAGATTTGGCTTAACCTCGGCCAAGCAGAATGTCTAGTGGTTGTAGTTAAGGAGTATCTCGACCTCCTTAATCTAGCTGTGGCCCTGCCTCTTATACTTCCTGGTAGCTACTTTTCTGACTCCTCCATTCCATGTCATTTCCCTCTAAGGAGGAGCTCTCTATGTTAAGGTGGCTCTGACACTGCGAGGGAGTATCCAGCAGGGAGAGTAGTAGTGTCCTGTAGACTCCCTCACAGTATATTATATCCATCTCTGGGCCTTGCCTGTACATTGGTAAAGTTATCTGAGGTTATGTTTGCTTAGTGGCATGACCATACTGTAAAATGATATGGTTTTCTGAAGCCTTGCCTGTTTATTGTCATGTTTGTTTAGTGGCGTTCACATTCAGTGTCATGGCCGTTTAGTGTGGCAGACAGGTGGTGGGATATCCACATAGCAAAGAGGTCAGCAGCAAAATGTATACTCCTGCACCACGAGTCACATAGAGCCACACTTGTGGTGAATATGCACGAGTCACACAGAGCCTCAATTGTGTAATTCCAGTCCACACAACAGAGTGACCTTTTTCAGAGAAAGATTATAAATGAGGAAATGGCTTGGAGGAGGGAGCACAACTTTTCCCATGAGAAAAGTGGCCTCCTGGCAATGCTCACTGTGGCAACTGATCATAGATTATTCAGTCAGAACTGGTGACTGCCACCTCATAGTGTGGCCAGAAGGGTGTGGGAAGAGATCTGGATGACTCTGGAAAGGAAAGGTAGGAAACAACTGTCTCTTTTACCCCATCCTCTACATCAGTTATGCCACAGTTAGCACAAGGATAGCACATAGGAATGTAGGCATGACATTAGAGTAGACTGTAGCCCTCCTCACATCATAATAGTGAAAGGGTTGAGATCATGCAACAACTCAGGGCAACATCAATACAGTAGGGGACAATGTGGCAATGGAACCATAAAGATGCCACAGGCAGAGACTTGCTGACAAAAAAGCACTAGTCTGTCACCCCTGAGCCTAAATGGTGCAACAAAACCAACAAACCAATGCACAAATAGTTCTGGATCGTTTCTTGATACCATATTCTCCAGCCAGGACACATAGATCAACAGAACAGCATTTGCTGACTATCCCTTCTCTAAAAATAATAGGTACCAGAAGATCTACAATTTTTTCAGTCATAGCACCCCAACTTTTGAACAACTTACCAATCTATCTACGTGGAGAAACCTCATTAGAAAAATTTAAAAGCACATTAAAATGCCACATGTACAAAGGCGCATTTGAGTCATAGATAGGATAATTCATCTATCATTAATCCCAGGCTCAAATACCTAATTTTAACCAGACCTTATGTATAGGTCACAACCTCCCCTATCCTCTTTTTAGGCTTAGCTATTTTTATAACATTCTACATCGCCCTCCTAATGTTGTTTTTTCCCTAAATGTATATTCTTACTTTCTTTAAAGATTGTAGTTCACCCCTCTTCCCTTTTGTATCGCTAATTACTTGTGTACATACATTGTATGTTTATTTGTATAAATTGTTTTATTTTTGTCTCCTAATTTTAAATTGTCATACGCATTGAAGTATTTGATATTGCGTGTACAACAAACTTTTAAGAAACTTGAAACTTATACTGTTAGCCAGCACACACACAGGCACTCCTCTCCCAACCCCCAAGGAGATAAATGGACCATGACACGTACCAGCAACTGCGCTGCTCATAAAAGAGCCCTTAAGGCTACATGCAAACCATGTAGTAAGCAGCCATCAGCACAATTTATTTACACATGGGAAAGGTGGACCATGTAGGGAAGGGAATAATGCCACCTAACTAATTTACATAGGCTACAAACACAGGGCCTCCACATGATACAGCAGGCAGCCAGACAACAACACATTTGGCAGTCCTGTTCTTTATTATAAAATTGTAAGGAAAAGGCCTAGCTGATCAGATGAAGGCAATGAGGTGCACATGGGAAGGGAATGTGCATAAAACATGTCCACTGTTATATCTCTGATCCAAATGGATTCATTGTTCATTGCAACATCAAAGCTCTCAGAATTAGATACTGCGTCACTTGGAGAGAGCTGTCCACCTTAAGTGCCACAACAGGCAACATCTTGCTGCTGCGCATGGTAAGTGACTCGAGTACGACATCACCGCATTACATCCATGCATACACAGATGCCCTCCAGACGCGACCCCGATCTCAATGCTTTTCAAAATCCAGACAAACTTTTTGAAAAGCCATCCGGACGCTTAGACAATCCTCTGAAAAAGAGGACATGTCTGGGTAAATTCAGATGTCTGGTAACCCTACTCATACATAATTGACAAGTACTACAACCTCTATAGCCAGATGTCACCCTTGCAGGAGCTCTCTGTACCTCACTGACTTGCAACAGCTGCTTGCAACACAGGTGGCAAGCCCCAAACAAAAGAGCGATGTTAAATTAGCAGCAGCAAAGTACTGGTTTTATTTACATATAAATAACCTTTTAAAAACATCATCATTGTATCTTTTTTTCTATACCTCTGTGATGAGCTAGAGAATGAGAGGGAATGGAGGGAACGCATACAGGAAGCGATTCGTTCATTCCAGTAGAAAAACATCTGCCTCGAGGTGATGAGGAGAATATATCCTAGAGCAGAACTGAGGCAGTTTGTGGTTGTGAGGAGATGCAAAGAGATCTATCTGAAGAGTTCCCCACTGCGAAAAAATATGAAGAGGCGAGGAATTGAGTGTCCATTTGTGAGGTTGCAGAAGATGACTCAATTTATCCGCCAAACAGTTTTTCACCCCTTGGATGTAGACAGCTTTCAGGAAGGCGTTGTGGAGGATTGCCCAGTCCCAAACCTTCAGCGCTTTTGATTGTAGATAACTTTAATCTTTTGCTGGACCCATTAGTAGATAGGTCTTTGAGTACCATAATTCCTCCAGGAGGGAGAGGGAGGACCCTATCCTTTTTCTGTTGGGCATTGAACTTGATTCACCCAAATGAATGTGACTATGCCTACCTATCTAGAGCACATGGGACTTCCTCTCAAATAGATTACATCTTTATCACCTCCCAGAGCTTTGCAGATGTAGCAAGTGCACAGATTGGCCAACTAGTGATTTCAGATCCGTCTTCAATATGGGTCGAACTTCAGGGTGACTCCTACAATCAACATCAGCAAACTTGAAGATTTCCATCATATTTGTATCACAATGTAGACTTTAAAAAATACCTAATCAATAAGTGGGAGTTCTATTGTAAATGTAATAGTTAGCATATAAATGACCCCCTACTATTTTGGGAGGCAGGTAAAGTAATTCTTGCAGAGACATTATTTCTTATGTGTCCTCTAGAAATAAAAGAATAGCAGCTGGAATTATCACCTTAGAGCGGGCCTAGAATGAAGCTAACAGGCAATACAGTACAAGGCCAAACCAGTTCAATAAGGAAACCTACTTGTCCACTCAAACTGCACTGAACTCTACTCCATGAACATATGAAGAAATGGCACTTTTATTGTAAATTTAAGTATACTTTTGGTAATAAGCCTGGAAAGCTTTTAGCCAGTATAGCAAAATCTTGGCAGTATAGCTCTCCAATATTATCCAAAGATATAATCACAAAGATGGCACTATCACATCTCGTATATTCAGGAATTTTTATGCCACTTTACAGAAGTCTATCAAATGGATGCAGAATTTTCCTCAGATCTATTTACAGACTATTTAAAACTGTATGGTCTTCCCACACTGTTGGTTAACATTGTACAGGAGCTTAATTGTCCTCTACAGCTTAAAGAATTAAGAAACTATGTCTCTATATTGCTCCTGGAAAGGACAGGTTTTCAGGTACATTTTACAAAATGCTGGGTGGATGGGCGGAGAGCTCTTTGCTGGGGTGTTTCAATGCTACAGTAAAGGAAGAGAAGTTCCTGAGATTTGCTAATGAAACGTTAATAACTTTGCTTTTGAAGCTGGGGAAACCTCCTGAGCAGCACAATTGTTATTGGCCTATATCCTTTATAAATATGGTGGATAGATTGTTCTTTTGTCTACCAAATTTAGTGGGAACAGATCAAGTAGGGTTTGTAAGTGGTAGACAATCAGGCCTAGATTCTGTATGGTGCGCCTAACTTTAGGCGTGGTTTAGATGTCCTTGAAACGCACTTAGGTGAGATTGATTAACTTCAGTTTACTGCCGGTCCGCGCAGGGCCAGCAAGATCGAGATAGTTTCAGCTGGTCCACGCTGGGTAGGAGAGATCATGGGGAGCCTCCGACAGTGGCTTTCTATCCTCTCTGCAGCTCTCCTCACTTACCAGCACAGTGATTCAGGAAGACAGCCATGGGGCTTTTGCTGAATCGTGGCCGCCACTGATGATGCAACTTCCTCTTTCCTCAGAGGCGGCGCGACCCAAAAAAGAACCCGAGGCTGCGTTCCTGAATCGCTGTGCTGGGAAGAAAGGAGAGCTGCTGGGAAGGGAGAAAGCCACTATTGGAGTCTAGGAAGCTTCTGAGCAAGGGAAAAAAAGGGACAGCTGCTACTGGAGAGGGAGAAGGAGAGATGCTGCTTGGCGGGGAGGAGGGAAAGGAGTCTGGGAAGCTGCTGGGCAAGGGGAAAAAAGGGACAGCTGCTACTAGAGAGGGAGAAGGAGAGATGCTGCTGGGAGGGGAGGAGGGAAAGGAGTCTGGGAAGCTGCTGGGCAAGGGAAAAAAAGGGACAGCTATTAGTGGACCTGGAGGGAAGGAGAAGGAAAAATGCTGCTGGGAGGGGAGGAAGGGAAGAGAGTTACTGCTGGACAGGAGGACGAGGGAAGGGAAAAGGAAAAAAGGAAGGAAACAGCTGGCAGGGAGATTAGAGGAGAGGAAGGGGAGAGACAGGCATGAGAAAGTAGAGAGATTGATGATGGGAAGGGGTCAGCAGAAAATAAGTGGAGAGGGACAACGATGGTAGGAGAGATAAAAATGAAGAGAGCAGTGAAGCTGGAATGAATCATGTAAAAAGGAGAGAGGGGGCGCAGGCTGGATGGAAAGGGGAGAGGGTCATAGAAAGAAGACAGATACCATATGGAAGGGGGAGAGGACAGACAGTGGATGGAAGGGGCAGATGCTGGATTGAAGAGACAGAGAGGGCAGACGCTGGAAGGAAGAGAGTGAAAAGAAGATGAAAGCAGAAACCAGAGATGACAAAAGGTAGAAAAAAATAATTTTATTTCTATTTTGTGATTAGAATATATCAGATTTGAAATATATATCCTGCTAGAGCTGGTGTTAGACATAATCGGGGACTGCAAAACCCAGGCAGTGTTTCTTTAGCTTCCAGCTGGCTTAGGGTGCTCTCTGACCAGGGGGCAGTTGCTCTAGTTGCACTCCCCTAACACTATTCCTATCATGTGTGATTGCGGTATTTCTGTGTAGCATTCTGTAATAATTTGGCTTGTTCAGTTTTCTTGATAGTAGAGGGGATATATATGAAGGGGAGGGGAGATGGGTTTTGTTGATCCTTGCCCTGTATTATTTGTATTTATAAAATGACAATTGTACAGAATATTGTTTCTTTTTATACTTTAATAAAATGCATTCAATATAAAATCATAACTGAGGCTTACGCGGATGGGATCAGATGATTTGCGGGGACCGAGCTCACGAAGATGGGGCGGAAACTTGGTTTTTAAATTTTAGTCCTAGTAGTTTGCTGGTCCACAAAATAATTCTTTTATTTCTGCCGGTCCACAGGTGTAAAAAGGTTGAAAAACACTGGTATAGACGGCCCGTACTGCGCCCGGCACGTATTAGATGCGGCTTCCTAAAACCTCATATAGACGTCCCTACGATGTTATATATAAAAAGGTATTTTTTTTACTGATTTTACTGATCATTATTTCAGGACTGTAAGCTTTAACACAATTAACCCAAAGTATACCATCATTAAAAGGATAATAAAAACACAGTATACCATGTTTAAAAGGATATTTATAATATACTAGCTGATGCCCCGGCGTTGCACGGGTATTTAATTATAGCAATAACACTGTAAATGGATTCAAATAAAGATACTTTATAGTGGTGAATGAAATTATTTTTTTACAGCTTAATAAAAAGTACAATATTCAAATTATAATGTGAAATATTTGACAAAATGAATACAATACAACTAACGCAAAACGTGATTATAAACAACAATTTTAGTTTCACCTCCTGGAGCAAGAACATATAAATTCTTGGGTGAACCCACCCTTGAGCAAGCAACATAGAGTTGTGGGCCACGAGACCCCCAGAACATATCACCCCAGGTAGTGAGGGATCTGCATACCAAGTTTCGTTCAAATCGGTCAAGCCGTTTTTGAATTACTGTGAGAATGGCAGCTTTTTACATTTTTTCCATTGACATGAATGGGTGAAATCTGATTTTCTGTTTGTAGCTCCGCCCACGTGTGCAGGTGGGCCGCGAGACCCCCAGAACATATCACCCCAGGTAGTGAGGGACCTGCATACCAAGTTTTGTTCAAATCGGTCAAGCCGTTTTTGAATTACTGTGAGAATGGCAGCTTTTTACATTTTTTCCATTGACATGAATGGGTGAAATCTGATTTTCTGTTTGTAGCTCCGCCCACGTGTGCAGGTGGGCCGCGAGACCCCCAGAACATATCATCCCAGGTAGTGAGGGATCTGCATACCAAGTTTCGTTCAAATCGGTCAAGCCGTTTTTGCGTGATCGCGGCACATACACACATACATACCTCCGATTTTATATATATTTCAGTGGGAGTTGATTTGGGAACATCAGTGTGCATATTGAAAAAATATGACATGCTAACCTTCACGCTAATCCGCTGTGCTAGACAATGAACCATACAATAATAGCAATTCTGATTTGATTAGACTACTAGGTAGTGAATGGAAGTTAATTCTGCTAGGAGACAGAACACTGCCCTGTTATATCTTTTTTTCTTCAGAATTGTATACTTCCAACAGTATAAAAACCAAAAAAGTAACAAAATATGCCATGTTTAAAAGGATAAGCATTAGATTAGTTTTTGACTGAGTGGGAGTTGAACTAGAATTATCAGCATGGAAGGAAGCTTTAGTCTTATGCTACACAGAAACTTGTATAGCAATGGTATCATTAACTCCTATAAGAAGTGGAAAGCTGAGCACCATATAGGCTTCTTATAGCTATAATTTAAGCTCCAGAAAGACTTTGGATGACTAATCAGCTTTCTCTGGGCATACCAAAAACATTCTTTGAGAGAGGTTTTTAGAAGTCATTCCTTGCTCTAAATAACACTCTTTTTCTCATGAAACATAGCTACAATCAACTCATTCTTCAAACCAAAGGGAAATCCAATAATTTAAATTGGCCGAGCTTAAAAACAGAATAAAACACAGAACAGACCTGAATGTGGCTTCTAGTTCATTACAAATGAAAGTATGCAGCAGCACAATGATGACCTCATTGTGACATCATCAAGGTGCACCTGCAAAGTAGAATGCTACAAGTAAAAGACAGGCCGGGAGTTGAATTCATAACTTATCCCAGGACAAGCAGGCAGCATATTCTCTACATGTGGGTGATATCATCCACTGAGCCCGTCGCGGACAGCTTTCAAGCAAACTTGATTGAAGATCTCAAAGTTTGCTAGTGCTGCACCACGCATGCATGTGCCTTCCCGCTCCACTAGAGGGCGCATCCCCTCCTTGTGGTCTTCAGTTCTTAGTTTTCCACGGAGCCAGAAAGCCCTGTCTGTCTTCTCTGTGTTTTCAACGTGCCTTTCTTGCACCGCGGCTTCATGTTTTTTCTTTGATTCAGTCGCTGTGCTCTTTTTTTTGTTTTCTCGTTTTTTTCTAGGAATTCGTGTTTTCAGCGAACCGGGGGCTCCCGATTTGCCGTGGCTGCGGCCCTCTTTTTGACTTATGTCCCGGCCCTTGACTGGGTTTAAAAAGTGCACTCAGTGCGGTCGGGTGATTTCGATCACTGACCCGCACCGCTGGTGCATCTTGTGCCTCAGGGTCGACCATCCTATGGGCTCTTGCCCTTGTGCTACCTTCCAGCCTCGGGCTCTCCGGAGGCGTTGGGCACGGATTGCGGAGCTCTTCGCCATGGACACCGATCAACCTGTGGGCCTGGTCTCGGCCTCGGTCTCGACGTTGACCTCGAAGACCTCGGCCCCGGGAAAATCACCCTCGACCTCAAAGACCTCGATGGCCCCGGCCTCAAAATCTTCCACTGCGGGTAAGTCTACTCTTCTGTCTTCAGGCTCTGGTCAGCTACCTAAGAAGCCTTCCTCGGAGACTGACCGTCCAGGCGGGGCCTGCCTCGACGAAACCACCTTTTAAAGCCTCCAAGCGTGCCTCCACCATACGGGAATACTCTTCCTCGAGGTCGCCCCGGTGGAGCGCACTGCCGCACCTGTAGGGCCGAATATGGTCTCGGTGCCAATGTTCGAGGATATGCTTAAGGCTATCATCTCCTCGCAGCTCTCCTCTGCTTTGGCTTGGCTTGCCCTGTCCTTGACCTCGCTCGTGACGGACCAGCCTGAGCGTCGCCTCGAGGGCTCTCGGGGCAGGGGGCGTCAGTCTCGGCGTCTAGCCTCGTCCGACTCTTCCCCGCTTCCCTCGCGGCGGGAGTCGCCCGCTGCTCGGCCTCGTTCGAGGCACCGGTCGAGGCGTCTTTCTCCCTCGTCCTGGAGACCCGCTAAGAAGCCCAGGGATGTCTCCCCGAGGCGGGGTAGATCGCCGGGCCCTCGTACTATGGGGTCCGTTCAAGCCTCGGACCTGGTCGTGTCCGATCCGAGTCTCCAGCGGTCGCCGGTGCGGTCTCGGACTCCATCCCGTGGGGCACCAACGTCGGGGACTTCTGCTTCTTTTTCCTGACGCTTGTCGGCTTCCAGGGACCCTCGAAAGGAGCTTCGTCGGGCCTCGGTGCCTCGGAATCCAGGGTCCTCGCCTGCGGGGCCCTCTAAACGCAAGCTGTCCTCGACTCCCCCCCCCCCGTTCTTTCAGCAGGGCGTCTTCGGTGCTTGTTGACACTGACATGCCTGCGTAGTACTCGTGGGAGGCTTCACCCTCTTTTTCTGCTGCCTTTCAGTCTCGCTCGACCTCTCCCCTTGAGGGACGGTCTGAGAGCAAGCCCTCTTCTTTTACCAGATTTGTGCTGGACATGGGGAAGGCATTGAATTTGGACCTCCAGTCAGATTCCCGTTATACCAAGGAATACTTGGAGGAGATGGAGCTTCCCTATCCTCCTAAGGAGTCCTTGCGGCTCCCTTTGAATCCGGTGTTGTAACAGACTTTTTTTCGCAACCTGGAGACTCTGTATGCTATCCCGGCCATCCTGTCTAAAATGGAGTCTCGGTACCGAACTGACCCCTGTAAGGGATTCGAGAAGGCTCAGCTTTCCCACCAGTCTTTGGTGGTGGAGTCTTCCCTCAAGAAGTCTCACTCTTCTAAGGTCTACGCGGCTGTCCCGCCGGGCCGTGAGGGCAGGACCATGGACACATTTGACAGGCGCTTGTACCAAAATTCTATGATCCTTAATTACAACTTTACGTTCACGTCCTATCTTAAGCACTGCCTTAAATCTCTGCCATCCTTTCAGGATTACCTGCCGGTCCACTGCCGTGCGGATTTCCGCCAGCTTCTGGATACCCTGTCGCTGCTTCGACTTTACATGTTCCAAGCTTCATTTGATGCTTTTGAACTTTCTTCCAGGGTCTCTGCCTTCGCCTTGGCCATGCGTCGCTTGGCGTGGCTGCGCATAGTCGATATGGACCTGAACCTGCAGGACCGATTGGCAAATCTTCCGTGCTTGGGCAACGAACTCTTCGATGACTCCATCGAGGCGGTTACCAAGCGCCTCTCGGAACATGAGTGCTCCTTTGCCTCCCTGGTCCAGGCCAAGGTGAAACCAGCACCTCCCAAATCGTATAGGTTGCCTCCTCTGGCGCTACCCGCAGAAATCGACGCTGGCGTTTTCTAGACCTCCTCCAAAACGCCAGCAGCAGCAGAGGGCCCAGCTGAAACCGCAGACGCTGGCTGTGGCTAAGCCGGCGCCGTCCTTTTGACTGTCTGGGAGGGAGGGGGCTGGCCTCCTCTGCCCTCGAACCTTCTCCCCTGCCTATCGGGGGCCGTCTCAGCGCTTTCTTCCCCCGCTGGGCCCTGATCACTGCAAACAAATGGGTCCTCTCCATTATCAGGAAGGGGTACTCGCTCCACTTCCGGTCCTCACCTCTGGACAGGCCCCCAAGCGCAACTTCGAGCAGCGCGCAACTTCCCTTGCTTCTCCGGGAGGCTCAGGCCCTCCTTCGCCTCCGGGCAGTGGAGGAGGTATCCTGTTGTCAGCAGGGCTCCGGGTTTTACTCCCGGTACTTTCTAGTTCCCAAAAAGACCGGGGACCTTTGCCCCATTTTGGATCTACGGGGGCTGAACAAGTTTCTGGCCAAGGAGAAGTTCCACATGCTCTCTCTTCCCACTTTATATCCCTTGATGGAAGAGGGGGACTGGTTGTGTTCCCTGGACCTGAAGGAGGCTTACACTCATGTGCCGATTCACCCGGCTTTTCGACGCTTCCTTCGCTTTCGGGTGGGAGATCTTCATCTGCAATATCGGGTCCTCCCATTCGGGTTGGCTTCGTCCCCACGGGTCTTCACGAAGTGCCTTGTGGTGGTGGCGGCAGCTCTGAGGTCCCAAGGTCTTCAGGTATTCCCGTACCTCGACGACTGGCTAATCAAGGCACCGTCGAGGGACGGGGTTATCTCAGCGACCCATCAGACTATTATCTTCCTTCAGCGTCTGGGATTCGAGATAAACTTCCCAAAATCCCAGCTGTCTCCTTCTCAGTCCCTGCAGTTTATTGGAGCCGTGCTGGACACGGTTCGCCTCAGGTCATTTCTACCTCAGTCTCGGCAAGCCGCCCTTGTTCGGCTCAGTCAACAGGTCTCCCTAAGGGCTTCGGTCTCGGCCAGGCAGATGATGATTCTCTTGGGGCACCTGGCCTCCACGGTTCATGTGACGCCCTTTGCCAGGCTGCACCTACGGGTGCCTCAGTGGACTCTGGCATCCCAATGGAAGCAGGATCGGGATCCAGTATCTCAGCATATTGTGGTGACTCCCTCTTTGAGACACTCGCTCCTTTAGTGGACCAACTCTTCCAATCTTTCCAGAGGTTTACTCTATCTCGTGCCTCCGCCTCGGAAAGTCTTAACGATGGACTCCTCAGCGTATGCCTGGGGGGCTCATCTTGACAGTCTTCAGACTCGGGGTCCTTGGTAGGATGCGGACCGTCGCTGTCACATCAACCTGCTGCAGCTTCGGGCCATTTACAGGGCAATGGTGGCTTTTCGTCACTTGCTGCAGGATCAAATGGTCCTGGTGCGTATGGACAACCAGGTGGCGATGTATTATGTGAACAAGCAAGGGGGGACCGGTTCCCTGTCGCTTTGCAAAGAAGTGCTTCAGATTTGGATGTGGGCGATTCGCCACAACGTTTTCCTGCACGCGGTCTACATCCAGGGCGAGCAAAACTGTCTGGAAGACAGATTAAGCCGCCTCCTTCAGCCACATGAATGGTCGCTCCATTCCTCAACTCTGCATCAGGTGTTTGCTCGGTGGGGAACTCCTCAGGTAGATCTGTTCACTTCGCCCCTCAATCACAAGTTGCCTCGCTTTTGTTCGAGGATCTACACTCCGGATCATCTCGAGGCGGATGCTTTCCTCTTGGATTGGACGGGCAGGTTTTTTTATGCGTTCCCTTCCTTTCCTCTGATTCTGAAAACTCTCGTGCACCTCAGCTCGACACCAAATCCATCCCTGGCACTAGTGCTGTTTGATTCGCCATTAGCAGCGCTTTCTCCCCTCCCCCATGTGTAGCATCTTTCTTTCCCTCTCACCCATTCCCTTGTACAGCGTCTTTCTATCCCTCTCATCCCCATGTGCAGCAGAACCCCACCGACCCTCTTACTGTGAGCCTGACATACTGTACCTCTGAGGCCTCCAAAAACAGCGGCAGCACTCTGAATGGGCTGCTTTGTGGCCTTCCCTCCGCTGTGTCACAGCAGGGGGAAGGCCTTGGCGGGGAAGGCTGCAAAGCATTCCATTCAGAGCGCTGCCGCTGCTGTTATTGGAGGCCTCGGAGCGGAGGTATGTCAGTCTTATGCCGGGAGGGTCAGTGGAGTTCTGCACAGGGGCTTGGGAGGGAGGGATAGAAAGATGCACAAGGGGATGGGTGAGAGGGGAGGAAAGATGCTGTACATGGAGGGGGGGGAGAAAGGAAAGAGGAAGAATTGAGGTGGAGGAGAGGAAGGGAGAGATGATTGTTGTGCATGAAAAAAATAAGACATCCCTGAAAATAAGCCCTAGTGCGTTTTTTGGATCCAAAATTAATATGACACTGTCCTATTTTCAGGGAAACAGTAGTTGGTCTAGTTGCTTGCTCTGACTGCAGAGAGCAAGATACGTTCGAACACAGGGAAGGGATTATGGCAAATCAGACCAGGCTGTCATTTGATTCTTTAACAATCATTTTAAACTTCTATTAAAACAAGAAATTTAGAAGAGTTCTGCAACATCTGGGGGAGGTAGCAGCCTGTGTGCTTGTTGCTGAAGGGAAAATTAGAATGGTTGAAGATGACAGTGCATTAAAAAAAGAACAAAACAGTCAGCACAAAGTCATTAAACATTTGTGTAATAAATCTGATGAGCATGAAAGCCATCAAAGTGACAGTGAGCTATAAACCTGTTTGGATTCCTTGAAGCACTTAGTGCAGTTATATGGAATTATACTCTGAAAATCTCCTGAGGCGATTTTTATGAAGGACAAGGAATATTGGTAGATATTGTTGTTGAATAATGGTACTTCACCCCCTCCCCTTCAGCCCTCCAAAACAGGGCAAGCGTTCCAGATTCTATCACACTGAAAATCACATTTTCATGATAAGGTTTAAGTGTGACTGGCTCCTAGACAAGCAGATACTGTTCATCAGAGAGACAGACATGGATGTTTCAGGCACTGTAATAATAATAATAATTTATTTCTTATATACCGCTATACCGTGAAGTTCGAAGCGGTTAACAATAAAGATACGTTTAGTCAGTACATGGGATGCAAGTGGTTTACATTAAAGATATATTTTGTCAGTACATGGGATGCAAGTGGGTTACAATACAAGTGGTTTACTATCAAGGTGCATTTTGTCAGTGTAAGGGATACAGGTGGGTTACCATAAAGATACATTTAGTCAGTACATGGGTTACAATAAAGATACATTACATTACATTACATTAGTGATTTCTATTCCGCTTGTACCTTGCGGTTCAAAGCGGATTACATAAGAAGAAGCTGGACATTTCCAGGAGGGTACGTGACATTTAGGGTAAGACATAGTTACAGAATGAGTATAGACTTGGTAACATTGGATGAGAGCAGTTATATTACATTACATATCAAATCTTTTTCCAGGCGTTGGTAGGTAATATGAATCGGTAGGAAGAATTAGGTTTATTTTATTTTTTTTTTTGGTCGGTTGAGGATATGGTGTCAGGGAGTGGGTAACCTGGTCGGTGTATGTGGAAGAGGAGATTAGGTGTTTTGAATATGCTTTTTGAAAAGTAGCGTTTTGAGTTCTTTGCGGAATGCTTTGAAGTCAGATGTTGAGGTTAATAATCTGGTTATGGAGGGTTCGAGTTTTGCTGCATGCGTTGCTATGAGGTTATCGTAAAGCTTTTTACGATGAGTGCCGTTGAGTGGTGGGTATGAGAATGGTGTCTGTGTTCTTCTTATTCTGGGTGGAAGGTTTCGGTGTAGGCGATCGATTAGATAGGCAGGTGCTGTACCGTTGAGTACTTTGAAGATTAGACAGTATAGTTTGAATTGGATTCTGGCTCTGATCGGTAGCCAATGTGAGTCTAGGTAGGCGTTAGTTATGTGGTCATATTTTCCGAGGGAATAGATTAGTCTGAGAGCCGTGTTCTGAATGGTCTGTAGTTTTTTGATCATTTTTGTAGGACATGGTAGATATAGGATATTGCAGTAGTCCACAAGTCCTAGTACCAGGGATTGAACAATGATCCTGTAGTGTTCTTTGTCGAAGAATTTCCTTATTTTTCGTAAGTTGCGCATTGTGAAGAATGCTTTTTGGGTAGTTTTGTTGATTTGAGTCTGCATAGTGCAGCATCTATCTATCAGCACTCCCAGGATTTTGAGGGAGGTCTGGATTGGGTATTTGGTAGTTTTGATTTCCAGGTCTGTTATGGATGGGATTTTGTCCGTTTCAAGCATTAAGAATTTGGTTTTGTCCGAGTTTAGTTTTAATTTGTGGTTTGTCATCCATTTTTCTACTTCGTCCAGTATTGTTTCCAAGTGTCCAGTAGCGGAGTTGTCTTGGGTTTCGAAGGGGAGGAGGATAGTTATGTCGTCTGCGTAACTGAAGGATGTTACATTTAGGTTGTCTAGAGTGGTACCAAGGGAAGAGATGTAGAGGTTGAATAGAATGGGTGAAAGTGGAGAGCCCTGAGGGACTCCACATGGATTAGACCATGTGTTGGATTTCGTATCGTTTATCTTAACTCTGTAAGTTCTTGTTTTAAGGTATCCTTGGAACCAGTTGTACACCACCCCTGAGATCCCTATTGCATCAAGTATCTGGAGTAGTATGGTATGATCAACTAGATCAAAGGCTGCGGAAAGATCTAGTTGGATAATTAGGATCCTGTGACCTTTACTGAGGTGTTGTCGGGCTATGTCCAGTAGTGTTGCTAGTAGAGTTTCCGTGCTGTGGTAAGATCTAAATCCTGATTGGGATGAGTGAAGTATATTGTGGTCTGCTAGGTAGTTAGAGAGGTATTGAGCCACGAGTCCTTCAATCAGCTTGACATAGAGTGGGATTGAAGCGATCGGTCTGTAGTTGGTAGGTGTGTCTACAGGACCTTTTTGGTCTTTCAGTATGGGTGTGATTATGATCTCTCCTAGATCTTGTGGGAATTGGCCTTCTATGAGAGTGCTTTGTATCCACTGCATGAGGCTGGTTTTGAATTTAGGGGAGGCATTTGTGAGTAGATACGATGGGCAGTTGTTCAAGTCGCATGAGGTGTGGCTGTATTTTTTATATAGTCGGTTCAGTTCAGGCCATTGTAGAGTTGGGAAGGTGGTCCATGTTCTGTCTGCTGTTATGGCTTCTTCTGTTGTGGGGGTAGTTATTAACTCGTTGAGTATGGTAGTTGAGTTGTTGAAGGTAGTTCTGATTTTGATGATCTTGAGTTTGAAATGGTCAGCTAGTTGGGAAGCTGTTGGGGTTTTGTTGCCTTGAGTGGCAAGGTATGGGTTTGTGTCTGTAAGTTTTTTTACTAAGTTGAAGAGTGTTTTTGTGTCGGGGTTGTTTGTGCCAATTAGTTTAGTGTAGTATGTTTTGCGCTTTTCCTTAAGTTTGTTGTTATATAGTTTGATTTGGGTTCTCCAAGCGGATTTGGTTTGGTCATTTCTCTTTTTTCTCCAAGATCTTTCAAGTTGTCTGCAATGCCTTTTTAGTAGGTGGAGTTCTGAGTCGAACCACTTGTCTGATGGTCTGATACATTATGTCAGTACATGAGATTCAAGGTGGAAAGTATAATTAGTTTCGGGCCTTGGAATTAGGGGGCGAGGTGGAAGGGTCATGGCGAGGAAGAGTTGGGTATAGTCAAGACTTGGATTGTCCACAGCAACGGTTCAGAGCAGTGTTTCTCAAACTGTATGCCAAGGCACAGTGGTGTGCCCTGAAGAGATTCCAGAATTTTACCTTATTTTAAAAAATTCTCTTCATAAGTATACAATAGAATAGATGACATGTACATCACAGGATCAGTGCTGGGACTGATTCTGTTCAATATGTTTTGAGCGACATTGCTGAAGGGTTAGAAGGTAAGGTTAGCCTTTTTGGGAATGATACCAAGATTTGTAACAGATGGACACCCCAGAGGGAGTGGAAAACATGAAAAAGGATCTGCAAAAGTTAGAAGACTGGTCTGGTAAGTAAAATTCAATGTGAAGAAGTGTAGAGTGGTGCATTTGGAGGTAGAAATCCGAGGGAATCATATGTGCTGGGAGGTATGAGGCTGATAAGCACTGATGGAGAGAGAGACCTTGGGGTGATTGTATCTGAGGATCTAAAGGCATCTAAACAGTGTGATAAAGCGGCTGTAACCAGAAGGATGCTAGACTGTATAGAAAGAGGATTAACCAGAAGAAGGGAGGTGTTGATGCCCCTATATAGGTAATTGGTGAGGCCACACTTGGAGTATTGTATTCAGTTTTGGAGTATCTGGTGAAGGATATAAAAAGACTTGAAGCAGTCCAGAGGAAGGCGACAAAAATGGTAAGGGGTTTGAACCAAAAGAAGTATGAGAAGAGACTGGAAGACCTAAATATGTATACTTTGGAGGAGAGGAGGGACAGGGGAGGTACAAATGTTTAAATACTTGAAAGATATTATTATAGAATTACAGATTTCTATTCCGCCATTACCTTTCGGTTCAAAGTGGATTACAATAAGAGTTGTGGAGGGAAGGGTTACAAAGTTAGATCAGAGATCGTTTCTGAGAGAGGGAAAGGTAGGATCAGAGGTAGGGGAGAGGGAGGTAAGAGGGAGGTATTCGTGGTATTAGGCTTTACTCAGGGATTTCTTGAAGAGTATAGTTTTTATATCCTTTCTGAACCTCTTGTAGTCGGGGGTTGATATCAATAGGGTGGAGATTTGGTTATCTAGTCTTGCTGCTTGGGTGGCTAGTAGGCCGTCGTAAAGCTTTTTCTGTTTTACTTCCTTGATTGTGGGGTGAGTGAAAGGGGGGGGTGTTTTTCTATGCCTGGTAGAGGTAGTTTGGATAAGGCGGTTGTTTAGGTAGGTTGGGCAGTCCCCGTTTATAGTTTTAAATAGTATACAGTAGAATTTAAATTGTATTCTTTCTTGGATTGGAAGCCAGTGTGAATCGATGTATGCCTCAGTGATGTGGTCATATTTCTTCAATGAGTAGACGAGTCTCAAAGCTGTATTTTGAATTGTTTGTAGTTGTTTAATCACTATTGCCGGGCAGGGGAGGTAGAGAATGTTGCAGTAGTCGAGTATACTAAGGATTAGTGATTGTACTAGAAGCAGAAATTGTGATCTTTTGAAGAATTTTCGGACTTGTCTAAGGTTTCTCATGACTGCGAAAGATTTCTGTATCGTTTTGTTTATTTGTGGTTGCATGGTGCAGCCCCTGTCAATAGTCATTCCAAGTAGTTTTAGGGAGGTTTGTAGAGGATAGTTGATAGAGTTGATTACTAAGTTGGTATTTTCCAGAGAAAATGGTAAAACTAGAGAGCATAATTTGAGGTTGCAGGGAGGAAGACTCAGGAGCAATGTTAGGAAATTCTTTTCATGGAGAGGGTGTTAGATGCCTGGAATGGCCTCCCAAGGGAAGTAGTGGAGAGGAAAACGGTGATGGAATTCAAAAAAGCGTGGGATAAACATAGAGGATCTCTAATTAGAAAACGAAGGATGTAAATTAAAGAACTAAGGCCAGTACTGGACAGACTTGCATGGTTTGGCCCCGATTCTGTAAAGTACGCCTAACTTTAGGCGTGCATCTGATTTAAGTGGATAATGAGCGATTTAAGGGTCTTAAGCATTAATTGGGACTTGGACGGATTTAGGTGTCCTTTAGGCATCCTTAGAACACAGAGAGACGCGAGATAGGCGTAGATTTAGGGAATAGTTGCGTCTAAGTTTGTAGACGTGGGCGTAACGGCATGGTTAAGGATAGGCACCACATAAATGCTAGTTAGGTGCAGAGCGCGTCTAAACAGCGTGGAAAATGTAGGCGAAGGAAAAGCTTGTCTAAATGTAGTTTTTGCTTCATTTCAATGCAGTTTCAGCTTTCATAGCTGGCAACTTCCTATAGATGCAAGTTAGGCTTGCTTTCCACTTTCGCAATGATGTTTCCTATAGTGAGTTTGAATATGGTTTTTTTTTTTCTTCTTTCTCCCTTCTAATAGATTTAATAAGCCACCATATCAATAGAGCACATCAATATAAACATATTGCAAGCAAAACATAGTACTTTTCTGCCCAAACAGTAATATTACATTACATTACTTACATTACATTAGTGATTTCTATTCCGCTTGTACCTTGCGGTTCAAAGCGGATTACATAAGAAGAAGCTGGACATTTCCAGGAGGGTACGTGACATTTAGGGTAAGACATAGTTACAGAATGAGTATAGATTTGGTAACATTGGATGAAGCAGTTATATTACATTACATATCAAATCTTTTTCCAGGTGTTGGTAGGTAATATGAATCGATAGGATGAATTAGGTTTTTTTTTTTTTTTTTTTTTGGTCGGTTGAGGATATGGTGTCAGGGAGTGGGTAACCTGGTCGGTGTATGTGGAAGAGGAGATTAGGTGTTTTGAATATGCTTTTTGAAAAGTAGCGTTTTGAGTTCTTTGCGGAATGCTTTGAAGTCAGATGTTGAGGTTAACAATCTGGTTATGGAGGGTTCGAGTTTTGCTGCATGCATTGCTATGAAGTTATCGTAAAGCTTTTTACGATGAGTGCCGTTGAGTGGTGGGTATGAGAATGGTGTCAGTTTACTCATTACACCACCTTTGGCTTTCCTGCTTAAAAAGAACCCATTTTTTTCTCAACAAATGGTGCTGCAATCAGCTTTCTTGAGAGCAAAGAAAGAATATGAAAAACATATTATTGCACACATTACTTCATTTCTCAGTGCTTAAAAAGAGAAAAACCAGATGCAGACCTTAACATGCATTTTCCCTCATTGCAAAATGGAGCTCTTCAGCTTCACAAAGCTGACCTCATTGTGAGATCATCAAGCTGCACCTTCAAGGTAGTATGCCACAAAAGATGCACTGGGTGTTGAACTCATAACCTCTGTATGACCAGCACAGGACTTTAACCCTTAGAGATACATCAGCTTCTTTGCAGATGGATCTCACTGCCCTTTCATTTCATAGTTGACTGACCTGCCTATGTATCATCTGATTAGCTATCGTATCACAATCACCACAAAGAAAGCATTTCTGGCTCACCAGGTTAATGCGCCTTGTTCATCTTCTCAAGTACCCCTGTTCAATCCCACCTTCCCTCATTTTAACAACTTCCTAACAGCTTCCTATTAGCTCTCATAAGAGGGTTTATGGTGGACATTGCTGTTTTTATCATCACATTTCTCTTTCCAGGCAAACTTATTTTCTCCTTCCCATGGCTAGGACATCCTAAGCTGTCATGGAAGGAAACTTCTCCTCTGACAGAAAGATGCCATTTATAGCTCACCAGGTTAATGTGCCTTGTTGCACCTTGTCCATCTTCTGAAGCACCCTGGTTCAAATCCCACCCTTACCTTCACTCATTTTAACAGCTCTCATAAGTGGTGGACTTTGCTGTTTTTCATCAGCATTCTGCAGTTTGCAGGCACAGGTGCATCAGATACATTCATCTTCTCTCTGCTACAAGCCATTGTGGTAGGAATGTATTTCCTTCTATGCAATATCCGCAAAGGGCAACAGGTAGAAGAGTTTACTGAAACTTCAGAGGGCTTGGACAGGTACTGAAGGAAGGTACATGTTTTTGAGATGTACCCTAGAGACATTCCTATTGGTATATTCAGCTTGGCTGGTTGTGGTTTCATGCTTGAGGAGTGTGTGTTGGGGTGGGGGAGGGGGTTTAGGATGAGAGAGAACAGGCTGATTTAGACATCTGAGAATTGCTGCAGATCATTTTAAAGATCAACTCAAATATGTTTAAGCAAAGGAATGGCCAAAGAGTTTGAAGGTTTTCTGGTAGAAAAATGAATATCAAATATTTGCTAATCGCACTCAAGACTTAAACCCCTGATGTATGGAAGATAAAAGCAGCTCCTTAAGGCATAGAGCTATAGAGGGAACTTCATTTAGAATTTGGTAACAGAGCCTTACAGACTAAGCAGATGACAAATGGCTTCTAGTAAAAGCTTTGAGAAGTGAAGGAATTGATTAAAAGTCAGTACAGATGTGTTTGCCCAAGCCACACCTAAAGCATTCCCAATCAGATTTGGAAGTTTTCTGGCGGGAAGTCCAAACGGTGCCTATGACGTCAGACGCTACTTAGGCATCCTTAGTATAAGAAGGTCCATCAGAGCAGTGTTTTCTCTTTTAGGACACCTATTCTGTTTAATGCTTATTTCTGAGACTTTACTTTTCTTGATTATCTTTTAACATTTGCATTCCTATATCTGCCACAACTCTCCATTTCATAGGACCATTAGCAGCTATAGTAATTTGCAATTTTGATGTTTGTCTAACCTTTTTCATCTTTCCAGGAACAAATCTAGGTGAGAATGATATATTGCTAGCTACTTAGGTGTCTTTATTAGATAAAAGCTCAGGCAGAACTAATTTCTTCTTTTGTACTCCCATTCTGTGTTATTGCTTATGGTGAGTCTCCATTAACTTTTTGTTCCCCTGATATCGGCCACAACTCTCCATTCCACAGGGTCATTAGCAGGTCTGAGAATTAGTGATGATATAATTTGGTTCCAGGAGTCTTGGCTGAAAACCCCACCATGCGGTTTGAAACTTTGGTGCCAGCAAAATGGATATGCAAGTTACATGAATATGTGGAACCTATGATCTGGATGGGATACATTCTTACATCAAATGGAAAAAAAATACTTAATTGGTTCAAGAAAGAACAGGTGGATGTAGCCTATCTTCAAGAAACCCACCTTTCTGCAGATGAACATGCTAAACTGCGAAGTGAATGAGTGAGTGAGTTTTGTTCCTCTTCCTTTACTACTAGAAAGAGAGGTGTAGCCATTCTGTTTCACAAACAACTGACTTTAATGTACATAAGGTTTTGCAAGACAAAGATGGGAGATATATGATTGTTCTAGGGCAGGGCAGTCCTTCACAACATACGGCCCAAAACGGTTCTCACTGCGTCCCGGCTCTCACTCTGCTTTCCTACTCTTCCCTCCTAGCCTCGCCTTTAAAAGAGCCGCTACCACCGGTTTTGATGACCAACAAGCTAATTACGGCAGTCTCCGTACATGTTCCCTCTGCTGTGGTCCTGCCCCTGATGTAATTAACTTAGCAGCGGAATGCAGAAGATGACCTATCTCGTTGGGTGCGGGAAGCAGCAGTTCGGCCCCACCCATCGTGACGGCCCTGGTGGGATGCTGGCTCAGGACACTGGGGGGGGGGAGAGAGAGACAGAAAAGGACCTTGACGGGCGGGCGGGGAGAGAGAGAGAAAAGGACCTTGAGGAGGGGTGAGAAAATAGACTTGAAGACAGGGAAAGGCAGGGCTGATGCTGGACTAGAGGAGGTAGAAAGGGGAAACACCCTGAACCAAGGAGAGAGAGATGCCACGCCCCTGGGGAGAGGGAAAACAAAGAGAGTGAGACAGAAAGACCCGGATCAAAGGTAGGAGGACTTAAAATGTTAGCAGAAGGAAGATAGAGGGAGAAACCTGAAACAAAGGGGAGGCAGAAGAGAGGGGGGCAGATGTTGGACTTGGGGGTGTATAGAGGGAAGAGAGAGAGAGACTGCAGAGAGGTGGAAAGATTCTGGACCAGGGAGGAAGGTAGGAGAAAGACCTGGAAGAAAGGAGAACAAATGCTGGGGGGAGGGGGGGTTGTAAGCAAAAGAAAGATAGGACCAAAGGGGAAAGACAGGAGGCAGATGCTGGACTATGGGAGGTACAGACAGAGTGGGAGAGACCCTGAGGAAGAACAGAGAGATGGAAGATCATAACAGAGGAGGGAGAGAGGGAGACCTGGAACAAAGGTGGTGGTAGGTACAAAGGAGAACTGACACTGGATCTGGGGAGGGTAAGCAGAGGAAAAAGAGATACAGACCTGGACCCAAAGGGGATGGGGCTGGATTGTGAAAGAAATGTTGGATGCACAGTCAGAAGGAAGTCCAACCAGAAACTAATTAAATCACCAGACAACAAAGATGGTTGAGGCGCTGATCAAAGAAAGCATGGAAAGATGGTTGAGGCGCTGATCAAAGATAGCATAGTCCGGCACCTAGACACACACGACCTGATGAGAGCCAGTCAACATGGGTTCAGGAAAGGGAAATCATGTTTGACGAACCTACTTCAATTTTTTGAGACAGTGAACAGACAAATTGATAGTGGAGAACCGGTGGATATTGTATACTTGGACTTTCAGAAAGCATTCGACAAGGTTCCACATGTAAGACTTCTCAGGAAATTACAAGGCCATGGAATAGAGGGAGATATACTAAGATGGATAGGCAAGTGACTAGAGAACAGAAAACAGAGAGTGGGCATAAATGGGAAGTTCTCAGAATGGGAAAAAGTGACTAGCAGTGTACCCCATGGCTCGGTACTTGGACCCATCTTATTTAATATTTTCATAAATGACCTGGAAGAAGGAACATCCAGTGAAATCATCAAGTTTGCAGACGACACAAAGCTATGCCAGGCAATCAGATCGCAGAAGGACAGCGAGGAACTCCAGAGCGACTTGAATCAATTGGAGAAATGGGCAGATAAATGGCAGATGAATTTTAATGTGGAAAAATGCAAAGTGACGCATTTAGGCAGAAAAAATAAAGATCACAAGTATAGTATGTCAGGTGTAACAATGGGAAAGACCGAACAGGAAAAGGACTTGGGTGTACTGATAGATAGGACCCTGAAACCATCGGCGCAATGTGTGGCGGCGGCGAAGAAAGCAAATAGAATGCTAGGCATGATAAAGAAGGGAATTACGAGTAGATCAGAGAAAGTTATAATACCGCTCTACAGAACCATGGTCAGACCGCACCTGGAGTACTGCGTCCAGCATTGGTCTCCATCCTAAAGAAGGATATAAAACTGCTAGAGAGGGTGCAGAGACGAGCAACGAAGCTAGTGAAAGGTATGGAGAACCTGGACTATGAAGAACGACTTAGGAGACTGGGGTTGTTCTCCCTTGAGAAGAGGAGATTGTGAGGGGATCTGATCGAGACTTTCAAAATACTGAAAGGATTCGACAAAATGGAGCAGGGAAAGCAGTTATTTACAATGTCCAATGTGACACGGACAAGAGGACATAGACTGAAGCTGAGAGGGGACAGGTCTTGTAATCCTTGCCGAGCTCCACATTCGTGGAGATGATGCGGTATATAAACTTAAGGTTTAGTTTAGTTTAGGTCCAGGACGAATATCAGGAAGTTCTGTTTCACGCAGCGAGTGGTGGACACCTGGAATGCTCTCCCAGAGGAAATAATTGCAGAATCCACTGTTCTAGGATTTAAGGGTATACTAGATGCACATCTCCTTAAGAGTGGCATAGAGTGATACGGGTAAGGGTAAATTAGATGCACATCTCCCTTGAGAAGCATACAGTGATATGGGGACTAAAACTATGCCAGGGTACACCTGGCGGGGCCTCTGCATGTGCGGATCACCGGACTTGATGGACCCAGGGTCTGATCCGGAGATGGCAATTCTTATGTTCTTATGATTTTATTTTCAATTTAGTGATCGAAATGTATCAGTTTTGAGAATTTATATCTGCTGTGTGTATATGAAAAATAAAAGGAAATTTTTTTTATTGCAATTAGTAAAGGGGGCAGGATCTGGGGCACAGCTTGGGTGGAGCGTTGGAGGTCTGTGGTTGGGGTTACTTAGCTTGAAGTAGTTGAGAAACACTGCTGTAGGCAATCAGCTACCGCCAGTGCCTCTCCTCTCCTGCCCTCTTCCCTGCTGGCACCCCCTACTGGTATCACAGGGCCCATCTGGAAGGCCCCTGTGCATGCGCGGATGTCATTGTGATGTCACGCATGCGCGTGATGTCATAACGGCAATGTCCGCACACTTCCAGGTGCTTCAAGCCGTGGCCATTACCTGCAGCCCTCACTACATTTTCTGACTTCGTTTCGGCCCCAGATCATTTTTGAGTTGTTCTAGGGGAATTGTGGGGACAAAAAAAGCACAGTTACTTACTGTAACAGGTGTTATTCAGGGACAGCAGGCAGATATTCTCAACATAAGGGTGACGTCAACCATGAAGCCCAGATGCGGACAGCTTCACAAGCAGACTTGCTTGAAGAACTTTCAGAAAGTTTGTGACTTCCGCACCGGAGTGCCTTCCCGCCCGACGTAAGGCGTGCGCCTCCTCAGCGTCTCCTCAGTTCAATAGCTAACTAAAAAGCCAACCAGGGGAGGTGGGTGGGTTGTGAGAATATCTGCCTGCTGTTCCTGGATAACACCTGTTACGGTAAGTAACTGCTTTATCCTAGGACAAGCAGGCAGCATATTCTCAACATATGGGTGACCTCCAAGCTAACCAGAATGGGATGGTGGGAGTGTTGGCAATTCAGGAGAATAAATTTTGTAATACTGCCTGGCCAAAGTGGCCATCCCGCCTGGAAAAAGTGGAAAAAGAATGCCGACAATAATAAGAGGTGAATGTATGAACCGAGGACCAAGTGGCAGCTTTGCAGATTTCCTCAATAGGAGTAGATCTAAGGAAAACTACAGATGCTGCCATGGCTCTAACTTTATGGGCTGTGACTCGACCCTCTAGATGCAGTCCAGCCTGAGCATAGCAGAAAGAAATGCAATCAGCCAACCAGTTGGAGATGGTTTGCTTGGAAACTTGTTTGGATCGAAAGAGACAAAAAGTTGAGAAGATCTCTGTGGCTTACCGGTAGTCTTTTGTAAGTAGAAAGCCAAAGCATGCTTGCAGTCCAGAGTATGAAGAGCTGTTTCCGGTTGCGTCAGAAGAGAAGCTTCCGCCCACACATGCACGCTACTCTTTGCAGGCTCCGACGGCTTTGAAAAAGTTACTCAAAACGCACCACGAAGGTAAAGGGGAGGGAGGGAAATAAATAGATAGATTTGAGTAAGTAGGAAGGAAGCAGGGGGCTGTGCGAGGGGTGCCGAAGGGCAGTGAGAAGGAAGGGTGGTAGAGGAAAGGAACAGACATGGAAAGGAAATGGGTAACAGATAGTGGGGAGAAGATGCTGAAGGGAAATGGGAAAGAGAGTGGGGAGAAGATGCTGAAGGGAAATGGGGATGATAGAGTGGGGAGAAGAAGCTGAAGGGAAATGGGGATGACAGAGTGGGGAAAAGACGCTGGACAGAAAGAAGACAGAGATGCCAGAGTATGGGGGAGCGGAGGAAAGAAGATGGGTGCCAGACCAATTTGGGAGGGGGATGAAGGGACAGACACAGTAACAGAGCAAATGGAAGATGCAGAGAGAAGACAGACAGTGGATGGAAGGAATTGAATGGGAAGATGAAGGAAGCAGAAACCAGACAACAACGGTAGAAAAAAAACAATTTATATTTATTTTCTTTTTTTTTTGCTTTAGGATTAAGTAGTATATTAGTTGTGTTTATAAAAATTTATAAACAAAGCCCTGCCAGCTGAACATCTCTTTCTCTATTTCTGCAGCCAGAACTTTGATTTATAAGGAAGGAATAAGCTAAATATTGCAGTACTGAGGCTTGTATGGATGCTGTGGAGATAATAGTCGTGGGGATGGGGCGGGGACAGTGGTTGCGGGGCGGGGACAATTTTTTTCCCTGTGTCATTCTCTAATTGTGAACCAACTCAGAAAATGCTAACTCTGTATTGTAACACCTTTACAAAAGCAAAAGTATCGATTAAGGTTTAAAAATGTATTGATTATGGTTTAATAATGTCTGTATTGAAACCATCCCAGGAAATGCAAACTCTGTATTATAACACCATTATAGAAGTTCATGAATTGCAACTCCATTATAAAGCTCATATAAACTGCTCTGAATTGACTCCCCCAATCATTAGAAGCAGTATAGAAGTTTTCAATAAACAACAAACAAGGCCCAAGCTGTTACACTCATGGAGGAAAGACAGAGAAACTTTTGCCTGACTACAGGTTTGCTTTTAATTAAGGAACAGAAAGAAGCCTTTTCCCCAATATTGACTGATGTAAAACATTACAGTCTCCAGACAGCAGAAGACAATTCTGCCCCCAGTAACATGAGCAATAGGCCTATCAGGGCAACTGGAATCCATCAATGCTGGCTGACTATTGTTGGACACTGCAACGTGATGCACTGGACACTACAGTACAAATAAAAATCATCAGGAAAACACTTTATAAGGGGGACAAAGAAGAGATAGTGAGAGAAAAGCCTGTGCCAATTGAATATGGCAAAGGGAGAAGAATGCAGAATGAATAACAGCATCAGTCTGAGGCTTAAAACTAAGCTTAGCATCAAATATAATGCCTAAGATTCTGACCAAGTCTGATGCAGATGAAAAACAGACAAGTTTCATATTTAGTGATGTTTTCGGCTAGGAGATTGTCCATGGCCATGGATCCGACAATGGAGATGATGATTTAAGGGAAAGAATGATTCAAAGAACAGAAGCAGTGTCTGGGATGTTAAATGAAGACCAGCTAGCAGAAAGTGATTGAAGACATGGAGAAGATGTCAAGCTGGAAGGAGACAAATCTAGCAACGGGGGGGGGGGGGGGGGGGGGAGGGCTAGGGTTAGAAGGGATAAGAAAATAGCATAAGGATGCAATTTTGTGTTGTCATGCTAGTAAAAGGGAATTCAAAGGAAGGATTTCAGGGTCAAAACATTAAGGCAGATAAAGACCATATTACCTATCTAGTTTGCCCATCCATGCCATCTACTTTCCCTTTCACTCCATTAGAAATCCTATGTACTTATTCCAAACTTTCTTGAATTCAGATACAGGTTTTTCTTCACCAGGAGGCTGTTCCACAAATTCATCACCCTTTTCATGAAGAAGTATTTCCTGAGATTAGTTCTAAATCTGTCCCCTTTCACCTTCATCCCCTCATTCCAGATCTTTCTTTCAATTGAAAGAGACTCACCTCCTGTGCATTTATTATAATAATAAACTTTATTGTTGTATACCGCCATACCCTTGAGTTTTAGGCGGTTCTCATCAAGAAAAGCTGAACAGTCAGCGAATCATATAAATACATAGCATATACATATCATAAATACAGTACTAAATGATCAAGATATGAATTTATCAAACAAATAGGTTTTTAATACTTTTCTAAAAGAATGATAAGATTGAGCTTGAGGAATTAGAGTACTCCACCAGAAATTCATTTTACTAGCCTGGAATGCAAATGTTTGATCAAAAAATCTTGTGTAATGACAAGATTTAGGTGATGGAAACGTAAACCAGTAAAGTTTGCGTGTATTCATGTTAATTCTATGAAATTCAAAATGATATACAAGATAAGCTGGGGCTAAACCAAATAATACTTTAAAATAGATACAATCAAATTTAAACAAAACTCTTGCCTCAAATAGCAACCAGTGAAGTTGTCTATAATAAGAGCTAACGTGGTCGTCTTTTTTTAGACCAAAAATCAAGCAAACTGCTGAGTTTTGTATTATTCTTAATCTGTTAAGAATTTTTTTATGAGATCCCAAGTAAATTATATTACAACTAATCTTTAAGCCCGTTACATTAACGGGTGCTAGAGTAGATGTCTGTCTGTCTGGGGTTTTTTTTTCTTTGTTTCTCTCTCCTTGGACGCTGCCTGTCTGTCTGTCATTTTTTCTGTCTGTGTCTCTCCCTATGTCCTTAGTGCCCTCAGTGCCTCCTTCCTATGTCCTTAGTGCCCCTTCCTATGTCCTTAGTGCCTGTAGTGCCTCCTTCCCATGTCCTTAGTACCCCTTCCTACGTCCTTAGTGCCCCCAGTACCTCCTTCCTGTGTCCTTAATGCCCACAGTGCCCCATCCCTCAGAGCAGCATATTTCCATTTAAACCCCCCCACCTCACCCCCATGGAAGCCTGCCTCCCATCCCTCCGAGCAGCATGTTTAAATTTACCCCCCCCCCCCGCCATCCCGATGCCAGTCTGTCTGGTTGCCTCCCATCCCCCTGAGGAGCATGTTTCCATTTAAAAAAAAACACCCCCCTAAAGCCAGCCTGCCTGCCTCCTTCCCATCCCTCAGAGCAGCATATTTCCATTTAAACCCGCCCACCCCACCACCACTCCAAGGGTTAAAGACAGAGGCAAAACATATAATTTCTCTTTTTCAGAGATAAACATTAACCAAAATCCAGTGAGATAGCCTCTATTGACTGTGGGGTGTCAGATTGACCACATGAAGTGAAAACCACTTCAGCGGGTCTGTCAATTCCTCATTCATCCCCTACAGACAGTATTCTTTATAAGTTTTTCAAATGCTTTTTTTATATATATATTATTTTTTATAAACTTTCATTTCTAACGTTGTTCATAATAAATTAAGTGATAAGTTAAATATTAAAGGTGACTTAGCTTCTTTCAGTTAGTTGTATAGGTCATACTGTTTGAATATGCTTTCTCCAGTATTATACATAGAGCACTCCCCTCTGCCACAATAGAGGCTATCTCACTGGATTTTGGTTAATGTTTATCTTGATTTAGTCTTTGTTTTCATTTTATTTTTGGAGAATGGCTCTTTTTCAGAGAGCCATTTCTGTCTCTGAAACTTTAAATACTGTCTCGCCACAGCTGCAGCGCTTGGTGCTGTAAGCGCAGCTGGTAACAGTTCGTATTCAACACCCAGTCTCATTGTTTTCATGTCTATGGTGTACACAGCGCTCAACATGTGTTAGAACCATCCCAGATAGCGCAGGCGGAAGCACTTAAATGCTGTGGCCTATTGTCCCCAAAGCAACTCAAAGCCATCATTCTGAGCTGCATTAAGCTGTCCCCTGGTTTACAGCAGGGTGTGGAAATCGATGAGCTTGAAGACAGTCGCATTTCTGTGGGCATGTGGCAGCAAATCGACAGCTCCCAAGAGCAAATTCTTCCTCTGTACGGCCTTCATTTCCATTTATGTCAACAGCCGAGCAAAGGCAGCAGCCCAAAGTTTGGTTCTTATTGTGGTGCAGTGGGAACAGGCACGGCATTGATTGGAAAGGCTTCTGAAGGGTTAAGGTTGCTCCAGCAGCGTCCGAGGCACAGTAAACACGCTGCTTGGGCCTTCTACTGCCCTAATTTCCTCTGCCGCATCTCTGATGATGTCATCAGGGACGCGGCAGAGGAAATCAGGCCAGTAGAAGGGCCGAAGCAGCGTGTTTACTGTGCCTCGGACACTGCTAGAGTAGGGAGGTTAGGTGAGACTGGGAGGATCAACGGGGATTTTGGGTGCTGCGTCTGAAAAGACATAAAGGGAGCAGAGGTGCGCGAGTGTGAAAACCTGAAAGAATGGCGTCGGAGGTGGTAGCGTACTTACAGGAAGGGAGGGAGGGAAATAGAATCGGGAAGCAAAGACAGTAAGGGAGCAGTAGTGCGCGAGTGTGAAAACATGAAGGGGCGGTGGCAAACTTGGCAAACTTACAGGAAGAGACGGTTCTTGGCTTTATCCTTAAGGTGGCAAGAGCCGCCGCGGCCGACAGCCTCCGTGCGCACCGCGCACATGGAAAACAGAACACGTGATGGGAGTGCGCATGCGCGGCTTAGCCTTTTATTATATTAGATAGTCCAGGATGGACAAGACTGAAGATTGAACTAATAGCCAAAATGACGCTAGATCAAAGTATTTCTTAATAGTAAGTAATTTCCAAAGAACAGAAAAACATTTCTTTATCATTAGATCCGTATGATCTTCTAAAGTAAGATGGCGATCTAACATAACACCCAATATTTTAATAGTATTAGATATCGGAAAATTATGTCCATTAAGATGGAGTACTGTTTCATTGATATTATCATTAGGATTAGCTAAGAATTGTTTTTTCATGTAGGTATTTAAATGTCTATCATATCTCGCTTCTTCCACTTCTTCCATTGTATACATATTAAGATTTTTAAGTTTGTCCTCATACACTATGGGCTCCTTTTACAAAGCTGCGCTAGTGGTTTTAGCGCGTGCTAAATTGCCACGCGCACTAGATGCTAATGCCAGCATTGAGCTGATGTTAGTTCTAGCTGTGTAGCGCGGGTTTAGTGCGCGCTAAAATTCTACGTGCGCTAAAAACGCTATCGCAGCTTTATAAAAGGAGCCCTATATAACGAAGACCACTGACCATTTTAGTAGCTGCACTCTGGACCAACTCCATCTTGTTTATATCTTTTGAAAGGTGTGGTCTCCAGAATTGTACATGATGTTTTAAATGAGGCCTCACCATGATCTGATAAAATAATTGGATCTATGCTAGCTTTCTTGATCTGCTGTACCAGATTATCTGAAACAAAAATATAATCAGTCCTAGAAAATGACTTATGAACGTGTGAACAAAAAGAAAATTCCCGAGCATCAAAATGTAGAATTCTCCAGATGTCTTTCAGTCCACATACTTGAACCAAATTGTTCAATCCTAATGATTTCAACACTCTACTAGGTTATTTATCCAACAGAGGATTCATAACAGCATTAAAATCCACCACCACCACTAAATTAGCCATAGCCAGAGGTAAAATAAGATGTTGGAGTGTTTTGAAAAATTCTATTTGATTCGACACATATGCTAGGGCATCAGGCATCAGTATGTTATATTGCACTTTTGTAAGAACTGAAAATTTAATAAAGAATAATAATAAAAAATAATAATAATGAGGCCTCACCAGAGTCTTATACAGAGGCATCATTACCTCTTTTTTTCTACTGGCCATTCCTCTCTCTATGCACCCAAGAATCCTTTTTTATTTTTTTAAAATATTTTTTATTCATTTTTAAAATCAAATACATAGTGCAAACATATGAACAATCAAGTAATATAATATACTGCACTCTATTCCAATAAATAATATACTGCTATTTAACCTCCCTCCCCCACCCCTCCTGGATGTATATAACAATCTTTCATGAATCAAAAGGAAATAATGCTAATAATTCATATTCATATCTTACAATATTTTGTTAACGGCCCCCCAATATCCTTTAATTTGCTATGATGTCCCCTCTGTACACAATTAACTTATAAATCTGACATAAGGATTCCCACCAGAAACTATAATTTAAGTTATCCCAACTTTTCCAATTTTTCATTATCAACTGCATGGCTACTCCTGTCATAAAGAGGAGCAATTTATTCTGATTTGCCTTGATTGGTTTCTTGGGGAATAATATTGTTCCAAACAATATTATATCATATAATATTGATAATGGAACTTCCAATATCGTAATAATTTGACCCCGTATGGATTTCCAGAATTTGAGTATCAAGGGACAATAATATAGCAAATGATCCATGTGTCCCTATATCGAGATGACAGTGCCAGCACTTATTAGATTTAGAACTGTCCAACCTTTGCAACCTAACTGGGGTCCAAAAAGATCTATGTAACAAGAAAAAACAAGTCTGTCTTATAGATGTTGACGCTGTGCATCTCATCCTCCAATTACAAATTTGTGGCCATTGAGATGTAGAAATCTGCTGCTTTGTCTCAATACTCCAAATGTCTTTAAGACTAGTTTTTGGCTTTTTATTTAAAAATTCAGATATTAATTTATACCACTGGGCAGCCTGATGTCCTAGGAAATCCGTCTGGAAGCACAGGACCGGCAAACTATACTGATCTTTTAAATTTCGCCATTCAGGGAACCCTTTCTGAATAGCCTGGCTTCAACTGCAACCATTTAAATGTTTGGGACTTTGAAATACCAAAAGATTGTTCCAGTTGTGAAAACTCATGCATCTTCCCATTTGATATCACATCATCTAATGTACGTATACCTGCCTGCATCCAATGTTTCCAAATGACTTTATGTCCACCAATTTGAATCTTGGACTGGCACATGGATTGATGAATCAGAATCAGTGTTAAATTATTTATAAATTTTAATGTTTGCCATGTGGAAACTAAAATTCTATTGTCCTATAGGCATCTTGATACTCAACACTTGACTCAAACGCAACGGAGACAGGAATTGCCATTTCAAATAGAGCCAATCCGGAAGATGCTCCAAGACTTCAGGAAGGATCCAATACATACCCTGCCTCATGATAAAAGCTTGGTGATATCTATAGAAGTTTGGAAAATTTACTCCACCCACCGCAATTGGCTTCTGTAAAGCTACTAAAGCAATACTATTTAATTTTTTATAAAAGGACCCTGAAAATAAACTGGCAGCATACTCATTTGGTAACAAACTACAGGGAGAATCATCATTTTTACAGTCTGGACTTTCCCCCACCAGGAAAGATGCAAAAGGTTCCATTGCTCACACATTTCTTTGACTTTCAGCAATAAAGATTTTTCATTTACTGTCATCGTGTCTTCTATTGGTTTTTTTTATCATAATACCTAAATATTTTATCCCCTCTTCCTTCCAAAGGAAAGGGAATGCATCAAATAATCCTTTGGGGAATATACATTCAACAGAAGAACCTCCAATTTATTCTAGTTTATTTTATATTCCAAAAATTTACCAAATTGGTTTATCAAATCCAGTAAATGCGGAATGGTAGATTCAGGATTCCTCAAATGAAGTAAGATACCATCCGCATAAGCAGAGATTTTATATTAGCGACCTGTATAAGGAATTCCCTGTATCACCAACAACAAGGGTTCCAGAACAATGTCAAACAGCAAAGGAGATAACGGACACCCTTGTCTAACTCCCCTCTCCAGCCGGAAATGTTCCGAGAAAACATTATTTATATATAGTCTGGCATAAGGGGAGCTATACAATGTTTGAATCATTTGAATAAATCCAGATCCTATCCCAAACCAATCCATTGCTTGATACATAAAAGTCCATTCCACCCTATCAAAAGCATTCTTTGCATCTAGAGACAGAAAAGGCCGGATCATTCATTGTTTTTGATAGATTTAGCATATTAAATGCCAGTCTAGTGTTATTAGAAGAATGTTTTTGAGCAACAAAACCTGTTTGGTGCATACCGATCATATAAGGCAGTGGTTCCCAACCCTGTCCTGGAGGAACACCAGGCCAATTGGGTTTTCAGGCTAGCCCTAATGAATATGCATGAAGCAAATTTGCATGCCTATCACTTCCATCATATGCAAATCTCTCTCATGCATATTCATTAGGGCTAGCCTGAAAACCCGATTGGCCTGGTGTTCCTCCAGGACAGGGTTGGGAATCACTGATATAAGGGAGAGCCTTGGCTAATCTTAAAGCTAATAGCTTAGCCCAGTGGTTCTGAACCCTGTCCTGGAGGACCACCAGGCCAGTTGGGTTTTCAGGATGGCCCTAATGAATATGCATGAGAGAGATCTGCATATAATGGAAGTGCCAGGCATGCAAATCTGCTCCATGCATATTCATTAGGGCTATCCTGAAAACCCGACTGGCCTGGTTGTCCTCCAGGACAGGGTTCGGGACCACTGGCTTAGCCAAAAGTTTTCCAACCACATTTATTAAAGAGATAGGCCTGTAATTTGAAACCAAAAGGGGATCTTTATTTGGTTTCGGCAAAACGATAGTTAAAGATTCTGCCATAGTACCTAGAATACAACCTTTAGTTAGTTGTACTTGATATAATTTTAAAATGATTAGGTAAAAGTATAATTTGGAATGATCTAAAGAACTCCACAGTGAATCCATCACTTCCCGGAGCGAATCCAACTCTAAGGGATTTTAATGCTGTCTGAAGCTCCTTGATTGATATATAGGCATATCCAAATTTTTCCTTACATGCTCAGGAATTTTTGGTCCCTTAATTGACTAAAAATTCCAGACCTTCAATTTCTTTAGTTGAATAAGGCACAGAAGAGTATAAAGCTTTATAAAACTTCAAAAATTGTTTTAAAATATTTTCAATTTGAGAATGGGTAGAACCACTCATCTCTAATTGCCACAATCTTTACTTTTCTTTTTGCTTTAAGCTAGTTAGCTAATAATCTTCCCGCTTTATTCAAGTTTCCACAATACAAAGCCTGCTGAGATAACAAATCCTTCCTAGCCAATTGTGAGGAAATCTCATTGTATATATATTTAGCTTTCAATAGGGCCTGTAATGTACATTTTGAGACCAGTTGTGATTCAAGATTTAAAATAATGTGTTCCAAATTAGAAAATTCCAGTTTCAATTTTCTCCTAACATAAGCTGAATACGAAATTATTTGCCCTCTAATTGTAGCTTTAAAAGCATCCCATATAGTTTCCAAAGAGATTTCCTCAGAGGAGTTGAGTTAAAAAAAATACTCATCCATTTTCCTTTGAATCACAAGAAAATTTGAATCTGCAAGCAATGAGTTATCGAATCTCCAAACAGGTCTATTAAAATCCGCTTCTGAAGACTGGAACTCTATCCAAATTCCAGCATGATCCATCAACAAGATCGGATCTATGCTAGCTTTTATAACTTGGTGAATTAATTGATCTGAAACAAAGATATAGGGCTCCTTTTACAAAGTGCGCTAGCATTTTTAGTGCACGCTACCCGAAAATCTACCGCCTGCTCAAGAGGAAGTGGTAGCGGCTAGCACGCGCGGCATTTTAGTGTGCTCTATCCCGTGCTTTAAGGCCTTAACGCACCTTTGTAAAAGAAGCCCATAGTCAATTCTCAAAAATGATTTATGAACATGTGAGCAGAACGAAAATTCCCGAGCACTGAAATGAAAAATCCGCCATATATCCTTCAATCCACAAGCATGTACCATATTATCTAAACCAAGAGACTTCAACTGCTTACTAGGTTGTTTATCTAGCAATGAATCCATAACAGCATTGAAATCTCCAGCTACTATTAATTTGGGTGTAGCCAGTGACAGAATAGTTTGCTGGAGTTTCTTAAAAAATTCAGCTTGGTTTGAATTGGGTGCGTAAATATTAAATAAAGTCAGGGTATCTTTCCCCAAAGTCTAGTTAACTTTCAGCCATCTTCCCATTGGATCAGCTATACTATTACTAAATACTGCAGAATATTTTCTGTTAACAAGGATAGCCACACCAGCCTTCTTTCCATTTGCTGGTACAAAAAAACATTGTTTCACCCATCCACATTCTAGCTTAGCAGACTCTTGCTGACAAATGCATCTCTTGAATAAAATAATTATCCACTGCCCATTTAAAATTAATACTAATATGAACACAATCAATTAATTTCCCCTTAAAAGCAGTAAATAAAATTAATAACATACATATCCAGGTTCTACAGCTACTAATTATCCCCCCCTCCCACCCACATCCCTCCCCAAATCATAACACGCCAACTTGTATGCAAACCCAAAGATCAGGCAAATGTCCAACTCCTTTCCCCCTTCCTTTTATTCATAAAAATGTAATCCCCCACCCACTTAAGTTCATCAATTACTTCATAAATAAAATTTTATATTATTAAATTGAATTATTAAGAGTCAGTTCTTTATCTCATGAAATAAAAGATTCTAACATTAAATCCTACTTCATTATATAACTGAATAGTATACTTTAATATTTTCCCCCAGAAAACCCTCCCTCCTGATAGACTCAATACTTTAAACGAAACAATATGAAACCCAAACAATTAATAACTGCGAATACATTCCCTTCTTCCTAGAAAGTGGAAATCAAATCAAACAATCATTCCTAATAAGAGTGTATAACTAATAATATATAAATTAGTATTGCACAATACATTTTCAATAACTTTCTCAACCCACATACCTTTACTAGCTCTTAAACTGAGATATCCTCCCCATATTTCAAATCCTAATTTAATAGGAACAGCCATTAAACTTAAATAATGAATAATAAGTTAATTCTAAAACTTCATATAGCGATAAACTCACTACAAGGAACATTACATAAAATGTGCCTAAGCAAATGAAATCTTTAAATCTTCACCCTAAATTCCTTGCATTCAAAAGTCAGGTAGACACAGAATTCAAATAACAGCTGGTTTACAGAAGTGACTCGCAAGCAGTGGCATACCAAGGGGGGCGGGCGGCCCGCCCCGGGTACACACCTGGGGGGTGTATAGCCGGCCCCGTTTTGAAGGCGACGCTGGACGCTTAGCTGTCCGGTTCTCACTCCCTCTAATGCCGGCCCTGCAGCTCCGGACTTCCCTACACCTGCTCCCTCCCCCCCCGGATCGCTATTATTTTAAATGTTATGGCAGCCGCGGCGCTGTATCCGTCAGAGGAGACTTCTAACCTCAACCTGCCCCGGAACTCTTCCTGCAACAGTGACTTCCTGTTCCTAGGTGGGAACAGCGGCAATGTCCTGCAATGACTGCGTCTGCCAGGTCCACCCTCTCCAACGTAACTTACTTCTTCCGGAGCAGAGCCAGCAGACGAGTCATCTCGGACCCTTCCTGCACCTCAGCGCGGCTGCCGACTCTGCTGCCGAGAAAGTAAGTCAGAGGTAACGTGACCATTTATTTTTTTCTTCAAAAGGGGACATCTATTAATTGACTGTGTATCCTTTCTTTCGTTTCTTTCTTTCTGCACTCAGGCCCAACAATTGTCCCTTTCTATTCCCTCCCTCCCTCCTTCCTTCCCATGTCCTTAGTGCCCCCAGTGCCTCCTTCCCGTGTCCTTAGTGCCCCCAGTGCCTCCGTCCTGTGACCCTAGTGCCCCCAGTGCCTCCTTCCCGTATCCATAGTGCCCCCAGTGCTTCCGTCCTGTGTCCATAGTGCCCCCAGTACATTATTCCCGTGTCCATAGTGCCCCGAGTGCCTCTGTCCTGTGTCCATAGTGCCCCCAGTGCCTCTGTCCTGTGTCCATAGTGCCCCCAGTGCCTCCGTCCTGTGTCCATAGTGCCACCAGTGTCTCCATCCTGTGTCCTTAGTGCCCCCAGTGCCTTTCAGTTTTTGTCCATCCCCAAAACCAGCCAGCCTGCCTGCCTACCTGTCTCCCTCCCTCCCTGCTGTGCCAAAGCCAGCCAGCTTGCCTGCCTACATTCTTCCCTCCCTGCCGCGGGGGAAAAAAAAAGCCTCTCTCCTTCCTTTCCCCCGGGCCGTGCCGCTGCAGTCTTACCTCCCCGCTGCTGCTAATCGCCAACAAGAAGTCTTCTTTCCGACGTCAATTCTGACATCAGAGAGGACGTTCCGGGCCAGCCAGGCAGTGATTGGCTGGCCCAGAACTTCCTCTCCAATGTCAGAATTGATGTCGGAAAGAAGATTCCTTGTCGGCGATTAGCAGCAGCAGTGGGGAGATAAGACTAATGTGACCATTTATTTTTTTTCATCAAAATGGGACATCTATTAATATTCAGTTCCGCCCTCGCCCCACCCCCAGCCCCGCCCACAATTTCTTCCATTTATTTTCATGTACACACAATATCTTATTAATTCATAATGGTAAACATAAAATATATTTAAAAAACCACAAAGCACAGGGTACGCAGAGAAAATGTTAATTATCATTTACGAGTTTCAGGGATTTTTTTCAAAGATGTCAAACAGATTACTTTAAAATATATGTCGTCACCTCAGTAACTATAGAAAAATAGACACATATAGTGCAAAATATAGACAGCAGATATAAATTCTCAAAACAGACACATTTTGATCACTAAATTGAAAATAAAATCATTTTTCCTATCTTTGTTGTCTGGTGATTTCATGAGTCTCTTGGTTGCACTTCCTCCTTCTGACTGTGCATCCAATCTTTCTTCCCTTCTTTCTTTTGCATCCAACATTTCTTTCACAATCCAGCCCCCTCCCCTTTGGATCCAGGTCTCTCTCTCTTTTCCGTTTATTACCCTCCCCAGATCCAGTGTCAGTTCTCCCTTGTACCATTGTTCCAGGTCTCCCTCTCTCTCTCTGAACCTCACATAGTCCTGCATCTTCCTCCTGTCTTTCACCTTTCATCCAGGCCTTTCTCTCTGTAGTCTTTCTAATCTGCTTACAACACCTCCCTCCCTTTCTCTGCCTCTTTCTCTCCTTCTTTCCTTCCTCCCTCCCAGCAGATTTTAGCATATCTCCTCCTTTTTTCCCCTCAGATCCAGTATCTGTCTCCTTCCTCTTTTCCTCCTCCTAGGTCTGGTATCTGTTCCCTCCCCTTCCCCCCTGCTCTGGCATCTCTCTCTCCGTTCCGTTCCTCTTGTTCTTCCCTGGTCTTCCTTCTCAATTTATTTTCTGTCTCTTGTCTAAATTCTTTTTTATTATTCAGTCCTCACTTTCCCTCTTTCACTGTGTCTACCTATAGCTTGCCATCTCTTTCCCTCACCCCTTCCAGTATCTAACTCTATCCTCGTTCCTCAATCCAGCATGTGCCCTTTTTTCTTTCTCCTCCCCACTTCCTTCCAGTGTTTGCTTCCCCTCTCCCCCACACTTCCATTCAGTGTCTGTCCCTCTCTCTACCCCTTCCATCTACTGTTCACCTTCTGTCTCGCCCCTTCCAGTCACTGCCCTCTCTGCCCTTTCCATCCAATGTCTGCCTTCTCTCTCTTCCATACAACATCTTCCTTCTTTCTATGCTCCTTTTATAACTATCTATCCTGTGCCCCTTCTCTCCTTTGTACACGATTGATTTCAGCTCTGCCACCTCTCCATTTTTTTCTCTCTGTCACCACCCCATCCCCTATGCTCTGGCATCTCTCTCTTCTCCTTTCTTTCCTTCGCACCCCACAGTCTGGTATCTTCCCTTCCCTGATTCTCTGGCATCTCTCTACTTTCCTTTTCTTCCATCTTTCCCTCTCCCTCTATGCTCTGACACAGTGGCATACCAAGGGGGGGGGGCAGTCCGCCCCGGGTGTACGCCTTGGGGGGGGTGCACAGCTGGCCCGGTTTTGAAGGCGACGTTGGACGCTTAACTGTCCAGTTCTCACTCCCTCTAACGCCGGCCCTGCAGCTCCGGACTTCCCCACACCTGCTCCCCCCTCCCCCGTATTGCTATTATTTTAAATGTTATGGCAGCCGCGGCACTGTATCCGTCAGAGGAGACTTCTAACCTCGGCCTGCCCCGGAATCTCGGCGAGAGGGAGAATTAGAAGTCCTTGAGCATGTGCAGATGTATGCTCAAGGCAGGCAGAAGCCGGAAGATCTTATAGGCACCAGCACAATCTGTACCTGCGTGCCGGTGCCAGACGGGGGGGGGGGGTGTAAGTTTAAGTTGTTTGGGCGGGGAGGCCGGTTCGCACGGGGGGGGGGTGCCGGTTTGCGCGAGGGGGCCTTTGCGAGCGGGGGGAGCGATGCCGGTTATCGGGGGGGGGGGTGCTTGCAAATCGAGTCAACACTCGGTTTGTGAGTCAAAAGTTTGCTGAGTGTTTTGCTCGTCTTGCAAAATATTCGCAAACCGGGTTACTCGCAAATCGAGGTTTGACTGTAATCTGTTGCAGGAAGAGTTCCAGGGCAGGCTGAGGTTAGAAGTCTTCTCTGACGGATACAGCGCTGCGGCTGCCATAACATTTAAAATAATAGCGATCCGGAGGGGAGGGGAGCAGGTATGGGGAAGTCCGGAGCTGCAGGGCCGACGTTAGAGGGAGTGAGAACCGGACAGCTAAGCGTCCAACGTCGCCTTCAAAACTAGGCCGGCTGTGCACCCCCCAAGGCGTGCACCCGGGGCGGATCGTTCCCCCCCTCCCCGCCCACCCCTTGGTACGCCACTGCTACAATGTACTCTGACATGGAACCCTCCGGCATTGCTGTTGGGGGATGTACAAGACTTGTCTCAGCAGGACCTACCTGTTTCCTCTCAGAAATTTGTCCTTCATGCTATCCTGCTGGGTAAGAAACTTATTTTACAACAATGGGCATCTACCGAGGCACCCTCCTTCCATGTATGGACAACCCACATGAGTACTCTGGCACGTTTTGAGCTGCAGACTTACTCCACTAAACTCCAGGAGAAGTGGAAAGACTATTGTACATTATGGGAGAGGTTTTTGTTGTCACACGGTAGGACCTAGTTTGCATTTGAACTTTCCGAATATGTCTTTTACACTGTTTTCCATATGTAGTTTGACTGACGTGTGTTTGGGGGGGGGAGGAGAGGGATGGATGGGTATGAGTGGGGTGCTGTGAGTGTGGGTATGTATGTAGGATGCTTGATAGATCTTTGGGGTCGTTTTCTAACACATGAGGTTTCACAGGCTCCTTTCCAAACTGGGCAATTGCATATTACTTTGTGACCATGTTTTTCCTTGCAAGATTTCAGCTGTTAGTTTTCCCTTCACTGATTTTATCCTTGTTGTAATGCTACATTGGCACTACTGTTGTATTTTGTGATATGTTTATTGCCTCAATAAACATGATTATACACACAAAAAAAATATCTAAAATGGAGGGAGGTATGGGGATTCCCAATTTTCGCTTGTGTTATCACAAGAGGTGGTGATGTTGGTTACCTATGAGGATCGCCCGTGGATTCACATTGAACAACGCTTTAGCTCTCGGGTATCTCTTTGTATGTTGCCCTGGGTTCCGGGAGACCGTTTGCGAACAACACTAAAAACACCTAATCCTTTTCTCCAGACTGTTCTGCAGAACTGGTATGCCCTTTGCAAGAGGATGTTCCTGGAACGTTGTTTTTTTTTTCTCAAATGGCGATTGTGATGTTGCCTGCTACCTCGCCAGGTAGAGAGGGGATGATCTGTAATAAGTGGATTCCAGCGGGCCTCTGCATGTTTGGACAACTATGGGAAAATACGCAGAAACGCCCTTTTCAAGATTTGCAAGAGGAATTTGGTTTGGAGGATAGGGATTCTTTTCTGTACATGAGCTTGCGGATTTACTTATCCCAACGGGCTTTTGGGGAGTTGTCCCTGGGGGAGACCTGGCTTGAACAAGCTTTTTTGGGCAGGGGCCAGGAGAGAGGGAGCTTCCCGTGTATACCGTGTCTTATTAAAAACAGAGTCACCTATAGATCCTTATAAAGCTCTATGGGAGCGGGATATCTCGGGGGGGGGGGGAGGAGAGGGCTACTTAGTAGGGACTATATATATAGGATATTATTTAAATCTACGTTATCTCTTAATTATATTGAAAATGGTTTTAAAATGTATTATAGGTGGTATTATACCTCTGAGAGGATCTTTTCCATTTTCCATGTAGGTACTAATCGCTGATGGCAACAGTGGGGAGCGGGGGGATTTCATATACATCTGGTGGACCTGCCCTGGAGTGCGACTTTACTGGCAGCGAGTAGGTTGCTTTTTAGTTAAGATCTTTAAGAAGCATTGTTGTTTGTTGCTGGAATGTTGCTTATTAAATGTGGGAGTTCCTGGTTTGACGCCACATGAGCAGAAATTGGCAGCCTGTTTTCACAGCTGCCAGGCTTGCCCTGACACAATGCTGGTGTACTCCCAGGGTGCCTCCTCTTCAGTTTACTCTCGTTTGGATTACGGTATTTACAATTGATGTCCAATCTGACTGCATTCAAGCATAAATACACTGTTAGCCTATCATAAGATATGGGACACATATATACAATATAGACGACACTCTACCTAGATTTTGTTTGTTTGGTTAGATCTGTTTTTGGGGGGGAGGGCTTTGAGGAGGGAGGGGACAAAGGATGAAGGGCTTTGTGACTACTTGTGTATTGATTCTTGATTTATTTGTTGATATGGGCGAGGATATGATGTTTACATTATTTTGTGCTTTTGCATCAGTTTGCTGTATGGTATTTGGCTGTTTTATATTGTGGAAAACTTAATAAACAAAGTTCTAAAAAAAAAAAGAATGTGGCAAAAGTTACTTTACTCATATACTCCAGTTATGCATTCATGAGTCTATTCTCCCAAGTTTCCATAATAACATTTATTACCGTATCAAAAAATTATTTGAACATTTTAAACATTCATCCAGTGTCACACCTTGTATACACGATATTCAATGTGAACTGGGTCTGCCTCAGCATCAACTTCTGGCTGATATTGTGACTAGGGTAATGTACAGTGCTATGTGTATCTAGCAGCACTATAGAAATGAAAAGTAATAGTAGTAACATAACATAACATTAAATTATATTTGTATACTGTGATACACCATCAAGTTCAATGCGGTTAACCAAAATTAACTAAAGACTGTACATAAGCGGTGAGAGTACAAGTACAAACAGCTTAGAAGCAAGACAAAATCAGCGTCATGCAATCACATAAGAACATAAGAATAGCCTTACTGGGTCAGACTAAGAGTTCATCAAGCCCAGTAGCCCGTTCTCACAGTGGCCATCCAGGTCACTAATACCTGGCCAAAACCCAATGATCCAGAGCAAACAGTGGTTTCCCCCATGTCTTTCTCAATAACAGACTATGGACTTTTCCTCCAGGAAATTGTCCAAACCTTTCTTAAAACCAACTATGCTATCCGCTCTTACCATGGTAAACTAATACAAACACCTCCCCCCCAACCCCAAGTAAGTAAATGGCCTGCGATTAGTTACAGATAGGGATTCCCAAATGCAGGTAGCAAATAGTGGGGGGGGGGGAGTGGAATAGGACATGGTAAGTATTAGATATATCTATGCATGGAGCATTACAGTCGCCCGTGGGGAAAAACATGAGTGACACACAGAGAAAGCACAGGGTTTAATGCTCTACTAGAAACTTATTGAACATGTGTGTTTTTAAGCTTTGCCTAAAATGCATATATGATGAAGAGAACCCTATGATGGGGAGTAGTTCCCAGCTTAAGTGATCTGCTTGGTAGGATAACAGTTTTGTGATGTAAGCTTTTTTAGGCCTTCCTTGTAGGGAGGGGTAAGAGAAAATGGAGTTGAAATGCAAAAGGCGGGCCAATGATGGGTGGGGTGGGTTGGGTTGGGTTAAACTCAAATACTTCCATCATGTACTTTGGTAGGAGATCATACCTGAAGCAGCCCAATTTGAATAATAAGCGGGTCTCTATGGGGAGCGAATGTACATTACATTACATTAGGGATTTCTATTCCGCCATTACCTTGCGGTTCAAGGCAGATTACAAATGGTTTGTCCGGATATTTGAAGTGTTTAGGGAGTAGTTTGTACATTTCTTTGAGTTGTTAAGGATTACATCTGAGTTGTCATGATATTAGACGTTCATATGTAGTAGTTGCAGGTGATGCCGGTGTTAGTTCAGTTTTATGTGTTTTATGAAAAGAAGGGTTTTTATTTCTTTTTTGAAGGTTTTGTAGTCTGTGGTTGTGGTCAATAGGTTGTAGAGTTGTGGGTCAAGTTTTGCAGCTTGAGTGGCTAGGAGGTTGTCGTACATTTTTTTTCTTTTGACGTTTTTGGTTGGAGGGTGTGTGAATGGTGCATGGGTTCTCCTATGTCTGGTTGAGGCTGGGCTGTCTCTGTTTATTGTTTTAAATAGTAGGCAGTAAAATTTGAAGTGTATTCTCGCTTGTATTGGGAGCCAATGTAAGTCGTGGTATGCCTCTGTGATGTGGTCATATTTCTTTAGTGAGTAGACCAGTCTTAGGGCTGTGATTTGTATTGTTTGTAATTGTTTTATCATGGTTGCTATGCATGGGAGATATAATATGTTGCAGTAGTCTATTAGACCTAGGATTAGGGATTGGACCAAGAGTTGGAATTGTTTTCTGTTGAATAATTTTCTGATTTGCCTCAGGTTTCTCATGACTGCGAATGATTTTTTTTATTGTATTGTTGATGTGTGGCTGCATTGCATAGCCTCTGTCTATTAGAATTCCCAGGAGTTTTAAAGTGGGTTGGATGTGGTATGTTGTAGAGTTTATGACAAGGCTTGTTAGGGTTGGGGTTTTGTTATTTTCGAGTAGGATGAAGTTTGTTTTGTCCGGGTTTAGTTTTAGTTTGTGGTCTTTCATCCAAGTTGCTATTGTTTCAAGTGTTCTGTGTATTTTGTCTGTCATGGATGGTGCTGGTTGATCGAACGGAAAGAGATTGGTGATGTCGTCTGCATAGCTGTAGGAGGTCAGACCTTGTATGTCTAGGTAGGAGCTGAGGGAGGCAATGTATAGGTTGAAGAGTGTGGGAGAAAGAGGCTCAGATTTTTCTTTGTTTGTTTTAACTCTGTATGTTCTGGATTGTAGGAATCCTTTAAACCATGATAGTACCTTACCACTGATTCCTATTGAGTCCAGTATCTGTAGAAGGATGTTATGGTCTACAAGGTCAAAGGCTGCGGAGAGATCTAGTTGGATAATTAGCATTTTTTTGCCTGTGCTGAGGTGTTGTCTGGCGGTGTCCATGAGTAAGCCAAGTAGAGTCTCAGTGCTATGGTTGGTTGTGAAGCCTGATTGTGTTGGGTGGAGTAGGTTGTGATTCTCTAGGTATGAGTTTAGGACTTTGGCTATGAGTCCTTCCATTAGCTTAATATAAAGTGGTATTGAAGCTATTGGTCTGTAGTTGGATGGTTGGTCTGTTTATCCTTTGGGGTCTTTCAGGATTGGAGTGATGATGATTTCGCTGAGATCTTGTGGGAAAAGGCCATCCGTTAGTAGGGTTTGTATACATTGCAAGAGTAGGGAGCGAAATAGTGTACTGGAGGCTTTCAATAGGTATGGGGGCAGTGGTTGAGGTTGCAAGTTGCATGGCTATATTTGTTGTAGTTTGTTGAAGTCTGACCATAGTATTGGTGAGAAGTGGGACCATGTTCTGTCTGCTGCAACTGCTTCTATTTCTGTGGAGGGTGTTGTGATCTCTTCTAGATGCATAGGTTTTTCCATTGAAGGTGGATCTTATAGTTGTGATTTTGTCTTTGAACGTTGCTAAGATTGTGGCTGTGGGGACATTGTTGCTTGTCAGGTAAGGTTTAGTGTCTGTGAGTTCTTTTAGTAGTTGGAATAGTTTTTTTGTGTCTTGGGGTTCTTCTATTTTCTATGTGTAGTATGTTTTTCGTTTTTCTTTTGATTTTTTTGTATTCTCGGTTCAGTTTTCTCCATGTTGCTTTTGTGGAGTCTTGACTACTTTTCCTCCATTTTCTTTCTAGTTGTCTGCATTGTTTTTTTAGTAGAAGAAGTTCATTGTCGAACCATTTGTCAGATTTTCTATGGTTTTGGTTTGTTCTAGAGCTAGCTCATCTAGGGTTGCTGCGCTCAGTTGGCTCCATTGTGAGATGAAGTTTTTGGGTTTATAGTCTTGGATTATGGCATCTGTTTTCATCCAGAAGTTGGTGGAGTCGATGTGCTTACGTGAGATGTAAGTTATTTTTTGTGTTTTTGGTTTGTTTTTGTTGTTGGTCCAGAGGGAGCGATACCAGGTTCCATTTGATGTGTGAATTTCTGGTTGTGTGGGTTGCTGAGTCATGTAGGCAGCAATGTCGAGTTGGTGGCCTTTTTCATGAGTTGTTTGAGGGTCTAATATCTTGTAAGTTAAGGCCTCAAGGTAAGTTAGTAGGGTTTCTACTTGTTTGGAGGATTGGTTTTCGAGGTGGAGATTTAGGTCTCCTAGGATATTAAGTTGTAGGTTGTCGTTAATGAGTTTTGGTAGATAAAGTCTTCAAATGTTGGTTTTGCTGTGTTCTAGTTTCCTGGTGTTATGTAGCAAAGCATACAGTTTAGGGTGCCTTTGAGTGAGGTGCCTGAGAGTTGACAGGCTAGTAAGTCCATGTATGGGGTAGTAATTTTGTCTTGTATTTTTAGGTCTATGGTGTTTTTGGCTATGATGGTGATTCCTCCTCTTTTGTTTTCTCTGCAGATCACTATCATTTTGTATCCTTTAGGGCAAATTTCTGTTATTCTGGGGTCTGTTTCAGAGGTAAGCCAGGTTTCAGTGAGAAAGAGGCAGTCTAGTTTTTCTCTTTCTATCCAGTTTTTTATGTGATCTGTTTTTGGGCCTATGGCTCTTATGTTAAGGTAAGCACATATGAGATTGGTGTAGTTTGTTGGAGCTCTGTGGGTTGTTTTTGGGTAGATGAACGATCTCTGGTGAGGGTGCATTTTGGTCTTGTAGGGGTTAGTCGGTCTTCTTCTTGTTGTTTGTGTGTTGGGGTGGTAGGTGTAGGGGTGGTTGGGGTTTGTGTGTTGGGGTGGTAGGTGTAGGTCTGGTAGTGTGTGTATCTGTCTGTTGTGATTCGTCTGGATGGGTGGAGAATTCCATTGGTGTTTGATATAGTTGGTATTGGGAAGATGTTGTTTGCTGTTGTCTTCTGGTTGGCTAGGATCAGGGCAATCAGTAAGATAGCTTGTATGTTTTTTTGTGGTGTAATTAACATTTTGAGAGTTAGTTTGTCTGGTAGTGTGATTGTATGAAACCAAGCTGTAGTTTGTAAGTTGATAGTCCGGTCTCCTCTCGGTCGCTTCGCTAAATGGCGCTCGTTAATGCGTCTTTGATGTGTGTCGAACGGCTGTGTGCCATTATGGTCATGTCTTTTTTAGTGGTTTGTTGAGTTGTGTCTTTTGAGTGGTTTGGTGGGTTGTAGCGTCGTGGAGGGGCAGAGTGTGCTCCCAGGCCCGATGAAGTCTTCCTGACTGCTACTGGGGAAGGGTAGGTAGAAATTCAAACTGTCTTACTGAGCCTTCCAGCTGGCTCTGCGGGTTGTAGCATTGGAGGGGTGGGGGGGGGGGCGGGGGCAGCGTGTGTTCCCACGCCCGATGAGTGTAGCTGCTTATAGTAAGGCATGACATGGTCTGTTTTTCTTAGTCCAAAGATAAGGCACACGGCTGTGTACTGAATCATTCAAAGTCTATTGTAGTGTTTCTGGGGGCATGAAAGATAGATAAGATTGCAGTAGTCTAGCATGCAGAGGATCAGGGCTTGACATAGGATTTGGAAGAGAAGGGTGCCAAAGTAAGAACGAAGGGATCACAGTTTCCTGAGTGCTGCAAAGCCTTTATGAACTACAGCAACTACTTGGGTTTCCATGGTCATCTTTTGATCTGGCATCACTCCCAGGGTTTTAATAGTGGACTGTAGAGGTAGGGTTCAAGGGGTTTGTGAGAAAGAACTTGTTTTTTTCAGGGTTTCATTTCAGTTTATTTCATCATCCAGTCTTCTATTGTTCAGATAACTCAACATATTATAAGAGTGTTTTTATCTAATCTGAGACTAGTTGAATTGCTAAGGCCTTGATTCTCTGCTGCTTATCCTATAAATAAGCAGTGGATTTTCCCAAGTCCATCTTAGTAATGGCTTATGAACTTTTAGAAAATTATAATTTCTAGCTTCTTATTCTGTAATCCGCCCTAAACTATAATGGTATGGGTAGAATAGAAATATTGGATAATGTAAATGTAAGGTGACCAAACAGGTAGAAAATGAGATGGCGAAAGTTAAAAGGATGCTTGGGAGGGGGCATGGCTTGAATGCCGATGCAGATGGTCGGGTGAATGTGTAGCTCCTCCTTCCATTGAAGCTATATCACCTTTTTTTTTTAAATTTTACTATACAGTGCCTAATATGGCAACTGGAAGATAAATCAGTTTGGAAACTGCTCTATTGGCAGCTAGATCAACAAAACGTCAGAAGCAGGACCCTCCAACGCCTTCATAGGTCCCTCTGCCCAAAGACACTTCTGATAGTTCTGAATTGATGACAGAATTAAAAGGTATTAAAGAGATTCTGTTGGCTACGGTTGAAAAACTGGGAGAGTTGAAAGAAGTTGCTTCACTGACCAAGCAGATACAAATCTCTAATAAGAGAGTGGATGATTTAGAAAATAGGGTCACGGAGGAGAAATTAGTACAGACTCAGCAAGATCACACTTTACTACTTCACCTCACTAAGGAGCTTGAAGACAGTAGTAATCGATCCAGAAGGAACAATATAAGGATTTTGGGCCTTGCTGAGGGGGCTAACCCAATTAAATTTTTGGAAAAAATGATCTCAAAACTACTGAATTTATCTTTCCAACACCTGATAGAAATTGAAAGAGCACATCGGTAATCAGCATGTGGAGCCAACCGTCAATCTCCCAGACCGTTGATTTTTAGAATGCTGAGGTTTCAACAGCCATCTAACTACCAATTCCTCTTAATGATAGCTTGAAATATCTCAAAACCAAAATAGTCACAGAGTCCACAGAAGGATAAACCCAAAAAAATGAGTTTTTTTTATGAGGTCCGATAGGGGTATCAGACAGCCCCACAAACCAGTTAAGTTTGAGGGGGATACACTCTTCATATACCCCACGGTACCTTCTCCTCCGTGTTAATTCTTTTTCTATTTTGCTTTCTTTTATCTTTTTGTCTTTTTTCCTTTTTTTTCTAAATTGTTACTTATTGAACATTTCTAATGCTGGAGCTATATTGTTGTATACGAATACTCATACATATTCTGAATACTTAGCTTTCAGCCTTGAAATCATTCCCCTGAACGCCAACGCATTTCGAATTCTTTGTCAAGGCGACATGGGGAAAGCTGAAACCCAAAAGACATCATAATTAGCACTCTCCAACATGGACTACGCTAAAAATATTCTACTTATTCTACAAAAAGCATAGCCCTCCTATTACTTCAAAATCATAGCTTACCTACTAAGGTGAACATACACTGCATACCGCCACTAAGCTTATCAAAAGACAAGCCGCGGCGTACAAACTCTGGACTTAAAACCCCCCGCCTGAATGACGACATTTCCGGGGGAAGGACTCATTGAATCATACTACAAACAAATTTGCCTACATTTAAAGAGACCAGCATATAGTTAAAGGTCCGATTGAGCTAACCAATCGGAAGACTCATTAAGCCCCTTAGGGGACATAGTGTCTAAAGTGAACATCCACCGGAGTTCGCATCGGTTTAACCACCCTCCCACCCTACAGTAATACGATCTAAAACACGCCACTTCAAGTCCTTTAAAGTGTGGCCACAGCTCATCCAATGACGGACAAGCGGGGAGGATTCATTACGAGTATAAACTAAGGATTTGTGCTCAGTGAGACGAACCCGTATAGGGCGGTATGTTCTGCCCATATATAACTTGGGGCAGGGGCACTGAATTACATATATAACATTATCAGAGTTGCAGGTGGTATTATGTTTGATCTTAAATATCTCCCCCGTACTAGGATGGGTCCAATTTTCCCCAGATATGGTGAAATTACACCATTGTTGTACTAATCACCTTTGTTTTACTTCAAACTTTGATTACAACACAAGCTGATGTGGTTAAGTGAACACTCAGACCCGCAGCTGAGGTCCGGTGAAACAAGTTCACGGAGCAGCTGTTAAGGAGACCATCATTGTTGTTCACAGTCTCCTCCACCAAACAAAGACTAAATAACCACACATAAACTTGAAGAAAATAAAATAATAAATTTAACAACGACTTAACTTTGAATGGTGTGGATGGTACACATAACTGCTCCGGGCTCCTCCGTTTATTCACAATACCGACCCCCCAACCTAGGTTTCACCCGCTGGCTTCTTCAGGAGGGGTACTACAATTACAAGATGACTCAAATCAGCACTACACCACACAGCTTGCTAACTTAATAAACACTACATTTTGAAATACTCAATATAAACACTCTCTCTGCAACTTACCGGCACAAACACTCCATACTGCACACACACGCACTGCTGACAAGAGGAACTTCCCAGCAGGCCACGCTTTAAATACACTCCCCTTTTGCTACCTGCTATGTCATCACTCCTTACATCATGAGTGAAAGGTTATAGTTGAAACCATTCAATATCATTATTTAATCCTGCGGGGGCCAAGGTATGCCATTGGAATATAAACTTCTGCTCTAAGTAGAGAAGATGTTGGGTAATATTTCCGGATTTTTTATGAGCACACATAAGAACAGTATATTGTAATTCCTCAATGGAGTGCTGTTGTTCAATCCAATGGCTAACTAGGGGGGCAGTAACACGTTTGCATCTTATGTTGCTCAAATGTTCGTCAATGCGAATTTTAATAGCACGCCGAGTATGTCCTATATAATATAGCCTACAAGGGCAAATAATACAATATATTACTGCAGATGACAAACAATTAGTGCCTGTTCTTAGATAGAATTTCTTGCCCCCTGTTTGGGGAATTATCACTCGGTCAGTGTTGAGGACATGAGGGCAATACAAACACTGATGGCAACGTACGTGAGGACCCTCTCTGTTCTGTTGGACAGGGTCACGATGTTTCAAAATCTGACCTAAATTCCGGCCCCTAGTGTGGGCAAATAAAGGGATGTCATTCAAGCTCTCATGTACCTGCAGCACTGGCCAGTGTTTCAGAATGATTTTTCTAATTTGTTGACTTCGATTGGAATAAGGCAATACACATACCACGGCCCCACTATTCTCCCTTTGTTGGGGATGAAATAGCCACTCCCGCTGACAGTTGCGGGCTCTCTTCCATGCCCGTTTGACTACCCGGGGAGGGTAACCTCTCTCCATAAACTTTGTGTATAAAAGCGTGGCCTGCTGCTGAAAGTCCCACTCGTCAGAGCAGGTCCTCCGCAACCTTAAAAATTGTCCCACCGGGATACTATCCCTGAGGGGTTTTGGATGATGACTATGATAGTGTAGGAGAGTGTTCCGATCGGACGGTTTCCTATACAAAGTAGTATCATAACACACTTGAGAGTTGATCTGAGATTTTACTACTTGGATATCCAAAAAGGATATCCTATCACTACTTACTTCATGAGTAAGAGTTATGTTAGGATCTGCCTGATTCAGCTCTTTTAGGAATTCTTCCAATTCGTCACACTCCCCATTCCACAAGAAGAAGACATCGTCTATATACCTTCTCCATAGACCAACTTTACTGAACCATCTAGAAGTATAGACATGTTTGTCTTCATATTCAGACATGTAGAGGCAGGCGACGGACGGGGCCACCATGGCCCCCATAGCCACCCCCTTGGTCTGAAAGAAGAACCTATTTGTGAATTGGAAATAGTTTTGACACACCACAAATTCAGCTAAAGTTCCTACTAGCTCCTTCTTTTGAATTGAAATATTGGATTTACTAACTACCTGCTTAATAATTGCCAGGGCCGCCGATTGTGGCACGTTGGTATACAGGGCGGAAACATCTGCAGTTACTAACAGTTTACAATCTTGACCCTCACAACTCTGCAAACATTGCAGGAAGTGAGAAGAGTCCCGTACATAGGACTGAACAGTACCAACATGTTTATAGATGAAACTATCTATAAACCTTGACAGAAGTTCCAGCACTGAACCAATACCAGCCACAATCGGACGGCCCGGGGGGCACGTAGAAGACTTGTGGATTTTGGGGATGAAGTATATATATGGAATTTCCGGAAATTCCACATTCAGACATTTAAACTCTTTAACTGTGATAACCTCAGCTTGACGTGCTGAATTTAATATGATATCAATTGCTGTCTTGATATCCAGCGGGTGAAACCTAGGTTGGGGGGTCGGTATTGTGAATAAACGGAGGAGCCCGGAGCAGTTATGTGTACCATCCACACCATTCAAAGTTAAGTCGTTGTTAAATTTATTATTTTATTTTCTTCAAGTTTATGTGTGGTTATTTAGTCTTTGTTTGGTGGAGGAGACTGTGAACAACAATGATGGTCTCCTTAACAGCTGCTCCGTGAACTTGTTTCACCGGACCTCAGCTGCGGGTCTGAGTGTTCACTTAACCACATCAGCTTGTGTTGTAATCAGAGTTTGAAGTAAAACAAAGGTGATTAGTACAACAGTGATTTATAAGCATCACCTTGGATAAATATATTCCCTTGCTGTTTTTTGATTATATCGAAACTACACCATTGACATTGGCCACACGGGAGGTGACTCCCACCTTGGGAAAAACTTCTCTCCTGAAATTTACTATGATTTAAATATTCACCCAAATTTCTTCTTCTCCTATATGAACAAATCGGGTGATCATCCAAGGTGGGAATCGCCAACCTAGGGATATACCAATATTTCTTCACAATTTGGGAAATCTGATGGGCAAGGGCAATCCTAGTTTTCATGTGACGCCTATCATATATTTTCTTCCGAAAATACATAAAAATCTGTCTAACCCCCCTGGGCGTCCTATTGTGTCTATGCGGAACTCTCTTCTTGAACCCTTGTCCAAATTTTGGGATATTTTTTTGAAGCAGAAGGTCTCCTCTATCAGATCTTATATCAAAGACACCACCCACATGCTCAGAATTATTGCTGACATGGAAGCCTGTGAAACCCATTGGATATTAGTCACATTGGATGTGACTGCGCTTTACACCATGATACCTGTGGACAGTGCTCTAGCTTTGATAGAACGTATTTGTAAGGAACAAACCATAAGACCACATTTATCTTTGGAGATTCTCATGGAAATGGCTACTTTGGTCTTAACCCAAAGTTATTTTTGGTTCCACAATGAATTCTATTTGCAGAAACACGGAATAGCTATGGGGGCTTCCCTGGCTCCCTCCTTAGCTGCCTTATATATGGCAGATCTGGAGGAGGGCCTGGTTACAAAAATGTGAAAATCTGGAGGAGGTTCCTTGATGATATTTTTTGCATCTGGACTTCAACTGAAGAAGATCTGATTCAGTTCATTGAAGCGTTGAATGCTTTGGACAATAATATCAAATTCACAGCGACCATTAAACATCAAGAGATCCCGTTTTTGGACATTCTAGTGAAGAAGATGGGGGTACTCATCTTCAAACTTCTCTGTATAGAAAAGACACAGACTGCAACAGCCTTCTACGCTTTCATAGTTTTCATCCTGAGAACTTAAAGAAAAGCTTGCCTATCAGCCAATTTTTGAGGCTAAGAAGAATTTGTTATTCTACAGATGATTTTCAGGTGCAAGCTAGAATAATGAAAGCGAGATTTTACCAACGTGGATATCCCTATGCCATTGTCCAAAGTGCTTATAACAGAGCTAAAAATGTGTATAGAGAGTGGCTGCTACATGAGACGAGCAAGGATGAAAATCCTCTGGACACGGTGGCCTTTGTCCAGGAGTTCTCTACCCTTGCCCATCAGATTTCCCAAATTGTGAAGAAATATTGGTATATCCCTAGGTTGGCAATTCCCACCTTGGATGATCACCCGATTTATTCATATAGGAGAAGAAGAAATTTGGGTGAATATTTAAATCATAGTAAATTTCAGGAGAGAAGTTTTTCCCAAGGTGGGAGTCACCTCCCGTGTGGCCAATGTCAATGGTGTAGTTTCACCATATCTGGGGAAAATTGGACCCATCCTAGTACGGGGGAGATATTTAAGATCAAACATAATACCACCTGTAACTCTGATAATGTTATATATGTAATTCAGTGCCCCTGCCCCAAGTTATACGTGGGCAGAACGACCCGCCCTATACGGGTTCATCTCACTGAGCACAAATCCAGAGTTTATACTCGTAATGAATCCTCCCCGCTTGTCCGTCATTGGATGAGCTGTGGCCACACTTTAAAGGACTTGAAGTGGCGTGTTTTAGATCGTATTACTGTAGGGTGGGAGGGTGGGAACACTGCCCGGAGGTTAAACCGATGCGAAATCCGGTGGATGTTCACTTTAGACACTATGTCCCCTAAGGGGCTTAATGAGTCTTCCGATTGGTTAGCTCAATCGGACCTTTAACTATATGCTGGTCTCTTTAAATGTAGGCAAATTTGTTTGTAGTATGATTCGATGAGTCCTTCCCCCGGAAATGTCATTCAGGCGGGGGGTTTTAAGTCCAGAGTTTGTACGCCGCGGCTTGTCTTTTTTGATAAGCTTAGTGGCGGTATGCAGTGTATGTTCACCTTAATAGGTAAGCTATGATTTTGAAGTAATGGGAGGGCTATGCTTTTTGTAGAATAAGTAGAATATTTTTAGCGTAGTCCATGTTGGAGTGCGCTAATTATGTTGTCTTTTGGGTTTCAGCTTTCCCCATGTCGCCTTGACAAAGAATTCGAAACGCGTTGGCGTTCAGGAGAATGATTTCAAAGCTGAAAGCTAAGTATTCAGAATATGTATGAGTATTCGTATACAACAATATAGCTCCAGCATTAGAAATGTTCAATAAGTAACAATTTAGAAAAAAAAGGAAAAAAGACAAAAAGATAAAAGAAAGCAAAATAGAAAAAGAATTAACACGGAGGAGGAGGTACCGTGGGGTATATGAAGAGTGTATCCCCCTCAAACTTAACTGGTTTGTGGGGCTGTTTGATACCCCTATCGGACCTCATAAAAAAACTCATTTTTTTTGGTTTATCCTTCTGTGGACTCTGTGACTATTTTGGTTTTGAGAGGTTTCAACAGGCCATGGCTATACTGTAAGCAGCAAAGGAGCAGATAAATTTCCAGTGGCAAACATCTAAGTTGCTGCTTTTTCCGAATTTTGCAAAATCAACTGTGGATCATAGGAAAATGTTTTTGCTTATTTGGCCCCAAATGAAGCAATTGGGAGTTCGGTATGGTTTGCTCTACCTAGCGGTCATAAGAATTACTTACTAGAATAAAACTTTGCATTTTGAGGAACCAGAGAAGTTGAAGAAATTCCTGGACCAAATTACTGAACCACTGTCATAGAGAGAAGCAAGTCGTCGAGCAGATATTTTAAGGCTTAAGGGCTGAAAACAAAAGCAGGATCATGGAGGAAAAAATGTTTGGTTGGAGGAGGTGGTTTGGCAAGCACTCGGGAAATATAGGTCTTTATAAAAGATTGGGGAACTCCCTTGGAGGTTTGCAGCTGCACGACAGAGAAGCGGATGGACTGTCTGCAGTAGATTCAATGTTCATTTCTGGCCACGATCCAAGCTTACACAGCATGCTCGTTATGGAATCATTGCTTGGGCTGGGGAGGGCTTTGATGGCTGGGAGGGTGTAGATGGGCTGGAGTAGGTTTTAACGGAGATTTTGGCAGTTGGAACCCAAGCACAGTACCGGGTAGAGCTTTGGATTCCTGCCCAGAAATAGCTAAGAAGAAAAAATTTAAAAATTTAAATTGAATCAGGTTGGGCAGACTGGATGGACCATTTGGGTCTTTATCTGCCATCATCTACTATGTTACTATGAGCAGGTGAAGGTGTAAGGAATCGGCATAGAGATACCCACTGAGCGGATCGAGGACCATGGGAAATTCCGTGTCTTTCTGGATGTATTCTTGTGTCTCAGCTTGGCCCTTTTTCTTCCTCAATGGTGAGAGAGGCATCCAAATAAGTGTGCTGCCACCAAGAGCTGAGTAAAGATTGCTGAACCTGCTGTTGTTGTAGAGGCTGCCTGGGTGGTGCTGCAGTGTATATGAACAAGGACAAAGCACTCTTATATACTTGCGAGTAGTGGCGTACCTAGCATATATAACACCCGGGGCCCATCATTTTTTGACACCCCCCCCAACTGTATGAAAACATGATTTTTAGTAACAATACACACGTCACACATGAGTGAGTACCTAGGAAAAGGCAGTATCTTACATACTGCAATGAGCAGTACAACATCAATACACCCACTGTAAAACTAAACAAGCCAGACTAGTGCAGATCAATCCTGCAGTCAATCCTAACAAAAAACTATGTCTTTCGAACACACAGAACACAGAAAATACCTTTGCCTAGTATGGAATATGTAATCACAAACTAACCCCTCCGTCTTTTACAAAACTGTAGTGTGGATTTTAGCTACGGAGAATTCTGAGCATCAGAGCTGCTACCACCACGGCTGGCGCTAAAAAACGCTCCACAGTTTTGAAAAGGGGGGATAAAATAGAAATACGTAGACAAAGGTTAAATTGAACCACCAAGAAGCTGGACTCTGCATACAATGCTCCACAGAAACAGTGACACATGTCTCCTAAAGCAATAAATAAATAGTTGTAGTTCCTTTCCATCCCATCTCCTGTAAACCGTGCCGAGCTCTACGAATGTGGAGATGATGCGGTATACAAATCTAAGATTTAGTTTAGTTTAGAAAATTTTTTTCTACCTTTGTCTTTTGTGGTTTCTGCTTTCCTCATCTTCTTGTAACTCTGTTCCTTCCATCCACTGTCTGCCGTCTCTCTTCCCCTATATGGCATCTTCTCTCCTTCTATGCCCTTTCCAGAAACTATATGTCTCCACCTTCCATCTCTCCTTTCACCCCCATTGGTCTGGCATCTCTCTCCTCTCCTTCCCTCTCCCACACCTCTCCTTTGCAATCCCTTTCCCTTTTTCCCTCATTTTCCTTTTCAATTTATTTTCTGCATCTATCTAGATTATGTTCTTACTACCCTCTCATCAATGTCATAGTAACATAGTAGATGACGGAAGATAAAGACCCGAATGGTCCATCCAGTCTGCCCAACCTGATTTAATTTAAATTTTTTTTTTTTTTTTCTTCTTAGCTATTTCTGGGCAAGAATCCAAAGCTTTACCCGGTACTGTGCTTGGGTTCCAACTGCTGAAATCTCTGTTAAGATTTACTCCAGCCCATCTACACCCTCCCAGCCATTGAAGCCCTCCCCTGCCCATCCTCCACCAAACGGCCATACACAGACCGTGCAAGTCTGCCCAGTACTGGCCTTAGTTCAATATTTAATATTATTTTCTGATTCAAAATCTTCTGTGTTCATCCCACGCTTCTTTGAACTCAGTCACAGTTTTACTCTCCACCACCTCTCTCGGGAGCGCATTCCAGGCATCCACTACCCTCTCCGTAAAGTAGAATTTCCTAACATTGCCCCTGAATCTACCACCCCTCAACCTCAAATTATGTCCTCTGTTTTACCATTTTCCTTTCTCTGGAAAATATTTGAACGTCAAGTTCAAGTATTTGAACGTCTGAATCATATCTCCCCTGTCTCTCCTTTCCTCTAGGGTATACATATTCAGGGCTTCCAGTCTTTCCTCATACGTCTTCTGGCGCAAGCCTCCTATCATTTCCGTCGCCCTCCTCTGGACCGCCTCAAGTCTTCTTACGTCTTTCGCCAGATACAGGCTCCAAAACTGAACACAATACTCCAAGTGGGGCCTCATCAATGACCTGTACAGGGGCATCAACACCTTCTTCCTTCTACTGACTACGCCTCTCTTTATACAGCCCAGCATCCTTCTGGCAGCAGCCACTGCCTTGTCACACTGTTTTTTCGCCTTTAGATCTTCGGACACTATAACCCCAAGGTCCCTCTCCCCGTCCGTGCATATCAGCTTCTCTCCTCCCAGCATATACGGTTCCTTCCTATTATTAATCCCCAAATGCATTACTCTGCATTTCTTTGCATTGAATTTTAGTTGCCAGGCATTAGACCATTCCTCTAACTTTTGCAGATCCTTTTTCATATTTTCCACTCCCTCTTCGGTGTCTACTCTGTTACAAATCTTGGTATCATCTGCAAAAAGGCACACTTTTCCTTCTAACCCTTCAGCAATGTCACTCACAAACATATTGAACAGGATTGGCCCCAGCACCGAACCCTGAGGGACTCCACTAGTCACCTTTCCTTCCTTCGAGTGACTTCCATTAATCACCACCCTCTGGCGTCTGTCCGACAGCCAGTTTCTGACCCAGTTCACCACTTTGGGTCCTAACTTCAGCCCTTCAAATTTGTTCAACAGCCTCCTATGAGGAACTGTATCAAAGGCTTTGCTGAAATACAAGTAAATTACATCTAGCATATGTCCTCGATCCTGCTCTCTGGTCACCCAATCAAAAAATTCAATCAGGTTCGTTTGGCACGATTTACCTTTTGTAAAGCCATGTTGCCTCGGATCCTGTAACCCATTAGATTCAAGGAAGTACACTATCCTTTCTTTCAGCAACACTTCCATTATTTTTCCAACAATTGAAGTGAGGCTCACCGGCCTGTAGTTTCCTGCTTCATTCCTGTGACCGCTTTTATGAATAGGTACCACATCCGCTCTCCTCCAATCCCCAGGAATCACTCCCGTCTCCAGAGATTTGTTGAACAAGTCTTTAATAGGACTCGCCAGAACCTCTCTGAGCTCCCTTAGTATCCTGGGATGGATCCCGTCTGGTCCCATCGCTTTGTCCACCTTCAGTTTTTCAAGTTGCTCATAAACACCCTCCTCCGTGAACGGCGCAGAATCTACTCCATTTTCTCGTGTAACTTTGCCAGACAATCTCAGTCTTTCTCCAGGATTTTCTTCTGTGAACACAGAACAGAAGTTTATCCCAGGACAAGCAGGCAGCATATTCTTGACTGATGGGTGACGGCACTGACGGAGCCCCGGTACGGACAATTTTAGAGTGATTGCACTCTAAGAACTTAGAAAGTTCTAGTTAGGGAGGAAGTGACATCATCGCCACGGATGGGAGCTTGAACTGAGAGCTCCTGTTCGGGCTGGCGAAATAACTATCTTTTCGGTGTGAAAACGGCGCAATTTCTTGTTCCCGGGGGCTGTGGTGAGGTGTGTGAAGTCGCAGCGATCACTATGGCAACGCGTAAAAAGTTGCCCGGCGACAAACCCGGCCAGCGCACGATGGAACAAGCGCTGAGCCGGGCTACACGTGGCAGCATGGGCCCTGACATATGCAGCGGGGAGGCGGCGAAATCGAGCGGGGCCCTGGCGGCTGTGGCAGATATGGTGGAGGACCCGTTGCCAGAGAGTTCACCGATGGACCCGCTTACTAAAGCGGATATGCAGCGATGGATCGCAGAGGTAAAGTCTGAAATCTCTGCGGTGACGGTGCAGGTCGGGAGGCGGTGCAGGAGTTGCGCACTGACCTGGTGGAGGTGGGCACGAGGGTCGAGGTGGTGGAGATGCGCATGGATAGCTGTGAGGACAGTGTAACCGGAATGCAGAGATCACTGGAGACGGTGTCTGCGGATTACCAACTTCTACAGGATAAGGTCGAGGACCTGGAGAACCGCACCCGGCGTAACAATTTGAGGGTGCGGGGCCTGCCAGACCTGCCTGAGTTTAAGGATGTTCGTGCTACTACAATCAAGCTGATCAGGTGGCTCCTGCAAGACGACACATTAGAGCCGGGACTGGAGCGGGCTCATCGTGCGCTGGATCAACCGAAAGATATAGTGTTGTGTCTTCAGAGCTTTGTCCTTAAAGAGCGGATTTTCCGCAGAGCCCGGGAGATGGGCACGGTCACCTGGGAGGGCCACCAGCTGGAGTTCTATCAGGATCTAGCTGCTGGCACGCTCCAGAAACGGCGGGCGTTCAGGGAAGTGACCAAGGCTTTGCAGCGGAGCAATTTGCGCTATCGTTGGACTTACCCTTTTGGAGTTGTTATTACCATCAACGGAGTTCACACCAGAGTTACCACTGTTCGAGAGGCTCGTGGGCTGCTACAACAAGCGGGTATTGAGATCCCTGAGGAGGCTGTCCCGGCGGGAGGTGTAGTGCCTGGCCAGGGTGGGCGTCCTTCTACCTCCCGCTGGCAACGAGTGGAAAATGGATCCCGAAGCGGGAGGGGTGGCCGAGGGGGTGGACCTCCTCTTCGGGCCACTGCTTCGTCCTCAAGTGCTCCTCCCTGAGAGCTGACTGAATGTACTTGTCTATTTCCTGTTTCCAATGCCAGTTTCAGGCCTCGGCGGGGGATCTTTGGACTCCCCTCCGGGGGAATGGACAGTTGAATCTTTCCCCTTGGGAGAGTGTTGTGTGGGGGTTATACACTACCTGGTTTGGGATGAGGGGGGAGGGGGACGTTGAAGGTTTCAGGTTGGTGTTAAATGGGGGGTAGTGTGGGGTGGGGGAGGGGGGAGTGTAAATGGTGACATGGGAGATTGAGGGATTGGTGGGTTGGTGTATGGGGGAATCTTGTACACACCGTTTTTGATAGTTGTTGTTTGTGTGAGGGATGTGTGTAAGGGGCCATGGAGATGGTTCACTTCTTTATATGTTGGTGGGAGATCTGAGGACTCTCACTGTGGGGGAGTGGTGGTGGTGGGGAGGGATGGGGGGGAAGGGGGGACATATTTGTTGGGGTTGGGTTTGCATTGTCATTATTTTATTTGGAATATGGGGGCGTTTAAACTGGTCTCTTATAATATTAGGGGTCTCAATTCTCCCAACAAGAGAAGGGCCTTTTATAGGGAATTGCTCCGTTTGAGGGCTGATGTCTGCTTTGTCCAGGAAACACATTTACTGCAGTCCCATGAATCCTTGGCTGGAGATCACAGGTTCCCGCAGGCCTTCTGGGCTTCTCGGGTGGGCACTTCTAAGAGGGGTGGGGTAGGGATTCTTATTCGTAAGGGGATTCGGTGTGAGGTACGTAGGGTGGTGCGGGATCCCCAGGGCAGATATATTACGTTGGAGGCTTTGATTGAGGGGGTCTTATACTCACTGGTAAATATCTATGCCCCTAATGAGGGTCAGGGGACCTTCTTTCGTGAGTTGGTCCCTCGGATTCTCAAGTTCAAGGGGGGTGCCCTGGTTTTTGGTGGGGATTTCAATCTTACAGTGACCCCCCATTTGGATAATTCAGGGAGGGCAGATCATTATGGGAGAAGGGATCGTAAACTGTTGCGGGAGGCATTGGCCAATTTGAATGTGGTGGACTGTTGGAGGTGGCTACATCCTTCGGTTAAGGACTATACTTACTTTTCGGGAATACACTCCTCATATTCTAGAATTGATTATGTTTTTGTGGAGCGGGGACTACTCCGGAGGGTGGAGTCCGCGGGGATTGAGTCACTAACGTGGTCGGACCATGCCCCGGTTTGGTTGCGATTCCAGGGGGAGGGTGGAGGCTCGGGACGGAAATTTTGGCGTTTTAATGATAGTCTTTTAGATGACCCAGAGATGGGAACACAGATCGAAGGGTGGATACAAGAATATTTTGATGTAAATGTGGAGTGTGGAGCTTCATTGGAAGCGGTTTGGGAGGGGTTAAAGGCTACCCTTAGGGGCAGATTAATAGCCCTGGCATCGGCCCGACAGCGTAAGCGGCGGGAGGATGCAGCGGGCCTGTTAACCGAGATTGGTAGGTTGGAGAGTTTGCATAAGCGTTCTCCTTGGAATGTGACATTGCGGGAGCGCTTGTTTCAGGCCAGTAGGGATCTCCAGGCTTTAGACTTGGACAGATTACATCATAACTTACAGCTCCTCCAACAGAGATATTTTGAGTTCTCTAATAAAGCTAGTCGACTGGTTGCACATCGTCTTAGGGTGCGACAGACGCGCAACCAGATCTTGTCACTCCGGGCGGCTTCTGGGGAAGTGTTGCAGACTGAGGATGCTATCCTTGCCCGTTTTGTGGAATATTATTCCCAGCTTTATACCCCGGAAGATCCAGGGCCCTCGCAGGACCAGGACGCTTACTTAACTTCAGCAGAGTTGCCCCAGATTACACAGGCTGATGGGGCGCGGTTGGACCGCCCTCTTACATTGCTTGAGGCTCGTAGCGCGCTGCGTTCTATGAAGCTTGGTAAATCGCCTGGGTTGGACGGTTTTACTGTTCGGTACTACAAACGTTTTCAAGATCTGCTGCTGCCCCCTTTGTTGCGTTTTCTTAACTCTTTACAAGGGAATAGTACCCTCCCTTACTTTATGCGATTGGCGGGAGTAACGGTGTTAGCTAAGGAGGGGAAGGATCCCCTCCAATGTGCTTCCTACAGGCCGATATCCTTGCTGGGGGTTGATACTAAGATCTTTACGCGAATTTTGGCGGATCGATTGATGAGTTGGATTCCTCGGCTGATCCATCCAGATCAGTCGGGCTTTGTGGTAGGCAGACAGGTAGGTGATAATACTCGTAGGGTCTATAACTTATATGATAGGGCGGGGGGGGGGGGGGCGAGAAACGGTGTTTTTATTTATCGATGCTGAGAAGGCATTCGATAGGGTAGCTTGGCCCTTTTTATTTCGGGTCCTAGAGTCGGTGGGGTTGGGCATGCGGGACTTGATTCGGGTCCTGTACAGAGGCCCTTTGAGCTGCATTAAGGTGAATGGTGGTTATTCGGAGACTTTCTCTCTGGCAAGGGGCACACGTCAGGGGTGCCCGCTTTCTCCGCTCCTTTTTGCTTTGACGGTAGAACCCCTGGCGCAGCGAGTAAGGATGAATCAGGATATTAAGGGAGTTATGGTGCCGGGAGGGGATTTTAAGCTGGCCTTGTTTGCAGATGATATTCTGTTCACGGTGGAAGAACCTGCGACCTCCTTGCCAGCTATATTGAGGGAATTGGACATTTATGGTGGGGTGTCGGGTTTTCGGGTTAATGTTGGTAAATCAGAGCTCCTCAACATTAACTTGCCTGCGGACCGGGTGTCCCATTTCTGAGATCGATATCCGTTTCGGTGGGTTCAGCGCTCTTTGCGATATCTCGGTGTTTATTTTGGACCGCCAGGAGTGGATTTATATGACCTTAACTTTCCCCCGCTCTTTCGTCGTATTCGCCAAGATTTGCTTAATTGGAAAGATCTGTATTTCTCTTGGTTGGGCCGGGTGGCCATCGTGAAGATGATGATTTTACCTCGTTTGTTGTTTTTATTCCAAGTATTGCCTCTTTGGGTGGGTAGAAAAACGCTAGAGGGGGTTCAAAGGCAAATTTTTAATTTTATTTGGGCTGGTAGGCGGCCAAGGGTGAGTAGGAAGGTCCTATGTATGGGGAGAGGGGATGGAGGGCTGGGGGTCCCAGATGTGGTGAAATATTATCAGGCTGCTCAGCTGCGTGCCCTCTTAGAATGGCAGACGCAGACGCCGAAACTGTGGGTGGAAATTGAGCAAAATTTAAGTGATGGGGTGCCTTTGTTACATAGGCCGTGGGTACCCGGTAGGGCGCGACTGGTAGGGGGGGTATCCTCAGTAGTGACTTCCTTGAGGGTATGGAATCAGACCCGAGCTTGTTTATTGGGGAGTAGGCGACATTCCTGGTATACTCCGCTGAGACACAACCCTGACTTTCCACCGGGAAGGGATGGGGGAGTGTTTGCAGACTGGGAGTCACGGGGTTTGGTGTGTGTGGGACAGTGGTGGGACCCGGTCCAGGGAGGTGTTAGACCCTTTACTGAACTCAGGGGTAAGTTTGGGTTCGGGATAAGAGATCTGTTCCCCTACCTACAGGTTTTACATTATATTAGGACCTCGGGACTCTTAGGTGACTTGAGGGGTGGTAAGATGCCCTTTGAGCTGCTATTGGGCCCGGTGCTTCGGAGGGGAGCTCTCTCTGCAATATATAGGTGCCTTAACGGTAGGGGGGCCTCCCTTCCCTACATGAGGGCCTGGGAAGATGATTGTGGTTCGGTTATTCCCTGGGATACTTGGGGTGACATATGGTCGGAGATCTCCTCGGCGGGGATTTCTGCTTTGCTGATTGAGAATGGTTACAAGGTTCTCTTTCGGTGGTACTATACCCCTCAAGTTGTGGCTCGTTGGCGGGGAGGTGCGAGTGTTCTATGTTGGAGGGGCTGTGGGGAAGTGGGTACCTATTTTCATATGTGGTGGCAGTGTGGGCAGGTGTGTGGCTTCTGGACTGAGGTCTTTGATCGGGTGTCCCGGATCTTAGATGTCCAGATACCGGCCGATTGGCGACATGCCTTGTTGTTTTGGCATCAATTGGAACTGGCTGGGGGGGACTCTTTGTTTTGTAAGTTGACATTCACTGCTGCTCGATTGGCCATTGCCTCTTTGTGGAATCAGGCGCTCTCTCCCACGTGGGCCCTGGTGGAGCAACGTTTGCTTAATTGGCAGAATCTTTATCATTTAACGGCCTTGCGGCATGGTAAACTACATGGTTATGCTCATGTGTGGCGCAATTTTCGGGCTTCTGTGGGGATCTGTGGTAGGGGTGGTCAGGGGCTTTGAGTTGGTCTTGGGGTTGGAATAGATGGGCGATGCTTGGGGGGATCTCATAACCATATTCCTTTTCAATCTGTGGTATCTGTTTGGAATTGACTATCTCTCAACCATATTGAGAGCTGTAGGTATGGTGCTTTGTCCCTGGGGGGTGGGAGGGGGGATATTGGCTGTGCTTTGGTGGGTATTTTAGATTGTTTTATTAGTTTGTAGGACTTGCACATGTCTATGCTATTGATTTTAATTCTATGTGCTATATTGGAGTGTGGTATTCAGCTCTATGTATTTTTGTTTTTGCCTTTCATGTGCAATTGTTCTGTACTGTTTGGTGTGTTTTTCAATAAAAGCTTTTCAATTGAAAAAAAAAAGAAAGTTCTAGTTAGGCCGCACCGTGCGTGCGCGAGTGCCTTCCCGCCCGACGAAGGCGCGCGGTCCCCAGTTTCTTAGTTTCCGCGGAGCTAAGAAGACGCGTGTTTCCAACGGCTGTTGGAAAATATTTTCATTGTTACTCGCCTTCCCGCTCGCGCGTTCTTTTTCTTCGAGAATTGTTCTCTTTCTTATTTTATTTCATTTGTGTTCAAAAAAAAAAAAAAAAATCACTTTTTTTTAATTTTTTTCGGTCGGCCCCAGCGGGGCCTGTTGACACCATCGAAGCCTCAGGCTTCGATTTTGCTACGGCCGTTTTTCCCTTCATGCCCCCTTCACCGGGTTTTAAAAAGTGTCAGCAGTGTGCGCGCCCTATATCATTATCCGACCTGCACAAGTGGTGCCTGCAGTGTCTGGGTCCGGACCCATAGGGCAGAAACGTGCACCCGCTGTAGTTTTCTTCAAAAGAGAACTTTAAAAAATCGGCAAATACAACAGCGGATCCTTTTCGGTACCGCTATGGAAGTTCCACCGGTATCGACTCCTGCAACTTCCTCCAAATCGACACCGGTAGTGTCGGCACTGCAAGATCCATCGCCGGTGTCGCACCCCGTAGGTAAGCCGGCTAAGAAGCCTTCCCCTACTGTTCTCGGGCCGCCAGTCGAGCATGCAGTGAGCCAAGTCCTGCAGACTGCGCGCCGGCCCCGTAAGCGCTCCGCTCCCATTGAAGTTACTGCCTCTTCATCGGCATCGACTTCGCCTGAGTGTCGAGCTGCACCGCAGGTACCGAGCAAGAAAAAAGCGGTACCGGTGCCATCGGGACCGACTCTGGATGAGCGTATTGCCTCCATCCTACAGGTCCAACTTAAGGAGCAACTGCAACAATTGCTCCTGGCTCTACTGACTCCGAACCTTCCAGTGTCGGTACCTACTGAGCCTTCGGTGCCGATTGTCGACCAGCCTCTTTTATCGGCATCGACATTATCGGCACCGCAAAAATCTATATCTATGCCTGTTCTGTCGGCAGAGCCGAAGTCTCTTCGGCGTACTGCTTACTCGGCTTCTGATCCGGTACCATTCTCTGACACCCGTACCGCTGTGCAATCACCAGGTACGATATCGACACGTTCAGGAAAATCGGTACGCAAGACCAAGCATACCGAATCCTCCACTCCCCTTTCTCAGGGCCGTCTTCAATCGGTACGGGACCCTGACTTGTGGGATGACTCTGATGATCCCCTCGGTACCGAGGAAGATTATTCGTCTGATGAGGATGATCCATCGGTGCAGGATCCTGCTAGTAAGCCATAGCACTCCTCCTTCACCAAATTCCTAAAGGAGATGTCAGACACCCTTTCAATTCCTCTAGAGTCTGACTCTAAAAAATCCAAGGCATTTCTCGATGCTTTGGATTTTGACCAACCTCCCAAAGAGTTTTTGAAGTTACCCCTCCATGACATCTTGAGGGAAACTTTTTACAAAAATTTGGAAACTCCTCTAACAATTCCAGGAGCCCCTAGGAAACTGGAATCACTTTATAAAGTGATTCCTATTCCAGGGTTTGACAAACACCAACTTCCCCATGAGTCTCTGCTGGTGGAGTCGACCCTGAAGAAATCTACGGGAGCTAGTGTATATGCCTCTGTCCCTCCTGGCAGAGAGGGCAAGGCCATGGATAAATTTGGGAAACGTCTTTACCAAAATGCGATGTTGGCCAACCGTTCAAGTAATTACGCGTTTCACTTCTCTTTTTACCTGAAACATCTCATCCAACAGGTGGCCTCTTTTCAAAAGTATATTCCGGACCGTAAACTTCCTGCATTTCAACAATGCACCTCCAGCCTTTTGCAACTCAGGAAGTTTATGGTCCGTTCAATTTATGATACTTTTGAACTGACATCACGGGCCACTGCTATGTCTGTAGCGATGAGACGGTTGTCATGGCTCCGAGTCTCAGACCTGGATGTGAACCACCAGGACCGGCTTGCCAATGCGCCCTGCCTAGGGGATGAGCTGTTTGGGGAGTCCATGGATACCACCACGCAAAAGCTTTCTGTCCATGAAACACGGTGGAACACCTTGTTGAAAAATAAGAAGAAGCCTCCTCCTCCTCGTCCATTTAGACAACAACCATCGTATCAGAGGAGGTTTTCTGCTCGGCCGGTTCAGCCTCATCCTCCTCAACCTCGGAGGCAACGCCAACAGCACCAACAGGCTCGTCAGCAACAGCCGCCTACCGTAAAGCCTGCCCCTCAAACTAAGCCGACGCAGCCCTTTTGACTCCCTTCTCCAGGGCATTGCCGGTCTTCCTCCCTCCTGTCCTCTTCCACAGCCCATAGGAGGTCGACTTCACGTTTTTCTCTCTCGATGGGAAGTAATCACCACCGACCAGTGGGTGCTCTCGATCATAGCCCACGGCTACTCCCTAAACTTCCAGACTCCTCCACCGTTAGGCCTACCAAAAGAGTCTGCTTCCAACAAGTCTCAGTCCCTCCTTCTCGCTCAAGAGGTTCAATCCCTCCTTCTTCTCAACGCCATCGAAGAAGTTCCTCAAGATCAACGAGGCCAGGGATTTTACTCCCGGTACTTTCTAGTACCCAAAAAGACCGGAGATCTCAGACCAATATTAGATCTCAGAGATCTCAACAAATGTTTGGTCAAGGAGAAGTTCAAAATGTTATCTCTTGCCACCCTATACCCTCTTCTCTCTCAGGGTGACTGGCTATGCTCCCTCGATCTCAAGGAGGCGTACACACACATTCCTATCCATCTGACGTCCAGGCAATATCTACGCTTTCTCATCAATCAACATCATTATCAGTACAAGGTGTTACCCTTCGGCCTGGCCTCCTCTCCCAGGGTGTTCACCAAATGTCTGATTGTGGTTGCGGCCTATCTCCGCTCTCACAACTTTCAAGTCTTCCCTTATCTGGACGACTGGCTGATCAAGGCTCATTCTCCTCAGGCGGTTCAGCTTTCCACCAATCAGACCATTCACTTCCTTCGACTGTTGGGGTTCGAAATCAATCTACCCAAGTCGCACCTCATTCCAACTCAGCGACTTCAATTCATTGGAGCCATTCTGGACACTATTCGGATGAGGGCGTTTCTTCCACCAAACCGCCTTCACACCATCCTTTATCTCTGTCAGCAGGTGTTTCAGCAAACTTCCATCTCTGCAAATCACATGATGGTGCTCTTGGGACACATGGCCTCCACAGTACATGTCACACCCTTCGCACGTCTCCACTTGCGTACTCCTCAATGGACCTTAGCGACCCAGTGGTCCCAAGCGACGGATCCTTGTTCACAACACATATCTGTGACCTCGTCTCTTCGACAGTCGCTTCTTTGGTGGTTGACATCCTCAAATCTATCCAGAGGTCTGCTGCTCCATCTACCTCCTCATCAACTAGTCATCACTACGGATTCCTCCCCCTATGCCTGGGGAGCTCACTTGAACGAGTTCCAAACTCAGGGGTTTTGGACTACCCAGGAAAAGAAACACCACATCAATTTCCTGGAACTCCGAGCGATGTTTTATGCCCTCAAGGCATTTCAACATCTTCTCTTCCCTCAGGTACTACTCATTTGCACAGACAATCAAATTGCAATGTACTACATCAACAAACAGGGAGGGACGGGCTCCCGCCTGTTGTGTCAGGAAGCCCAAAGGATTTGGTATTGGGCGACAGCTCGTCACTTATTCCTGAAGGCTGTCTACATTTAAGGGGAACAGAATTCCTTAGCAGACAATCTCAGCAGAATTCTTCAACCTCACGAATGGTCTCTCGATCCCATGACTCTTCAGTCCATTTTCGCTCAATGGGGCACTCCTCAAGTGGACCTTTTTGCAGCTCCCCACAACCATCAACTGCCCCTGTTTTGCTCCAGACTCTACTCTCCTCACCGTCTGGCGCCCGATGCATTTCTCCTGGATTGGACCAGTCTCTTCCTATATGCATTTCCCCCTCTACCGCTCCTGCTGCGGACATTGTTCAAGCTCAAGAGGGAACGGGCCACCATGATTCTCATCGCTCCACGGTGGCCCAGGCAACATTGGTTCTCCCTTCTACTTCAACTCAGTTCCAGGGAACCCTTACCTCTTCCACTGTTTCCTTCTCTGCTTACTCAGCATCAACAGTCCCTTCTGCATCCCAACCTGCAGTCTCTGCACCTGACAGCTTGGTTTCTCTCGGGCTGACTTCGGCTCATTCACTCCTTTCTCAGCCTGTCCGTTCTATCATTGATGCTTCCAGGAAACCGGCCACTCTTCAGTGTTATCAACAGAAGTGGTCTCGGTTTTCTTCCTGGTGCCTCTTACATCACCACAATCCCATGTCTCTAGCAGTGGGACTGGTGTTGGACTATCTTCTTTCATTATCTGACTCTGGTATTAAATCTACTTCTATCAGAGTTCACCTTAGTGCAATTGCTGCTTTTCATGAGCCGGTCCATGGAAAATCCCTCTCGGCTCATCCTTTGGTTTCTAGGTTCATGCGGGGCCTTTTCAATGTGAAACCACATCTTAGGCCCCCTCCTGTAGACTGGGATCTCAATGTGGTTCTTTCTGCTTTAATGAAGCCTCCTTTCGAACCTTTGGCCACAGCGCATTTCAAGTTTCTTACTTGGAAAGTGGTCTTCCTTATAGCTCTCACTTCTGCCAGGAGGGTCAGTGAGCTGCATGCACTAGTGGCCGATCCACCTTTCACTGTTTTTCACCATGATAAGGTGGTCCTACGTACACATCCAAAATTTCTCCCTAAGGTTGTGTCTGACTTTCATCTTAACCAATCCATTGTCCTACCTGTATTTTTTCAAAGCCTCATTCTAATCCAGGTGAACAGGCTTTGCATACCTTGGATTGTAAACATGCTCTGGCTTACTATCTTGAACGCACCAAACCTCACAGATCATCTCCTCAACTGTTTTTGTCCTTTGATCCTAACAAGTTGGGTCATCCTGTATCTAAACGCACCCTGTCCAATTGGCTTGCTGCTTGCGTTTCATTCTGTTATGCTCAGTCGGGCCTGACACTGGAAGGTTCTGTCACGGGCCACAAGATTAGAGCTATGGCAGCGTCTGTTGCTTTCCTCCATTCCACTTCCATTGAGGAAATCTGCAAGGCTGCTACTTGGTCCTCAGTTCATACTTTTACATCTCACTATTGTCTGGATGCATTCTCCAGACGGGATGGACACTTCAACCAATCTGTTTTACAAAATTTGTTTTCCTAATGGCCAACCTTCCCTCCGTCCCTCTTTTTGTTAGCTTGGAGGTCACCCATCAGTCAAGAATATGCTGCCTGCTTGTCCTGGGATAAAGCACAGTTACTTACCGTAACAGGTGTTATCCAGGGACAGCAGGCAGATATTCTTGCGTCCATCCCACCTCCCCGGGTTGGCTTCTTAGCTGGCTTATCCTAACTGGGGACCGCGCGCCTTCGTCGGGCGGGAAGGCACTCGCGCACGTGCGGTGCGGCCTAACTAGAACTTTCTAAGTTCTTAGAGTGCAATCACTCTAAAATTGTCCGTACCGGAGCTCCGTCGGTGCCGTCACCCATCAGTCAAGAATATCTGCCTGCTGTCCCTGGATAACACCTGTTACGGTAAGTAACTGTGCTATTTGTTTAGCAAATTTGCTTTCTCCTCATCACTCTCCACATATTTGTTCCCAGCATCTTTTAGCCTAGCAATTCCATTTTTTATCTTCCTCCTTTCACTAATATATCTGAAAAAATTTTTATCTCCCTTTTTTACATTTTTAGCCATTTGTTTTTCCGCCTGTGCCTTCGCCAAACGTATCTCTCTCTTGGCTTCTTTCAGTTTCACCCTGTAGTCCTTTCTGCTCTCCTCTTCTTGGGTTTTTTTATATTTCATGAACGCCAACTCTTTCGCCTTTATTTTCTCAGCCACTAGGTTGGAGAACCATATCGGCTTCCTTTTTCTCTTGTTTTTATTGTCCTTTTTTACTGTCTACCTAAAGCTTGCCACCTCTTTCCCTCACTCCTCCAGTGTTTCCCTAACTCAATCCTTTTCTCCCGATCATGTGCCCTCCTTTTATTTATCCCCTCCTTCCATCATGTACCCTCTTTCTCCAATCCTTCCATCTAGTACCTTCTCTCTCTGTTCACTTCCATCCAGCGTCTGCTCCCCTCTTTTTCTCCTCCCATTTCCTTCATGCATTTGCTCCCCTATCTCTCAAATCTGCACTTCCATCCAGCATAGGCTCCCCACTACCATCCAATGTCTCCCTTTCTCTCTCCATCCACCTCTCTTCAATCAGCATCTGCCCCCTTTCTTTCCCTCCAATATCCTTCCCTCTTATGTCTCTCCCCTTTCTCTGTACATCAATTCCATCAGCACCACCCTTCCATACCACCCTGCCCCCTTTCTTTCCCTCCACCACTCTTCCATTCCAGCAGTCCTGCTTCTTTTTCTCCCTTCATGCAGCAAGGTCCCGCGATGACTGTAGCTGCCGGCTGCCAGTCCACCCCACTCAGACGTACTTGCTCTGAAGCGGACTCGGCAGCCGCATGCTGGAAGGTCCCGTGATGACTGTCTGCTGGCTCTGCTCCAGAAGAAGTAAGTTACGTCGGAGGGGGTGGACCCGGAAGAAGCAGGGAATTGCAGCAATGTCCCGCAATGACTACGTCTGCCGGGTCCACCCCCTCCAACGTAACTTACTTCTTCCGGAGCAGAGCTAGCAGACGAGTCATCGCGGGACCTTCCTGCAACTCAGCCTGGCTGCCGACTCTGCTGCAGAGAAAGTAAGTCAGAGGTAACGTGACCATTTATTTTTTTCTTCAAAAGGGGACATTAATTGGCTGTGTATCCTTTCTTTCATTTCTTTCTTTCTGCACTCAGGCACAACAATTGTCCCTTTCTATTCCCTCCCTCCTTCCTTCCCATGTCCTTAGTGCCCCCAGTGCCTCCTTCCCGTGTCCTTAGTGCCCCCAGTGCCTCTGTCCTGTGTCCTTAGTGTCCCCAGTGTCTCCTTCCCGTGTCCATAGTGCCCCCAGTGCCTCCTTCCCGTGTCCATAGTGCCCCCAGTGCCTCCGTCCTGTGTCCATAGTGCCCCCAGTGCCTCCGTCCTGCGTCCATAGTGCCCCCAGTACATCCTTCCCGTGTCCATAGTGCCCCCAGTGCCTCCGTCCTGTGTCCATAGTGCCCCCAGTGCATCCTTCCCGTGTCCATAGTGCCCCCAGTGCCTCCGTCCTGTGTCCATAGTGCCCCCAGTGCCTCTGTCCTGTGTCCATAGTGCCCCCAGTGCCTCCTTCCTGTCTTAGTGCCCCCAGTGCCTTCCAGATTTTGTCCATCCCCAAAGCCAGCCAGCCTGCCTGCCTACCTATCTTCCTCCCTCCCTGCTGTGCTAAAGCCAGCCAGCTTGCCTGCCTACTTCCTTTCCCCCGGTCCACGCCGCTGCAGTCTTACCTCCCCGCTGCTGCTAATCACCGACAAGAAGTCTGATTTCCGACGTCAATTCTGACGTCGGAGAGGACGTTACTGGCCAGCCAGGCAGTGATTGGCTGGCCCAGAACGTCCTCTCCGATGTCAGAATTGATGTCGGAAAGATTTCTTGTCGGCGATTAGCAGCAGCAGTGGGGAGGTAAGTCTAATGTGACCATTTATTTTTTCATCAAATTGGGACTTCTATTAATATTCAGTTCCGCCCTAGCCCCACCCCCAGCCCCGTCCCCAATTTCTTCCATTTATTTTCATGTACACACAATATCTTATTAATTCATAATGGTAAACATAAAATATATTAAAAAACCACAAAGCACACGGTACACAGAGAAAATGTTAATTATCATTTACGAGTTTCAGGGATTTTTTTCAAAGATGTCAAACAGATTACAGTCAAACCTCGGTTTGCGAGTAACCCGGTTTGTGAGTGTTTTGCAAGACGAGCAAAACACTCAGCAAACTTTTGACTCGCAAACCGAGTGTTGATTCGATTTGCGAGCATCCCCCCCCCCGATAACCGGCATCGCTCCCCCCGCTCGCAAAGGCCCCCTCGCTCCAACCGGCACCCCCCCGTGCGAACCAGCCCCCCTGCCCGAACAACTTAAACTTACCCCCCCCCCCCCCCCCCCCCGTCCGGCACCGGCACGCAGGCACAGATCGTGCGGGTGCCTATAAGATCTTCCGGCTTCTGCCTGCCTTGAACATGCATCTGCGCATGCTCAAGGACTTCTAATTCTCCCTCTCGCCGAGATTCTGTGCTGGAAAGACTGAAGAGTCAGGAGCGCATGAATGGACTGTACAAAACAAGCACAAGTTTTAGCTGGAATTCTCACATGTTCTTCCTCAACTTAAGTACCAGTAAACAGAATTGACTTGGAAAATGCCATCTGAGATGTGCCTCAGATACTGTTTTGACCCCTGAGGAAGCCCCAAGTTGGGTGAAACGGGGCCCGTTGGGTCTGGACTAGCAACGGAATACCGGCAGTGACCACACATGCTTAAAAGCTAAGTGCCGATTTTTCAGTTGCTTTTTATGCATTAAGTTTTAACTTGCATTTAAAAAACTTAAAAAATTCTCAAATTAGAAACTCTATAGCTCAATGAAAGATACCTCCTTTCCTGCACAAGTTGGCTTATAAAACTATGCTATAGCTAACGCAGGCATCTGAGAGCTTAAGAGATTTCTTTAAGTCTACTTCGGTGACAACATTTTAAGTCCTTGTCTTCTTTGCTTTCTTTTGCTTAGGCACATTTTATGTAATGTTCCTTGTAGTGAGTTTATCGCTATATGAAGTTTTAGAATTAACTTATTATTCATTATTTAAGTTTAATGGCTGTTCCTAGTAAATTAGGATTTGAAATATGGGAAGGGTTTCTCAGTTTAAGAGCTGGTAAAGGTATATGGGTTGAGAAAGTTATTGAAAATGTATTGTGCAATACTAATTTATATATTATTAGTTATAAACTCTTATTAGGAATGATTGTTTGATTTGATTTCCACTTTCTAGGAGGAAGGGAATGTATTCGCAGTTATTAATTGTTTGGGTTTCATATTGTTTCATTTAAAGCAGGGGTGTCCAATGTCGGTCCTCGAGGGCCGCAGTCCAGTTGGGTTTTCAGGATTTCCCCAATGAATATGCATTGAAAGCAGTGCATGCAAATAGATCTCATGCATATTCATTGAGGAAATCCTGAAAACCTGACTGGACTGCGGCCCTCGAGGACCGACATTGGACACCCCTGATTTAAAGTATTGAGTCTATCAGGAGGGAGAGTTTTCTGGGGGAAAATATTAAAGTATGCTATTCAGTTATATAATGAAGTAGGATTTAATGTTAGAATCTTTTATTTCATGAGATATAGAACTAACTCTTAATAATTCAATTTAATAATATAAAATTTTATTTACAAAGTAATTGATAACTTAAATGGGTGGGGGATTATATTTTTATGAATAAAAGGAAGGGGGTTTGCATATAAGCTGGCGTGTTATGATTTGGGGAGGGATGTGGGTGGGAGGGGGGGATAATTAGTAGCTGTAGAACCTGGATATGTATGTTATTAATTTTATTTACTGCTTTTAAGGGGAAATTAATTGATTGTGTTCATATTAGTATTAATTTTAAAAGGGCAGCGGATATTTATTTTATTCAAGAGATGCATTTGTCAGCAATAGAGTCTGCTAAGCTAGAATGTGGATGGGTGAAACAATGTTTTTTTGCACCAGCAAATGGAAAGCAGGGTGGTGTGGCTATCCTTGTTAATAGAAAATGTTCTGCTGTATTTAGTAATAGTATAGCTGATCCAATGGGAAGATGGCTGCAAGTTAACTTGACTTTGGGGAAGATACCCTGACTTTATTTAATATTTACGCACCCAATTCAAACCAAGCTGAATTTTTTAAGAAACTCCAGCAAACTATTCTGTCACTGGCTACACCCAAATTAATAGTAGCTGGAGATTTCAATGCTGTTATGGATCCATTGCTAGATAAACAACCTAGTAAGCAGTTGAAGTCTCTTGGTTTAGATAATATGGTACATGCTTGTGGATTGAAGGATATATGGCGGATTTTTCATTTCAGTGCTCGGGAATTTTCGTTCTGCTCACATGTTCATAAATCATTTTTGAGAATTGATTATGGGCTTCTTTTACAAAGGTGCGTTAAGGCCTTAACGCACGGGATAGAGCACGCTAAAATGCCTCACGTGCTAGCCGCTACCGCCTCCTCTTGAGCAGGCGGTAGTTTTTCGGGTAGCGTGCACTAAAAATGCTAGCGCACTTTGTAAAAGGAGCCCTATATCTTTGTTTCAGATCAATTAATTCACCAAGTTATAAAAGCTAGCATAGATCCGATCTTGTTGATGGATCATGCTGGAATTTGGATAGAGTTCCAGTCTTCAGAAGCGGATTTTAATAGACCTGTTTGAAGATTCGATAACTCATTGCTTGCAGATTCAAATTTTCTTGTGATTCAAAGGAAAATGGATGAGTATTTTTTTTAACTCAACTCCTCTGAGGAAATCTCTTTGGAAACTATATGGGATGCTTTTAAAGCTACAATTAGAGGGCAAATAATTTCGTATTCAACTTATGTTAGGAGAAAATTGAAACTGGAATTTTCTAATTTGGAACACATTATTTTAAATCTTGAATCACAACTGGTCTCAAAATGTACATTACAGGCCCTATTGAAAGCTAAATATAGATACAATGAGATTTCCTCACAATTGGCTAGGAAGGATTTGTTATCTCAGCAGGCTTTGTATTGTGGAAACTCGAATAAAGCGGGAAGATTATTAGCTAACTAGCTTAAAGCAAAAAGAAAAGTAAAGATTGTGGCTATTAGAGATGAGTGGTTCTACCCATTCTCAAATTGAAAATATTTTAAAACAATTTTTGAAGTTTTATAAAGCTTTATACTCTTCTGTGCCTTATTCAACTAAAGAAATTGAAGGTCTGGAATTTTTAGTCAATTAAGGGACCAAAAATTCCTGAGCATGTAAGGGAAAATTTGGATATGCCTATATCAATCAAGGAGCTTCAGACAGCATTGAAATCCCTTAGAGTTGGATTCGCTCCGGGAAGTGATGGATTCACTGTGGAGTTCTTTAGATCATTCCAAATTATACTTTTACCTAATCATTTTAAAATTATATCAAGTACAACTAACTAAAGGTTGTATTCTAGGTATTATGGCAGAATCTTTAACTATCGTTTTGCCGAAACCAAATAAAGATCCCCTTTTGGTTTCAAATTACAGGCCTATCTCTTTAATAAATGTGGATGGAAAACTTTTGGCTAAGCCAATGGTCCCGTACCCTGTCCTGGAGGACCACCAGGCCAGTCGGGTTTTCAGGATAGAAACATAGAAACATATAAAATGACGGCAGATAAGAGCCATAGCCCATCAAGTCTGCCCACTCCACAGACCCACCCCCTAAGTCTGCTCTAGAGCCCCCGTTCTAACTGACCCATCCGTAACTTCACCCTCTCAGGGATCCCACATGGGCATCCCATTTAACCTTAAAATCTGGAACGCTTTTGGCCTCGATCACCTGTATCGGAAGCTTGTTCCAATGTTCAACCACTCTTTCAGTGAATTAATACTTTCTGGTGTCGCCATGAAATTTCCCGCCCCTGAGTTTAAGCGGATGCCCTCTTGTGGCTGAGGGTCCTTGGAGAAGGAAAATATCTTCTTCCACTTCGATACGCCCGGTGATATACTGAACGTCTCAATCATGTCTCCCCTCTCCCTACGTTCCTCGATAGCCCTAATGAATATGCATGGAGCAGATTTGCATGCCTGGCACCTCCATTATATGCAGATCTCTCTCATGCATATTCATTAGGGCTATCCTGAAAACCCAACTGGCCTGGTGGTCCTCCAGGAAAGGGTTTTGAACCACTGGGCTAAGCTATTAGCTTTAAGATTAGCCAAGGCTCTCCCTTATATGATAGGTAGGCACCAAACAGGTTTTGTTGCTCAAAGACATTCTTTAATAACACTAGACTGGCATTTCATATGCTAAATCTATCAAAAACAATGAATGATCCGGCCTTTTCTGTTTCTTTAGATGCGGAGAATGCTTTTGATAGGGTGGAATGGACTTTTATGTATCAAGCAATGGATTGGTTTGGGATAGGATCTGGATTTATTAAAATGATTCAACCTTGTATAGCTCCCCTTATGCCAGACTATATATAAATAATGTTTTCTCGGAACATTTCCGGCTGGAGAGGGGAGTTAGACAAGGGTGTCCTTTATCTCCTTTGCTGTTTGACATTGTTCTGGAACCCTTGTTGTTGGTGATACAGAGAATTCCTTATACAGGTCGCTAATATAAAATCTCTGCTTATGCGGATGATATTTTACTTCATTTGAGGAATCCTGAATCTACTATTCTGCATTTACTGGATTTGATAAACCAATTTGGCAAATTTTCGGAATATAAAATAAACTGGAATAAATCGGAGGTTCTTCTGTTGAATGTATATTCCCCAAAGGATTATTTGATGCATTCCCTTTCCTTTGGAAGGAAGAGGGGATAAAATATTTAGGTATTATGATAAAAAAAACAATAGAAGACACGATGACAGTAAATGAAAAATCTTTATTGCTGAAAGTCAAAGAAATGTGTGAGCAATGGAACCTTTTGCATCTTTCCTGGTGGGGGAAAGTCCAGACTGTAAAAATGATGATTCTCCCTGTAGTTTGTTACCAAATGAGTATGCTGCCAGTTTATTTTCAGGGTCCTTTTATAAAAAATTAAATAGTATTGCTTTAGTAGCTTTACAGAAGCCAATTGCGGTGGGTGGGGTAAATTTTCCAAACTTCTATAGATATCACCAAGCTTTTATCATGAGGCAGGGTATGTATTGGATCCTTCCTGAAGTCTTGGAGCATCTTCCGGATTGGCTCTATTTGAAATGGCAATTCCTGTCGCCGTTGCGTTTGAGTCAAGTGTTGAGTATCAAGATGCCTATAGGACAATAGAATTTTAGTTTCCACATGGCAAACATTAAAATTTATAAATAATTTAACACTGATTCTGATTCATCAATCCATGTGCCAGTCCAAGATTCAAATTGGTGGACATAAAGTCATTTGGAAACATTGGATGCAGGCAGGTATACGTACGTTAGATGATATGATATCAAATGCGAAGATGCTTGAGTTTTCACAACTGCAACAATCTTTTGGTATTTCAAAATCCCAAACATTTAAATGGTTGCAGTTGAAGCCAGGCTATTCAGAAAGGGTTCCCTGAATGGTGAAATTTAAAAGATCAGTATAGTTTGCCGGTCCTGTGCTTCCAGACGGATTTCCTAGGACATCAGGCTGCCCAGTGGTATAAATTAATATCTGAATTTTTAAATAAAAAGCAATAAATTAGTCTTAAAGACATTTGGAGTATTGAGACAAAGCAGCAGATTTCTACATCTCAATGGCCACAAATTTGTAATTGGAGGATGAGATGCACAGCGTCAGCATCTATAAGACAGACTTGTTTTTTCTTGATACATAGAACTTTTTGGACTCCAGTTAGGTTGCAAAGGTTGGACAATTTTAAATCTAATAAGTGCTGGCACTATCATCTCGATATAGGGACACTGGATCATTTGCTATATTATTGTCCCTTGATTCTCAAATTCTGGAAATCCATATGGGGTCAAATTATTACGATATTGGAAGTTCCATTATCGATATTATATGATATAATATTGTTTGGAACAATATTATTCCCCAAGAAACCAATCAAGGCAAATCAGAATAAATTGTTCCTCATTATGACAGGAGTAACCATGCAGTTGATAATGAAAAATTGGAAAAGTTGGGATAACTTAAATTATAGTTTCTGGTGGGAATCCTTATGTCAGATTTATAAGTTAATTCTGTACAGAGGGGACACCATAGCAAATTAAAGGATATTGGGGGTCCGTTAACAAAATATTGTAAGATATGAATATGAATTATTAGCATTATTTCCCTTTGATTCATGAAAGATTGTTATATACATCCAGGAAGGGTGGGGGAGGGAAGTTAAATAGCAGTATATTATTTATTGGAATAGAGTGCAGTATATTATATTACTTGATTGTTCATATGTTTGCACTATGTATTTTATTTTAAAAATGAATAAAAAATATTTTAAAAAAATAAAAAAGGATTCTTGGGTGCATAGAGAGAGGAATGGCCAGTAGAAAAAAAGAGGTAATGATGCCTCTGTATAAGACTCTGGTGAGGCCTCATTATTATTATTTTTTATTATTATTCTTTATTAAATTTTCAGTTCTTACAAAAGTGCAATATAACATACTGATGCCTGATGCCCTAGCATATGTGTCGAATCAAATAGAATTTTTCAAAACACTCCAACATCTTATTTTACCTCTGGCTATGGCTAATTTAGTGGTGGTGGTGGATTTTAATGCTGTTATGAATCCTCTGTTGGATAAATAACCTAGTAGAGTGTTGAAATCATTAGGATTGAACAATTTGGTTCAAGTATGTGGACTGAAAGACATCTGGAGAATTCTACATTTTGATGCTCGGGAATTTTCTTTTTGTTCACACGTTCATAAGTCATTTTCTAGGACTGATTATATTTTTGTTTCAGATAATCTGGTACAGCAGATCAAGAAAGCTAGCATAGATCCAATTATTTTATCAGATCATGGTGAGGCCTCATTTAAAACATCATGTACAATTCTGGAGACCACACCTTTCAAAAGATATAAACAAGATGGAGTTGGTCCAGAGTGCAGCTACTAAAATGGTCAGTGGTCTTCGTTATAGGGCTCCGTTTATAAAGCTGTGATAGCGTTTTTAGCGCACATAGAATTTTAGCGCGCGCTAAACCCGCGCTACACAGCTAGAACTAACGTCAGCTCAATGCTGGAAGTCATCGTTGATCCAGTGGGCAGTAAGACTTACAAAAGATTCAGTTATATTTTCAAAAGACTGCGAAATCAGTTGTGAAGGAAGTTCTTTTAGCTTTATCAGTGGCATTTTGCACGTTATCTTTGACACATTGACAGAATAACTTCTTGAAAAGTATCTCCCTGATGGCATTTTGTATCTAGGCCCTAGAATGAATGTTAGCTTTTTAAGGCATTTCTAATCTGGTCATTTTCTCTTGGAAGTTCATTTAGGATAGGTTCCTGAAGAAGGATTATTTCCAAAACTGAATCAGTTGAACCATGTTTCTTGGAGTACAGCTTCTGCAATTGGACCCCTTGTGAAACTCATTTGGGGAGTTCCTGCTTTTGCAGGCCGTCCACTTAAGTTAAGTTTTTTTACTGCTTTTTGGATAGACTGTGCAGTTATTCTACCTTTTTGTCAGTTAATGTGTTACTGCAACTTTATATAATTTTGTATGATTTATCACGAGTGATTTTGTGCACTGTTATTTTGATTCACTACACACGAGTAAGATTCTATGATGGTGCTGGGTTGTCACCCACGCACGGATTGAAGGATTGAACGGTTTCCGTTCATTCGACTGACCAATCCACACTGAGATCTTCTCACTACAAAATTTTTTATTATTATTACTGATATTAGTGTTACATAAATATATTGTTGCAGCACACATTTTTCTGCCTCAAGCTGGTATCATCTAGAACTTTTTTGTCCACTATATTAGTGCTGTTCTAGTACAATTTGGGTTTTCTTATTTTGATTGTTCTAGCTTTTTAAGGCTGGCATCTTCAACAATGGAGAAAGGCTGAACATCAATGGCTAATATTTCACTGATGGCCTCACATGCCTTCTAGTCCTGTCTAGGCTGTCTCTATTTCATCACTTTTTCTTTGACATAAAATTACTTAAGCTCAGTTGATTTTCCAGGTTGCATCTTGTATTTCATCAGCATGATTTAAAGCAGAGGTTGTGATGTTTTTCATCTAGCCTGCACCAAGAGAAATCAATACCTTGAACCTGGTGCGTATAGCTTTGCATGGATCTTAGTCCCTTACCATAAAGTACTTCCATATAGAAGTTCATTTATCCATTTTCTTTATGTAAGATATTATAACATTCTCATACAACAAAAGCCTAAATTACACTACTTAAAATAGCCAAATTTACCTAATATATAAGAAATGATATATGAATGTTCTCTTCACAACACAAAGGTCAAATTGGAAATAAAGGAAAGTTCATAGCAGCCAAGCATGGACATCAGAGTATCTTGTGTACATTTTGTAGACACATTTTTTCATGTTTAGTTCCAGACTATATAATTCAGCCAAATATGAATAATGAATTTGGTATACTATTCGGGGCTGAATTAATTCAAATACAAATATTTAGTACAGCTCTAGTTTTCAACAAAATTAGTTGGAACACCTTATATCTGTCTCCAACTATTTATGATATAAAAGTAAATCTATTCTTGGGTCTTGTGAGGCCATCAGTGATGTTCAGCCTTTCTCCATCGTTGAAGATGCCACTCAAACAGTAAAAGCCATTGGCACATTTGAAGTCTGCATAGCTTTTCAAATTCCTTCCAGTTTAACATTCCCTCAGAGCTACAGTTTGAGAGGCCTACCAGTCGACTTATTGTCCGAGAAGAACCAAACACACCAGGTACACACACTTATCGATCATAAATCTACAGAATCTGGAGCTCCAGGGAGTCTTCTGTCTGACATCTAAAGGGGCTATCATCCAGAAATGGCTCGCCCTGGCACACAGATCTGCTTCCTTTTATTGAGAAACTTGGAGGCAAAAAATGACAAGCCAAGTGTCAGCATAGCTATCGCTAGCATTCAGCATTTTCAGTTGGCATAACTTATGTCAGCAAAGGCCTATGGGAAATTATATCAATCTGACTCTGGCATGTAAATGCAGATAGACCCTGAGGGCAGGGAGACTGTTTTAAGTAGCCCTGATTGATATGTTTTAAGTAGCCCTGATTGAATCATGATTAGCTAAAAGGTGTTAATGTGTTAATGTCTGATTAAGAGGGTGCTTAGGACAATGGGTCCAGGTGCACAGATAACTAAAGTTAATCAGAAACTATTGTCAGAGGCATACTGGAAATTACATTTGACCATAACCTATTCTTTGGCTATCTAGCACAAGTTTACTAAGGAGGGGAAGATTTAACTTCTATTGAAGCTCAATAGTTTTCTATATTCAGAATAAGATTCCAAGCTATAAAAGCCTCCTCTCTGCAACACACAACAATCTATCTATCTATCTCTTGGCTCTTGGGTCTCTTGTTCTTTCTTTCTTTCTCTCCCTGGTTCTCCCTAGAACTTCAAACTCTCTGTCTCTTTGCCTCTGAACTATGTAAGGCAGGGAAACTGCTTTGCTCTCTACTTAATTGTAATGCTTAATTGTTGTAATGCCTATGAATACTACTTTTCTGTAAGCCTATTTCTATAATATATTCTTTATGCAATCACCTCTGGCTGTGCCTCTTTGATTCTACTTCCTGGTGAATCATCTGTGAGGGAACTGAACCTGGGACCAGGCGTTTGTAAGGGCGCCTCTCAAGTGACCCCACCAACCATATATTGTGGGGGCCACTAACAAACCTTACACCAAGATATTGATTACTTATGTTACAGGATGCAAACCATAGGTCATATGGTCCATGGACAAAAGATACATTACACAAGCCAGAAATTACCTAAGAAGATAGGCGCCTATCTCCCAATTAAATTTAATTGAAGCCAATTTACTAATTAAGTTAGGCACATAACTTTAGGCGCCTCTTATAGAATTCCTCCAAAGTGCCCACAAAAAAGTATGGACAAACAGAGCAGTGATGATGCGTTGGTTCTCAGAGTGTGTTGACCTGGAAAGGGGCTACATGAGGATTAGGCCCCCTAAGGAAAATATATATAGTGAAATACAGGCATAAAGAATGCTGTTCTGATATATCAGCCAAAATCTGCTAAGATAGAAAGCTTGCACTATGCCCAAGAAACCCATTAGGCAACTGCCATAAGTCTTAGTAGCTTGTTAAGCAAGCAACATGTCACCCTGACCATCCACAGGAAGGCAGGAAATATGAAATTAACTGCTTTTAAGAACTGATACAACTGCCTCAGGGTGGGCCATCTTTCACCCCTTTTACTTTGATATAATAAACACCACAACTTTGCTTACCCCTGCTAAATCTAACAGATTATGTGAGAATGATACGTAGAGGGTAACTTTAGTGCACTTCCCTGACACCATAAAAGTATCAGCCTTCCAGGTGGGTTACGCACTGATCCTGTCCTTGCTTAAAGGTAAAAGGGTTTTTATGACATTACAACCTTGTGATTTCTGGCTTGTGTAATGTGTCTTTTGTCCATGGACCATATGACCTATGGTTTGCATCCTGTGACATATGTAATCAATACCTTTTGCTTGTCATTTTTTGCCTCCAAGTTTCTCAATAAAAGGAAGCAGATCTGTGTGCCAGGGCGAGCCATTTCTGGATGATAGCCCCTTTAGGTGTCAGACAGAAGACTCCCTGGAGCTCCAGATTCTGTAGATTTATGATCGATAAGTGTGTTTACCTGGTGTGTTTGGTTTTTCTCGAACAATAAGTCGACTGGTAGGCCTCTCAAACTGCAGCTCTGAGAGAATGTTAAACTGGAAGGGATTTGAAAAGCTATGCAGGCTTCAAATGTGCCAATGGCTTTTACTGTATGAGTGCAAGTAGAAAGAGGCAAAATACACATGGAGTGATCAGTGTGCTTCCTCCGAACAGAACAGAGCAATAATTCACAATTGGAGAATAAAGCTCACCGATATGTCCATTTAAAATTGGTTGGGGAATATCTGCAACAGGCACAAAGACCAGCCATCTTGGTTGACTGTAAATTACAATCATCATTTTCAGAACATAAGCAGCAGAGGCACATAAATTGACCTACTGTAAACTGTTAGCAACATGTTTCTGTTCATCAGACCATATAATATGGAAATCACAAAATAATTATCTATGATAGATATTGTGATATTCAAGAGGGTCACACAGAGATTTAAATTATGTATGTTAACCTGCAACCCATTCTGAGCTCTGTGGGGAGGACGGGATAGAAAAAGAATTAAACAAATAAACTTATAACAGGCCACCTAACTTGTGCAGCAGATATGAACATGTTAGAGGATAGTTTCTCGAGGGTGGAAGGGATCATGATTGGGCAGACTTGTTGGGCCGTTGGCCCTTTTCTGCCGTCATATTCTATGTTTCTACCTCTTTTATAAAGGGAACATATTTATCATGTTGCTATGCCCACATTACCCCTCTCCTCAAGTCATTTTATTGGCTCCCTATCCATTTCTGCATACAGTTCAAACTCCTCGTACTGACCTACAAGTATATTCACTCTACAGCTCCTCAATATCTCTCCTCTCTCATTTCTCCCCATACTCATCCCTGGGCACTCTGCTCATCGGATAAGTCTCTCTTATCTATACCCATCTCCTCCAGACTCCGTCCCTTCTACTTTGCTGCACCGTATACCTGGAACAAACTGCCTGACTTGGTACATCAAGCTCCGTCTCTGGCAGTATTCAAATCCAGACTAAAAAGCCCACTTCTTTGAAGCTGCTTTCAATTCCAAACTCCAACCCACCTTCTAAGCACCAATATCTGTCTTATCATTCCCTCTGTAATTCCCCCATCTGAGCATTGTGTATACATGCACCTTCTTATCTTGTTTATCTGTCTTGACTAGATTGTAAGTAGAGAATAACACGGTGACAAAATTCATCACCGTTCTCGTCCCCGCGGATAACCGTGGGAAACCATATTCATGTCATTCTTTAAGGAGAGAGGGAAGAATCAGAGTATGAATGGCCACAACCATGACCCGCAAGCTTTGCTTTGAAGAATGCTGGTGTAGAAGGACTGAGGTTGAAATAGACACTAGAAAATGACATGGGATTATTTCCCGCGGTTATCTGCGGGGACGGGAACGATGATGAATTTTGTCACCATGTCATTCTCTAATTGTAAGCTCTTTTGAGCAGGGATGGTCTCTTCTGTGTTTTGATGTACAGTGCTGTGTATGTCTAGTAGCGCTATAGAAATGATTAGTAGTAGGAGTATTATGCAAGTCTATATCTGCTGTCATTTACTATGGTGCTAATTTTCAAAGCACATAGACATCTTAAAATGCTTTAAAAAAGTCAGAATTTGGATAGTTCACCCTGCAGTTCATCTTAATAGCAAGACTGTGTGCTAAAGGCCTGTTTTGCACAGAACTAAGGAGGGTCCAAAAGTAGAATGTCCAACAGGGATTTTTGAATAGGAAGAAATGTTCATGTATAAAAGGAAGAATATTTTTACATAGTCCTGTTTCAGTCACATCCAAGTTACAACAAGTTGCTCTAATTGAGCAACTGACCTCTGGAGAGATTAAGGCATGACCCCTCCATAATTCCCCAGTGGTTGCTGTCTCTTTCCTCTCCCTGAAAGTGAACTGGAAAGGAAAACCAACCTGTGTCAGCTGCAGGTATTATAGCCATTCTGATCAAAGTAATAAGTAGTTTAGAGGAGTAGCTTAGTGGGATTGTGAACCAACAGGACCCAGGTTTAAGCCCCACTTTAACTCTTTTTTTAAAAAATAATTCTGAGCCTTTGTGATTGGGCTGAGCAGTCATTACCTGTCACTCTTATCACCTCCAGGCACTTCTGGTCTTCTTTCTCACTCACACACTTTTAAAACCTGACCAGGCTCCTCCGAGCTCTTCCCTAGTCACCACCAGGTTCTCTCCAAACCCTCCCTTGGACTTCCCTTCCCTTTCTTTTACTTCTTTAGCTGAGGCTGCCTAGACTATCACCTAAAAAGATAAGTTATTGGATATTCTTCTTTATATATTTTTGAAGCTAAAGAAGTAAAATCAAATGGATTTTTAGGAAGAATTTGAATAAATAGCATTATTTTGAAATGATGAAGTCTTGGCTGTGCTTTGTTTACCAAATACCAAGGTGGTTTCTGAGATCTTTCCTCCCTTCATCACACTCTATGTTCTTAGAAGTGGATATCTCATTGCATGGTTGGATTGTGCCAATATTGATACCAAGTACCATCTAGTGCAATATATCACAAACTGTGTGCCTCCTGAGATTTCAAGTGTGCCACGGCACGCTGGGCAGGAAGAGAGGCTCCGGTACTGGCATCAGCTGACTTGCACCTTCCTGCTACTGTCATGTATGCCGGGACTCCTTCGCCTTCTCTCCACATCCCCAGATCAGCAGCGGCTGCTCTGTGTGCTTTAAACTGCGCTACACAGTTGCCACTAGCATTAGTTTAGCTGCGGTTTTATCAGACAGCTTCGGGGCCTTTGCTAGGCCAACCCATTATGATGATGCGATGCGGGCCAGCCTAGCAAAGGCCCCAAGGCTGCCTGATGAAACCACGGCTTAACTAATGCTAGTGGCAGCTATGTGGCAAAGTTTAAAGCATACAGAGCTGCCGCTAGGCTAGAGATAGGAGAGGTATTGCTGGAGAGGGGAGGAGGGAAGGGAGAAGGGGTACTGCTGGACAGGGGAGGAGAGTTACTGCTGGATAGGGGGAGGAGGGAATGAAGAAGGGGTGCTACTGACATAGGGAGAGGTACTACTGGACAGGAGACAGGGAAGGGAGGAGAGTTACTGCTGGACAGAGGGAGGAGGGAAGAGAGAAGGGGTACTGCTGACATGGGGAGAGGGAAAGGTGCTGTTGGCAGGGGGAGGGAAAAGGAAGAGAGGAGAGTTACTGCTGGACAGGGGGAGGAAGTAGGGAGAAGGGGTACTGATGGACAGGGGGAAGGGAGAAGAGGTGATGTTAGACCTGGCAGAAGGGGAGGGAAAGGTGCTACACACTGGAGGGGAGGGTGAGATGGTGCAAGGGGAGAGAGCACATTGGGTTGGGGGTGAGAAGGAGGGATGCTACGCGAGGGAAGAGGCAAGGACAGAGAGAGAAAGTGTGCAGGAGGCAGAAAGTGTTGGACTTATGGAGATGGCGAGATGGATGGGGAGGATAGAAAGGAGGGAAGGAGAAATGTCACACTGAGGGGAAGGGGGAGAAGGCAGATAGTGAAAGAGAGAGAAAGATGTTGGTTAGGGGAGGGAAGGATGACCGGAGGAGAAGCATGCAAGAGGAAGAGAGAAAGAAATGTTGGACTGGTAGAAAGGAGGGAGAAATGTTGGAGGGGAGCCAGAAAGGAGGAAGGGAAGGGAGATGGACTGCAGGTGGCAGAAAAGAAGAAATGAGAGAGAAATTATACTGGAGGGAAGTGAGATGACTAAAGGAAGGGAGAGATACCAGACCAGGGAATGGAAGGGTAGTGCTATCCACTATAATAAAAACCTTAGCGCGCATGCGCACTTCAATCTCCATGTGCCGTGCTTCCATGCCATGCATGCGCAGTGCCTGCCTTAGCTGATTTCCTGCCCCAATCTCCGACGCCAGCTGACTTTCTGCCTTCTGACTATGCTACCGCTGCCGGGACACCTCTTCTTCTCACCCCGGACCAGCAGCGGTAGCAGCCGCGGTTTCATCAAGCAGCCGTGGGGCATTTGCTAGGCTGGCCCACTTCGATAATGCGAGGTGGGCTGGCCTAGCAAAAGCCCAGAGGCTGCCCAGGCTAGCGGATGCTGGACAGAGGGAGCAGGGAAGGGAGAAGGGGTACTACTGAACAGGGGGGAAGTAAAAGTAAGGGAGAAGGGCTACTGCTGGACAGGGGGAGCAGGGAAGGGGTACTGCTGGACAGGGCTGAGGTAAAAGGAAGGGAGAAGGGCTACTTCTGGACAGGGGGAGCAGGGAAGGGGTGCTGCTGGACAGGGCGGAGGTAAAAGGAAGGGAGAAGGGCTACTGCTGGACAGGGGAAGCAGAGAAGGGGTGCTGCTGGACAGGAGGGAGAGACAGACAGAAAGAAAGACAGACATACAGCTTGGGAGGTCTGTGGTTGGGGGTACTTAGCTTGAAGTAGTTGATAAACACTGCTGTAGGCAATCAGCTGGCACCCTCTTCCTTGCTGGCACCTCCTACTGGCAGCTCAGGGCTCCTCTGCGCATGCGTAGATGTTGACGTCATGATGTCACACATGCGTGTGAAGTCATCACGGCAACATCCATGCACTTCTGGGTGCCTCAAGCCATGGCCACTACCTTTAGTGTGCCCCGGCTCAAGAAAGTTTGAGAGAAAATGATCTAGTAGATATACAGTGGATACTCCTCAGACCCAGTGAACAAAAGGAGCTTTTCCAATCCAATCCAATCTTTGGTTTTTTATACTGACTCATCCCTACTAGAGGGCTCGACTTGGTTAACAAAATATTAACAAAAATATACAAGAAATTGGACAGAGTATCTCATTGTCTATAATCATTTGGAGTCAAATCAATAGAATACTGGAAGCTCCAGAGGCATTGACATATGATACAGTGCTATTCGACACGTTAATGAGGGCCAAGAGTCCAATAACTTCATGTAATAATAGATTTCTTTTCATCATGACGGGAGTTGCCATACAACTTATTTGTAAAATTGTCCTTGTGCCAAACTTATAAATTTGAACGTATGAGTGCAATACAATTGGGACATTACAAGAAATTCAAGGAGGTTTGGTACCCATTGACAAAATTTTGTAAAGATTGATTATTGGTTTTAGCCCTTTGATTATACACATCCAGGAGGGGTGGGGGGTATTGTAATTTGTTGGTCTTGATCATTTATATTATTCTTGATTGTCTTTATGCTGTAAGAAAGGGTGGGTGGGAAGGGATATGTTTTTATTATTTCATTATATCATTTGATGGAATTAAGTGCTGTCTATTTGTACATTGCTTGATAATATGTTGCACTTGATGGCTTTTAAAATGAATAAAGATATTTAAACATAAACTGAATCCTCCAGTAAACGGGAAGCCAGTGAAGGGATCTCAATAAGGGTGTAACACAGGTCATATTTCACCCTGCCTTGGGAAAGGAATTTAGAGAAGGAAACTTAAATAAAGTTTATTACTTAAAGATTAGCATAGATAATGAATGTATGTGAATTCCTATAAACTTCAAGCTTAGGTTACAGCACTGGGGGACTTTGATCTGCATTTTATGCAGTATAAATTCCTCACACTTCTCTCTCCTCTCTTTTTTTCTGTCTTTCTCCCTTTGCCTGTGTACCTGGAACTATGCGTGTGTGGTTGTGGAGCATGTTATAATAGTGTTTTTTGTAGTGCTTTGACTCTTGGGAGGTGGACTATAAGATCTCTGTTATTATCTACTGAAACATTTTAGTATATAAGCTTGTGTTTTCTTCCTCTAGATATCCTTAGAGCTTAAGGTGGACTTTTGGGCTATAAGACTTTCTACTTGTAATTTCTTTTTGTGTGTAACATATTCTGCTATTTTATGAGTGTGTGAGAACTTTATCTAGCCAAAGTATTTAAGAGAAAAGACCTTGAGTTTTGTTTGTTATAATCTGGAATAGGTATGGGACTAAGGACAGACCTTGGGACCCTGTTGCGGCCCCTGGAAGCCTGTCTAGGGCCCCACATCCCAAGAAGGCAGTAAAGTACCAAAAGTCCAAGGTTCTCCTTCAGAACGTGTTAGCAATTTTGGTGGGATAATATCTGACATCAAATACGGTAAGTTGCACACATTTCACAATTTCCAAAAGTCCTTCAGATCTCACAAGACACAAAATCTATGCAACCCCTGTTCTAGTACACACAGAATCAATTGGAAGTTATGGGGTCACAAGGCACTTGGTAAGGCTTCTGGGCTGCACTGGCAGAAGAGAAGAAAAGCTCTAAGGTTTCTGAATTTTATCTGTTTCATTCAGTAAATAACCTCATTGTTTCTAGGAAAGTACTATAAAACTCTGACGTATGGGACCGCGCCAGAGGGAACGTGCAGCTGCGGGCCAGATTTTGACATGTCTGCTTTAGATGAACGATCGTAAAAGTAGGAAATGAACCAGTCTAATGCTAGATCCGTGATTCCTATGGTTTTGAGTAGTACTGCCCGATTCAGGAAAAAAATTTTGATTCGATTCAGCCTATTGAATCGATTTTTCAATTCGATTTTCCTGCCCAATTGGGTGTTTTTTTCCAAACATCCTGGTGGATTTATTTTATAGCCTCTTCACCCCCTTTGCCCTTTCCTACCCACACTGGTCCTGTGGTGTAAACCAGTGTTCTTCAACCTTTTTACACCCGTGGACTGGCAGAAATAAAAGAATTATTTTGTATTATTGAACTATTAAGACTGAAATTTTAAAAAACCATTTCCGCCCCGTCTCCGTGAGCTCGGTCCCTGCAAACCATCTGATCCCATCTGCACAAGCCACAGTTATGATTTTATATTGAACGTATTTTATTAAAGTATAAAAAGAAACAATATTCTGAACAACTGTGATTTTATAAATACAAATATTCAGAGCAAAGACCAACAAAACCCCTGTCTCCCCTCCCCTTTACATATATCCCCTCTACTATCAAGAAAACTGAACAAACCAGGTTATTATAGAATGCTACACAGAAATATCATGCTAACAGAATTCTGCAGTCCCCAGTTATGTCTCTAGCAGGATATATATTTCAAATCTGATATATTCTAATGACAAAATAGAAATAAAATTTTTTTTTTCTACCTTTTGTTGTCTCTGATTTCTGCTTTCATCTTCTTTTCACTCTTTTGCTTCCAGCATCTGCCCTGTCTCTTCAATCCAGCGTCTGCCCGTTCCAGCCACTGTCTGCCCTCTCCCCTTCCATATGTATCTGACTTCTTTCTATGCCCCACTCCCCTGTCCATCCAGCCTGTACCTCCTCTCTCCTTTTCACATCATTCATTTCAGCTTCACTGCTTTCTTCATTTTTATCTCTCCTACACCAGATCTAGCATCTTTATCTCTCTCTCATTTCTCTGCTGACTCCCATACAGCATCAATCTCTCTCTACTTTCTCATTCCTCTCTCTCCCCTTTCCCTCATCTGATCTCTCCATTCCACCCTGACCCCTTCCCCTCCTGTAATCTCCCTGCCAGCTGTTTAATTCCTTTATTCATTCTCCCTTCCCTCCTTCCTTTTTTCCTTCTCCTTTTTCTCCTTCCCCCTATCCAACATTAACTCTCTTCCCATCCCTTTCCCTCCTCCCCTCCCAGCAGCATCTCTCCTTCTACCTCCCTCCAGGTCCAGTAGCAACTCTCCCTTTATCCAGCAGCTTCCCAGCCTCCTACAGTGGCTTCCTCCCCTTCCAACAGTTCTCAGTACTTGCCTGCAGCAGTGATTTACTTAGGCAGCCTTGGGTCCATCGCCCCTCTGAGGAAAGAGGAAGTTGCTGGTGAATCACTGCCCTGGCAAGTAGGAGAGCTGCTGGGAGGGAAGACAGCCACTGTCGAAGGCTCCCCAGGATCTTGCTTGCACACGCTGACCATCTCCCTTGTACCTGCAGCTCTCTCCCTTCCACTTGCACCTTCCCAGCAGCCCTCTTCAGCAACTTGGCAGGGGCGGCAATCAAGACAGGCTGCTAACGTCAGGCCCTTCACTCTGAGTCCCGCCTATTTTGTTTCATCTTCCTGTTTCTGAACAGGCGAGACTCACAGAGGGAAGGCCCCGACGTCGGCAGCCTGCCTTGATCGCCTGAGGCTGGGAGGAACAGCAGTCTGCAGGAACCGCAGTCGGCAGGAAATTTAACTGCCAACTCGATCTTGCCGGCCCTGCGTGGACCAGCAGAAATTTTCTGCGGACCGGCACCGGTCCACGGACTGGCGGTTGAAGAACAGTGGTGTAAACAAAAGATACTTTTCCTCTCTCTATTAAATCCTAGCTCACGTTTGCGGTCCAATACCAGCTCTGGAAGGATACACATTTCAAATCTGACATATTGTAATCACAAAACAGAAAATAAAATTATTTTCCTACCTTTTGTTGTCTGGCCATTTTTCAAATCTTGTTGGTCCCATGTTGGTCTGGTTGTCTTCTGATCAGGCTCTCCTTCTTTCTTCTTTCTCCGTGCTAACCATCCATCTTCCATCTCTGTCCTCCCCTTCTGTTTCCCTTTCCTCCCCCAGAGGTCTGGCATCTTTCCTTTTTTTCACTTCCATCTCCCTGCAGCTGCAGTGATGGACCCCCACCATCCACAGATCCACCATCTCTCCTTTCATCCAACATCTCTCTTCTATGTCCCTATTTTCCTCTCCAGTACTGTCCCCCTTGTGTCCCTGTTCCTATGCTCCTTCCATGCCCAGCATCTTATCTCTCCCCATATCCAGCTTCTTCTTTCTCTCTTCCTTACCTCCTGTATCCCCTTCCCCAGGTACAGGCTTTCTCCTATTATCTCTCCTGCCATCCTGCACCCTGCCCACCTACTTTAGAGCAGTATCTGTCCCTCTTGTACCCTTCACCTTGTGGTCTTGCATTTCTATCTCCCTCTCCCTCTCTCTCCATTAGTCCAGCACCTCTCCTCTGCTTTCCTCCCCCTCTTTTTGGTTTGGTCTCTTTCTTCCCTTCACTTCACCACAGGTCTGGCATCTCCCCTCCCCTCTCTTACTCCTTCCTCCTCCGTCCTCTGCACAGGCCTGCCTCCCCACTGCAAAAGGAACTCTTCCTCCTCCTCCCTCTGCACAGGCCTGTTCCCCCCACGAAGGCCTGCTCCCCCCACGAAGGCACTTTCTCTCTTCCTCCCCACCGTGAAGGCCTGCTCCCTCCACGAAGGGCTGTTCCCCCCGCCGAGGTACTCTTTTCTTCCTCTCTCCTGCGAATGCCAGCTCCCCCCACGAAAGCCTGCTCCCCAAAACCACGAAGGCACTCTTTTCCTCCTCTCTGCCGCGAACGAACGCCTGCTCCCCCTGCAGCCTGCATCTTCCCCGCTCTTACCTCCTTAATGCTAATAGGGTAGACTGCAGGCTCGCTAGTTTTATAGTGATCCCTGCAGCTGCCCGTGGTCCTCAGCGGCATGTTCTCTCTGCCGTGATTCTGCCCCTGCTCTGACAGGGGCAGGATCGTGGCAGAGAGAATGTGCCGCTGAGGACCATGGGCAGCCGTAGGGATCACTATAACACCAGCGAGCCTGCAGGTTGCCCTATTAGCCTAAAGGAGGTAACAGCAGGGATGCTGGGGGAGGCAAGAGCGGGCAAGCTGGGGGAGGCCTTTCTGACCGACCCTTCCCCCTCAAGCAGGAGCAGCAGCGGACGGCCAGCAGGAGGCAGTGCTGCAGCTCCTGCTTTAGGAAGGCACGGAAGAAGGGTCGGCCATTGAATCGGGAGGCCGATTTTTAAAAAAACTGAATCGATTCATATTGCTTCATCTGATTTGAATCGGTGAATCGATTTGAATCGTGAATCGGGCAGCACTAGTTTTGAGTAATTACTAAAGCAGAGCAATTGTATATTGTCTTCACAAAGAAATAATATCCAAGAGCTCTTTCAACCCTGAAAAGTCAGTCATGAGGGTGATAAGGTGATGTGGCAAAGTCTAGAAGGGGAGCCCAAAGTCTTTCAAATTTCTTCAAGGAGCACATCCTCTTGGCAGCAATGTGTTCATATTTAACCACCAAGGATACCGTGTTCCACCATACGTCATACTCCACCGCTGCTGAGTTTTTCCAATTTGATTAAGTTTAATCGCACTAAGAATTAATATGTGTAGTAGATTGTCCTTATCTTTTGACAGGGATGGAGAAACACCAGATCCACCAACGATGAACGACAAAGGGCACTTCATTTGAAGCAAGGTGCAAACATCCACCCACACTGTATTTCAAAAAACATTGAAAAGAGGGCATTCATAGATCAAGTGGCGCAGCATACTTCGCGTAGTTCCACAGGACCAGCATTTATCTTCATGTTTGGAACTAAGTTTCGATAAATGACTGGGGGTCCAGTAGGCCCTGTGAATCAAAAAGAAAGAGGTTTGTAAGAAGGAGGCTGATCTGCACACTGTGGATGTTGTAACCCGCACGCTCCAGGCAGAGGGCCTGGGAATGTTGACCACAATTAAACTCTTGTGAGTTGCTTCATGTCTCACAAGGATAGCTTATTTTTACGTTTCAGAAAAAGGACAGCTTTCAAACAATAATTCAGCTTTGTATTTAATTGTTCAAAACAAAGAAAAAGAATAATTTTGCTTGTCAGGATTACAAAGTTCTCATATCATCAAGCACAAAGTTCTCAAAAATAGTCTTTGGTTGAGAACTCAAAAAGAGTTCAACTTAAACAAACTCTCATTTAAATTATAGTCTCCATAGAGTTCAAAAGCAAAGAAGGAAAGGAAAAACTTTTCCTCCCAAAACTCAAAATAACCAGACAATATAGAAGTACTGGCTTCTTCAGCCACTTGAGGCTGGAAGGACAGTGTGCGTCGTGTGGTCTTATTCTTGCCTGAACTTAGGCCCGCTATCCCAGCCAACGGTTCCTCACTCAGGCTGGTAGGCAATTCTCCTTCAGCCTCAGTAATCTCCATGTCCTCTGGAGCTGGTCTGCCATCAGGAGCTCTCAACCCTGAGCCTTGCGACCTTCCCTGTTGCTGTTCCTCTCCCTTCTGTCTCTCTAGGAGCCTGGCCTTCAGAGAAAATAGCTTGCAGCCCCGCCCCCAACCCTCAGGTGAAAAGGATTTCCTGAGATTCATCTTGTGATTCAGAGGGGGATGGGAATTCAGCACTGCTGCTTTCTTACTCCCTCTACTGGCCCTAGTAGGAAATTCAGACAGAGTGGCAGAATATGGGGGAAAAGGCAGATTCTGAACTGTGTCAGGACTTAACCTAGAATCTGAGCTAGGGACACTCCTAGCAGGCATAGTCCGCTTATCACATACCTCCCCCCTTAACTGTCTGCTAGGGGTGGACCTGGTTCTGCCCAAATCTTCTTCCCCAACCCTAGATAAAGCATCAGCGTTAGTATGGAGATGCCCCGGTCTATGTATGATTTTGTACCGGAACGTTTGCAGAGCTAAATACCATCTCGTAAGACGGGCATTATTGTTTCTCATGGAATTGAGCCAGCTCAACGCCGCGTGGTCCGTGACTAGAGTAAATTCACGGCCTTCCAAGTAATGCTCTAAACTTTGCATAGCCCACTTGGCAGCTAGGCATTCCAATTCCACAGTGGCATAATGTTTCTCATTATCATGCAATTTCCTACTCAGGTAAAGGACTGGATGTTCCAATCCTTCCACCTCCTGACTTAGAACTGCCCCTAACCCCGTTTGAGAGGCATCTGTTTGAAGTACAAATGGACGCTGAAAATTAACTGCTGCCAACACAGGTTCTGAGCACAAACTAGACTTGAGATCCTCTAGTGCTTTGATACTTTCAGGGTCCCAGCGTACTTTGTCCGGTTTATTCTTTTTAAGCATCTCGGTCAGCAAAGCTGCCCGGGTAGCAAAATGTGGAATAAACCGCCGGTAATACCCCACCAGCCCCAAGAAGCTTCGTATCTGCTTTTTAGATACTGGTACAGGGTACTCTCGAATACATTGTACTTTGTCAAGTAAAGGTTTCACCATTCCCCTTCCCACCAGGTATCCTAAATACCTGACTTCCTTCTTGCCCACGCAGCATTTCTTAGGGTTGACGGTTAATCCTGCCTTTCGTAGGGCCCGTAGCACTGCCCTAACTTGTTCTATGTGTTGAGTCCATGATTGAGAGTGGATGATAATATCATCCAGATAGGCCGCAGCGTACTCTTGATGCCCCCTTAGCACTTGGTCCATTAGGCGCTGACAAGAAGCAGCAGCGCCATGCAATCCGAAAGGCATTTTGACAAACTGGAACAAGCCCAAAGGGGTACCAAAAGCAGTCTTAGGCCTTGCCGCAGGTGTCAAGGGTATTTGCCAATAACCTTTTGTCAGATCCAAAGTAGTGAGATACTGAGCTTGGCCTAACTTGTCTAATAGCTCTTCCACCCTGGGCATCGGAAAAGCATCAAACTGAGAGATAGCGTTTAGTTGGCGGAAATCAATGCAGAATCGGGGTGAACCATCTGCTTTGGGCACAATCACAATAGGGCTGGTCCATGGACTTTGAGAGGATTCTATTACCCCTAGGGTCAACATCTCTTCCACCAATTCCTGCACCAGGACCTTCTTTTCTTCCGATAGACGGTATGG